>NC_140959.1:3029085-3629085 GCF_014529385.1 Adiantum capillus-veneris
TATCCCGCCTACAAGTCAGCGGCCATTGCCAGCAAAAGGGAGCTCCTTGGCAGATAGAGATGATTACATGCTTTGAGTCTTGCTTGAGGAGGACCACACTAGTTTCCTAGAGCAGCTAGATTGTGAAATTGATAAGAGAGGAAAGACTGCATTTTGTATCTCCCACTTGCTAGAAGAGGGATTCACTTGTGATGCCTCTTTTCTGATGGGTGAATTTTGGCTATGCGCTTGACACTCTTCAGTCCATAGCCGTGAGGGTCCTAGCCCAGGATTTCTCTTTGGGTGCATGTGAGAGAAATTGGAGTGCCTATTCTCTCATTCACACAAAGCTCCGCAATCAACGTAGCATGCGCCAGTGTAGTTTACTACTGTGCTAACTCGCGCATGATGTAGGCCACTCTTAGTATGGGTTAATTTTTTAACTTTACTTTCTTCGTATTTAAATACATAAGTATAAATATTCCTCTTATTGTATTTTTATCACTGACGTTCTTGGAATGGGCATGTACAATTGCATGGTCAGAAATTAATATTTCTGAAATCGCAACAAATTGCTCATTTTGGTGTCCAATTGTCCTGGCTAGTGCTCCGGAAGCTTTTCACAAGGTTTAGGAAGACCAAACAGGGTTGTGCAGAGAATTTCAACACACTTTAATTTTATTACAGGTCTACAAAAGTGTGTTAAGCAGTGTGGTAAAGTGTGCTAAACAGTGTGGGAAAGTGTCCTAAGGTTGTGTATTTGGCCTGATAAAGATCTGGTACAGTGATGCTGTCAAAATTGGTCCATATAGATTTGCTCAAGTGTGTGTAAAGTTTCCTTACTATCAATAATAATTAAATACCAAAAAGGGGCACTAACCTTTGGGGCCAACAGGGGAATTGGAACAACTTGTGGGCTGTAAATTGGGCTTCTACATATGAAAATAATTAGGGTCAAGGACCTCCTTTGGCTCGGGGTAACTTTATGCACTGCAAATAACAACTAAACAGAAAGAGGTGCATGACACACAAGATGGGGAGTGGCGGAGATCCACATCTCTAACACACTTGCATGCACATATACGAGAGCAGATTATTAAAAGAAAGGTCTATGCATTGAGTTCCTCTCATGCTTCTGGAGGTGCCAAGGCAGTCCCATCCGTAATGAAGGCTATCGTCCTGTGTCCTAAAACCTACGCTTCGTCTCTTAGCTGTTTTTGTAGAGCTGTCCGAGCCAGCTATTCACACAATCTTCCAGTTCGCCTGTTGGTTTTGGAAACTTCTTTGATGACATGACCCTAATACAACTAGGTGCTTTTAAAGTGCCCGCAAGCAATAAAACTATCTTCCAAATGCCACTTTCAAAATAGGCCTTTGGCTGTGTTGGGTTAAAGGCCCGTGTGCCCGGCTGCCCGTTGTTTAGCCGCCCATGTACAGCCATTCATTTACTCATTCATAATAACTATACTCACAACTACACATTGTAGTGTGAGTACCGCCCCGCCACACACTGTGTCTATCTCCTTCTTCGTGCTGGCTCTCTGTGTGTGTGCTCTCCGATCCCAACAAGTGGTATCAGAGCTTGGTAGTGAGAGCATTGAGAGCTTCATCATCATTGTTGAGTGTGTTGAAACTTGATGCTGTTTCATCGCCGTTTTCGGTTTCGCGCACGCGCGCATTTCTAAAGAGCAGAAGGTTTTTCTGAGCTTGGCATTGGAAGGTTCAGCACTCCGCGAGTATTTTCTCTAGGCGTCCTGGGGTTTAACCCCCCTTTCGGAGCCATTCGTGCCATTAGAAATCCCATCCGAGCTACAGACTAGGAGCTGCGTTTTTCAGCTCTCTTTGGTAGTTTTCTGCTGCCAGAGCTTCCATAGCCATTACAGGTGCCACTGTTGTAGTGTCTTCCACTTACGTGAGCCCACAGCTCATTTGAGAGTGTGTAGCCTCTTCTTCGAGTGGCCTCATACACACAGATAGAGTGGGAGTTTGGCGACATTGTCTTCTTCGACTACAGGTACAGGTACAGGTACGGGTACAGGTTACAGATTACAGGGAGCTTTGGATACAGGTTTCTTCTGTGGTTACAAAACATGTATTTTGACTGTGGGACAGCCATGTATATGGTTGTGGTTTGAGTGGGAGCTTCTACTCTTCTGGGCAGTCTGTTTATGCGTGTTCTTGAACTATAGGTTTACATCATCTATGTATGTTGATGGATGTGGATATGGCAGTTTGACAGACACTCTTTATGCATGATATTGTGGAGATTTGGTTCACTTATACATAGAGCGGGTTTGCTCTTGCCTGCAGTGTTGCGGTTTGAGTACGGACAGGTACTTGGTTGACAGTAGAGATTGGACTTCGTTGAGCTTGTGCATTGGTTATATGCTCACTTGGATCCATTTATGCTCACGGATTTGTGTAAGCTTGGTCAGCTTATGTCTCTATTGTGGTTATTCAGACATGGAGTATGTTTATGTCTCTATGACAGCTCATTGTTGATGCATTTTGTGGCACGTTTGCCTAGGCCGGTTGAGTTACAGGTGTCACGGGTTTATGCATTTGTTTGTGGATTTCTACGTACGTTTTTTGACCATATTATGGGCTGATTTATACTCTATGCGTTTGCTCTTTGATTGAGCAGCAGGTGTTGTCAGATTTGCAACACTACTTTGTTGTGGCAGTTTGTTGGTTGGTTACAGGTTTCTCATTGTTGCATTCTTGTTGTAATGGGCACTAAAGAGGACACAGTTTTCAATATTGAGAAGTTGGATGGTGCTAACTTCTCATATTGGAAAGATCAGATTTGGGATGTCTTGGTGCAGAAGAAACAGATTCGACCTCTAAAGTTGCATGGAGTTAAGCCAGAGAACATGGAGAGGGATGATTGGGAGGAGTTGGATGAGATGTGCAGGTCTACCATTAGGCTTTCCCTTTCAAAGTCTGTTTATTACAATGTGAAAGATGCACAGGGTGGAGCTTATGAGCTATGGCAGCGGATTTGCGATATGTATGATAAGCATTCGGCTGCTTCTATGGTGTATTGGATTAAAAAGCTTATTGATTTGCGAATGGAGGAAGGTGCTTCCATGAATGCGCATTTGAATGAGTTCAATACAATTTTCAGCCAACTTGCTACGCAGAAAATTACGTTTGAGGACAATGTAAAAGCTATGTTTTTACTTGTCACCTTGCCTGAGTCATGGGACACATTTAGGACAGCCATAAGTAACTCGGTTCCTGCGGATGAGTTGACAAGTACTAATGTGGAGTCTAGTCTTCTCACGGAAGAGATTAATCGAAAGAATAATGCAGGTAGTAAGTCTTCTAGTGCAATGGTTGTCAGAGGCAGGACTATGGACAAGTATAAGTCCAACAGGGGTAAATCTAGAAGCAAGTCCCGTGCAGGCACAAGTAAAAAGGATGTGGAATGCTTTCATTGTGGTAGAAAAGGCCATTTCAAAAAGGATTGCTACAAGTGGAAAAGGGAAAATGGAGATGGTAAGAAGAAAGACCATGATGCTAAGGACAAGCCTAAATCCAATGTCAAGATTGAGGAGTTAAATGCAACACAGGGAGAGTGTAGCTCTCAAGATGACCATGTATGTGCTCCGACTAGTGCTACTAGTGAAGAGCTTGGTGATGTGTTGCTTGCATCCTATTTTGATGACGCTTTTCTTCTCACTCATGAGAGTAGTATGCCTATGGATTGGGTCATTGACAGTGGTGCTTCTTTTCACGTTACGCCTCATAGGTCGTGGTTTCATGACTATGATGCTTCGAGCACAGGTACTGTCAAGATTGCCGATGGGCGTTCTATGCAGATTCATGGCATTGGGGATATTCATTTGGCTATGCCAAACTCTACTACGTTTGTCTTGCAGCGTGTGCGTCATGTGCCGGCTCTTGCAAAAAGCTTGATTAGTGTGGGTCAGTTGGATTCACTTGGTTTCAATGTATCTTTTGGTGATGGAGGTTGGAAGATCACTAAGGGCAGCCTTGTTTTGGTTAAAGGTGCTAAGAGGAATACGTTGTATTCCCTTTGTGTAGCTAGTGTGGCTGATCACATTGTGGGGATCACTGAGCAACCTCCTGCTTCTTTATGGCATCAGCGTTTGGGGCATATGTCACTAAAAGGTTTGAAGTTGTTGGCACGTGCGGATTACATTCCCGTTTCAGATTTTGGTGGTTTTGAGTTTTGTGAGCATTGCCTTTATGGTCGACATGCTCGATCTTCTCATAAGAAAAGTGTTCCACACAGATCTTTGGAAAAGCTAGCTTTGGTGCATAGTGATGTATGTGGGCCGATGCCCAATGCTTCTCTTGGAGGTGCTATGTACTTTGTTACGTTCATTGATGATGCTAGCAGGAAGGTATGGGCATACCCTATTCGTAAGAAGGATCTGGTGTTTGATATATTTAAGCAATGGTTGGCTCTTGTTGAGAACCAATCAGGTTGTAAGTTGAAGTGCTTACGTACGGACAATGGGGGTGAATTTATGTCTCATGCTTTTACAACATTATGTGTTGAGAAGGGTATACGGCGCGAGCTTAGTGCTCCCTATACACCTCCTCAAAATGGTGTGGCAGAGCGCATGAACAAGACTATACAGGAAAAAGTCCGTAGTATGCTTTCTATGGCTGGTTTGTCAAATGGATTTTGGGCTGAAGCTGTTGCCACTTCTGTGCATTTGATAAATCGTTCACCTAGTGTTCCTTTGGGCTTCAAAGTGCCTGAAGAGGTATGGACAGGTTTGCCACCTTCGTATGGTCACCTTCGTGTTTTTGGCTGTGAAACTTATGTACATGTACCTAAGGCAAAACGCAGCAAATTGGATCCAAAAAGCAAGAGATGTATCTTCTTGGGTTATGGTAGCTCTGGTGAGATGGGTTATCGATTGTGGGATCCTATTGACAGGAAGATTGTGCGCAGCCATGATGTTGTTTTTCATGAGGACTCTATGTATAGAGCATCACCGTGAACGGTTGAGGTTCGGCGTGTGATATTTGAGGAGGATGGTCATCGGTATGATGGTCCCATGGCTGCTCGTGGGCAGCCCATTGACCCTCAAGTGGGAGATCAGCCCTTGTTGGGAGATCATGTAGATGTGGGACAGCCAGATGCACCTCCTGCACAGTCTTTGAGGCGTTCAGAGCGGCGTGCAAGACAGCCTCAGCGTTTTGTGCCTTCTATGGATTATGTATTGTTGACTGATTGCGGGGAGCCATCATGTTATGATGAGGCCATGTCTAGTGTTGACAAGCTCAAGTGGGAGCAGGCTATGCAGTCAGAGATGGATTCGTTGATCCAAAATGAAACGTGGGAGCTTACTCCTTTGCCAAAGGGTAAGAAGGCACTACCATGCAAGTGGGTTTACAAGATAAAATTGTGTTCAATGGATGCAAAGCCTAGGTACAAAGCAAGGCTTGTGGCTAAAGGATTCAAGCAACAGAAGGGCATTGATTTTGACGAGATCTTCTCCCCAGTGGTGAAGATGTCTACTTTGCATATGTTGTTTGCCTTGGTAGCTACAGAAGACATGGAGTTGAAGCAAATGGATGTAAAGACAGCTTTCTTCCATCCGGACTTGCACGAGGATTTGTACATGGAGCAACCAAGTGGGTTTGTTATTCATGGTTCAAAGAAGATGGTATGTCGGCTTCTTAAGACCTTGTATGGGCTGAAGCAATCATCTCGTGAATGGTATCGTAAGTTTGATGCATTCATGAGTTCATTGGGCTATGTACGCAGTTATGAGGACCCATGCCTCTATACTCGCAAGGCTGCAGATGGTAGTCTTATTGTTTTGGTTTTGTATGTGGATGACATGCTGATCGCAGGGAAGTGTATTTCTGATGTGGATGCCTTGAAACATAGGCTACATGAGACCTTTTCCATGAAGGATCTTGGGGATGCCAGTCATATTTTGGGTATGCGGATCACTCGTGATCGTTCTCGCAAGATGCTCTTTCTTAGTCAGAAAGAGTACATTGACAGGGTGCTTGAGCGTTTTCATATGGAAGGGGGGAAGGCCATTAGTACCCCATTGCCTCCATATGTAAAACTCAGCCATGATGACTGCCCTCAGACAGATTTGGAGACTACAGAGATGTCTCAGATTCCCTATGCGTCAGCTGTTGGTTCCTTGATGTATGCCATGGTGGCTACGCGTCCAGATCTTGCTCATGCAGTTGGTGTGGTTAGCAGGTACATGTCTAACCCGGGCAAGCGTCATTGGGATGCAGTGAGAGGTATTCTCAGATACTTGAGAGGGACTTCAGAGTTGTCCCTATGTTATGGTGAGAAGGATATGTATGTTTGCGGATATACAGATTCAGACTATGCAGTGTCAGTGGACTCAAGGAAGTCTACTAGCGGCTATGTGTTCACAGTTGCAGGTGGACCGGTTTCGTGGGCATCACGTTTACAGCCATGCGTTGCTTTGAGCACTACGGAGGCTGAATATATGGCTGCCACTGAGGCTGCCAAGGAGGCCGTATGGCTCTCACGACTAGTGGAAGATCTTCGTATGGCTGGTGATGCTCCGATTCTACATTGTGATAGCCAGAGTGCCATAGCGTTGGCACGGAATCCTGTCTTCCATGCGAAGACAAAGCACATTGAGGTGAGGTATCACTTCATACGAGAGGTGCTAGAGGACAAGCGCATAGAGCTTGTCAAGGTACACACTGACGATAACCCTGTTGATCTACTCACGAAGTCGTTACCCTCACAGCGGTTTGCACACTGTAGATCGCTGATGGGTATGGCTTGACTTCTTTTGCTGTACTTTGGCCACTTTAAAGGCACACTGCCTTTAAGTGGGAGATTGTTGGGTTAAAGGCCCGTGTGCCTGGCTGCCCGTTGTTCAGCCGCCCATGTACAGCCATTCATTTACTCATTCATAATAACTATACTCACAACTACACATTGTAGTGTGAGTACCGCCCCGCCACACACTGTGTCTATCTCCTTCTTCGTGCTGGCTCTCTGTGTGTGTGCTCTCCGATCCCAACAGGCTGTGTATTGAAATGCTTCCGTCATCTTCTAGATGGTAGGTTGGTTGCTTGCTTACACATATGAGCCCTTTGTAGACAATGGAATTCACTGAAATTCTTAAATGGTCACAGAATTGTCATGAGCATATGCCTCCTGCCTTTTTCTCAGGGACTGGTTGCATTGCCACTTTTCTCTTTAGAACTCAAATGTGAGCTTCCTCTTCAACTTCTTCAATGACTTGTTGGTATCTCATCTTTCTTTCTTTTATTGCATGCATTCTTTTTTAAGGTTCAGTGGTCAATGGTACAATAGTTACCATTTGGATTAGAACAATATCATAACCTTCTTCATAACAAAACAAATTAGGTATAGAGTCTTTATTACACAAACGTCCATGGTAGCCAAAATTTGAGTCCACTCTAATGGCTCGAACAAGTGTTGAGAAAAAGGTTCAAGTACATAATTTGCAGCATTTACTTCTCGATCCAAGATGCAATCTTCACATTTTAAACTAACATTCTTCAAAGCGCCACAGATCCAAAACAAGAGTGTCTTTGCTCAACGATGATGGAAATTAAGTTTCAGCTGATATTACTGAATCAAACTCCTGGATAGGTGTTTTTAGGACATCCTTGTATGAGTGATATTTCAAGTTTATGCATGTAATTGATCCAACTTGATTCAGGTATAAGTAATCATTTCTCCACTCTTGGATCAATTGTATCTATCTCCTAAAAGGTCATCCCAAAATTATTTTGTAGTTCAATTTCTTTCTAAGATCTACAATGGAAAATGCAAGTTGGTAATTAACTCCACACGAGCTAACTATCACATTTTCTAGCGATCCCATTGTTTTTTTTTTATGTGTCCCTCTACCAAGTAGTGAAATTTCATTCTTATTTGCCTAACTGTTGGTCTTCTCTAGGTTTCCAAATTACTTTTACTTCTATGGAAATGCCTGCCTACTATCTAGTACAACCATGGTTTTCACATTGTTATATTCCATTGGAAGAGTTGTGTTTCCTTTGTAGCCTTTGCAGTAATCTCCCACTTTGTTCATTAGAATAGATTTGAAAAGTTTACCTTGAGATTCTTCTCAATGCAAATATTTTCCTTTTTCTTTTGTTAGTCCTGCTATCCCAACTTTCTCTAGAGTTCTTTGTTGTTAATCTCTCCATAGATGTGGTCTAATCTTCAACAACTCACCCAATGTTATGGTACATTTAATATGTGTTGACATAATTGTGTGCAGGCTTCCATATCCAAAGTCTACTTTGTGTAATTTAGTTTTGTGGTCTTGAATACCAAGGATAATTTTTTGATGTCTCCCAAGTATGAGAGTAAGGTCTTAGTGTTTGGACTTTTTAAAAACTTGATTGCTCTGATCCCTAATCTCCATATAAAGACTATTCATCTAGCTCCACCGGTGGTTGTTCTGGCTACACTTCTTTGATTGGAGGTGATTTTAGGGTCAAGTTTCCATTGTTTACATCCCTAACTCTTTTCCACAAGTGATTCAACCAATCTTCCTTTGCTAAAGGGATTCCTTTCAGCCCATCCTCATTGCATGGTACTATAATTTTGGGGTTGTATTTTCAACTGAACAATCCCTCAATTCTTTAGTGTCTTTTTCTTCCACTGGTTTTGTCTATTCTTTTGGATTCCCAATGGTTTTTATTTTTAGTTTTTATGCTTCCATGATTGACTGCATGATATACTAAGTTTTTGTAAGCCTCTAGCTTTGTTGTTTCCATGTGAAGCGTTGAGTAGTTCTTCCATTTTGTTTCCATTGTCTGACTCACTTTTAAACCCCCTTGGAAATCTTTAGAAGCTATATTAATGGTTTTGTAGATTTTGTCTACCAACATTGATCCTCTTGATTTCACCTTTGATTCTTTGAACTTAATCGACATTCACTTTGTTCTTTCCTCAAACTCTCTAAGGCCAATCGGGAAAGCGTTGAGCTTGTCACTATAGATGGATAATCAGCGTAGGTTTATACTAAGGGAACGAGTGTGGTTAGGCAAGATTTAGTGTTAGTAAGAGTATTTAGTGAGGTTTAGAGAACGATCATCGAAGAAAATCACGGCTCAGAACACAAAAACATTGCTAAAACATAGTGAAAGAAGATAAGGGCACGTAATTGATGTTGGCAACCAACAAATACTTCCAATTTTCAATATCTAAAAACCTTGCTACAAATTGATTGCATATACCATCATGGTAGGCCTTTTGATTTGCAAAACTCTAATCAGAAAGGAAAGCTAGCTCTTGAACTGCACAAAATCCGACATAGAGGGTGTTGAATAGAGGCACCAGGGACTGCTGATAAAATTTTGCTTTTTGCTAGTGCTCAACTGAGCCCCGTAGTGCTTGCTACAAGCTCCTCAACCCTTGTGCACTACCCTCTTTCGCTGTCGACCCCTCTTAGCTTTGTTTTTTTTTCTTCTTTTTGTTTTACACTCCTAAACCGTCTTTAGTTATGGGTGGCCACTTGACATGCCCTTATGGGCGGCCAAGTTCGACCATGCCTCAACTAAGCCATATTTGGCTTATATATCCACAAGAGCATTGTGAGCACAATATGATTCTCTGCCTTGCCATTGCCATAATCAAGCTGCAATTGGCTTACATTTCCACCAAAGCATTGCTAGCACAACAAGCTCCCTTAATTACCCGAACCACCAAGGCTCTTTTGTGATTTCTTGAGAACACCACATTAGGCATACACATTGACTAAAGTTCTAGACACAACATGTTTCACCAATAGCACCCCAAGCCCCTACCATGTTGGACGTATACTGCAATTAGTGCAGTCCAAGTGATGTCATCCCCGTTGGAAGCCCTTTGAGAACTTTATGTTCTTTTGTGAAAGCATCACATTTGGTATACATATCAATCGAAACACCATCAAGCATAGCATTTAGCTTACACATTCGTCAAGGCAGTGTAAATCACCCAGTTTGGCCTAGTTACCAACCCAAGCACTACCGAGCACAACTTAAATTGCATCAACATTATTTTCCCTGCTTGCGAATGTCTGCGACTGCAAAGAATACTGACTCGGCCATAAGTTGAGCACCGAATGCCCAATTCAAGCACTGTAAGTCACGTTCAACATCCCCTCTCAGATCCCTGTTCAACTTGATTCATCTTCCTTGACACACATCTCGAGGCAAGTCCAACCACCAATAGAATCAATACCCAAAAAATAAAAATTGTCCATAACTTCTCATCTGGACTCCAATCAACAAGGCATAAAGAGAGGCATGTAGAGCATTCTGAGTACTACATTACCAACCTAGAGACTTGCATTTTTTCAACTTTGAATAGATCCACTTGAAGAATCATAAACACAATTAATGACCCTTAAAACCGTATCTGGCATACATTGAGCATTACTCTTACTTGTCATCATGCCCCGATCACTACTCAATTAACATGTAATTTTCAAACAGCTTTATCTCTATCCTTTTATCCTATTTCCCATTGTGGAAGCAAAGCAACACAATATCCATCCCCTCTGAACCTGCGCAGCCTACGGTCTGTGCCAACCGTTATCTACAAGCACAAGCTTAGTCATATCTTCACCTAGTCAATGACGCATTGTATATATGCTTTGAAAAAATTTCCGATGCATGGCTTCATGAGAATATACCCATCTGGAATAAGGAAAACATAAGTACCCTATATTGAATGCATTCCATGTGTCATGGCACATAGACATGCCCTACCTAGAAACCATAAAGATAAGCTGGCCCTTGTGGATCAAATGGAATAATAAGCAATTGTCAAGACATTGGAGCATCATAATAACCACATGAGCATACATTGCTTGTCTTTGTAGACATTAAGCATTCTTGGTGTATGTATGCTACCCCTAGATTGAACAATAAGCATCTGTAATGTGTAGTCAAAAGCATCCATTCATATTGAACCTGCTTTTCAAGATTTGAGGAATCACGAGGATCAAATACCATTGAGATCATGTAACATCAATGAGACGCACAATATACTAGAGCTTCATCTGAAGCAAAGTGCAACATCCTCATCCCATAAAATTCTGGTAACTTTAGTTACCAATGAGTATATGAGAGCAGTAACTTCCTTTCTATGGCATACATAGCATTACTGATGTTAACATCAATAGAAAGATCACCCAAACCCAACCATTCTTGGTACTTTGTCCAAAGGAAATGAAGAAAAGTGTGCATCCGTTACAATACCCATGATGATTTAGCATCATCACGCCACCTAACTTCATAGTCATTACAAACCTTTCCATATGTTGTATTTGTATCAGAGACATCCTTGATTGGGATTCTAGCTTCATCAGCTTCTACCTATAAGTCTACATCTACAATAGTCTACATTGGATTGGTAGAGCCCTGAAACTCTGTATCATGTGTCAAAGAACTAGAAATTTCTTCCTCTTGCACCTCACAAGAAAGCATAAAAGGAAGAACTCCCTGGATATCTTGCACCTGTGTGGAGATTATTCTTGCACCCCCTCTGAATGGGTACATGCATCAGAAAGCCTATCTATGTCATTATGCTCATCTCCTTTAAATCTTGCCAAGAAGTCATAAAAAATGGCATCTTCTTCTTCTTCTATGATATCAACACCTATGTACATATCGTCATCAATGACTATAGGCTCATTGGCATTCTCATGCATATCCTATGTTGGATCCACAATCTCTTGTGCTTCGTCAGCTATCATATACATAACTTTATCTATGCATTTGTCTTCAGCAAACCTATCGACTTGTTTGGATTGATATGCTTCCATGATGCTGAGAAATCCATTAGCACCCTCTAAATGTTTGTCTTGAACTCCTCAAGAACAACCCATGCTGAGATCATTAGCTTGTAAAGTACTTGCCACACAATCTATCTTCACTAGAACAACTAATGAAGGTAACTACCATGCGAGAAATCTCTGCCAATTTTTTTCCATCAAATTCTATTTTAACATCAACTTCAATATTTACCTATGTTAGACTGCCTAAAACATGTTCCGCTGGTCTTAAAGCTGCATTTGATTTGGCTTTGTCTCTTGCAAAAATGTCTTCCCAAAATTCATATAGTTAAGGAGCTACATCTAATCCCCATTACCTTTATTGAAGCTAATCTCGCTTTGCTCAGTAATATGCCTCATTTCCAAGTGCATAATCTTGAGGTCTGCAAAGTACTCCCATTGCGTGGGATATATTTTTATCAGCTCTCAAACCCGATCTCTGAAATTGGAGCTTACAACTTCTTCAAAAGCTACGACCATCCGATATTCTAGAGCCCCTTGACTTTGTATCTTAGCTTCATAGCATCCAATGAGACCCTCTAGATAATGCTCTTGAAAATACAATACTGCTCACATACGACATCAAGTTCCATCTCCATCACATCATCAATCTGCATTTTTGTCTTCATGGCTTCCACTTTGCGCAGACATCCCTAAACCAATTAGAGAATCTTTGAAAAAAATGGACCTGCTAAATTTCTATCTAACCCTCTCACAATTAATGCTTCCATAAACCTTATCATCTACTCTAAATTCTCCATCTTCACCTCCCACCCTAGCTCGTTTCATGTCGGGTTCACCAAAGATGTTGAGAGATTAGGGGTTTGAGAGGTGAGCCAAGAAGGCGTGGAGTTGGTCGGGAGAGAAATAGCAGAAACAGACAAAAGACTGCTAACAAAACCCCAAATGCACATCATATCATTAAAAGTGGAAGAAATTGTACAAGGTGTGTTCTGATCGACCTAACAATAATCACAATGTTAATAAACCATGGGCAAGATTAAATCACTAGCTCTATAATTGATAGCTAATCACCGCTACTTGGATCCATGGATTTCAAATTCACATGATCACGTGTTTTTTTTGTATCACACTATTAATTAACAAAATTCTCAATTCACAAGTCTTCACATTCACAAAAACTGGCACGGTGACTTGAAGAAGACCAAGAGGCTCGATAAGATTTGCCCGCCGCGATGGCTTTGATACCCAGAGGGCTACGGCCTTGACGGTCCCGCTTCATTGCCCAGTGGGCTCCCAGGGTACCTATATAGGTCCCCTAGGGGCCTCATTCTCTTCACAATTCTATCCTTTGAGTTTTGATTTGCACAGGTATCCAACCAAAGAGTCCTCACAATGAACAAAGAAAACTACGATATAAATTTTAGTTTAATTTTGTAAGCTCTTTTACTATTTTCTTTTTAAACTGATACACGTTTTTTTAATAATTATTTTTTGTAGTTTTAAAAGCAGGTTGATCTTTCTTTTCACGTCAGCATCGGTCCTAATATTGGATCGGAAGTGTCGTTGTGAAATGTTAGACCAGCCAGCACTGTTTTATAACGTGTTGATTGTGTTCACTTCGGCATCGATTCTATTTTGGATCGAAAGTGTCGTTGTTGAACATAGTTGGTTACGTTCAAATTTATTGGTAGTTCTATTAACCTTGTTTTTGGCATCAGTTCTACTATTGGACTGGGAGTGTCGTTGTACAAGCTAATAGACAGATTTATATGTTCTATGAGTGATATATGTGCTAATAGGCTAGTTCAAAGTTTCTTTCGGCATCAGCCCTACTATTGGACTAGAGGCATCATTAGATTCATTGAATGCTGCCCTTGCTTTTTAGGCTAGTTTGGTGTTTCTTTTGGCATTAGCTCTACCATTGGGTTGGAGGTGTTGTTAGATTCATTGAATGATGCCCTACTTTTTAGGCTAATTTTGATGTTGCTATTGGCATCAACCCTATCATTGGGTTGGAAGTGTTGTTAGTTGGATTGAGTGATGCCCTTGATTTTAGTCTAGTTTGGTGTTTCTTTTGGCATCATCTCTACCATTGGGTTGGAGGTGTCATTAGTTTCATCAAACAATGCCCTGCTTTTTAGGCTTAATTTGGTGTTGCTATCGACATCAACCGTACTATTGGGTTGGAGGTGTTGTTATCTGCATTGAATGATGCCTTGTCTTGTTGGGTTAGTTCAATGTTGGTCTCGAGTAGGCAATCATTCAATGAGAGTGATGACACCTCCAACCCAGTAGTAGTGTTGTCATCAGTTTCAATGCATGACGCATATATTTGTTATAGAATTTAAAGTTATGTTGTCTTTAAATATCATAAAATATGTGTTGATTGTAACAAACATGGATCCTGTGGAAATGAAGGAGTTAAAAACCAAGATAAGATCTCTATTGGTCACGTGTATATGTGCCTTGACCACGGAGGAGATCACCTTTTTATTGGAAAGTGAGATGGGCAGAGATCGATACGATAATTGAAGCAATTCAGACACACTTCTCAGCTGTAGAAGCAAAGGCTGTTCGTAGGCTAATAGATAGTATTGTGGACAATATGGCATAATGCTTAAGAGACTTGGGTGTTGATGCACTAGCGTATGTAGATCTAGCCAAGCAAAAACATTGGACTAATATATGGCGTGTAGAGAGGTCAAAATCAAAAAGAGTGCGCAATATTGATGCTCAAAATGTCCATAGCCACAAAGGTAGAACCATCTTTTATTCAACAGCCTCCTCTCAAGATACAGTAGGTGCAAGATCATATTCAGAAGCTAGGATGGATCATTTATTACACACCCGCTTTATGTCTCAATGTGCCATTAGTGTTTACCTCACACCCAAAGCTATCAAACGTGGTTGAAAGCTTGGGAAAGGATGCTATGGAGTTGTGTCAGAGTGCACAATCGATGGAGTCACTTGGTTACAGTCGTAAGTGTAGTATGTGGTCAAAGACTTCAAAGGAGATGCGGTAGATAGCCACCAATCTTTCTCTCTAGAGGCAAGCGTGCAATTGTTCCATAGGGGCATTGTTAGATCCATTGCACAAACACACCAAGAGCAATGGTCCCTTGTTTTTCCTTGCTTCAATGGAATGGATCTAGGTGACATGTTAGAGTGTGTTCCACCACCCAAAGGAAAATTCTCTAACATACTGGCGGCTCAAAAAGAAGATCCTAGATGCCCTCCCACAGAGCAAGAGTTAGAGATGTGCGAGAATATGCTCAATTGGGAGCCTTCTTTTATGGATGCTCTGGTGAAGACCATGGCACATGCACACAGCAAAGTAATTATACACTGTGACTTGCACCCATGGAACTTCATGACTGACTTCACTAAGGAGGGTGTGCCACATGTGGGTGTCATTGATTGGGAGTTGGCACTGCGAGTTGGCATTGAGAAGCGAGAAACCAACATCAAAGACCCCACAAAGCATGCCCTACGTCCTTGGAGATCTCCCGAGCTTTGCAACCCAAAAGCTGCTTGTCCGTATTCGAAAGCCACTGACACCTATGCAGTTGCTTTTTGCATTGAGCAACTATGTGATTGGTGCAAAGATTTTTTAGAGCATTACAATGTGCCACGTCAAAATCAAGAGCAAATTGATTGTGGCATGATTGCCTCTAAAATGTGGAAAAACTACTTACAACAACCACCTAGGCAAAGAAAGACATTGTTGAATATGATTGAGCATTTAGATATGTTAGAGCTCAACTCAGAGATGTGTTTGCATCTACTTAGTGAGATGATGCCTATATTTTAGTCTACTCTGGTGTTAGCGGCTGGACACACTCAACGGAGGATGATTGCCTGGCGGGATACTAATTTCCTTTGTAACTATTCCTTAATTGAGAAGAAACCGTCATTTCACCTTTGTAAATAGTGGGGCTTGTAGAAGCTTCCAAATTGTATCCCATTTTTGACATTTAGACTGAGTAAATGGTTAAATTGGAACATTAGGGTTTGAGATTGTAAGGTATTTATACCACTTTTGACCTTAATGAAAAAACCCTTTTGTCATTTTTATAAGTTTTGTCTATGTGAGTTGAGTATACTCTGTGTACGAGAGAGAGTGAGAGTTTATCTTGACGCTACGTGTGCACTGGTAGTCGGAATCAAGTGCGGAGAAGTGTAGTGTGTTGCCCCCGAAGAGAGCTATACGCCAACACCTACATTACAGGTGTACGACCCGACTTTGTGAGATCGATCCACGAGCTATATCTGGTGATTCGGTGAGCATACGTTGTCCGTTTTTTCCTTTCAGCATATCCACACATTCGCAATGAGTAGAGCTACACATTAGGCACTTTTGTTTTCAGAAACGACGACTTGCAAAAACTTGTCAGACATCCTACGTGATTTTGCACCGGGTGTTTAGGGTTGGGGTTTTGGGTCACGGACCTTAGGGAAAGCAACCTATTGGTGTTAATAGGAGTTACCTCAAGTTCCATAGCATTTCAAGAATGTTTAATGGGTATTTGGCTCTTGAAAGCATTGTAGGAAATCTCCTCTTGTGTACTCTTGAAGGCTGTAACTTAGACATTGGGTAGAGACCTCTGTAGATAGTATAGTCAACAGTTGGTCGAGTGTAGGTTGACACCCTATGCTTGCTTCCATGCAACTGCGGGTTGAGCTTCGTCCTTAGCTGACAAATCTTGTTAGGTGAGTTCTTGTTGTGCTGACGTCCGTCGCGGCGTATCCGCTAACATTGGCACCGTTGTCGGGGACGAAAACCCTAGGTACGTGACTGACACTAGTCCTTGAGGATAGGGATTATCTGGCTTGTTAGAGTCTTATTTTACATTTAGATAGGATCAGAGGGTGGGGGACTCTCTAGGTCTTAGGAGGAGTCTAGGGAGCGAGTGTTTGGCCTAGATCCTTCGACTTAGGTAGTATTAGGTAGGAGAGTAGGAGTTGGAGTGGTAGAGGCGGTGAGAGGATAGCTTGAGAGTGAAAATTCAAGGGGAATCTATAGTGCAAATTTCGGCCAAAACAGGGCAGGTAGACATACTACGTGTAGGATGTCTACAGGGTCTTTCAGAAGTGAAATTGGACCTTGTTTGACCTTTTGATGGAGCAAAGATGGAATTAAGACTTTACGTCTAGACTGACAAACACTCGGGTAAAGTACAATTCCAGATTAGTGGAGCTAATCAAGAACATCCGAAGTGTATAGAGTACTGTAGTGGTTGAGGTTAACCCTCCAGTTATACCAATCATTACTAAGACCACCTCTAGCGGTTAAATGCATTGATTCGATTGCCGAAATTAAATGCTTGTGTACATGTATATTCAACAGCAAGGCAAGAAGTTGAGCGGAAATTGATCCCTTGCTAGGTGAGTGGTTGGATTTGTGATAAATTGCATTGCTAAGTTTGATGAATTTAAGATCAGGAAGACACATTCCTAGAGACCAAAATGTGGCAGGTGATCAGGGTATCTTAGTGTCCACTGAGGAGAGTGTAACTCAGGCAAGGCTAGATCCATTAGCACCAATCATTGAGGAGGGTAGTGATACTGACACTTCATCAGATAAGTCCTTCTTCATGATGGGTAGTCAGCAGCCAGGAGGTTTCTCCGGTGAAGGACCAATGCTAGGAGGAAGTACCTCCCAAAACCCTTTGAACGATGCCAAGTTCACTATAATCTTCTTAGAAGGAACAAACTCTAGGAGAGCCCTAGTTTATTTTGACTATCGAAGACGCAAGTGTATTTGTATAGAAGAAAGACCTTCTCGGAGACTGAAAATAATTCGAGTCTATGATGATGGAGATAGATTCCAAGACGAAAAGGGGAACCACTATCTGATAGTTAGCAACCCTGAGGATTACAACAGATATGGAAATAATGTGGCAAAAGGAAAAATGGTCTCAGAGGCTCAAGATCCGCCTCCAAAAATTGATCGACCTGGAGCTCTTTTTATGTATGATATAAAAACAACCAGGGTCTCTACCTATAATGAGAATGTGGGAATTTACAAGCATGAGAGCGAGGGAGTAGTCTCTTATTTTCGATGCAAAGAACCCTACCCAAATGAATTAAGCAAAGACAAGGTTCTTTACTTATTCTCTTATGAAATTGGTATGGGAAAGGATATCATTTTTGTTGACAGGTACGGGTGAGAATACAAACGAATTCTCCCAGAGGAGGTAGAAAAGGCAACAGTTCCAGAAACATCAACATATGCCCCCGAAGAAGTACCAAGGTCCACCTATAGCCCTAGCAAGTCAACAAATCCAATTTCAGAGGAGTACGACGCAACATCACATTCTAACCGACAACAGACGTTCAACTACCAGAAACAACAAGCAACCCAACCGTCATTGCAGGCATGGATTCAACAAAGTGCGACATTAGAACAAGACCAAAACAAAGATGGTTATCCAGCCGCAAGAGGGCTAAGAGGTTTACAAGAAACACCACTCTATTCATAGTATCAAGGCAAGAGTAAGCCAAAAACTCAAGAGTCGACAGAGCCCTGAAAGAAAACCCATAGAACGAGTTCAAAGAGATGAACCACCTCTTGCAAGAACCATCAGAAACTATGGCTTAGCGGCATCTTTGGGAGAGGAACCCTCCCACTACTGAAGGCCAGAGGAGGTATATTGAGTGGGACGAGGAGAACCAATGATGAGATTTGTAGACTATCATAGAATTAGACCTTCTCAGGTGCAAAAATGGGTAAACAAGAAATACACAAAAAATAGAGATCCTAGGGATCATGTAGCAGCCTTTGTGCGTGTAATTAGAGCTGAAGAAGTGTTGGACTTTCCTACTCATTTTGCAGGGTTTGGGCTTACCCTAGAAGAGGATGCCGCTACTTAGTTTGACTTTGTGGAGCGTAGAGACTTTGAGTCTATGGAGGAGGTTTTTGACGAGTTTATTGAGGAATTATCACAAAGGGGGTTAGCTCATAATACAATCTCACAAATACATAAATTCAAACAAAAAGACGAGGAATCTGTGCGAAAAGCATCCCTATGACTAAAAAGATATGTGAAGTTTTGCCCTGTGGAAGAACTGCCTACCCAGTCCAGACTTATGCTTATATTTATTCAAGGACTAAGGAACGCAGATCTCCAGAAGGACTTACATATGAAGAGGAGCAAGACGTTAAATGAGTTAACTAAGGAGGCTCTTTACCTTGTAGACAATTGTGCATCTACAAGGAGGGTGAATTCAAGGATCTTGATGACGATTCATCCTCACAACAAAGTGGAAGCAAGTCTGCCAAGACAACACCGAAAGGAGAAGTAGCTGTAAGCCAGGAGCAGCTTGTAGAGGAAGTGCTAAAAAAGATTAATATATATGCCAAGCCTCAGGCTAATCAGCCAAAGTGGTGTGCTATTGAACAAAAATGGACAAACCATGTGACGGAGGAATGTTATTATAACAAGGGATATGTGAGAGAGCGACCTTATACTCCCCAAGCTCAGGTAGCATCTCTTCAACTTCCATTGATGCCTAGGTATCAAGCAAGCAACCTACCAGGACTTGTAGGTGTTGAAAGACCACAACCAGTATTGGGGCAAAAACCACCCCTGCCAGGATTACGACCAGTCGGCATAAGATACACACCAACGGTAAACGAACCAGAAGAGAAGTCTTTGGTACCTATGCATGCATATTACGAAGATTCCAATGGATATACAGCAAATCCTGTCTATTATCCATAAGAAGAACCCCCAACGCCATAACCTTGGAGCATGATTGGAAGTACAGGACCACCAACAGCTGCACAGGCAGTAGGAGAAGGAAGATACAACTTGGATAAACGAACACTGTTGTTCATAGCCAACGGAGGCATGGGCGGGTAGAGGCATGCATACCAACAATGAGGAGCTCAAGGAGAACCTCAACAGCCTAAGGGACCCTGCTACAAGTGTGGCGGAGACCATTGGCTAAGAGACTTTCCTCATGATGAAATCATTAGAGTCAATGCGTATTGCACCGAGTGTGGAATTACCCACTTGATTCCTGATTGCCCTAAGAACGCAAGCAAAGGAGCAAAAACTACTTTGAACATGCTGGAAGTAGTGCCTTCTAGTGGAGGGTCAGAAAACGAGACAGTAATACCTATTCAGGCAGTGACACGAGCCCAAGCTCAACAAATGACAAACAAACCCATAATTGAAGAGCCAAAGACCAATGTCCCAAGTGCAGAAATGAAAAATCAGAGAAGCACTTGGAAAGCTAGAAAGGCGCCTATGAAAGCCAGGAGAGAACGAGAGCAAACGGCTCTATCCGAGGAGTTAAAACACACAAAGGATAGATTGGAGCGGGTAGAGGATCTAACTAGTTTAAGCTCACACACTGCAGCAACAATAGGGCCCAAGGAAAGAGTAGAACCCATAAGTGTAGGATCAGGAGGATCAATGCTGGTAGAAAAAGTAAATGAGCAGCTGGATGAACTTTTAAAAGCATGTGAAGCAAGACTCAAAAACAACCAAACCCAAGAGCAAAGATGGATGACTTATCCATATGCAGAAATAGAAAAATCTAGGTTGGAAATGTGGTGAAAGATGATTGAAACAGCCCAATCCTTGATAGAAAATCCGCTTGGTGAACCTGCAAGTTGGCACGAGGTACCAGCTCCAACCCCTATCAAACCAACTCTAGAGAAACAAGTAGACATGAAGGAGAGACTCACGACTGCCTCTGAGTCTAGGAGAGAACCTATCATAGTGCCAAATACAACAGATGAGACAATTGATGGCTTTCAGTCTAAAACATTGGTAGAAATGGTTAAGGATTGTAAGAGTCTAGATGACCCGTGGAAGTAAACCTGGGAAGCAAATGAAGCTAATAGGGTGAACCACCAAATAAATAGCACGAGAAAGGAGGAAAATGAGATCTTACCTCCCATTGAAGAGTTTGAAGCAAGATCACAAATGAACTTTGATATGCATTCACAAGGGGGAGACCAGGGTTCAATTAGTTCGGAGCACAGCCAACCAGACTCGCTAGAAACTCTACCCTCCTACCTAGGGGAGTATGAAGCTAAGTCTGAGGTGAGAGAAATCCCATCTCAAAGACTTTCTTCCAACAGAGTGATGGATTCACAAGGGTTGATTGAGTTATTGTCCACCCCTGTGGTATGCACAATCACGTTAGCCGAACTCCTAAGGTAACAACCAAACATGTGGACCACCGTTGGCAAATGCTTAGAAAAATTTGGAGTAAAAGACCCTACCTCGAAGCTTCAAGAAGGGATCAGAGAATTGGACAAGCTTCAACTAAACACTAGGCCAGTACCTTTAAACAAGGTTGGAGAATATTACGAGGGAGAAGATGGAAATACCACACTACCAGTAGAATTCCAGGGAGTAGTTTCCAAAGCTATTCTTGACAGTGGAGCGGGAGCCGCTATCGCCACCAAAGAAATCTAGAAAAAATGGAAAAAACCGGCTTTGAGAGCTACCATGATGAAATTGCAACTGGCAGATGGGTTCATGGAAAGGCCTCTAGGACTTTTAGAAAAAGTAATTGTCACCTCTTGCGGAATTGAGTATGAGCATACATTTGCAATAGTTGATTTCGACAAAAAGAACAATTATGAGATCATCTTGGGAAGACTATTCATGAGACAATTAAAGATGGTCCAAGATTGGGGTTACGACCACATATACCTCAGACTTGGAGAGACTACAACCAAAATATACCTAAAAGACCATAATTACAAAGATGTGAACCAGACACCAGTGGAAGAGTTTGATTCAGCTACATTGGTAGGGTCCAAAATCCCAGCATGGTTAGGGCATAAAAAAGAGCTATGGATGTGCGGAGCTTCACATTGTGGGAGCTTAAAAAGAGAGGAATGCATCTTAGAAAGAGCTATTGAGGATAAGGATTACATTCCGGAACCTTTTCCCGAAGATGCCTTAGAATCTCTGGAATGGAAACACATACTAGCAACATTGGATGTCTGTACCATTACAGATAGCCCAACGACAAAATTTTGCGATAAGGATGGCTATGACATGGTAAGCCTTATACCAGTAGGAGATGAGAATGTAGACTCACCAAAACAAGAAGAGTTTTATGACTCCTCTGAGCATCTGGAACTAAATCACGATGCAAATAACGAGTGTTCAGACAACTCGAGCGAGCGTGGGGAGACAACCGCGAATACCAAGTTTTATGATTTTGCAAATCAACACCCTAAACGCCAGGAACGCTATAGAAAAAAAAGAACAAAAAACAAACTTAGAGAGAACCTGATGCCCAGAATAAAAGATAAAAATCACTATCTAATGCTTGTCAAGGCAGAGGATTGTGTAAAAGACCAAATATCAGGAAGATTCTCAAGAGTTCGAAGGGAAAGGACACATGAGGAAACAAAACAAGCACGGAAGACTAAAACAGAAACAAAATCACGAAAATCTCAACAATCAAAACAGGAAAAGACAAAAGATCCAGAGTGGACCAAAATGGAGCGTAAAAAGAAATACCAAGAACTAAAATGGTCATTACGAGAGGTATGGACTACTGAGGGAGAAAGTGACGGTAAGGAGGATTCATAAAAAGGAAACATGAATGTACCATCCCACTATCGAAAATTCACCATCCAAGACGGAAAAATCATAATGACACCACCAATAAGAGAAAGAATAAACCAAGAATCTTACGATGGGCCGGAAAATGCAAAACGGTAGACCTCGCTGTGCCAAGCGAAGACCCTCAGCCTGTCTATATAGCAACTGATTTAGAGCCTGAAGAAGAAGAAAGGCTAACACAACTTCTCAAGAAGTATAAAAATGTGTTTGCATGGTCCTACAAAGACCTCAAAGGAGTTGATCCATCGATATGCCAACATACAATTCCTTTGAAATTAGATGCCAAACGTAGCAAAGAGGATATTGACAAGCTAATGGATGCTGAATTCATCTATGAAATTGAGCATACAGATTGGGTGTCACCCATTGTGGTTGTCCCCAAAAAGAACGAAAAGCTGCGTGTGTGTGTGAACCTCAAAAAAGTGAAAGCAGCCACAATAAGGGATAATTATCCCTTGCTGATCACAGAACATGTGCTTGAGAGGGTGGCTGGAAAACGTGCTTATTCCTTTTTTAGATGGGTTTTAGGGGTATAACCAATTGGCAATTGCAATAGAGGATCAACACCAAATAGCATTTGCCACAGAGTGGGAAATATATGTGTATAGAGTTATGCCTTTTGGCCTAACCAATGCCCCAGCTACCATCCAAAGGTTAATGACTCATGCATTCAAAGAATACCTGAGAATATTCTTAGAAATATATATGGATGATCTCTGTGTCCACTCTCTTATACAAGAAGAACATATTGACCATTTACAAAAGGTATTTGAGAAGTGCAGAACATATTGAATCTGTCTCAAGCCGGAAAAATGCATTTTTATGGTAAGGCAAGGCCACATCTTAGGACATAGTAGACTTGCCCAGGCCTACTAATGCCAAACAAGTACAATCTTTCATGGGACACTGTGGATACTATCGAAGATTCATATATATGTATGCGGTCATTGCACAACCTCTATATCGCTTATTAGTCAGTTTCGACTGGACTGAGGAGTGTGAAACTTCATTCCAAAAGCTTAACACTAGGTTGGTAATGGGACGCTTTTATGTCCTGTTAAGTGACCATTTTCCTTGAATTATGTCAAGAGTTTCAAAATGGATTTTGAGGTGCTATCTGTCTAGAAAGTTGTCTCATGAGTTGAAAAAAACTCGACATTTTTTTTGGAATATCAATTCCATCTTTAACCTTGTCATTGCACAACATTTCACAACCTAAACTGTGTGAAAAAACGGGTCCTGTTTTTGGCTTTTTTCAACTTTTTGCAACTATACCACGCTATAATTCATGTTTGTGAGGTCTATAATGCTAGAGAACTATCTTTAGTAGTCCTCAACATGTCCTGATGCTTCTAGGGAGAAATAAATGTTAAAGTTGTAAGTTATGACCAAATTACAAAAATTGTCAAATCCTGTTTTTTAGCCAATTTTAGCTCTTCTATGATTTTTTTGGTGGCTTTCATGATATCCAAATGCAGTTTTTATTTTCTATGTGGCATATTGTAACATAAAGCTAATATTCCTTGAGTTTTGGGGAACCTAATACCCTATTTTGCATAGTAGACGACGATGGTTGATTTTTTCAATTATAGAAGAAAACAAAACATTCTAGTACATCAAGTATAGCCTTTTCAATATTGCTAATTTCTTGTGACAACTACATGCATTTTGTAGGTAGTAACCATATATAATCATAAGGATCAAATTTGGCTAGATATTGAATAGTTTCTATGGGATTCTACAACTCATAATGTTGAACCCATTTTTTTCATATTTGCTGTATTTAGCACTTCATCTTTGTCTCCAAGATTCCCCTTGGTAAGAGATGTATTATTCTTTTGACATGCTCCATGGCTCCTTATGAACCTAAAGGACAATAGGGAACTCAGAAAACATGCATATATTATTTGTATTGAGCGTGGCTATAGAAACTTTGATGATAGGTTTGCAGAATGGTAAAAATTAAACTTTTTTGTACCTATTTCTTTTGGCAAAACAAAAAATAGTGAGTGAGAAGCAATCATATGTTCTGATCACCAACCCATTGAAGTTAACTAGGGAATTTATCTCAAGTCCTACAAAAATCCCTAATCTTATTTTTATGCAACAAAACGTAAGAAATGACTGTTTTGATGAAAATGTACTGGTCCATCAACTTTGGAGGCTTGGTGTGACCAAAAGATGAGGAATTTTACAAGTTTCTTATGTTTTACATGTGTAGTAGGCCTTGAACTATAACGTCATGAAAGGATTTTACAAAATGAGTGGATCTAATATAGTTTTGGAGGTTTTTTTTAAAACCCTGAAAGGACACTTTTATGTCCTGTTAGGTTACCAACCTAGTGTTAAGGAAAACCTTGTATCAGCACCTGTACTTAAAGCACCAGATTGGGAAAAGATATTCCATGTTCACATTGATGCATCTGCATACGCAATTGAGAGTATTCTGGCTCAACCTGGAGACGCGGAACAATGGATTTCCCAATTTGTTATGCGAGCCGACATCTAAATAGTGCAGAAAAGAACTACACCACCACTGAAAGAGAGGGATTAGGAATGATTTATGCTGTAAAGAAATTTCGGCATTACTTGCTTGCAAACAAATTTGTGTTCTTCACAGATCATCAAGCTCTTTTATATCTAGTGAATAAACCATGCAATACTAGGAGAATTGTATGCTGATTATTATATTGCTAGAGTTTGACTTCACAGTGGTAGTAAAAAAGGGTAAAACTCATCTACGGGTGGATCATCTTTCAAGGTTACAAAATGGGGAAGCTCCTGAAGGAGTAGATGATGACATACTTGATGCTTATCTTTTCAATATTGAAATGATACCCAAATGGTCTCAGGAAATTGTTAGCATTCTTTCCTTTGGAGGTAGATTTGATAACAAGGAAGACAGATCCAAACAACAAACATTTCGACAAACAAAAAAATTTCAGTTGATTGCAGGACAATTGTACCATCAAGGCTCGGACCAAATTCTACGATTATGTATAAATCCAGAGGAATTCGAGTGTTATCTTGAAGAAGCACACATCCAAGATTGTGCATTTCATTGTTCAACAATGAAAACACACCAAAGATTGAAACACTTAGGAGTTTATTGGACAACTATGTATGCTGACACACATGATTATGTTAACAATTGTACTATATGTAGTGCCAAACGACTGATGGATCACGCGACATTGTTCCAGGTAACCATTGCATCTGCATGGAGTCAATATATCATTGATTTCTTAACAACAAGGACATTTCTTGAAAACATAACAAAAGCGCGAAAAAGGGCTATAGAGTTGGAGGCTCGAGACTTTAATTTAATTGGAAATCAACTCTACAAGAGAGGAAAGGACAATCAACTTAGAATCTGTGCAAGTGAAAGTGAATACCTGCTGATTCTAGAACACGCACATGGAGGAATAAGTGGAGGCCATTTTTCAGGCGATAAAAATTGTCTTAATCGCAAGAATATGGTGGCCTACATTGCACATGGATGCTGAGGAGTTTGTAAAGCGTTGTGACACATGTCAGCGCACTAAGGTGCTGATAAAGAGAGATGAGATGCCACTACGGCCAATGATGGGAGCTTGGGCATTTTCAAAATGGGGAATTGATTTTGTGGGACCTATTTCACCCCCTGCATATCGCATCCATACCCAATATATCATTGTGGCTACGGACTATCTCACAAAATGAGTGGAAGCCAAAGCAACACGAAAAGCTGACGCAAGAACCACTGCACAATTTTTGTATGAGAATGTCTTTGTACGATACGGATTACCAATAGAAATTTCTAGTGATCGAGGAACACATTTTCTTAATGAAGTCATTGAATACCTGTTAGAGAAATTCATGGTCATACATAGAAAATCTGCTCTATATCATCCACAGGCAAATGGACAAGTTGAGGCCACAAATAAAACCCTATACACTGTTTTGACTAAAATTGTATCAAAGTCAAGGACTGACTGGGATCAACAATTACACTCAACACTATGGGCATACCGGGTAGCTTATAAAACATCTATTGGAACAACACCGTACAACATGGTGTTTGGTCTAAACGCTATATTACCCATAGAGTTTTTAGTTCCAACTCTACGAGTAGCGAAACGCTTAGAATGGACACGCCATGAGCTCTCTTCAAGAATAGATGATCTTGAAAAGCTAGATGAACTTCGCTGAGAGCTGTAGCTTCGATCTATGCTAAAAAGAGAAGACAAAAAGAGTTTTTTAACAAGCATGCACATACGAAAGAGTTCAAAATAGGTGATTATGTACTTGTTTATACTTTGAAGCAACATGCCAAGGCCGCGCATTAGCACAATTTTTAACCCATGCACTGCACATACCCTGAGGCGATACCTTGTCGTCTGGGAGGACTCCGACTAGGAGGGGGGGAGGCATTATCAATGAGGACCCAATGAAGGTGAAAAGAGCAAAAAAGGGCATGTTTTTCGACTATTTTGAAGGGTTTTTGTTTGATTGCGAAATTTTCTGGACTAACCTAAGTACATATGCCCTTATACAACATGAATCTACAAGTATATGGGGCCAAACACCAAATAAGGCCTCTAGGTGTGTGTATATATGTAAAAATAGTCATTTTTCGGACAAAATATTGGCAAAACGGAGAAATTCGGCCATTAAAATTGCATGTGAGTGTACATAGTGTTTTGTGGTGATGTTTTTGAATTATTGTGATTTTTGGGGATTTTTTGGGTTTATTTTGCTATTATATTTTTAATTTTACTAATTATCGGCAGAAAAACTTTAAAAATACAAAAAGCAGGTGAAATACGATCGTAATGAAAAAAAAAAAATGGGGATAATCAGTGACTATATGACAACCGATTAGTACAATGGGGGTGCAATTATGTGAATGGAGCCGGAGGCGTGTTTTGGCCAGATTTTGATCGAAACGTCAAATTTCTCGGAAACTGGGCAAACAGAGTCCAAATCAGGAACTTTTCGAGCCTAAACCACATCTCGCAAGAAGTTAGGAGCACATGTCAAATTTCATAGAAAGTGCTCCGGGGACCCCCATTATAAGTTTTTTCCACTTCACTTAGAGCTCATTTCTACTATTTCCTTCTTGAGAGAGAGCTCTAGCCACCTAGAACGAACCGGAGTTCCAACTGCTTCTACGACGCGCACGACCACTCAACAGGCTCCAGATATGCGAGGTAGGCTGAGCAACTTGAGCTTTTTGCGTATGTTTGATGTTTTATCGCGAAAACTAGTGTGGGTTCTCACACGGGGAACGGGCAGTAGAGACCTACAGGTAGAGGTAGCCACCTAACGGCTAACCCAATAGCAATAAGGCTTCATAGGGGGTTTACCCTAGCATAGGAGACCACTCTTGAATGCACAAAGGCGGAAAAAAACCAACGGGAAAAACTCTAACTTCTAGAGCCCTGCAAGAGGCCACCAAGTGGTAAATCGGTGGAAAGTCACCCAAATGCTACCAAAACTCATGGGAAGGAGCATCTTGACATGCTCTACAAGGCTATATAGCCCACATGGCCATAAGGCGACCCAAAGCGGGACTAAGCTACAGAAACGACATCAGACACACAAAGCGTCAACTGGCTCTCACGGCCAAACCGGATGTCCGTTTGCCACCACAAGTCATCGACGGCATGCAAACGCAACCACGGATGCTTCCAGAGTGACAAATCGCCAAACGGAGCTCCGGTGAAGCCAAAGCCAACAAAAACCATGTGGCAAGGTTCCCCAAGGAACCATGAAGCTATGGAGACTAACATCAAGAAATTTCATCGCCGAAAAGCACTCCAAGAGTCAGAAAACAACTCAGAGGCTCTGAAAACCAAACAGGGAGTTTCTATCTATCTTTTTGACTTTTTTATTGAAATAAATCTTGAAGGGGACTCAGGGGGGCTAAGGGCATATACTAGTAGCACTTCTCCAAAAGAGTTCATCATGAGACATCCTACGCGTAGGATGTCTCAAGGCCATGTTTGGGCACCAAACTCAATATCTCACCTCATACACAACTTCTACATAGCTTATACATGCTAGCCATCAAGTTTCATCACAATTGGACAAGAGTTGACCTCATATGCATCAAAAAACGGAAAGTGAGAGCATAGAGGCAATAAAGGGTCATAGACCTACCAAAACTAGTCCAAATCACATGAAACTTGCACAATATACTCATTATCACATTGCCAAGCTAACTGTGGTGTCAGATATGGAAAATAGTGAAATAGACATCCTACGCGTAGGGTGTCTAAATGCCCTATTTGACCTCCATCTGGTGTTTTTGAGTTCCACATATCTTTATAACATCTTCACAAGCTCATATATCAAATTTCAAGCCAGACCCATCACATTTGGCCCCCAAAACCTCAAAGATGCACTTTCTGAGCCTAAAAACACTACACATGCTCTTAACAATACCAATACTTATTCAAATCAAAATCTAAGAACAGGGCCATGTTCTACATGCTAAGGGCTACCCACAGAACCAAAATCAAGTCATTCTATGAAAGTAGACATCCTACACGTAGGATGTCTCCAGGGTCATATTGACCTTCTGTGCAGGAATTGACATCATGGGAGTATTTTATATGGTATAAGAAGCCTATATATCAGATTTCAATCCAATTGGATATCATTTGCACATCCATATAGGAAATCCTACCCATTTTGTGAGCCAAAAGCCTAAATCTGCTCAAAATTGCACTTTTTGATGTTCAAACCAAATTCCAAGTACATAGCCATGTTGCATAGGTCAAGGGCCACAAGCATGTCAAGTTTCATCAAAATCAGAGAAAGTAGACATCCTACGCGTAGGATGTCTACATGCTTATTTTTCAGCCAAAAACCTAATGTGGGCATATGCATGGTTTCCCTAGTCCCTTTTGAGTTCTTATTTCAATTTTCAAGTCATTTGGGTAGTCAGAACTCAGTTTATCAGCTAATTTGTAAAAAACGCTAACTTTGGACTACCGAGTGCAATAGGATCCATGGCAGCCACAAAGTCACCAACAAAGAAGAGAGGATGACTATCAAGGACTACTTAGAAGAAGTGGAGCCTTTTGTTATCCCAGAGGGAACCCTGAAGCCCACAAGCACTTGGATTCAAGATGACCTACTAGAAACCAATGATCTGAGAATCTAGCAAGGAGTGTTTAAAGATCCAGAGGGAAATGCAGTGGAGCTACCCATGATCGCTCAAGAGCTCAATGAATTTGTTAGGAGAAAAATGGGGGACTACTTGGAGAAATTGGATCTCCACAATTACTTTGAAGCCTTGCCAGCAGGGATTGATGTTAAAATAGTGTGGGAATTTGTCACCTCAATCAAAGAGGACGGCATAGCCAGAGTTACAGATCTGCAAGGCAAGCCTAATACAATGATTACCATCACAGAGAAAGTGGTGGCAGCAGCACTTGACCTCTCTAACAAAGGAGACAGTGTGACTAAGAGGTGGGATGACATTAAGATCTACTCAGAGAAGAAAAATAACTATACATTTGAAGATATTGCAAACCCGAAGGTGGCCATCATAAGAAAATTATACAATCAGTACTTCCACATGTGTACCAAGCGGCCACAGAAATACACGATGCCACCTGGAGCTATTGCCACCACTTTCACTTGGGCGATGCAGAAGAGCCGCCCGAGGGAGATAAACTATGCCGCTTACATTCACGACAACCTTGTGAAAATGGGGACCGAAAATCCCACTTATATTGTGCCTGGTGAGTTGATAACCAAAGTTATCTATGAAGCATTGCATGCCAAGGGAAATTGGCCTCTACCTCCCTCCCAAAATCATTGGCTCAAGCTGAAGGAAGACAAAGAAGAAGAGCCTCCTAAGGCTCCAAGGGTAGCCACAAGGTTGTAGTGTCGTTTAGAGATAGTGCCGGAAGAGCCGCCACAGCCCAAGAAGGGGAAGAAAGAAACTCTACAGGTGCCAATAAAGGAAACAAAGTCACAGAAAGCAGCAAGGTTGGAAAGACTAATGGAGAGTTTTAGAGCTGAGAGGATGCTAAAAGGGGATTTGAGCGAATTATGGAAGCCCTCACTTGAGGCTATGTCTGGATCTTCCCAAAGAACTCAAAGGGATCGCTTTGAAGATTATATAAAGAATTTCGAGATCTTAGATGCTACAACTGAGAATATCCCAAACATACCTTTTACCGAAGAAGAAGTTGATGATGTGAGATGGCAGCTGCTAGAAGAGCAGGAAGAGCAAGAAAGAGAGAGGAAAACAAAGGTTGATCGGGACTTCAAGAAGAAGCAACCATCCCCACCATCAAGCCGAGAATCCAACCCTCCACCATCACCACCTCCTCTTAGTCCTCCTCAACTCCGACAAACTGAGGAGTTGAACAAATCTGATGGGCAACAAGACTCCAAGGAAGAGGAGAACAAAGAGAAAGAGCAGAAGGCAAAAATTGAACCAAAAGATGAGAAGCCAGATCAAGAAGAAAAAAACTATAGAATATTCCTTGATCGCTACTGGATTCTCTCGAGAAGAGGCAACTAATGCAGCTTTTGAGTTGTCTAGCACTAGGCCCAAAGAATATATGCTGAGCCCTCGATTGGTGGGGTTGAAGGAAATGGTCACAGATACAATGGATTTACAACCACAAGCCAATGATTGGGATGAGGTAATGCAAAGACTCACTGGGGCTCAGAGCAAGGTCTATGGCCACTGAGATTGAGTGTGATAATCTCAAAGCAAATGAAGTTCAAATCAAAGACGAGGTGGACTCGCTGCAAAAGCAGGACCAAGAGAACACACAGAAGCAAGCCAAGCTGCAAGCTGATTTGGACGCGGCACTAAAAAGATGCCAAGAGCTGGAAAGTTAGAGTCAAGCAGCAGACCAAAAGCTTCAAAGAGCAGATGAGGAGTATAAGAAAATCAGTACATCACTGACGGATGCGGAGAAAGAAAGAGACAACTTGACACTCCATCTTGCTGATGAGTCCAAAGAAGTGGAGACCTTGAGAAATGATAAGGAAAAAGCTGAGCTAGAACATGAGGCCAGCCAGAACGAAGTTATAGAGCTGAAAGATCAAATAAAAGTGAAAGATTAGACAATCTAGAGGCTAAGGGCATCTCCGGGCAGAGTCAGAGCCGCTACCTCAACTAGCATTGCTTCAGAGAAGGATATATATGAAGAACGGATGAAGGAACTCCAAAAGGAGTTGACACTAGAGAAGAGACAAAGATTGATGTTGGCCGAGGGCTCCCTAGTGATGCAAAGCCGTTTGGAGAATGAGAACAAGGCCATGAAAGATGAGCTAGCAGCCTTGACAAAGAAGATGGACGAAGATCTCAAGAAGATGCAAACTGAAAATGAGGACACCAAGAAGAAGCTAGAAGAGGCTAAGAAAGCCAATGCTGAATTGAATGACCTTGTAGTGACCATGGGGGATCAAGCTGAACAGGAAAAGAAATCATATCAAAAGCAGATTGATGAGCCAAAAGGCCAACAGTAGACTGAACAACCACACTCGAGCACAGGGCCAACAGCTATGGAAGGAATTGATATAGACAATGTGTCAGATCCAGTGGACACAACAATGGAAGAGGACATCCTTGTGGGACCATCCCAAGAGCCCCGGGATTTGACACAAGAAGAAGAAGAAAATCTACAAAAGGCAATAGAAGTGGCAATAAAAGATACTGCCAAAGAAGCAATGGAGTGGGAGCAGAGGGTATTAAAGTCTATGACCATTCAAAAATTAGATGCAAATGTCGTTCCACATGAATGGCTACAACCCTCTCTCCCATATCCTCTTCTCAAGTATGAAGCTGCTACAATAAACAAGAGGATTAAAGAGGAGCCGATAGTGCCACTATACAAAGAAGATATCACCAAACCAAAAGGTGTTAAGCTTATTGTGGTCTCTCGGCCAAAATGGAGAAAGGCATGGCTAACTAAATACCCACAGTATTTAGTACATCTGGTAGAGGCGCCTAAAATAATCAGACAACCTTAGCTTTTACCCTCTACCAAGGATGCGGACCTAGAAAGAACAAGAGCTGCTAAAGAAAAGCCACCCCACATGGCTCAACTACCCAAGGCTGCCAGGCTTGAATGCAGGTGAGAGAATGAGTGAGCAATACATGGTGAAAACCCCAACGGGTGCCGTTAAATTGTTCACTGGCTCGCCTAACCTCTCTTGCATCATGCTTAGGAACATCTGTAAAACCCTTATGGCAGTTTTTGAGATCTTTAAACCTGGACAAGCAACAGACAGCATATTCTTCTTCCAAGACACATATAGATGTGCGTATGAACTGTCTGCTCAACCTTCCCATGAGGTGATACATGCCCTCTATCAGCAAATAATGTTTTTGCCCTCGTACCATCTCTAGGCCTTTGAAGAAGCCTTCTACACCGGTTTCTTCACCATTGATACAGATATATTTGGCCCTCCATTACTGGAACAGCATGCACGGTATGAGTCTGTTCTGAAGATGCCCGAAATCCTCCACTGAAGAAGCAGCTCTACTGTCATGTCAAGGACAACATGATCTACGAGGGGGGAGTGTTAGCAGCTGAACACACTCAACGGAGGATGATTGCCCGACGGGATACTAATTTCCTTTGTAATTATTCCTTAATTGAGAAGAAACCGTCATTTTCACCTTTGTAAATAGTGGGGCTTGCAGAAGCTTCCAAATTGTATCCCATTTTTGACATTTAGACTGAGTAAATGGTTAAATTGGAACATTAGGGTTTGAGATTGTAAGGTATTTATACCATTTTTGACCTTAATGAAAAAAACCCTTTTGTCATTTTTATAAGTTTTGTCTGTGTGAATTGAGCGTACTCTGTGTACAAGAGAGAGTGAGAGTTTATCTTGACGCTACGGACGCACTTATAGTCAGAATCAAGTGCGGAGAAGTGCAGCGTGTTGCCCCCCGAAGAGAGCTACACGCCAACACCTACATTACAGGTGTACGACCCGACTTTGTGAGATCGACCCACGAGCTATATCTGGTGATTCGGTGAGCATACGTTGTCCGATTCAAATACCCGGGGTTGGAAATTCTAGCTAAGGAAAGACTTGTCTCACTATTCGTTAAAGTTCTACTCAATAAAGAGTTGCATGGTATAATTTATATAGCAAGAAACACTCAAAGTGAGAGAGTTGTATCTATCATGCTAGCACAAGTGGAACCAATTGTTGTAGCTCATATAAATGCCATAGAGGAAATGCTGAATTGGATGAATGACATGATGAGCAACATGCAAAGAATGATAGTGGGAGGTACGGGACAAGGTTCACCACAAGGGCAACCCATGGGACCAACAAGGCCATGTAGATGGTGTGTGATTGAGGAAAAATGGACAAACCATGAGACCAATTAGGGTTATCACCAACCAGAGTACAATGAGAATTTCTAGTATGTGCCTATAAGATCACACAGGATAACATATGTATAGGTATCCACCTAACATGGGGCAAAGTAATAGGACTTATTTTGCAAAGTTTTTGACATATATTTTTTTTGGAGCAAAGTTTGTTCATTTTACATTTTTTCCCCAGTCTAGGGTTTTATTTTGATTGTTTTTGTGAAGTTTCAAAAAATTTGACCCGGGACACCTCTCAAGAGCCAGCTTTAAGGGTGCTAAGGTCAGAATTTGAAAAAGTTTGTATGTAGGATATGTAGTACTTAATGTGAGGAAAAATATTGCTTCTTTGTTTTGATGCTCATTTCAGCCCGTAGATTAAGGAAAAAGTGAGAAAATACTATTTTACGTTGTTTTTTTTAGAAATTGGTAACTTGTAGGTAATTTGTTGGCCACAAACCGAGCAGGATATGGATTTTTTGCAATCTACGACTATCGAAGAGCTTGACAAGATGGACAAATTCATATGAGACAACCCTGAGAAAATTCAAAAGTGTTTGAAAGTTATGGATCATTTCTAAATTTGCTAACTTGCATGTGTGGGATGTCTTTTAGCAGATCTTATGTGTTTGTGTGCAGGATGCTTCTTTTTTAGCCTATTTCTGGGCCACTTTGCTAAAGACTAAGGGAGAGGACAAAAATAGCCACTTTTCATGAAGAAGACAGCTCCCATAACTAGAAGGAGGTTGTTCTACTACTATGGCAGACTGAGATTGTGATTGTGAATGAGAGTGAGAGTGCAATTGAAATTGATAGCTATGCACAAGATTGAGAGTGAGATAGCTCAGGGGTGGTTGGGAGGTTCAACACGAGCTACACTCTTCTTGTACCCATCAACTTATATCGATACAGATCTATGACTTCATTTGTCTACTCTGTGTACTTTGAAATTTCTTATTATTCAATTTTCTTCTCTCTCGTGTCTCGTTACACAAACATAAAATCCATCCATGTCTATGGAGAGACCACAACCCATGCTAGGTTAGCAACCACACTACTAGGAAACAATGCAATACCATCAAGTATTTGCATCTTGAAGAAAAATTGGATGAATAATCCATAGTAGTGATTATGCCATACAATGAAGCTAGTTCGAAGGACGCTTCATATAATCAACCACAAACTCCTAGGTTGAACCATTTATCAGAATCCTTTGGAAGCTACACCTATGTATTTCAATGCAAATCACGTGCATAGGCCACTCATGATGAGACCTATGTCTAAACCACGAATGGAAATTTTTAATAAATTGTACAGTAGATGATCTCTCAAAAAACAATTATCGAGAACCTAATCAAAATTTTAAGCCAGTAGAGCTTTGTTGCATGCAATGTGGTTAAATAAGAGAAAATTGTCAAGATTGTCCTAGAACCCCACAAAAAAGAGAAAAAGGAAATAAATATAATAAACATCTTGCCAGATAGCTCCTCTAATAGTGAACCAATAGTTTCAATCAAAGTGGTTTGGGTCAAAGACAATCGGAATGAAAAATCCTCTCAAGATTCTAAAAGAAGGAGACACCAACATTATGAGCTTAAGAAACACAAATATAGAAAGGAAATTTGGAAGAAATCTCAAAGATAGTTCCAAGAAAGAACAAAGTCAATTTCAATAGAGCTTAAAGAGCTGAAGTCAAAATCAAGCAGTTCAGTACTTGTAAATGAAACCTATGAGCCCCTTACCACGGTCTTGGAACCTTCCAAGTGGGATTCAAAGTGCGTCAAATCATGGAAACCAAATGGAAAAGTTATCCAACCCCTCATATGGAGGCAAGAAAAATGGAAGCCTATGAGAATCTAGTGAGAATTATGCAAACAAATGCTTAAAGCACATAAATTAAAAGTTCAAACAATTGGAAATCTTGTAAAAGATGAAACAGAACCAAGAACAATGGAGATGAAAGAGACTAAAGAATAGAGGGAGTCTTTAGTTTGAAAAGATGAACCTAAAATCATAGCACCTGAGAGTGAAGACAAGCTAGAGAGAATTCCTTTATTGGAGGAAGATTGGCTTGAACATCTATGGGAAAAAGTGACAGAGATTCATGATGGAAACCTAACTTTGAAATCAGCTCTGATTGAAGAAGTGTGACTACGTACACGGATCACGATCCATGTTCCTCCATAGATTTTGATGAAACTTTCTAGATTTCTTCTATTGAGTCCTACTCCTAAGTACTCAAATGAATTTAGAAACAAAAAAGAACAATAAAATGCAAATAAAAGTCATAAAAAAAAGCAGTACATCACTCTAAAATTAATGAGAAAATTGAAGAATGAAATGCTTTTGACTATCTCACTCACAACTCTCTTTACCTCTCGAGAATAGATCTAGAAAGTCCCCAACTTCTAGACACTATCAATTAATAAACCCCCATTTAGCTACTTTGTTTCTAGTGTAAATGGAATGGAAAGACAAATATTTGTTAAAGAACGCTCTAAATATGTACTAGGTCACTCACCATCTAAGGATCATTCTCAGACAGCGGCACAATGTTAGTGGGTTGCCATGACGGACGTCTGCAACATAGTTGTATTGCACTAACATAATATCAATACTCAGGGAAACAATTAAGATGGGGCACGGAGACTCTTTGAGGTTGCCAGTCCTCAAGAAGTGAACGTAATAGACAAACACATCAACTCAACAAGGAACTCATCACTCAATGATCCAAAAATCTACCTATATCCTTTCTCATTTCTCTCGGTCATCACATCATTTCATCGACTAAACAGACTCAGATTGTCACAAAAATTTGAGCGAAGCTTCACTAGGCCTAAAGGGACAAGTCTACAAAGTCTAGCAGCATTCTAACAAGGTACACGGATCACAATCCATCATGACCCAAGTCATAAAAACTGCAGCAGAATAGTTCAAATAGGTCGCCTTCAGTTTTAATAACACTCTCCTATGGTGAAAACGTCAAAAAATAGTAATTTAAGCACTAAAATCTGAAGATTAGACTCGTAGATGTGTAGTGGCAAACCACAATGGAATTTTCAATGCTTGCAGTGTTATTCGACAAGGCTCAAGCTGAGAAACAAATAAAGTAGTTTCCATATCAGTTCATTGAACTAAATCCTTGAGAGAGACCAGTTCAGTTGACTGGTGAGCCAGAGAAACCATTTGACTCTAAAGAGGGATATTCAAATTCCAGTACACCAGTGCACAATGAAGAGGTCAGTGGAGTCCAGAATGAGAATCCATAATTAACAGGTCCATCTAGGGATTATGTAGCGAAGTCAACCAAAAGGAAGGGAGGTGGCCCGAATGATTGCTCCCAAATGATCAAGAGATTGAAGAGTGGAATTTGGGTTCTAAAGAAAGTCCTCGATTAATCAAGATGAATAAGCATTTAAACCCAAAAATGAAGGAAACATCGAGACTTATGTTCTAGAAATACAAAGATGTATGTGCATGGGAACATACTGATTTGAAAGGTGTAGATCCAGACGTTTGCCAGCACAGAATACCTCTGAAGCCAGATGCCAGACCAGTACTTCTGTAGAGGTACACAATGAATCTGAACTATGGTAAGAAGGTCAAAGAGGAAATTGAAAACCCTTGGAAAGCTGGATTCATCACAGAAGTCGCCAGCAGTGATTGGAAATTCCCTATAGTGGTCAAACCGAAGAAGAATGGGAAACTCAGAGTCTGTGTGGACTACCAAAAATTGAATGTTCAAACTATCAAAGATCCCTTTCCATTACCTTCACCGATATGCTTCTTAATGAGATTGCACGCCATGATATGTATAGTTTTATGGATGGCTACAGTGGTTACAACCAGTTAAAGATTTCTCTTGAAGACAAGAGAAAAACCACTTTTATTACTAAATGGGGTGCATTCATGTATTTAGTCATGCTATTTGGTCTCTGCAATGCTCCAACAACATTCCCGCGTTGCATGATGGAGATATTTAGTGAATTCTTGCACATATTTCTAGCTATATTTATGTATGACTTCACTGTATTCTCAATCGAGGAGAAGCCTCTATTGTTTTTGGGAATGGTTTTTCAGCGATGTTAGGAGAAGAGGATCTACTTGAATCCATTCAAGTCTGTCTTTTTGGTCTAGAAGGGACAATTACTTGGGCATATAGTGTCTAAAAATGGCATAGAGATGGCCAATGATAAAGTTAAGTGTGTCCAACAGGCCAAGGCACCCCGCACAACGTCTGAATTGAATTTATTCTTGGGGTATATAAATTTATACAGAAGATTTGTTCACATGTTTTCTACAAAGGCGTAACGTTACCTCTATATGAGCTTACCAAGAAAACCAGTAAGTTCATCTGAACTTCTGAATGTGAAGAAAGCTTTCAATGTCTTAAAAATTCCATTATCAGTAAGCCATTACTACGACAACCAGACTGGAATGTTATATTCCATGTGCATGTCGATGCTTCGGGGCTGGCAATGGGGGAAATACTGGCTCAACCAGATGGCAGGATGGATTATCCAGTTTATTTTACCAGTCGAAGATTCAATCTAGCTGAACAGGGATATACTACCACAGAGAGAGAAGCACTGGGTATGGTTTTCAACGCCACCAAGTTTCGGCACCACTATTTTTTTATCAACAAAGTTATTATCCAAGGAAGATTAATCAAATAGCTAATGTTCCTGATGGAGTTCGAGTTTTGCATATTCCACAAGTCTGGTAAATCTCATTGTGGTGCTAATTTTTTTTAACAAAATTACTAGAGGCTACTCTGAAATATCCTTGAGGGATTAGCCACTAGATGCAGAGTTGTTTCAGGTGACAACTGAGGAGAATTCAGACCCTGAATGGTATGATGTATATTAGTTTCTTTCAAGGGGAGGATTCCCAGATGGTTGGACTAAGAATTAGAAGAAAGCTCTGATCATTAAGAGTTTGAAGTTCACTATAATAGGAGGAATGCTCTATAAATTGGGCATAGATGGTGTTCTTCAAAGGTGTGTGCCAATGGAAGGGATGATGCAAGTCATCTTTGAAGCACACGATGGGGATTCTGGAGGACACTTTTCCACTGACATCACTTATAAGAAGGTTCTGCAAACCGGATAATGGTGGAAAACCTTGATAGCAGATGTTCAAAGTTTCTGCAAGACTTGTGATATATGTCAAAGAATGGGTAGACCAACAACAACTGATATGACTCCACTCACTCCAGTACAGCCACTGGAAGTATTCCTGAAATGGGGTCTGGACTTCATGGGACCATTCAAGAAGGTCACTTCAGGAAGGTCACTCCAAGAAAGAACCGGTACATCTTGATGGCTACCTGTTATGTCACTAAATGGGTAGAGGCCAAGGCTCTTCCAATTAATACTGCCAAGTCCACTGTTGTTTTTCTGTTTGAAAACATTATCTACCACTATGGATGCCCCATGGAAATTATGCCTAATCAAGGGACACATTTCCTTAATGACACAATGGAAATTTTGATGGAGATACTTTCAGTTAAGCACTTGAAATTGACTCAGTATTATCCCAGGTGCAATGGTCAAGCAAAGAGCAGTATTAAAACCATCAAGAATATTTTGACCAAGATAGTTCAGAAGGAGCCACGCTAGTGGGATATCAAGCTCTAGACTGCTCTATGGGCCAACAGAATAGCTTATAAAGTCACCACTGGGATGACACCTTTCAGAATGTTGTATGGTACTAAAGTTGTAGTGCCTATTGAATTTGTAATTCCCAGTCTCACAATGGCAGTTGAATATGGATTAGATTTTAATCATAATCTCAAACAAAGACTAGAGGAATTATTGCAGCTGGATGAGTTACGACAAAGGGCCATGCTAGAACAGAAGATTGTTCAGCAACACAAAAAGCACTAGCATGATATAAGGATAAAAGGTTAGGGAGTTTCAAAAGGGTGACTTAGTTTTTCTATATTAGTCCAAACTGGGCCCTAAGAAATCGAATTTGAAGATAGCTTGGACTGGTCCATTTGAAGTTGATTGGGTATTTTTAAATGGCAGAGTGAGACTGAAAGACTTATCTGGATTACTGATGCCAGGTGTTTATAATGGGGCCAAGATCAAGTTATATTAGTCTAATGACAAGGAGACCTCCAAAGGTGATGATACTGGTATTCCAAATATTGATGACCACGGATTGTCAGACCAGGCCATTCTAAATATTTTCCATGTCAACCCAGTATCAAAACTAGCAAAGTCTCAATATGACAAACCAGTGTCAGTAACAAAGCCAATGGACTTTCAGAATCAGTACCAGTTTTTGCGAGAAAAAGGGCCAACTGGAATAAATGTGTTAATCATTAAGGAGTTTATTGAACAACATGGCCAATGCATGTGTGCCATGTTGCTAAACTGGCACACATAACTCTAGGAACGGTAAATAGTGGAGCTTTTATGGTGCGTACATGTATAACTCTGAGGTGTGTGGGAACACTTCCTCACAAGTCTCTTACATGACTACACCCTGCTATCACGCACTTGTCATGCCAAGCTCCAAGAACTCTTTGCTCTAACCTAAAGCCTCCTCGTCAATAGATTCTGCTTGTCCCTATCCAACACTACCTGATACACTTCGTTGTGGGTTACACAAGTGAGGTCTTCTTCCTCTACAACTTTGCAGTCATCACAGTGTATGGGTTGCAACAAAATGTCAGAGCAGATGTAGGACACAATGGCTTAGACTGCAGTAGTCATTACTTCTCTTCAGGCCTCCCTACCACTCATTCCATACAACAAGATACATAGATATTTGTTTAATGAGCAGGCAAAATTGTTGCTGCAATTATGGTATCTGCATGTGGTAGTACAGGCTATGAAGTTTGATTTTGATGCAACCATTATTAAGAAAGTCCATGACTCCTTTGATGTTGATGAAGGAAGTGCCACTATTAACAAAATTAAAATAACAGTGACACCTAAAGATATTGCTTATGCCTTTAGATTGCCCAAAAAGAAAAAGGCCCGCACAGCATCTGCAGACTAGATCAATCTGGCTCTTAAGGAAGATAAAGCAGCTAGAAAGAAAAGAAATAAAAAGGACAATGCTGGCACTGGGACTTATGAGGCACCAAAGAAGAAGAAGGGCAAAAGGAAGCGAGTTCAGTGGAAGGATACTGGGTAGTTCCATCTCAAAATCAGATGGTGTATTTTCCTTGCTATGCAATAGGGTGACACCTAAAGATATTGCTTATGCCTTTAGATTGCCCAACAAGAAAAAGGCCCACACAGCATTTGTAGACTAGATCAATCTGGCTCTTAAGGAAGATGAAGAAGCTAGAAAGAAAAGAAAGAAGAAGGACAATGCTGGCACTGGGACTTCTCAGGCACCAAAGAAGAAGAAGGGCAAAAGGAAGCGAGTTCAGTGGAAGGATACTAGGTAGTTCCATCTCAAAATCAGATGGTGTATTTTCCTAGCTATGCACTAGGCACTGGAATCTCCTTGGATGGTTACCCTTGAAACTACAACTATATGGGTGTTAAGCACTCAACAAGCATAAAGTACGACATAAAGCTGGCAATATCGGAAGAGTACTATCATGAGGAACATCGGCCAACTCAAAAAACCAGGCTGGTTTTCTCAACAACAAATCAGAATCAAGCGGTGGAATTTTTTTTTCCAGTCAAAAGGACATTTTGGTTTATACCCAAATTCAAGAAAGGAGGGAAGGATGTAGAAGGCAAGGATAGTCCCAATAGGAGGGAACTGCTCCTTAGAAGGCTGACCAGCGGGAACAACTACTCTAGCAGTAATTACAACAGTTACTGTAGTAACTTTGTTAGCCTATAAATAGGAGCCAATACACTATATCATGGGCTTTTTGGCTTTTTGGGTTTTTTGGACTCTTGGCTTACGGGCTCTTGCCTCTAGACTTTAGCTTCATAAGTTGTTGGATTTCAGCTCTGTAATCACTTACTCCTGTAATCAATCCTTAGACCTTATATGAGCTTAACCTTGTTATACACTGTACTGATTATCTTTGTACTACTGATCTAAATCTATAATACCATTCTCAGTCTTCTAGTTTGTGTCTTCCATTTCACTACATTATTCCAGTTTAGTCATCTGTTTCAGTCCAGTACTTAATTCTAGTCCTCACTAAGTGAACCGCCTACATATTCAGTAGCTCTAAACTCTAACACTAGAATAGTTGTCTGAAGAGACCACCTCTCATTCTAGATATATTGGGACAACAACACCAAGAAAGGTTTGACAAACTTAAACAGTATGTCACTACTGCACCGTGTCTAAAGCTTTGAGATTTCAACGAGTGCATCATTAGTTCTAGTGTGATAGCTCAAAAAGACAGACTAGTAGCTTTCACCTCCTGTAATCTTAAAACCTGGAGGAGTATTAGTTCAAAAACACAGACTAGTAGCTTTCACCTCCTGTAAGCTTAAAATTCAAGAAAGGAACTACCAACCCGTGATCTCAAACTATTGGTAGTCATTCATAGGAACTCATAGAGAGAAAAATTGAAGATGAGCGAAATCTTGAAGCTTATGTTGGCAAGTTATGGAGCTTGATCATAAGTTAGAGAGACATGAAAATTTAAGGGCAAGCGAGAGAGTAATTATCTATGGAATACAAGCTTAAAGAGGGTGAAAGAGAGAGAGAGATTCTTTGAGGGATATGGAAGGATGATAAATAAGAACTATGGAGCTCTGAATAAGACCCACAAGGGAGAGAGATAGCCCATTTAGAAAGAGGGCAAGAGATTTGGAGATTTGGCTTGAAGGCAAGAGTAGAAAATCACCTCCTTGAGCATTTGGTATTATCAGCTTGGAAAATGCTAGTTCATTGGTGCTTCAACAATAAAGTTCATAGTCATCATTTCACCAATCTCCTCATTGACAACTCTAGATGCCTATAAATAGGGCTTTAATTGCTTTTGAGACACTTGAGCTTCAAGGCCTCTCTTTCTTTCTCATGTAGCTCTCTTCTTCCCCTCCTTGCGGCTATGCTCCTCCCTTGGTGATCTTTTCTCTACAGGTTGCCTCCCCTCTTTTAAGAGCTATAAAGCAACATCCTTTGTCCCTCCTATGTGTCCTTCCAACCTGCTCATGCCCCTAGCTTGGTAGTGACCCCCTCACTTAGTTCACAGCCTTGGCCCCCTTATCTGCAACTTGCTCCCCTCTCTATCCATATGCCGCTAGCGGCCCCACTTCTCATGCACCCCCCTCCCTCAAGTTTGACCTCATCTCCCCTTTAATGCAGCTAGCTGCAACTTCTTAATACAACTTGCAACACCTCCCTTTACCTGTCATCCATGCACACTGGAGCATAATCAACCCATGCAACTGTAGAGCACTCCTCTCTCTCGCCCTTGGACTCATGTAGTGATGTAGTCTCATCATTCTTTGTCCATGCAAAAGCCTATTAAATCCAAGCATTAGTACTTTAAAAAATATATTTCCTTAGATCCACTTCACATGCCCCCATTGCAATACTAAATAAATTCTTCTTGACTTACATATCAACCAAAGCTTTGCTTAGTACAACATGTTTTCCCAAAATCTCCTACCCAACCATCTCCTCAATATTCCTTCAAAGTGAAAGCATAAAAGCCTCTGAAAAAACCCTTTCCTTTGGATCCACAGTCAAGGCATTCCAAGTGATGACATTTTCGATGGAAATCCCATTGGGGATTGCTTCCCTATGAGTATCACATTTGGCTTTTTTATCCACTATATTCCATTGCCAAGCATGAACATGCTACATTTACGATGAGCCAACACACTCCAAGTAATAAAATCTTGGACTTTAATATTTTCAAGAACTTCTACGCTTTTCGATGCACCATAATAGGTATACTTAACGACTCGGGGGGTTCACTATGTGTAAAACTACCATATCACATGCGTTCAAGACATGTTTGTAAAACCCCTTATCTGTGAATTTTGTTAGGAATATAATGTACCCTTTTCTTTTAAAATCTATAAGTTTTTTTCAAATTTGAAAAAATAATTACCTTCTGTATATATATTTCTGTAAGTTTCAAGAACTTTAAATACCCTTTTGTTGAACTCACGTGATAGGTTACATTTTTATTAAGTGACCTCCCCGGGCTTAGCGACCAAAATATTGATGAGATCACTTGTGCCTTGGTAGTTGCAATGAAATTGGTTTATTTACTGACAAAATCATTGCCAAGCACCACATTAGACTTATATTTTGACTATGATGGTGTCAAGCACACCTTCTTCCACCTTTCTAATGAATTTTGCCTACTCTTTAAGTAGATTTGATCTGCATCTTTTATCCCCATTTCCCATTGTGGAAGTGAAGTGACACGACATCCACCCTTTTTGAACTTGCACAGCCTCCGATCTGTAACAACTTCTTAAGCCTTTCATCTTCACGTGTTTTCCTCCCAGATCAAACAAAAAAATAAGAAATTGTCCAAGCATTGGAGCAACATAAGTATTGAAGCAACATAATAGCCACATGACCATGCATTACTTGTGTCAATCCACATCAAGCCTTTCAGGTACAAGTATGCTTTTTTTGGTTTAAATAGCAAACAATCATACCATCAAACCAAAAACATCCATCCATATTCAACTTGCTTTTGAAGATATGTGGAATCTCCTCCTGTATCAAATACCATTGAGAGAACATAGCACTAATGAGCCCCATAATAGACTAGAACTTCACCTAAAACGTAGTGCAACATCCTGATCCCATAAAATCTTGGCAACTTTAGCTTGCTACGAGCAAGCATACAAGAGAACTGACTCCCTTTGACTGACATCCATAGCATTACTAGAATAACATCAATAGGAAGAGTATCCAAATCCAACTATACTTGTACATTGCCCAAAAAATATGTGGAGAAAACTATGCCCTCCTTGCAATAACCATGGTGCTTTAAAACCACCACCCTTTGCTCATCACGAACCTTTTCACAATCTATACTTGTATTAATGACATCCTTGATTGGGATTTTAGCTTGATCAGCTTCTATCTATAAATCTCCATCCACAACACCCTCCATTGGTCTGTTAGACCCCTAAAAATCTACATCATCTGTCAAAGAGTTAGGCATTGTTTTCTCTTGCAACTCATGATGAGAAAGAATTAGGGAAAAACTCGTTGCATATCCTACACTTGTGGAGGTTCTTCTTGCAACCCCTTTGAATAGGTATATACATCAAAAGGAACTTCTATATTATTCTATTCATCTCATTTAGATCCTACTAAGAAATCATCAACCATGGCATCGATCTTCCTCCTTTTTTGTGACTTCACCACGTGCAAAAATGTTTTCATCAATAAACATAGATCATTTGCACTATCCATGCACATCCTCTGATGTCTCCACAATTTCTTGCACTTCATTAGTTACCGTATACATGGATTTATCTATGCAATTGTCTTTAGAAAACCTATTGTTAGATCTGCTTGACCTCACATGCTTCTATGGCACTAAATTGAACTCCTTGAGAGAAATCCGTTCAGAGGTCACTAACTTGTGAAACACTAGAGACACAATTTCTATCTTTGTCTAAACTTTTGCTAGAACCAATGATGGAAGTAGCTACCATGCGAGCAATCTTTGAAAAATTACCATCAACTTCTATTTTAGCATGAAACTCATTATTTCCTCTCTTAGATTATCCAAAATATGGTCTTCTAGGACTAAATCTGCTACTTTCAAAGCTACATCTGCTTTAGCTTTGGTTATTACATAAATCAATTCCCAAAATTTATCATAGCTAAGGATCTGCATTTGATCCCCATCACCTTTACTGATGGTAATTTGACTTTGCCCAATAATTTGTTTCATTTCCAAGTCCATAATCCTTGAGATTTCATAGATAAATCCATCTACAAAATAGTCCCACTATGTGGGATATGTTTTTGCCAGCTCTAGAACGTGATCTCTAAACTCAAAGCTTACAACTTCTTTAAACGATGTAATCATTTGATCTTCTAGAACCCCTCCACTCTTCATCTCCATAGCATTCAAGGAAATCCTTTGGATGCTGCCCTTGAAAAATACAATAGTGATCGCACTCTGCATCAAGTGCCATCTCCACCACATCATCAATTTGATTTTTCTTTTTCATGGCTTTCACTTCAACAAGATATTCCTGAACCAATTGCACCATCTTTGAAAAATCTAGAACTATTGAATTTTGATCAAAGCCTTTTAAAATTAAATCCTCAATAAAATTAATCAATAGCTCTTGATTCTCCATCTGCACCTCTCACCCCAGCTAGATTTGCATCGGGTTCACCAAAGATGTCAGAAGATAGGTGTTCGTAAGGTGAATCAAAAAGGCACATGGCCTCTGGCTATGATAGATGGTAGAGGGAAAGGAGCAAAAAAAGAGAAATGAATACCAATAGAAATCTGAATAAGAAATATATCATCAAAATTGAAAAGCAATATGTCATCAAAACTAAAATAAACCATACAATTTATGGTTGACTTGACCTCTAACAACCACTCAGATGATAAGCAACAATTGGTACGATCATTAGCATCAACAATGACAGCAAACCTAGACCACTATTTTTCTCCCAATCAAATCACAGTCTTGGAGTCTTCTTAATGCATGTCCAAGCCCTCATATCCTCATGCGTTCGATCCCTTCAATGAACATCAACTGGATTTGGCTTCAAACAATGGAAAACATTGGCAATTATTCATCTACTGATGAGCTGACATTCTTGTCCCAAAGTCCTTGAATACGTAGCATCCCTCATCTACTTTCAATTCCCAAATCCAAGGTGATCATACCAGGCACCTTACCTTGTGGCCTTCATAATATTGTTTGCTTTTTTTTGTCCCAACACCATCGTCAATATATCATAGAGTTTGAATCTTTTGGTTTAATGAAAAGAAAAATATGGCATAAGGTGGGGATTTAACATTTGCGAGTTTTTCATTTCAAGTTTTTTTGACAATTTTAGCAATCTTTAGAGTTTTTTTAACCAAATATGTGTCATAGCATAAAGTATCTATTTAATGTAATTTTCAATCGTCATAAGACTCCATATATGTGTGGTTGACGGAGAGAGAAAGTATAAATTCTAGAGAGATAGTATTTATGCGAGTTACCATTGGAAGAAGAGATCATAAATCCTTGAGAGAGAGAGAGTGACTTCTCTTCTAGAGAGAGAGAGTACAATCATAGAGTTGTATATCACTACGTAGAGAAAGAGAGAGAGAGAGAGAGAACGAGAGGGCATAACGACGGAAAAAATGTAAACAAATAAAATCACCATTTCACAACTCATGCCATTAGAGTCAAATATGCTCGCAACGCATGTGATCAGAGTCAAATAATCCACAGCATATAAACATGCGATAAAGTAAAAAATCATGCAGAATAGAGACAACACTAATTTCAGAGTTAAATATAATCCACAACATATATAAATGTGATGAAGTCAAAAATAATGCCAGATAGAGACAATACTAATTTTCCCAAGCAATTGCTTTTTGAAACAACATAAGTTTGAGGATGTAAGTACATTCGCAAAACTACCACAGGATAAGATCAAAATTAAAGTACAAAAAAGGATAGTCGCCATAAATGTAATGGTCACTCTAAAAGGCAAGTAATTTGCTCCCAAATAGCTTGCAAGATGCTTCATATCTTTTGCTTGAAATTTGAAATCCTTTGCTGCATAAACAATGTTTTTTCAAGATAAATAATCACAAGTATAATAAACCAAAATAAATACAGAAAAACACTTTCATATCATAGATCAATATTCTAGTTGAGAAAAAGAAGCATACCAAACCAGTTGTAATTAAATGGAGGGAGAAATCATCCTTGGTTGTCCAAGAATAAAAGCGATGCCCATTGGTGAGAGGGTTGGCTGATGAATAATCATGTGCTCCTTAGGTTCAAGTCCGAGCACTTTTGTGTACACATATACATATGTTTGCATGCCAAAAAGGATTTGTTGGTATTCTCTCGCTTCTGAAAATCCGGACACGTGCATGCTGGACTCTGTTTTATATGAATCTCATAACTATTTTCAGTGAGAACTCGGAAAATTACATGCTCTTGAGACCTTTTCACTTCATCCAAAAATATAATTGTCATACTATTACATGCTTCCAATTTCTTCATGGCCTCTTTAGAGATTCCATGCCTCCACTTTTTCTTCCTCGAGCTGCCACCACCTTCTTTGCAGTCGCCAGCAAGAGGTTGTGGATTTACCATTGAAGTCTCTGTCCGAAATCCACTCTGATGCAGCGCGGAAAGTTTCTGTGTGGAGATATCTGTCCCTCTTGCTACTGGCCAAACATTTGGAGTAGGATGTAAATCTTTGACTTGTCTTTTGATTGATTGGGTATGCAAAATATCATGATTACAAAACCATAACCATTGCTCGATTGTTTTACCCTTGAACATTCTTTCGGACCATATACATGGAGCAACAAGACCAATTGAGCGACTATGCAAGATATTGTCACAATTTTTTCTCCCTACTGTTCCAAAACATTTTCTTTGACTTTGAATGGGCATTCTCCTGAGGGCCCACTGAGTGCGTGGCACATCACTCTCAAACACATTGTGTGTTTTAAATGACAAAGGTGTGGTTGTTTCTTTTTGAGATCCAATATCATCATCACTGTCACTAATTTGCAGCGGAATGTTAGAAATACCTGGTCCTTGGGTATCAAACTTGATTTTTTTTGGTCGACCGCGATGGTTTCGTTGCTTAGATTCCATGACATATTCCGGCCGATGGGAGCTACTTGTTCCTGTTCTGCCCCTCTTTTTGCGTTGTACTGTTTCTTTGTCTCCATGCAAAATTGGCTGCGCATACATGGGAGTCCCTGCAACAGCCTCGTGTAATAGATGGGCCACGTTGGTTGGAGTTGGAGTTTGCTGATATTCAACTCGAGAAAGCAAGGTCTCCATTGTGGGACCCGTTCCTATATAACGCCCAGTAGTATATCCCAAACGCTTTGCACATTGAATATATGAGTTTATAACATCTGTTACACATGCATCATACAAGGATATTTTTCCCTTTCCACCTTCACCTCCTAACCAACTGGCATGTACACTTTCTGATAAATTAACATTGGGAATTTGTGCCCGCTCCGACGGACTTAGACCACCCTATGAAATGCAAAAAAACATGAATTAAAATTTATAAATTTTATGTATGAAAAGAAATTTTTCTAAAAATATAGATTGTCATAAAGGTACTTACATCTGTTCCAATTCCTCCCCAATGTGAAATTCGTTGCTCCCACCATTTAAACCATCTGCTCACTCTTGTGATGCTCTCTGTAGATAGATGTTGTCTCCACCACTTTTGAATTGAAAGTGCCTTTTGAGATGCAAGCACAATGGTCTTACAAGCTCTCCAGTCCTCACACATATCAATGTGTTGATTTGTTAGATGTTGAGGTATCCACTTTTTAGCATATTTGTGGAGACTCTGCTCCCAATGAAATAGGCATGATCGTTCACGTCCCTCCATGATATTATTTGGCCCGCCATTGAAGACTGTTCGAATAGCATTCCAATTTGCACCAGCTTCATCAGACATAAAACCTGCAAAGTCAGCTGCACCATGTCCGTACTTTTCCATTGTTGAATTAAGGCTCTCCCAAAAAATAACTTGAGTCTTTGCATCCTCCTCTTTAGTTTCACATATAGCAATTATTTGTAGTGATCGTATGCTGCAAGATATTCAACATAAACATTTTCACACATCTTCTTTTATTTAATGATAAAAAAATACGAGATATTTAAATACTTAAAGATTACCTTGGATCATAAACTGAGCATGACATTGTTGCCCATCCATCTATTCTATGGGTAAAATAAAAATGTACCCACGCATTTCTCAAGTCACCAGTTTCAGTTCTTTTCATCCGATTTACTAGATCAATCCCAGAACCTGGTCCTTTAGTGGACATTTTAAATAGGAAGCACTTGTCATCCTCTTCACCCTGTCCAGGAAATCTACTCCCATGAAAAAAAGGAAACATGTACTTTTTTTGAAGCAATAAAATATTATCATATCCATCCCCAATAACAGCACCTTGACTCTTTCTCTCCTTTGAAACAATTGAAGAAAACCTACACGATGCATCACAAGAAGGCTAAATTTATAATAGTTAAAAAATTAACAAATTCAAGGAACCAAATTGAGTTTTCTTACCCTTTGGTTTGAACGAGTGGAATCATTTCTTCCAAAAAATCATTGAATTGTACATCGGATGTAGCTTCAGCTTCCTCACCAATCAAGGAGTGAAGAACAAGTTGTTGAGCCACCAACATTTGAATTTTTCTTGGGCCACCCTTTTCTATTTTTAGTACTGCACCTACCAGTTTCCGCACTCTTGAAATAGCAGCCCTAGAGGTTCCTGCCTTAACATTATGACAATGTTTACCAACATGTATTGCCAATCGCGACATTGTACCATCTCTAGGCAAAACATAATAGATTTTGCAGGGACAAGCAGCAACACAAGTAACAACCTTCTGACAATAATGACAAGTTATTGTTGTATTCTCTTCCATTGCAAGGTAGTCCTTTTTCACCTGTCTGTCCAAATATCCATGAAAATCTCTACTATTGAATTCTTGTTCCTTAATATAATGAGGACACGTTGAATAATTACACTGCATGAATCCCAAACAGTGGCTTAGACGAATTGTGCATGCTATTGCCATGGTTGTCACAGATGGGCGAGTCCACAAGTGACCATCAAAGCGTTGTTCCATCCCTGTCATTCGCTTTGTTTTATCCTGAGTCGCAGGTAACTCAAAACACAAATTTCCATCATAATGTTGTGGAAGTTCAGCAACTTGCAAAGGAGCTCCACATAATGTTAACAGATCATTTAACTTTTTTGCCCCTGGATTTTGTTGAATCCAAATGACGATTGACTGAGTTTTGAGCTGTCCTATATCGTCACCACTACTTTCAAGATGCACAATGCTTAAAACATCTTCAGATATCTCTTTGTCATTTCCTTTCTCATTGTCAGATACCTGTATAAATGTGTCTGAATGAAGCATCTCAAACAAGCTCGAAAAAGAACCATCTATTAAGAAATGCTGATGACCTTCTATATCCCTCTGTGGTTGCAGCAAGACTTTTGTTAGGCCACAATCACTTTCAATAAGAGCAGATAGTGACTGAAAATGGCAAGATGGAGGCAGCAAACTCTGCAAATAGTAAGCACTAAGCAACAATGAGTTTCCCTTCAACTGAATGTCGCGGTTGACTATCTGACCACCAACCTTCCAAGTTATTGTTACTTTCATGTTGGACATATTCTCTCAAGCAATAGATTACAGGGTGGAGATGCGAGAAAACTGTGGTGGATTAAGTGAAGGTGGTGAAGGTTAATGAAAGTTAAAGATAAAGTGAAGGTTAATGAAATTGGTGAAAGTTAATGAAAGATGTGAAGGTTAATGAAAGTGAAAGATTGGTAGGTAGACGAAAAGACAGTTGCATAAGATCTTGTGACGGCTCAAAGAATAATGAAAATCATAATTGAAGAAGTGCATTTCATATATGACGGTTCTGAATGTATGTGCAGTGGAATATGTCATCAAATTTGAGGGGCCATTTAATTTCTAAATGGTGGTTCAAGGACTGCATTTTATGCAGTCTAATAGTGTCTTCATCTTTTGTGTATGTGTGTGTGTGTGTGTGTGTATATATATATATATATATATATATATATATATATGATTGTGTGAGTGTGTATAAAAAATGTAACATTCTATATGATTGACTTTGTATAAAAAACGTAGCAATTTTTTTAGTTAAGTTATATATATGATTCCATCTTGCCATTTTATATATATGTGTGTGTGTTTTTGGTAGTGTGTATATATAATTATTTTAGTTAAGTTATATACATTACTGCGCGTGTGTATAAATGATTTTGTGGGTGTGTGTAAACAACGTAGCATTTTATTAAGTTAAGTGTATGTGCACATAGTTTAAGTTAAGATATTTTTAAGTTGAGTGTATGTGCATTTTTTTAAGTTAAGATATTTAAGTTGAGCGTATCTGCACACAAGATATTTAACTGTGCACATAGTTTTTACATTTTGTGTGTGTGTGTGTGTGTGTGCATGACTTAACTTTAAGAATGCTACGTTTTTAATACACACAAACACATACAATCATTTTTTTAAATATATGGTTGTGTGTGTGTGTGTGTAAAAAACATAGTATTTTTTTAGTAAAACTATATATATGAATCCATTTTGTGTATATCTTTGTGTGTGTATATACATATATATATATAAATGAATGTGTGTGTGTGAGTGTTTATACCACAATATCATTTTTGTAATATATGGTGTGTGTGAAAAAAGTAGTAGTTGAGATGGAAGTGGAGTGAAGTTTAAATGGAGTTTTAATTGAGATTGAAGTGAAAGTGAAGTTTTTCTGTGAAGAAGGAGATGAAAGTGGAGTGAAGAGAAAGTGGAGTTTTGCTGTGAAGAAGGAGTAAGAGAAGACAAGGTACTGTGTGTGTGTGTGTAGATTTTCTACTCATGTGTGTGTGTGTGTGCTTACCTGCCCACGCTCGCCCGATCCACCGGAGGAGGTCCAATGGAGCTCCTATTGGAGCTCCCCCATGCCTTGAAAGGCATGGTGAGAAGGCAGCGCGCGTTGCCCTCTCACCATACCTTTCAAGGCATGGGGGAGCTCCAATGGAGCTCGCGCTGCCTTCTCACCATGCCTTTCAAGGCATGGGGGAGCTCCAATAGGAGCTCCATTGGACCTCCTCCATGCCTTGAAAGGCATGGTGAGAGGGCAGCGTGCGCGCTGCTTTCTCACCATGCCTCTCAAGGCATGGAGGAGCTCCAATGGAGCTTCCATTGGACCTCTTCCGGTGGATCGGGCGAGCGTGTCCAGGTAAGCACACACACACACACACACACACAGTGATACACACACATCAAAACACTTGCACACATAGCACAAACACACACACAGTCATGTATACGCACACACATTACACTTGTATACACACACATACATACATACATACACCCACATATATAAACACTTGCATTCACAACATCAACACACTTGCATACATACACACATACACATATAAACACTTGCATTCACAACATCAACACACTTGCATACATAGCACGAACACACACACAATCATGCAAACAGACACACACATATTACACTTACATTCACACAAACACACAATCATGCATACATCCACACACACACACATATAAATACTTGCATTCACACACATCAACACACTTGCATACACACATATTAAACACACTTAGAGTAACAATTACAATGATGTAAGAACAGGTCGTTGTAGAGAAGAGGTATACAAATGTCAAAGTGGATTTGTATTTTTCCTTGCCATGAGAAAGTTGAGAATGGTTTTTTTTGTAATTTGCATTTTACGCCGTTATGCTGCCGAAATTTAGAATTTTATATTTTTATTGTCAAGCATATACACACATACACATATATAAACACTTTTATTCACAACATCAACACACTTGCATACACACACATATTATACTTACATTCACACACACATAATCATGCACACATCCACTTGCATACACACACATACATACATACATACACCCACATATATAAACACTTGCATTCACAACATCAACACACTTGCATACATAGCACAAACACATACACAATCATGCATAAAGACACACACATATTACACTTACATTCACACACACAATCATGCATACATCCACACGCACACACACACACACATATAAACACTTGCATTCACACACTTTAACACACTTGCATACACACTTACAGTAACAATTACAATGATGTAAGAACAGGTCGTTGTAGAGAAGAGGTATACAAATGTCAAAGTGGATTTGTCTTTTTCCTTGCCATGAGCAAGTTGAGAATGGTTTTTTTTTTTAGTTTGCATTTTACTCCGTTATGTTGCCGAAATTCAGAATTTTATATTTGTATTGTCATTGCTAAGAAGATTTTTGTTGTTTGTGGTTAATAGATTATGGCTTGTACACCATCTAAACGTGGCAGGACAGGTATCTCTCAAAGTAAGTTCAAATACATTAAGCTATTTGTTTTATTTTCTTTTGTCTCATCATACTCACTAAACTATTTGTGTTCTTATTGTTTTTTGCTTGTAGGAGTAGGATACACATTAAGGTCTGGCACTACAGGGCATAGGGCCAATGCACGATCTTCCATTCCTTCTTCCAATGTCCATCGAAAGGAGGATATTTTGGGTGATGTGCATGAAGAAGAGGATATATTGAGTGATGTGCATGAAGAAGAGGTGTTCATAGATATTCATGCTACACAAGGTGAATTGGTGGCTCACAGCTTGTCTGAAGCAACAAAAATTGTTGCTAAACCTCCCGATCATCCAACAGTATTTGGAAAGGATGTTCATGGTCGAATATTAGAGGAGATTGTAGAGGGTTTTATTGTAAAGAGAGGTGGGGAACCTCCTCGAATTCCTCTTTGTAGATTGATGGAAAATGAAGCCATTAGAGCGGTGGGTCCAGGCACTGAGGGCTTGGTGAAAAGGTTTGAGATGTTTGGATACAGTGTGCTTGGAGCTCCATTTCTTGTGTCATTTAAGAAGCCAGGCCATGATCAACATTATGTTTTCGACTTAGACAAAGATGAATGGGGGCCTATTTGGCGAGAAATAAGCGATGATTTTGATAATTCCCTTCCCTTTGAGTGGGAAGACTTAAGGGGAAAAAAATTTATCGTTTGGGATGGTAATCACCGTTTGAAAACTTGGATGCGCTTAATAAAAACACGTAAGTGATTTCTTTTTTGTTTAATGTAAAGTTGACTTGTATTACTCTATGCTTTCTAATTTTCTTTTTTGTTGTTGTAGAATTTTCAATGATAAAGTGGAGACATTGTTCTGTGAAATGTCAATTTGTCTTTGTTGATAGAAGTGCAGAGGGGGAGCTTATGCTAGCTTTGCGCTCTCAAAATGAGTAATCACATTTGTTGTTTTGAACATTATTGCTATTACTTTATCGATGTCATTCTACTGCCATTTAATTTAAGATATTGTGGTTTAGGATTGGTAGAACCACTGTGAGCACAAATTTTGGGCAGGAGATCTTCTTGTTCCAAAAACTGGCTGTGGCAAGCAAAGATTCTTTAATGAAAGACTTTCCCCAAGATTGGATTCGATGGATAGAGGTAGAGCTTGCTTGTGAGAAGAAGGCGTCTAAAGGGAGTTGGTACAACGCTCCTGCTCTTTTATTAGCAATGCTCATATGGAAGGTATATTTTTTTGCCTTAAAGTACACTTTTTATGTAATTTCTAAAGCTTGACATTATTTTGTAAAATCTTACTTTTTTTTTTCATTTGCTCTACAAAAGGAAGACTTTGACTTGTCTCTTATCAAAGAGATGCAAGAGATCAATGATCCCTCGATTTCACTGCCAGAAAAGGAAATGGTTGCTCGAGGAAGAGTAGAAAAAATATTCAAAGAAAGAGCTTATAAGGTAAACACTTTCTCTTCTCCCCGTTTATGTTTGAATTTCTACAAAATTGTAAGTTGACATGTCATTTGAATTTGATATATTTGATTGAAAAATTGATTTGATTTGATCTCGTGCTAATGTAACATAGATGTTGGCCATTGCCAACCCCGCCAATGGCCAAGGGTTCTTCTCTTTATTATTTAACTTCAATTGGATAAGAGAAAAGGATCAAGTGGGCCTTACAAGAGACAAAGTCCACTCTTTGGCAACTTCTAAAAATCACCAGAGAGGTAATAATTTTTGGATAAAAAATACACATGAAATCATCAAATGAATCAATGCATTTATGGTTTGTTTATTGTTTGCTCTATAGGAAAAAGGAAATATTGCACTCTTTGATGCATTTCCGTGTAGATAATGTTACTTCTAAGCGTTATATTAGTGCAATGAAATTTAGAATGTACTTGCGTAAAGAGTGGTATTGGGGAAGTATCTTTAAGCAATGCTTGAGGATCAAAGGGAAAATGATTGAAGAAATGCCGGAGGTCTTTGAAGCATGGTTTCATCACCAATTGAGGGACCACATTGATAAAGCTTTTGTGGAGCTTTGGAGTAAGCTCAACACAAAAGAGTCGGATGAAAAAATTCCAGAGCTTATGGAATCTTCAAGGAGAGTATTATTCAGGTAATACAATTGATATCTTTATGGTTGTTATTCTATTTTTTACTTAGAGTTTGTATAATAAATAAGTCACTTAGGAAAGGAGCTCAAGTAAAGTTAACTGCATTTTATGTAGATGGCTAATTCAGCTTTACTATCAAACTTTGTTGGAGAAGTTGCCAATTGTTGTTGAAAGTTGGAGGGACCTCTCTTGTGAGGAGTGCATCTCTTTCAGCAGTTGATGCAGATAGCGATGAGGAGACTGATTGGCAACAATATGAGCCCGGATCACATTGCCCTTGATTGACATCAACATTGGTATTATCTATCATTTTTTCTAGTTTGTGATTTTTATGGAACGACGTGTGACCATGGTGTTTGGGTGCCACTTTTTTGGTATTAATGAAGACATGTTGTTGGTGTTGATCGTCCTTATCAATTCAGCCATGATTTCATATTTATTATACTAGATAGAAGTTTGTTGAGAGCTTTGGATTTACCAAAGTAATATACCAACATATGCTTTTTTGCTTATGTAATTTCTTCTTCCCGTGAGCATTCGTTGCTGCACGGAAGCAAGTATGGAATGGGAATTTTTTTAGTTTGAATTTTCATACCGTTATGCTACCGAAATTTTGATTGCTTATTAATATCATCATGCTTTTTGTTCATGTTTGAAAACATAATCATGATTTCACGTATACAGAAAAGTTAGTCAAGATTCACGGAAGCAAGTATGGAATGGAAAATTTTTTTGTTTGTATTTTCGCGCCGTTATGCTGTCGAAATTTTGATTGCTTGTGAATATAATCATGCTTTTTGTTCATGTTTAGAAACATAATCATGGTTTCATGTATACACAAAAGTTAGGCAAGCTTCACGGTAGCAAGTATAGAATAGGAAAGCTTAACAAAAGTTAGGCAAGCTTTCACAGAAGCAAGTATGGAATGGTTTTATTTTTATTTTTCATGTTGTTATGCTGTCAAAATTTCATTTGCTTGTCAGTATTTCTTTACACTGTCGTTCTAAGAATATATATAGTTTTATATATAATATTTATATTATATATATAATATCTTTTTATTTATTTATTTATATGTGTGTGTTTATGTACGTAAGGAGATCTTCAATTCGGTAAAGTGTTTTTAAGTACTTGTTTATACAATATATATAGTTATTTATACGTGTGTGTTTATGTACGTATGCAGTTCTTCAACTCAGTAAAGTGTTCTTAATTACTATTTTATATGCAAGAGTCTATGCGTGTTTCATTACTTTGAGGTCTTCGCCCAAACAAGTACAACCATCAATATTTTTTAGATTCCTAGTTTCAAATTGGCTTATTAGGCATTCATCCTTGTTTGCAACAACACCTACATGGACAGGAAAGTATATTCTACTAAAAGTAGGGTAAATACTAAAGACATGCTCATCTTTTTCTTGCATTATATAAAAAACTCACATAGATTTTCTTTACATTTTTGGCTTTCAAACAGCTTGTAGTTACATTTGACGGTTCAGTTTAGCTACAAGATATCAACAATACCCTAAATTATGACAGATCTTGAAGATGTGTTAGTAGACCAGGCCGATTAAAAGTATCACAGCTACTTCAATAATAATAAGTCAGACAGAGACATATGAATTATTCTCGCCAAGGAACTGAAGAGTGGAACACCATCATATAGTTAAAATAAGCATCATATAATTAAAATAAGTTGTTTACATGATTACGTAGGGAATCAAACCTGCACACACACAGTACAACTTGCATCACACTAGTACAATTTATCATGTGCTAGTGCATATTTATTTAACTATATTATTTAGTGCATAATTATTTAAATCTTGCCTCAATCTTCTACCACATTAGAGCCAGAGATGTCGACCAGGTTGATTGTGCGTTTGCAGACAAGCAAATGGTCAATCTCCGCCTGTAAAGCGGCCCTTCGAGAGCTATCTATGTACCCCCATGTCTCCCACTTGCCCAGAGCTTCTCGCATTGTCTCAAAGCCATCATTGAGTTCCTGGTATTCGGTGTTGCGAGCGCGATTAAGGTGGTTGAACATCTGGATCGCCTTGTTTGTGTCACGCTCTCTTTGTGTAAACGTCTTCTTTTCTTCAAGGGGTGCGTTGGGGGGGAGTTTGTGAAGCTCTTCATGGATTTTTGCAACTACCTCATTACCAGTACTAGCATATCCTATAGGCATTGTATAAGTACAAGGAAAATGAAAAAATCTCTCTTGATTAGCACCTCCGATTCACTTGTGCAGCATATGGTGCTTGCCTTGTAACATTTATATAGGCTAAAGCACCATGCTCTCAAAAAGCGTTGATAGTGATGGAAGAGTGGCATGTGTTAGTGACATGAGGGGTCCCACGCAGCATATGCTAACTGCTAAATTGGAACGTGCAATAATATATGCATGATTTGTCAATATGAATATTATAATCATCTACTACTCCACCACTAACTTTTAAAGTGGGGTGTGCAATAAAATATGCATGATTTGTCACTACGATTATTATTCCCCTATAAGATTTATAAGCATCTAAAAGTGCAATGAGTAGACAACACTAACTGCCTCTCTAAGGGCTCGGGAAACACTATGATTATTATTCTTCTATGAATACTATAGGCATATAATAGTGCAATGAGTAACCACCACAAACTGCCTCTCTAAGGGCTCGGAAAACATTATTTGTGGACCCGGATTTGGAACCTTTTCACACGCATATGAACAGGAAAACTCTCTCTCTCTCTCTCTCACACACACACACACACACACACACACACACACACGTGAGTAGAAAACGTGCACACAACCTCCTTCTTCACAACAAAACTCCACTTTCATCTCAATTAAAATGTGGGATATTTATAAAATATATAAATTAAACCAACACATAAACAATTCTATACCAAAATACTAAATGAAATAATTTGAACCGGCTTGAGAACCATCTTGCCCAAACTTGAGCCGGACTTTTTTCATTTTGAACCTATCTTTCCTCTCTCCCCCTCATCTCCCACTCTCTCTCTCTCTCTCTCTCTCTCTCTCACACACACACACACACACACACACACACACACACACACACACACACACACACACACACACACACACACACACACACACACACACACATGTGAGTAGAAAACGTGCACACAACCTCCTTCTTCACAACAAAACTCCACTTTTACTTAACTCCACTTTCATCTCAATTAAAATGTAGGATATTTATAAAATATATACATTAAACCAACACATAAACAATTCTATACCAAGTTACTAAATGAAATAATTTGAACCGGCTTGAGAACCTTCTTGCCCAAACTTTAGCCGGACTTTTTCCATTTTGAACCTATCTTTCCTCTCACCCCCTCATCTCCCACTCTCAGGCTCTCTCTCTCTCTCTCTCTCTCTCTCTCTCTCTCTCTCTTTGTCGGTACTCTCACACCCCGATCCTATCTCTATTTCACAAGCATGTTTTTCTCTCTCCGTCTAATCCTTCTTCTCTCTCCTTCCCTCGGTACTTATTTAACATACCACAACGCCACCTTAGAGAGCATACATATGAGTGGAATGCATGCTTCTATAAACTCGAAAAAGCATCACCTGTAGCAAAAAAACACGAATTGATTAACTCGAAAATAAAATTAACCCGCATAAGGTTATCAAAGATATTAACATAAGATATATATATATATATATATATGTAGACTTAGAGAATAATGGCCAGATCGAGGGCTTAAGAACTCGACTTGGGAGCTTAAGCGGCTTGAATAATAGAGGGACTTGTAGAGAGAAAACTTCAAGCTTGTATTGCTATGGAGCAACATAAGGTAGAGATATATGAGAGGTTAAGAGAAAGCGAGAGAGTAATTATCTATGGAACTCGATCTTAGTGAGGGTGAGAGAGAGAGAGAGAGAGAGAGAGAGAGAGAGAGAGAGAGAGAGAGAGTCTTTGAGGGATATGGAATCATGATAAATAAGAGCTATGGAGCTTTGGAATAAGACCCATAAGGGAGAGACCTAACCCTTTTAGAAAGAAGGCAAGAGATTTGGAGATTTGGCTTGAAGGAGAGAGCAAAAGATCACCTCCTTGAGCATTTGGTATTATCACCTTGGCAAATGCTATTTCTTTAGTGCTTCAGTAATAACTTTCAGAGTCATCATTTCACCAATCTCCTCTTTTAAAACTCTAGATACCTAAAAATAGGGCTTTAATCACTTTTGAGACACTTGAGCTTGCAGGCTTCTCTTTCTTCTCATGTATGTTGCTTCTTCTCCCCCTTGCGGCTATTCTCCTCTCTTGGCTATCTTTTCTTTGTAGGATGCCTCTTCTCTTCTTAGTGCTACAAAGAAACACCCTTTCTCCCTCCTATGTGGCCTTCCAACCTTCTCAGAGACCTAACCAGGTAGCACGACACTCCCTCAATTCATGACCCTTGACCCCCTTATTTGCTCCTACTCCCCTCTCTATTCATATGTTGCTAGCGGCCCCACCTCATGCATCCCACCTCCCTCAACTTCAACCTCATCTCCCCTTTTAATGCAAGTGGCTGCAACTTTTTAATGCACACTGGGGCATCCTCAACCCATGCATTTGCAGAGTGCTCCTCTCTTTGGCCCTCAGACTCCTGTAGCACTGTAGTATCATCATTCTTTATCCATGCGAAAGCCTGTTAACTCCAGGCTTTACTACTTAAAAAAGTATCTTTGCTTAGCTCCTATTCACACGTCCGCCATTGCAATGCTAAAAAGACAAAATCTTGACTTACAAATCAACCAAAGTGTAAGGTTTTCAATTTTCTCACATCAAATTATTGATTCTAAGTTACAATTTCAAACAGTTGATATAAGGACTGGAAAATTACCATCTCAAGGATAGTCTAAATTGGTAGTTTTGGACTCCTAAGCACAACTTTACTTCAGCTAGAATTTTTCAGAATTCAGTTTGGACAAAAATTGGCCCCGCTACACCCTCTGAAAGAATTGAAAATTTTTTTAACTTAATAAAAAATTGAAAACTTCAAGAGAGAACTAATTCACATGGTCTACTAGATATTTATAGGAAAAGCAGTGAATGAATCAAAAATGGCAAAAAATAGTTATAAAGTGGGTAGTAATAGAGTGAAACTGTGTGGAAACTTGTCATGCCTAATTTAGCAGCAAGTGGGTAAGTTGGCAAGCTAGGGGGACTGCTTGTAAGGCAGGGGGCCTGTTTAAGCACAATCCATGCTTGTTAAAAAGCTATAAATAGGCCCTGAAGCCCTCACAACAATCCAGTTGGAGTCTGGAAGTCTTGTGCTATTCTCTTGTGTTTAAAGAGACTCTTCACAAAAATCATTAAGAGAGAAAACCTAAGTGATTAATCAAGGTAATTAGTTTAATAACACTAGATAAATTAATAACATATTAATTTAGGATTAATTTTCTAATTATATTGCTAATTAGGAAAGATTAGGCCTTTCTTTATTTTTAATGACTCTCTTATATGTGATTAATTAATTAATTAATAAGTCTCTGATTATGATCAATATTCTAATTACTTATTAATTTATATTAATGCTAAAATTATCTAATTTTGGCTTTAATTAAGCAAGGTTATATCAAATTAGCTTAGTTAATTATGATTTAATTTTACTATGTTAAGAAGCTTTAAAAATTATATTAGAAAATTTTTACTTAATTTTGGTATTTATTTTATCTATATCTTTAGCATAAAATATATGGGAGAATAAGTAGAAGAGCTATAACATTAGTGAGATAATTTTTTGAGAAAGATTATAGTGAAATAAATACGTAAAAATTATCTCATAATTAGTTAATTAGTTTTACTACTCATTATTGTCTAATTACTCTATTTTTAGCTAGAAATTAAGTAAGATAATTAACCTAGAAGTTAGTGAGATAGTTTCCAAAGCTAGATTATAGTATTTAGGACCAAAAATAGTTATTGCAAAATTACTTTTTTTTAATTAGAAAATGAAGTAATATAACTAGTAGAAGCTAGGAAGATAACTTTCAAAGATGGATTATAGTATTAAAGACCCATGGTTATTACCTCATAATTAAATAATTAGTTTTGCTAATTATTATTGTTTAACTTTTTTGCTTTTATTAGAAAATTAAGTAAGATAATTAGTGAATGAGCTTAGAAGTTAGCAAGATAGTTTTGAGAGGTAGATTATAGTGTTATGGGTAAGATAATTAGTGAATGAGCTTAGAAGTTAGTAAGATAGTTTTGAGAGGTAGATTATAGTGTTATGGAGTGTTGAAAAATATTTCATAATCACTCAAAATGTTTGCTATTACCATTATCTAATTACTCTATTTTTAGCAAAAAACTAAGTTATATAATTAGTGAATGAACTTAGAAGTTAGTAAATTAATTTTAAGAGTTAAATTATAATGCTATAAATTTTTGATAATTATCTCATAACTAGTTAAGGAATTCTCTAATTACTATAACTTAAATACTCTAATTTTTACTAAAAATTAAGTAAGATAATTAGTAGATCAATTTAAAAATAAAAAATATACTCTATTTTTTTCTAAAAATCAAGTAAGATAATTAGTAGATCAATTTAAAAATAAAAAATATAATTACCAAAGCTACATTATACTATTGAAAATCTGTGATATATATGCCATAAACCAGAAGAAGTAAATTAATTACTATTGCTAAAATCGTCTATTATTTACTATAAATTAAAGCAAGAAATTAGATAATTAACTTAGATAATTATAAGAAGAGTATCAAAGTTAGAAAATACTGTTAGAAACCTATGATAACTATATCATACCTAAATAAGTAATTCAAAAAATTTATATGATAAAAATAATTTCTTTTTAACACAAAAAATAATAGGGAAAATTAGATAATTGATTTTTAATACTATATGACAAATCCTTAAGTTAAAATAGCCTGTACAAACTTAGATAATTAACCTTATAACAAGATAACACCTTAATATGTAAGAGAAGAGAAATTTTGTAGGTTTTCTTATATTATCTAATGGTTAAAGTAACCTTTTAGAGAAGATAACGCATAGCTCCAAAGCGGACATGTGCGAGTGATCAAAGAGAGGAGGAGGATTTATCTAAGAGGGGACGGGCTACTCATGACCATGAGGCATGTTCTAGAAGCGCTCTATGGATGAGAACCTACGTGTACCAGAGATTCAACAGGTGCTGACACCAGATTAGTCACAGGTGCGTTTGTAGTTCTTTAAATCTCTTTCAATATTAAAAATTCTTTAAGTGGTTAACACTGCATGCATTAGAAAAAGGTTAGGAAGACTAGGAATAACAAATTGGCTAGAATATGGAAGGGATACCTTCCAAGAAACATCGTTGATTAAATAAGAAAGAAATTATTTGGGCAGGCTGGATGGAAATAAGAAAGAAATGACTAGTCATCCTTAAGATAGCTAGGGGCCAACTTTTTAAAAATTACAATTTATCATTAATATGCTCCAAAAAGTGGAAATTACAATTGTTACAACGTGAGAAGCCACGCGCTCCCTACTCCTTGCTGATTTCTCCTCCACGCTGATGCTTTCTCGTGTGCATTCGACCCATGGTATCATTGCATTCGTCAAACACTCACCACTTTCACAATGTGGTGCCTAAGGGATAAGTTGCCCCATGCCTTTTGCTTCTTCCTATCCGTTATTGCACATTAGAACCAATTGAGCATCTCGTGAAATGCGTTGTTGTGGATCTTGCCACCACCATGTTGAGTGCTCTTAAAATAGGCAGCCTTTGCTCGATAGTGTGACCTTTCCATCCCTTGATTTTTCTAGAGCGCAAAGGATCCATACTCATCAAGAAAGTATGGACAGTGGGCAAACAAGATATGCATGTAATGTGGTTTCACCCCATGCATCGACCATTAGCTCTGTGAATTTATTAACAGACACCTTGAATGATTGTATCTCATCTTCACTAAGGTGCAACCACTCAAGGAGTCTCATCATCTCATCGCATGCTTCCCAGACGCGCTCTCTTTAGTCCTAGTGCTGCCTCATTGCCAAGATAGGTTGTTATGTCACACACCTGTTACCATATCTGAAAAGGAGTATGGCTTTGAGACTCACCATAGTTTGAAAGAAAGTTTCTTGCCTTTGCTGCACCCATACATATCTTATTAGGGTTCTGATGTGTGGTTGTTGGGTTTTTGTAGTCTTTTGAGAGGGTTACTGCATTGGAATGAATCCCCACCGATGACAAAGTCGTTTCAAGTGCGTGAATGCACTCCTCTTTCCGTGACTCTGGCTCCATGTTCCATGCATAATCTATGTGGAGCATTAGCAACTTGTCCAATATTCTAAGTCTCAAATGTAAGGAGTACACATGTACTTGACTAAGGGGAATTAAAAGAATGGGATGTCAATCTGGATCCTCCTCTGCACGAGACGGTGGATTGCTTTGGTTGCAAGTCATGATGCCATTGAACCACGTGTCCCCACTTGCCTTTTGATTATTATTCACGCTCTTAGCCCCTGCTTGCTTGTGGACTTTTGATCTGCTGACCCCTATGCCCTTCCCCACTGTATCCTTAGGCATCTTTGCATGGCAACAAAAAATGCATGGAAATAAAGTATTTTCACCGTTCTTAGTGCCCAACATGCATTTTAGGGTCTTCAAGTCCACCAAGGTGCCACTCTATTTCAAAGTCGTCGATGCTAGGGACATTGAGGAGTTCCCCATTGCCTTGTCACTCTATTGCCTCTTGAATACCTGAATGGTTGAAATACCACCTCAAATTGTCGTGGTCCTCATGTGGGAGTGCCCATGCCGCTTGCCACCATATGTTCTTCTCTGATTGCACCCCATAAAAATCTTGCATTTGACGCCTCATGCGAAGCGACTCGGTCGCCTCTTCACATTCTAACCCCTTTTCTACCAGTGTTGTGCTCATTAGTGTGAGGATTGTGCGCTCCACCCTCTGACCTTTGACAACTTGACATTCAACTTTTAACACAAATATAGCTTTTCCACCTGTCTCCTCTATTGTGATATCGTAATATTGGATCATAGCTCGTTGTAGGGCTTCTACTTCAACGTAAACATTTTTTAATCTGTTGTAAACAAAACTCTTTGAGGACATTGGCATGTTGCCACTTGTACCTGCCTAGCAGGGTTGAAACGTTGTTGTGTTTGCGTTTTTTCTTTCCATAACCACTTTGTATGGGGTTGGTAACATTGATCGAGCCATTCCCTTGCTGCATAGATTCCCTCTTATACATGTATACAATGCTTTCTACCCCTTATCACTTATCCTGGCTGAGTTGCACACTATAAGCATGTCGCAAGGGAGAATAATATTCTAAAAATCCTTCAGTAGCAGTTTTTGAAGGGGTTGTCGCAATGTAGCATGTGCAGGCTCATAGATCATATTTAGAATGTCTTTCTCATCAACCATGTGCCAAAGTATGGATGCTTTGACTGACTTCTCGATATTGTTGCAACCCAAAATTTCTTCCGCACATTCTTTGCACAAACAAAATAGAAAAGGAGTCAACAAATTACACTCTTATAACTTGAAAGTACCTTGTATGGCGCACACGTCTCTTATGAGTGCTTCCAAGTTTAACAAGGAGGCCCATAGCCCTACGCTTTTGTTGTCTCTTTTTGAATCTCATAGGAAGGTGAGTAAAGTGGTCGACGCGCTGTCTAAGATTTCGAGTAGAATGCCAAAGACACATGTAATTTTCAACAACTCGATCGATGCTTTCTTTATCATTGTCAAGCTTCACCTTTCACTCTACAAGTTGCTTCCTTGATTCCGCTATTTGTACCATGAATTTTTTCTTTGTAGTCAAGGATGATATCCAAATTTGTTCCTTTCTAGCTAAGCTTGCAACTTACAGCATGTTCAGTTTTGTTTGAATCTGATTACGTGTCAAGAGCTCTTGCAAGTACAAAGTGTAAAGGCTCTGGCAATATCCTCTAAAAATCCGTGGTATCTGTCACCCAAAAAGAGCAAGAGGTGTGTGATGTTGCGAAATGGTGGAGATGCACGTGTCTGAGAATCAAGGGGGTCAATGGCTTTCCTCCCTTGCAATCGTAGCATGTCCATTGAAATAGACCCATTGTCTTGATTGCTTCACAAAGTTGAATACTCCTGTTCCAAATTGACATGTAGTATGAACTTTGAAGGCTTATTGCTGATGTCTCGCATAGACATTGTTGATGGAGATGGAGATAAAGATGGAAATGGAGATGGAGGTGCAGCTGCAGGTGCAACTGGACACCGAGATGGAGGTAGAGGTGGAGTTGAAGATGGAGGTGAAGGTGGAGATGGAGATTGCAAGGATGTGCAGATCTTCAACAATGCATAGTAGAGAGAGAGAGAGAGAGAGAGAGAGAGAGAGAGAGAGAGAGAGAGAGAGAGAGAGAGGGGAGTGAGTGAGGGAGGTAGAGGAGCTTCAAATCTACGTGTTATGGCTTCTAGATGAGAGGGAAAAAGAAGCCTAAACTCAAGAATAACCCTCCAAAATTGTTTTAGAGAAAGTTTGTAGAGAGAGGAAGGCATTTGCAGCACCTCCAAAAGGGGTGGGGGAAAAGTGACAAAAAATTTCAAATTCAAAAGTGGGGGAGTGGTATGCGGGGCTGTACTAACACCAAAAAAGCTGAGAGGATCTGATGAATAGATATGATTGAGACCTATCTTTTTTTTTTGGAAGAAATGCAAATACGTATTTTTAGGCCTATGCCATTAGCTTGGTCAAACATGTTGGAATTAGGGTTGCAGGATAACACACATCTTGGAGAAGATGAAGGAAGCTCAAGGGACACAACAAAGAGTGTGTTACTTAGTGTGCAATGGAATATAAATATCCCTAGAATGATGGGCATAAACACAATGCACGGGGGGAAAAACCTCCCAGTGAGGATAAAAATGCCTCGATGGTCCTAAGTGTGTTCACACACATCACTACCACATGTATATGGTAACAAATCCCCCCTAGAGTGATACGGTGAACAAGAGTTAGCATTATAGTGTATAGAAAAGTGTCATGCTCTAAGGACATTATCAATCCACAAAGGGGAATAAGCCCAACACTTTGTGGAAAGCTTCGAACTTCTCACGAGACAATGCCTTTGTGAAAAGATCTGCAAGGTTGTCTTGTGTTGGCACATAAGGCAAGTTGACTGTTGGCGGATACGTCGTGACGGACGTCAGCACAGTGAGAACTCACCTAACAAGATTTGTCAGCTAAGGACGAAGCTCGACCCGCAGGTGCGTGGAAGCAAGCATAGGGTGTCAATCTACACTCGACGGACTCTCGACTAATTCCTACAGAGGTCTCTATCCAATGTGTAATAACTACAGCCTGTTGGAATTAGGGTTGCAGAGAAACACACACAGCTTGGAGAAGACGAAGGAAGCTCAAGGCACACAATAGAGAGTGTGTTACTTAGTGTGAAATGGAAAGATAGATAGCCCTAGAGTGATGGGCGTATATACAATGCACGGGGGAAAAAACCTCCTAAAGAGGGAAAAAATGCCCCGGCGGTCCTAGTGTGTTCACACACATCACTACCACATGTATATGGTAACAAATCCCCCCTGGAGTGATGCAGTGAACGAGAGCTGGCACATGAGTAAAGGGAAGTGCCATGCCCTGAGGATAGGATCAGTCCACAAAGGGGAGTAAGCCCAAAGCTTTGCGGAAAGCTTCAAGATTTTCACGAGACAATGCCTTTGTGAAAAGATCTGCAAGGTTGTCCTGTGTTGGCACATAAGCCAAGCTGATCTCTCCTACTGAGAGCCTCTCCCTGACATAGTGGTAATGCACCTCAATGTGCTTTGTGCGAGCATGAAAAACTGGGTTCCTCGCAACTGCCAATGCGCTATGACTGTCAGTGTAGATAGTGTTGGCAGTGTCCTGTCCAACGCCCAAGTCAGCCATAAGGCGTCTGAGCCATACACACTCAATCGTAGCTGTGAAGACTGCCCCGTACTCAGCCTCACAACTCGAAGTGGCCACAGTAGGTTGCTTCTTGCTCAACCATGATATACATGAACTGCCAAGCATGAAACAAAAACCACTTGTGGACACTCGCGTGTCAAAACAACCAGCCCAATCTGAGTCCGAAAAAGCATGTAAGTCTGGCGGCAATGATCCCCCCTTGGGATAAAACAAGCCAAGATGTAAAGTGCCACTAAGGTAGCGGAAAATCCTCTTGACAGCCTGCCAATGCTTAGACCCTGGGCTATGCATAAATCTGCTGACCTGCGAGACTGCAAACTGAATATCTGGCCTCGTGTTGCATACATAAATGAGGTAGCCAACAGCAGTTTGGTAAAGAGTGACATCAGCAGGATCGCCAGCATCATGTAGACTCAACTTCAAACCTGTTTCCATGGGAGTGGCAATAGGTTTGCAATCCTCAAGTCCAAACTTACATACCAATGTCTCTATGTAACTTTTCTGACACAAGGCAATACCACCATCACACTGCTTAAACTGTATACCCAAGTAATGATGCAACAGCCCCAAATCTTTCATCTTGAAAGTAGCATTCAAATCAGCCTTAAATTCAGCAATATGTCTCTCATTTGGTCCAGTGATCAGCAAATCATCAACATAAAGAACCACAATGAGAAATACATCATCCTCACGCTTTACATACAATGTGCTTTCTGTTGGACTGTTACGAAAGCCTCGTTTAACCAAATGAGTGTCAGCTTTCTCATACCAAGCACGAGGAGATTGCTTCAACCCATACAAAGCCTTCTTACATTTGCACACTTTGTCCTCTTGTCCTTTTATGACAAAACCGCGAGGCTGCGTTACATAAACTTCCTCAAATATGTCACCATTCAAGAAAGCAGTAACAATGTCTGATTGATGTACATCCCAACCAAAATGAGCTGCCAATGCACATAGAAAACGTACAGTAGTCATACGACAAGTGGGAGCAAAAGTCTCTTCATAATCTATGCCTTTTTGTTGTGCATAACCCTTTGCAACAAGTCGAGCCTTATGGCGATCGATCTTACCATCCGGCTTGCGTTTCAACTTGTAAACCCACTTCGTACCAATGGCCTTTTTGCCAGGAGGCAAATCACATAAAGTCCATGTGTCATTCTCTATAAGTGCATCATATTCTAATTTCATGGCAGCAATCCAATTTTCTGAATTCTGTGCTTCATCAAAAGACAGAGGCTCCTCAACATCATGTAAACTAGACACAGCCAAAGCATAACAATCTGATGCATAAGATGCATGGCGAGAGCCTGAACGAGTACGACTAGATAAAGGTGCATCCAATTTACTGTCACGCAAAGTGTGCACCAGCCATTTTGGCATACCTCTAGCCTGCTCATTTTCAGCCCTTTCCTCATCAAGTACATCATGTACATCTGCATCAGTAATAGGCTGTTCTAAAACATTTTCAGAAACCCCCATAGGCTGTACATTTGCCTCATTGGAACTTACATTCGTATTTCCACCACTGAAAAGAGGCAACAAAGTGTCATAAATGTCCTGTGAGCTTACATTACTGTCTCTAGTACATGATAGCAAGGGCTGAACAGAATCTTCCACAAACACTACATCCCGTGAAACCAGAATACGTTTTGTTTGCGGATGATACAACCTGTAACCTTTGCTTTCAGCATTATAACCAACAAAAATACATTTGACAGCCTTATCATCCAATTTTCTGCGCTGCACTTGTGGCACCAAAGCATATGCCAAACAGCCAAAAACACGCATGTGCTCAATAGAAGGTTTTCTATCATGCCATGCTTCATATGGACTAATAGACTGCAAAGCTTTTGTGGGACACCTGTTAAGTACATAAGTGGCACACATGATGGCCTCAAGCCAAAAAGAATGTGGCAAAGCTTGACTTTTGACCATACATCGTGCCATTTCCGTTAGTGACCTATTTTTCCTCTCAGCAACACCATTTTGCTGAGGTGTATAAGGCACTGTACATTGGTGTTTTATCCCACGACTAGCCAGAAATGCATTAAATTCATGAGACATATACTCCCCCCCTCGATCGGAACGGAGGGTGCCCATAGTACATTTTGAGACATTTTCAGCCATAGCCAAAAATTGTTTGAAGCACATAAAAACTTCGGACTTCGCTTTAAGCGGAAATACCCATGCATGCCTGGAGTAATCATCAATGAAAGTCACGAAGTATAGGTAATTGCCCAAGGACGGAGTTTGCATGGGCCCACAAACATCACTATGCACAAGCTGCAACCTGCATGTGGCCCTAACTGAACCATCCTTTGGAAACTTAGAACGCTGCATTTTACCCAGAATACAGCCTTCACAAACATGTTTGACACGTGCTTCAAGAGGCGGCAAAGAAGCAACCATATCAGATTTCTGCAAACGCAGCAAACTGGCAAAATTCAGATGACCAAAACGTGCATGCCAAAGTTTTGCATCTGAAATAGCCCTTGAATCTGCAACAGCATTTGCAAAATTTTGTCCACACTTGTCATACAAAGTGAGCTTATACAGCCCACGGCACAAAAGCCCAGATGCAACAATTTCATCACCAAAACTGAGATCATGAACTGTACATCTGTCATCCACAAATTTGAATACAAGTCCAAGTCTAGCAAGTGCGGATACAGACAAGAGATTCTTCTTGATCCCAGGTACATAAAGTGCATCAACAAGTGTGAAGGAACTGCCATTAGCAGCAGTGAGCACAATCTTTCCAACTCCCTGAACTGGATAAGAGGCGTTGTTGGCACAAGTGACTGAATTCCCATGAGGGACAGACTCGAGAGAGGTAAACAATTCACGATGTGAGGTAATGTGCTTTGTAGCACCACTGTCGAAATACCACACATGTGAATCTGCAGCAACTGACAAGCATGCATCATGGACAGCAGGATTGTAAGTGCACTCTGCGCTAAAAGCCCATTCTGCATCAACATTAGCATCACAATCTCCTTTCACAGAAGACTCAACAATGGCTGCATTTGTAGTGGAACTAGCATTTGCAGTGGAACCACCTTCTTTCTTCTTAGCCTCTTTGGCCTTCAACTTAGGACACGACTTGATCAAGTGATCATTGGCTTTACAATAATGGCAACGCATCTTCTTTTTGCCCTTATCACCAGAATTGCCAGACGAAGTGCTGCCAGCAGAAGCATTAGGAACAGAATTTTTGCCACTCGCAGCAGAACCATAAGAAGTGGCTGCATTACTGTTACCACCCTTTCTTTGAGAAGCAATAAAAGCCTGTTCAACTGCACGCTGCCTAGTCCTGTTTTTTCTAGAAAGTGACTCTTGCAATAGCAATGTGCATAATGCATCAAACTTGACAACTTCAGGATTTCCTTGGGTCATGAGTCTCCAAGTACTAGCAAAAGTCTGGTAGGAATCTGGTAAGGCATCAAGAACAGTTTGCACAAGGGAACTGTCCGAAATGACTTCACCTGTAGAAATGAGTTGCTCATTGATATCCTTGACACTAGCAAGGAAAGTGTCCATATCATCTTCCTCATGCATAATCTTCGACTCTAGCTCTTTACGCAGCAAAGCAATTTTAGCCTCATTACGGCTTGCATAAAGACCTGCTAGAATATCCCAAGCCTGTTTTGCAGATTTTGTTGAACGGATGTGAGGAATAATGGTGCGCTTCACAGACAACGCAATCAATGCATGAGCCTGCGCATCCTTAACATCCCAACGAGCTTGTTATGCCGTAGGCAAAACAACTCTAACAGCTGCAATCCTTGCAGCAAGACCTGCAACATCCTCAACATCGCCTACATCTTCAGAACCAGGACGTACATCAATGCCCTGCACAATGTTCCAGACACCTTTTGACACAAGAACATGTTGCATCATATAAGCCCACATAGGGTAGTTGTCCCCATCCAACCTGTCCTCAGCAGCAAACATCTTGAACACATCTGTGTTGTTGTTGTCAGCCATGGTAAATGCTGCACCTGATGTGAAAACTGCCCGAAAATAGGAGAAATGGAGCGGGAACAACTTGTGCTATATAGCACAAACCGTAGAAGACTATAAGGCACCTGTTCTGCAGAAAACGGCACTGACAGAAAATCTGCACAAAATGACGAAATAGCCTGTGCAGTACTGCCCGTAGTGGAAACGGAGGCCGAAATGAGCCCAAATCAAAATTCTGAGCAGACCAAACTCTTTGAGCTCCCCCAAAATATTTGTCGACCTGCGAACGCTCGCCAAAGCTCACTGAAATCGGAGAAAGTGAGCAGGCGTGTGCTGTAGCAGCTGGCGACTAAGCCCGGGAGGACGTGACCTGCTCTGATACCAATTGTTGGAATTAGGGTTGCAGAGAAACACACACAGCTTGGAGAAGACGAAGGAAGCTCAAGGCACACAATAGAGAGTGTGTTACTTAGTGTGCAATGGAAAGATAGATAGTCCTAGAGTGATGGGCGTATATATAATGCACGGGAGAAAAAACCTCCTAAAGAGGGAAAAAATGCCCCGGGGGTCCTAGTGTGTTCACACACATCACTACCACATGTATATGGTAGCACAGCCTTCAGGAGTGCATAAGAGGAGATTTCCTACAACGCTTCCAAGAGCCAAATACCCATCAAACATCCTCGAAACACCACAGAACTTGAAGGAGACCCTACTAACACCAATAGGTCGCTCTCCCTAAGGTCCATGAACCAAAATCCCAACCCTAAACACCTGGTGCAAAATCACCTAGGATGTTTGGTCGAAATTTGCAGGTCGTCGTTTCTGAAAACTAAAGTGCCTAATGTGTAGCTCTTCTCGATGCGAACGCGTGGATATGCTGAAATGCAAAAACGGATAACGTATGCTCACCGAATCACCAGATGAAGCTCGTAGGTGGAGCTCACAAAACCAGACCGTACACGCGCAATGTAGGTATCGGCGTGTAGCTCTCGTCGGGGGGCAACACGCTGCACTTCTCCGCACTCGATTTCGACCACCGGTGCGCACGTAGCATCAAGATGAAACTCTCACTCTCTCTCTCTCGTACACAGTACGCTCACTCACAAACATAACTTTTTTAAAAATAACAAAGGTTTTTTTCATTAAGGTCAAAAGTGGTATAAATACCTTACAATCTCAAACCTTAATGTTCCAATTTAACCATCTACTCAATCTAAATGTCAAAAATGGGATACAATATGGAAGCTTCTGCAAGCCCCACTATTTACAAAGGTGAAATGATGGGTTTTCTCAATTAAAGAATAATTACAAAAAATAATATTCCGCCGAGTAGTCATTTTTCGTTGGGTGTGTCCAGCTGCTAACACTCCCCCCCTCCTAGTGCATGTCGTCCCTGACATGGCAGTTGAGCTGCTTCTTCAGTGTAGGCTTTCTTTCTCTCATCTTGAGAAGGGCTCATTTCTCGCATGCTGAGCCAGTAGCGTCGGGCCAAATATATCTGTGCTGATTGTGAAGAAGCCGGTGTAGAAGGCTTCTTCAAAGGCTTGGAGGTGATAAGAAGGCAAAAACATAATCCTTTGATACAATGCATGGATCACCTCGTGAGAAGGCTGAGCAGACAGATCGTATGCACATTTGTATGTATCTTGAAAGAAAAAGATATTGTCTGTCTCCTGGCCTGGTCTGAAGGTTTCGAAGACTGCCAAAAGGGTTCTACATATCTTTCTCATCATGATGCAAGATAGGTCAGGCGAGCCAGTGAACAATTTGATAGCGCCCGTTAAGGTTTTCACCATGTATTGCTCACTTATTCTCTAGCATGCCTTCAAGCCTGGCAGCTTTGGGTAATTTAGCCAAGTGGGTTGGCTTCTGTGCAACAGCTCGTGGGCTTTCCATGTCCTCATCCTTGGTAGAGGGCAGAAACTGAGTTTATCTCTGATCACTTTAGGTGCCTCTACCAAATGGATTAAATATTAAGGATATTTTGTAAGCCATGCCTTTCTCCACCTGGGTTGAGAATCCACTATCAGCTTGACCCCTTCAGGTTTGGAGATATATGCTTTGTACATTGGCACTGTTGACTCATCTTTCATTCGTTTGTTGATAGTAGCAGCTTCGTACTTTAGCAGAGGATATGGGAGAGATGGCTGTAGCCATTCACGCCGAAGGTCACTGGCATCTATCTTCTGAATAGTCATCGACCTAAACACCCTCTACTCCCCCTCCAATGCTTCTCTGGCTGTGTCTTTTATTGCCGCTTCTATGGCCTCCTGCAGCTTTTCTTCCTCTTCTTGTGTCAGATCCTGGGGCTCTTGTGAGGGTCCCACCAGGATTTCTTCTTGCATGGTGGTTTCCACTGGATCAGACACATTCTCTATGTCGATTCCTTCCATGGCTGCTGACCCGGTGCTAATTTGTTGCTCTTCCATTTGCTGCTGGCCTCTCAGCTCTTCTATCTTCTTTTGAAGTGTCTTCTTTTCCTCTTCTGCTTGCTCTCCCATGTTTACTAGGAGTTGTTTAGATCTGCATTTATTTTGTCCACCTCCTCGAGCTTTCTCTTGATGGCTTCTGGCTCATTCTTCATGGCCTGATTTTCTTCTTCTAGGCGGTTTTGCATTACCATAGATCCCTCGGCCAACATCAGCCTTTGCCTCTTCTTGAGTGTTAACTCCTTTTGGAGCTCCTTCATTTGTTCTTCATTTTAGCTCATTCTCTGAAGTGGTGCCAGTCGAGCTAGTAGCTCTGACTCTGGAAGGAGATGCCCTCAGCCTTTGGATGGTTTGATCTTTGACTTTAATCTGATCTTTCAGCTCGATCACTTCATCCTAGCTCGCTTCATGCTCTATCTCTGCCTTTTCTTTGGCATTCCTTAGGGTTTCCACTTCTTTGGACTCTTCAGCAAGTTGTAGAGTCAGGTTGTCCCTTTCTCTCTCTGCATCTGTCAATGACTTGCTGATTCTTCTTCAGCTCTTTGAAGCTTGTTTTCCGCTGCTTGATTTTGTTGTTCCATCTCCTAGCATCTTTGTAATGCCATGTACAAACTAGCTTGCATCTTTGTTTGTTTGTCCATATGCTCTTGGCTCTGTCTTTGTAGTGAGTCGATTTCAGCCTTATCTGAACTTCGTTTGTTTTGAGATTGTCAATATCACTTTTCGTGGCCACTGATCTTGCTCTGAGCCTGGTTAGCTTTTGCATCACCACATCCCAATCATTGGTTGGTGGATGTAGGTCCACTGTATCTGTGGCCATCTCTTTCAGTTCTACTAACCGAAGGCTCTACATCTGTTCCTTGGGCCTTGTGCTTGCCAACTCAAAGGCCACCGTAGCTGCCTCTTCTCTAGAGTAACCCGCAGCTAGTAAATCAAGAAATATTCTGAAATTCTTTTCTTCTGGATCTAGCTTCTCCTCTTTTGATTCAGCTTCTTCTTTCCGCTCTTCCTCTTGGCTCTTCTCTTGCTTGGAATCTTCTTGTTCATCCTCCTTTTGTTGGGTTTGTGGAGGGCTAAGAGGAGGTGGTGATGGCGGTGGGCTGGACTCCGGGCTTGACGGTGGAGTCGGTGGCTTCTTCTTGAAATCCCGGTCTGCCTTGGTCTTTCTCTCTCTTTCTTGGCCTTCCTGCTCTTCTAGCAGCTGTCGTCATACTTCATCCACTTCTTCTTCTGTAAAAGGGACATTCGGGATATTTTCTGTCGTAGCATCTAGGATCTCAAATTTTTTGATGTAGTCTTCAAATCGGTCTCTTTGATCGGCACTTGTACACTTTCTTTCTTTCCTTGCTTCAACTCTGGTGGCTCTTCTAGCACGGTCTCTAACCGGCACTTCAAACGTGTGGCTACTCTAGGTGCCCTTGGAGATTCCTCTTCTTTATCTTCTTTCAGCTTTAGCCAGTCATTATGTGATGGAGGTTCAGGCCAGTTTCCCTTGGCATGCAGTGCTCCATAGACCACTTTTGTTATCAGCTCACCAGGTACAATGTAGGTGGGATTTTTGTTGCCCATCTTCACCAGGTTGTCATGGATGTAAGCAGCATAATTGATCACTTTTGGATTTCTCTTTTGCATTTCCCAGGTGAAGGTGGTAGCAATGGCTCCAGGTGGCATTCTGTACTTCTGTGGCTGATTTGTACACATGTGGAAGTACTGGTTGTAGAGCTGGCTCATGATAGCCACTTTTGGGTTTGCAATATCTTCAAATGTGTAGTTGTTCTTCTTTTTTGAGTACACCTTGACTTCATCTCTCCTCTTTGTCACACTATCTCCCTTGTTGGAGATGTCTAGTGCGGCTGCCACCACCCTCTCTGTGATGACAATCATGGTATCTGGCTTGCCCTGCAGATCAGTGACTCTGGCCCCTCCATCTTCTTTGATTGTAGTTACAAATTCCCACACTCTTTTGATGTCAATCCCCGCTGGCAAAGCTTCAAAGTAGTTGTGTAGATCCAGCTTTTCCAGGTACTCTCCCATCTTGCTTCTGACAAATTCATTGAGCTCCCGTGGTATCATGGGTAGCTCTACTGCATTTCCTTCAGGATCTTTGAACACGCCTTGGTAGATCTTCAAATCATTGGACTTTAGCAAATCATCCTGAATCCATGTGCTGGTTGGCTTCAGGGTTCCTTTTGGGATGACAAACGGCTCCACTTCTTCCAAGTCGTCTTTTATTGTCATCCTCTTCTTCTTTGTAGGTGATTTTGTAGCTTCCAGGGATCCTCTTGCACTCAGTAGTCCGAAGTTAGCATTTTTTCCATATTAGCTGATAAGCTGAGTTTTAACTATCCAAATGACTTGAAAATTGAAAATAAAACTTAAAAGGAACTAGGGAAACTCTTCATGTGCTCACAGTAGCTTTCTGGCTAAAATTTATCATTTAGACATCCTACGTGTAGGATGTCTACTTTGCCTGTTTGTGGTGAAACTTGGTTGGTTGGTGATCCTTGACCTGTGCAACATGGCTATGTGATTGGAATTGGGTTTGAGCATCAAAAAGTGCAATTCTGGGCAGATTTAGGCTTTAGGCTCACAAATTGGGTAGGCTCTCCTCAACAGGTGGAAAATGATATTCAAATGGGTTGGAATTTGATATACAGGCTTCTTGCACCCTGTTAATGACTCCGATGAAGTCGGGTCTTGCACAATAGGTCAAAATCATATTAGAGACATCCTACGCGTAGGATGTATTTTTCATCAAAATTACTTGAAGTTGGTTCTGGGGTTAGCCCTTGGCATGTGGAACATGGCCGTGTTCTTGGATTTTGATTTGGACAAGAATTGGTGTTGGTAAGAGCATGTGTAGTGTTTTTAGGCTCAAAAAGTGCATCTTGGAGATGTTGGGAGCCAAATGTGATGAGAATGGCTTGAAACTTGGTATATGAGCTTAGGAAGTTGTTATAAGGACATCTAGAACTGAAAAATGCCAGCTGGGGGCCAAATTGTTCATTTAGACATCCTACGTGTAGGATGTCTATTTCATCATTTTTTACAACTGACCACACAGATAGCTTGGCAATATGCTCATGAGTATATTGTGCAAGTTTCATGTGATTTGGACAAGTTTTGGTAGGTCTATGGCCCATTATTGCCTCTATGCTCTGACTTTGCGTTTTTGATACACATGAGGTCAATTTTTATCCAAATGTGATGAAACTTGGTGGCTATTATGTACAAGATATTCAGAAGCTGTGTGTGATGAGAGATGTCGGTGTTGGTGCCCATAATTGGCCTTGAGACATCCTACGCGTAGGATGTATCCTAATGAAAATTATATTGGAGATGCTACTGGTGCCTGCCTTGAGCCCCCCTGAGTCCCTTTTAAGCATTATTTCAACAAAAAAGTCAAATTGATAGAAAGAAACTCCCTGTGTGGATTTCAGAGCCTCCAAGCCATTTTCTGACTTTTGGAGTGCTTTTCGGCGATGAAATTTCTTGATGTTGGTCTCTATAGCTTCACGGTCCCTTAGGGATCCTTGCCATATGGTTTTTGTCAACTTTGGCTTTATCGAAGCTCCGTTTGGCAATTTGTCGCTCTAAAAGTACCCGTGATTGCGTTTACATGTCGTTGATGACTTGTGGTGGTCTACCACCATAGGACCTGGTTGTTGATGGTCTAGGAAAGCCGCTCGTGAAGTTTGGTGGCAAACGGACATGTGGTTTGGCCGTGAGAGCTTTGACGCTTTGTGTGTCTGATGCCGTTTCTGAAGCTTAGTGCCGCTTCGGGTCACCTTATGGCCATATGGGCTATATAGACTTGTCGAGCATGTGGAGATGCTCCTACCCATGAGTTTTGGTAGCATTTGGGGCGCCTTTCCACCGATTTTCCATTTGGTGGCCTCTTGCGGGGCTTTAAAAGTTAGGGTTTTTTTCAATGGTTTTCTACCGCATTTGGGCATCCAAGAGTGGTCTCCTATGCTAGGGTAAGCCGACGATGAAGCCTCATTGCTTTTGGGTTAGCCGTTAGGTGGTCGCTTCTACCTGTAGGTCTCTACTGCCCTCTTCCCGTGTGAACCCTACGCTAGTTTTCACGACAAAACAACAAACATGCGCGAAAAGCTCAAGGTGGTGAGCCTACCTCTCATGTATGGAGCCTGTTGGGTGGTCGTGCGCGTCGTAGAAGCTGCTAGAAGTCCCGTTCGCTCTAGGTGGCAAGAGCTCTCTCTCAAAAGGCAATAGTAGAAATGAGCTTAAAATGAAGTGAAAAAATCTTATAATGGGGGTCCCCGAACCACTTTCCATGAAATTTGACATGTGCTCCCAACTTCTTGCGAAATGGGGTTTAGGCTCAAAAATTTCTTGATTTGGACTCCATTTGCCCAGTTTCCGAGAAATTTGACGTTTCGGTCAAGATCTGGCGAAAACACGCTTTCCGCTCCATTCCCATAATTGCACACCATTGTACCATAGGTTTTCCTATAGTCACTGATCATCCCCATATTTTCTGTTTTTCATTACGATCGTTTTTTACCTGCTTTTTGTATTTTTGGAGTTTTTCTGCCGATAATTAGTAAAATTAAAAAGAAAATAGCAAATTAAACCCAGAAAATCTCCAAAAATCATAATAACTCAAAAACATCACCGCAATTCACTATATACACTCACATGCAATTTTTATGGCCGGATTTCTTCATTTTACCAATATTTTGTCTGAAAATGGCTATTTTTACCTATATACACACACCTAGGGGCTTGATTTGGCGTTTGGCCCCATATACTTATAGATTCATGCTGTATAAAGGCATATGTACTTGGGTTAGTCCAGAAAATTTTGCAATCAAACGACAACCCTTTAAAATAGTCGAAAACATGCCTTTTTTTTCTCTTTTTTCCATTGGGTCCGCATTTGAGAATGCCTCCCCCCCTCCTAGCCGGAGTCCTCCCGGACAACAAGGTATCGCCTCGGTGTATGTGTCGTGCATGGGTTAAAAAATTGTGCTAATGCTCGGCCGTGTAATGTGGCCCTATATAATGCATACTCGATCAATGCATGGAAAAAATTAATGCTGTGCAAGAGGAGGGTATATGCAAGATGCTTATTGGCATTCATCGTCGAGGTTCCTATTTGTTGTTGATTTGGTCGGTAGATTTTCTTTGCAAGTAAAAGTTGTAACTCTACCGCTCTCTGTTTGATTGTCTTTCTTGCAAAAGTCTCTTGTTTTGCCGCTACTGTCGATATGGCCATGGTTGTCTCCTTGGAGAGAATTGTCGTTTCGGAATTGGCCATTGTCTTTGTCTCTTTTGATTTCCATTGGTAGCTTTGTTTTGTAGGTTTTTGTATGTTTATTGCTACTTCCGCGGTTGTCATTGTTTTGCTGTTGATTGGCACCCACATAGATCGGTTTGCCGGTTTCATATGTAGTGTGTGTCTGCCTTTCGATGTTGCTTGTACTGAAAGGAGTTCCTCTTGCTTTGGTTTCAGGATCCAAATGTGAGTCGTATTTAAGTTGTTTGTGAGCATTTTATTTGGGATCCAAATCTGTTTTATTCCCTTGGTTTTTGGTTGAACTGTATGCTTCTGTTGTATTGTGGTTTGTCTGCCATGTCACCTCTATCCTTCCGCACCCATACTTGTTTGTCACATGTTGCTAACCTTGATCTTGGCACTACGGTGTGTTTGGTTGAATGTTTGTAGTGAACATGGTTGGCAGTTCCCTATTTGTTTGCCATGTTGTTCTTTAGTGGCATTCGTCCTTTTGGCTCTTTATCCAGTTTCTGTGTTGCTGCCATCTGGTTCTTCCGGGGTTGCTTAGCAAAGGCTACCACCTGTTGTTCTTGTGCATGCTGAATTTTGACCGTATCCACATTCCAATCTATCTGCACATTATACGCTTTTTGCCAAGGTTGTCCCAACAACACGGGGTGTTGTGTGCTTTCATCCTCAACCACATAAAACTTGTGTGGGTAAATATATTGATATACTTGTATATGCAATATAATCCAGCCCAATGTTTTTAGCGAATGTGATGTACTACTTTCCAGCACTTATGGAGTAGGATGTAGTTGACCTTTGGGCTTGAACTGTTTGTATAATCTGTAAGAGATCAGATTTGCTTGAGCTCCAGAATCAAGCAATGCCATCGATTCAACTTGATTGCTTCCCACTTTGATTGCAATTATTGGCTCCACTGTGTCTTCATCAAAATTCGTTAATTGAATGGCATTTATTCGCAACGGTGATCCACATTGTTGTTGTTGTCTTAGAAGCCGTCTTTTGGCAATGCGTTCTTTTGCTTCTGCTTGGGCCTCTTCGCGTACCCTCTGTTTCTCCTTCATCCGTTGTTTTTCTTGATGGATTTGTTGAATCATATCCTGTGTTAGTGGCAAATGATACTTTTTTAATCGACACCCACTAATCCAATTTGGCATTTCTGCACCTGCTAATGTAGCAAGTTTGACAGCTCCACTTTGTGATAGGTCACTAATCACAAAGGGTCCCATCCCTCGCTTTTTAAGTTTCTTGGCATGTTGCTTCAAGGTATAAACAAGTACATAATCACCTATTTTGAACTCTTTCATGCGCACATGCTTGTCAAAAAACTCTTTTTGTCTTCTCTTTTTAGCATAGATCGAAGCTACACCTCGTAAGAAAAGTTCATCTAGCTTTTCAAGATCATCTATTCTTGAAGAAGTTCATCTAGCTTTTCAAGATCATCTATTCTTGAAGAGAGCTCATGCCCTATCCATTCTAAGCGTTTTTCTACTCGTAGAGTTGGAATTAAAAACTCTATGGGTAATATAGCGTTTAGGGCAAACACCATGTTGTACGGTGTTGTTCCTATTGATGTTTTGTAAGCTACCTTGTATGCCCATAGTGTTGAGTGTAACTGTTGATCCCACTCTGTTCTTGACTCTAATACAATTTTAGTTAGAACAGTGCATAGTGTTTTATTTGTGGCCTCAGCTTGTCCATTTGCCTGTGGATGATATGGAGCAGATTTTCTATGTATGACCATGAATTCCTCTAGCAGATATTCAATGACTTCATTAAGAAAATGTGTTCCTCGATCATTGACAATTTCTATTGGTAATCCGTATCTTACGAAGACATTCTCATACATAAATTGTGCAGTGGTTCGTGCGTCTGCTTTTTGTGTTGCCTTGGCTTCCGTCCATTTTGTGAGATAGTCCGTAGACACAATGATATGCAGGGGGTGAAATAGGGCCCACAAAATCAATGCCCCATTTTGCAAATGCCCTTGCTCCCATCATTGGCCATAGTGGCATCTCATCTCTCTTTATCGGCACTTTGGTGCGCTGACCTGCGTCCCAATGCTCTACAAACTCCTCAGCATCCATGTGCAATGTAGGCCACCATATTCCTGCGGTTAAGACAATTTTTGTCGTCTTATCGCCTGAAAAATGGCCTCCACTTATTCCTCCATGTGCGTGTTCTAGAATCAGCAGGTATTCACTTTCACTTGCACAGATTCTAAGTTGATTGTCCTTTCCTCGCTTATAGAGTTGATTCCCAATTAAATTATAGTCGCGAGTCTCCAGCTCTATAGCCCTTTTCCGTGCTTTTGTTATGTTTTCAGGAAATGTCTGTGTGGTTAAGAAATCGATGATATATTGACTCCATGCAGGTGCAATGTTTACTTGAAACAATGTCGCGTGATCCACTGGTCGTTTGGCACTACATATAGTACAATTGTTAACATAAGCATGTGTGTCAGCATACATAGTTGACCAATAAACCCCTAATTGTTTCAGTCTCTGATGTGTTTTCATTGTTGAACAATGAAATGCACACTCCTAGATGTGTGCTTCTGCAAGATAACACTCGAACTCCTCAAGATTTATACACAATCGTAGAATCTGGTCCGATCCTAGATGATACAGTCGTCTTGCAATCAACTGGAAGGTTTTTATTTATCGAATTGTTTGTTGTTTGGATCTGTCTTCCTTGTTATCAAATCTACCTCCAAAGGAAAGAATGATAACAATGTTCTGAGACCATTTGGGTATCATTTCAATATTGAAAAGATAAGCATCAGGTAAGCCATCATCTACTCCTTCAGGAGCTTCCCCGTTTTTTAGCCTTGAAAGATGATCCGCCCGTAAATGATTTTTACCCTTTTTGACCACCACTGTGAAGTCAAACTCTAGCAATATAATAAACCAGCGTACAATTCTCCCACTATTGCATGGTTTATTTACTAGATACAAAAGAGCTTGATGATCTGTGAAGAACACAAATTTGTTTGCGAGCAAATAATACCAAAATTTCTTTACAACATAAATCATTCCTAACCCCTCTCTTTCAGTGGTTGTGTAGTTCTTTTCTGCACTATTTAGCTGTCGGCTTGCATAACAAAATGGGAAATCCATTGTTCCGTCTCCAGGTTGAGCCAAAATAATCTATAAGGTCTCTTGGGATAGTTTCCTACAAAGTTAAAACTCTCTTCTTCTTCTTCTTCTCTCTCTCTCTCTCTCTCTCTCTCTCTCTCTCTCTCTCTCTCTCTCTCTCTCTCTCTCTCTCTAAGCGATCGGGCGGCGCAGAGAGAGGTGCAGGGGGAAAATGCAGCAGGGGGGGAGGGGGCGGAGTAGGGGGAGGGGGAGGGGGCCTCTCCCTCCCCCCCCCCCACTATGTTTCCCCCCTACGCCTCCCTCTCCGCCACCCTCTGGGTGACCGGGCGGCGCATCAGGAGGTGCAGAGGGAAAACGCAGCGGGGGGGGGGGGGGGGGAGGGGTTGGAGTAGGGGGAGGGGGAGGGGGCCTCTCTCTCTCCCTCTCTCTCGGGGCAGTGAGGGGGCACGAGGGGGGTGGGGCAACACGAGGGAGAGTGGGGGAAGGGGGAGGGGGAGGGGGCCTCTCCCTTTGTCTCTCTCTCTCTCTCTCTCTCTCTCTCTCTCTCTCTCTCTTTGGGTGGACGGGTGGTGCAGGGTGGCGCAGGGGGGAAACGCAAAGGAAGGGGGGAGCAGGGGGAGGGGCCTCTCTCTCTCTCTCTCTCTCTCTCTCTCTCTCTCTCTCTCTCTCTCTCTCTCTCTCTCTGGGCAACGAGGGGCGGGAAGGGAGGGGGATGTGGGTAGGGAGCGTGAGTGGGTAAGGTGACGGGCGGGGGCGAGGGCAGGGGTGGGGTCACGCAAGGGGGGTGAGGGCAGGGTGGACGGCGTGCGCCCCTTCTTTCCATGTGGCACTCCACGTGGACTGCAAGTCGCCCGCAGTCCACGTGGACAACAGGGGTGCACCCTTGCCTATCCACACTACCCCCGCGTCATGTCCCCACTCCCCTCGTGCTCGCGCTCCCTACCCCCACCTTGCTCCCCTTGCGCTCTGTGACCCAACCCCCTCTATGCCCCCCTCACACTCCGTGACCTTACCCCCCTTGTGCTTTGCGGAGGCCTCCGTCGTTTCCTCTTTGTCCCCCCCTCATTGCAGTGCCCCTTGCGCCGCCTGCCCCCCCCCCCAATGCCCCTCGCGTCCCCTGCATCCGCTCCCTACAACCCATCCTCCCCATGCCCATCGCATCCCCTGCACCTACCCCCTGCCACCCGCCCTGCCTCGCGTCTCTGGCACCCCTCTCCCTCATGCTGCTTGCCCTACCCCTCACGCCACCTACCCCCCCCCCCCCCCCTCGCCACCCTGCACCCCCCCTCGAACCCCCCCTCGCCACCCTGCACCCCTCCCCCCCCTTCGAACCCAGTTGCCCCTACGCCTTGCAACCCCAGCTGCTTCTCCTCCCCCTCCCTCCATGCTTACGTTCCCCTCTCCTTTTTTCTTGCACCTCCTTTCCCCCTCTCTTTTGATAAAAAAGTATCTCCTTTTTTTGGGTCCCTCTTCCCTCCCCCCTATCCAAATGTCTATAAAAGCTCACATTTGGACTTTTTATTTCTCCTCATAGTTCCACTCTTCCTTAAGTGTTAATGATCTATATCTTTTAGAAAATCAATTTTTTTTTTCATTCCGGTATACCTTTCCAAACCTTGTACTCCTACTCTCTTCTATTTCATTTCTCTTAAACCTTATTCCCACCCTCCTCTACACCTTGAACCCTCTCATATTACTTTCACCTTTCATCATTTCTCTTAAATCTTGTTCCCACATCTTCAAACCTCTTATATTACTTTCACCTTCCATTAGTTTTTTGAAAGCCATCGAGACCCTAATTAACAAACAAGATGCCAATTTTAACAAGAAAACAATACTAAGATGTGGACCGCCAAGAAGAGATGACGATTTAAATCACCCAAGAAGAAAAGCCTATGCACACCACTCAAGAGAGTGGTTCCATGGTTGGAACGTCCGTTTTGACAACAATGCAGGTGCCTCCTTCGACGAGTGCAGTCACGTCAACGACCATCCTTGCAGAAAACACGGATAATGATCCTCTTAACGATTTCTTTGGTTGTGTGGTTTATACCCACATCTCATCGGGTTGGATTGATGCACATGTTGTGCCATACTATCACTTGTTTTCTTGCATTCCACTTTGCCATCTTTTGGCCAACCCGGCCATTAGAACAAATAATGGTTGTGTGGCTTAACTAATGACTTCTATAGATGAAAGAGGTTACCAGTCCACGATGGCTCGCTTCATTGTGTCCGAAGTTTTTCTCAAACAAGATCCTATACCATTCGATAGGCATGGCACTTATGGGAGATAGTTAGTGATGTCGGCCACATTTAATGACCAGATTAGAGACATCCCCGAGCTCTCTCACATGGAAGAGAAAATGTTTATTATTTGGGACGGCAACCACCGGCTCCATGCTGCATGGAAAGATTGGGCATTGTGGGAGCGGTTGGATGGATTATCTACACCAAAGGTTGAGTGCATGATTGTGAAGTGCGACCTTACAAAGACGGCTGAATTTGTTTTGGTGCTTGGCATGATCAACAAGTAAGTTTCTTCACACTTCTATTGGTGCACTTGATATTATCAATTGTTAATATAATGTTTCATTTAAAATTAGGGTGACGTGAGTCCATGTGCCTAACACCACTAAGCACGACATATTCATGATGCAAGACTTAGTGCTTGTGGATCCACAGTCCTTATTGGACAAATTCAATGAAGAAGATATGACAAAATCTTATAAGGCACTTTGTGGGAAGGCAATGAACCATTCAAAATGGCTTAGACTACCTATGTATTTGCTAGCGCAACTACTGAGGAAGGTATTTGTAAATTTATAATACACATGCATTAGGTAAGCACATACGGTTTTTTTTTTTTGGGAAATGAGTCTGATTTGATGATTTGTATTGCAAGAACAGTTCGATGCAATGTATCGGCTGAAAAAACAAAATTTACCAGTGAAGGGGAGTAGAGAGTACCACATGCACGAAGATGACTACAAGGCAAGCTATGATTTGGCAATGAAAGAGACCGAGAATTTTTTTGTGCGAAAGGGACTAAAGATAGACGTCATAGCCAATCCCAAAAATGGAACATATTTTTTTTTTAAATGCATCTCTTTTGTGGATTGAGGAGAGAAAGGTTGCAAAATGACACCCTTTAGAGTCTCCGAGGTTGCACAGGTGCAGATTATCCTTCGGAGTAAGTACTATTTGCTTATAAAAGCACTGTTTATTCTCCTTAATTTATTAAGAATGTTATCCAATGATACATTGTAGAAAATGTCGCTCGATTGATATATTGGCGAAGGGCGATGTGTCGTTAGTGGAAGCATCTATTCCGACGTAGGAGAAGCCGTTCTCACAGTGATTGAGAATGCACGTATATTGGTGGAAGCTTGAAAGATGAGCGTACTAACACTAGAGTTTGGGGTCTTTTCTAGTCTTTCCACATTACTAATACTTAATGTGTAGGGGTGTATTGAGTGTGGCCGAAAAGATGGAGACCGAGAACTCCACGTTAAAGAAGCCACATGCATGCGCCGCACGTGATTTTGGCATGTCCCTTAGCGATGCACTGCAGACTTTTCGACAAAAGCACTTTGGCGTTTGTGCGATGGAAGCAAACCATACGAGCTACCTACGACGCAGAGGAGCAGTGACATTTTTCTTGTACTGTCCGACGAATGCTATATAGGTATTGAACTATACAATACACCAACTATGTGTTATGAAAGTTGGAGTTATTCCTCTTGTTTTTTTGTAGATGGTGGTTGGACGCCCTTAAATAGGCCTTCGCAATCCATACCCCAAGCATCCCAGCGATGTGTGAGTGGAGTCTGAAAGAGAGGAGAGCAGGCTCTATCTTGACGATTGGATAGAGAAGCTCCATGGTAAGGAAACATGGAGAGACTGTCCATGGTTTTTGGACTATGTGGATGGCGAATTTCTCAAAGACGAAGCTGAAGCATACAAACGTAAGTAATTTTTTTCTTGTTCAAGTAATGTGTTTAATTTGCTATAGTGTCCTCACTTTTTTGTGGACTTGCAGTATTGCCCAAGAAGGTAAAGGATAAGGTAAAAAGCATAATCACGAGAAATCAGCCTCCCATCAATGTCATTTCTCCTGGCACGATCAAGGGACGTCAAAGCCCAAAAATTGCTCAGGACAGACCTAAACAATTGAACCTCTCATTGAGACCATTGCATTGTGGATAATAAGGAGAACTGTACATATGTTGTATATTGAGCTTCTCACGTAAGAGATCAAATAGCTCTCCTCTAAATCTTGGTCCTCTATCAAGAAGTAGCTCTAGGGGCACACCAAACTTGCACCATATATGCTCATAAACAAATTTACCCATTTCTTTACTGGTAATCTGTTTAATAGCCTTAGCTTTTGTCCATCGTGACAAATAATCCACTATTGTCAAAATGTAAGCATTTCTTTTGCTAGTCATAAGTAAGGGTCCAATAGCATCAAGACCCCATTTTTCAAACACATCAAAATCTAGAATTGTCTTCCGCAATTTGGGCTTCAAAATCCTCTTTTCCATCTTCTGGCAAGGCAAACACGACTTGCACCAATGGTTAATATCCCGTTGAATGCTTGGCCATACATAGCCTTCTTGCAGAATTTTATGCGACATGATCTTCATGACAAAATGACCTCCACAAGATCCCTAGGGATTTTCTTCCGAATGTAAATTTCCTCTTTTCAAGGCACATGATGCAAAATCAAATCACTTCCTTTCATGTAGAGCACATCATCAAGCATTTGTATTTCCTGGCTTTTCTGATAAACACATACTTTTTGGAGGATGGTAAACCTTCAGGGAGAACACCTATCAATAGAAAATCCATCTCCTTTGATAACACTTCCCTCCCATGATATAAAAGGGCATTTGCCTCTAACACAAACACACAAGTGATCATTTCAAGGGAAGCATCATGAGCTTCTTCATTTTGAGACCTCTCAATATGCTGCAAACTCCATGATTCAAACTTTTTGAGCAATGATTTCACCTTGAAGCATAAAATCTTTAGTTTAGGATTCTTATTCTTCCATACTCCCAATACTTGATTCACGACCAACAAAGCATTTCCTTTGATCTGCAAGCGTCTAATTCCCAATTGTAAACAAATGTGTAAACCACCTTCAAAAGCCATGTACTCTGCTTCATTGTTACTTTTTACATCAAGTTTTAGCCCTTGCTTCCTTATAAGTTTTCCTTGTGCATCATAAACGACAATACCTCCCAAAGCAGAATCATGTTTTTCAATAAGAACCATCAAAATATAACTTTGAAGCATCAGAGATGGCAAGAGTCTTGAGTTTCTTCTTTTGTACCACCTCTTCCTTAACCGGAATAGGAGTATCTTTATAAATGACTAAATCTGCCAGGGTAGCCCGAGTACTCTCTTCTACCAAAAGGGTGAATTGAAACTCTTGAAGTTCAATAACCCATTTCATCACTGCTTTTGATATATTTGAATTATTGAATAGCTGCGGAAGGAATGAATAACTGGTGAGAAAGGTGAAGGATTTATGCACCAAGTAGTGTCTGAATCATCTACAAGCATAAACCATACTGGTCATCACCAATTCAATTTTAGAGAAATCTCTTTTATGAGGAGTTTTCACTCCGCTAGCATAATGAACAGAATTCATATACGAACATTCTTTCCTCTTTTGCAATAACATGGCCCCAATGGCATCATCTCCCACTGATGGGTTGACATAAAAATCATTTTCCCAGTCAGGAGCTGTGGGACGGGTGTTTAATCTCACTTCTATCTTATTGCAGACATAGCAAGAACCACAAACATAATTGTCAATCCATGGGACGAAGCTGACTCGACTAGTGCATAGAGGCTACAAGAGGTTGTCAATCTCTTGGAAAACAACAAACAACTCGCATCTAACTCAAGCTATACTCAAATGACAGAAATCACCAAAAGCTAGTCGCTAATCGGCAAACAAATCATGACAGTTACAGCATCAAACGACATCCAAACGTTATGAAACTTCTAGGACATGTTTATAATACCTAAGTACACATGCTTATGGTCTCAAATCTCACTTAAGGTCAAGTGCAAAAATTACGATTATTAACAGCAGTGAGTTTTTGACCTAGTGGTTTTTGACCCAGAATGCATCTAAATGCTTAGCAATGATGTCCCAATACCACGCCTATACTTATTTTATGATTTTTAAGCTTAAATTTTTACTTATGATGAAATTAGTCCACGGGTCGGTGACACCAAAGGCTACGGATTTACCATGAAATGCTTACGTCAACGCGTAGAGCTCTTACCTGTGGTTGCAACGCAATAGACGTCTTTGCAATGTGACAACCGGGAAGGGAGTAGGAAGCGCGAGAAGGAGAGAAGTGAGCTTCGTTAGCTCACGCTGTGTTCTATTATCAAAAACTTACAAAATACTTACAAAAATTGACTTTTATACCTTAGCCAAGGTTTCTGTGGTCAAAACTAATAATGTAGGCGCTCTAACTAAAAATAGGTTGATACAATTTGGAAGCTTGTAGCTCCGACTCATCAATTATACTGTTGATCTGGAAAGTTGGAGTTACAACATTCCCGATACATCAAAATAATAAGTGTTTTTACAATAAAAGCTCCGAAAAATGTTATCCGATTTGGCTTGCTGCTAACATTCCCCCCTCCTCGACTCTGTCGTCCCTTGACACAGCTTCATGGACTGAAAGTAGTCTTCAGATTGACGGCGGTTGGCAAGGCGGTCTTTTAGCGCATGTAGGGCTACATATCTGATTCGTCTTTCTTTGTCAGGGGCTTGCAAAAACTGCATGGTGACTCTGTTTTTAAGTTCAATGGTTGAATAGCCAACAAACCTTGATGTAAGGTTGTTGATCACTGGCCCAAGTATCTTCGTTTGCCATGTGAAGAAACCTGTATAGAATGCTTCTTTGAATGCCAACATATTGCTAGATGGCAGAAACATACATCTAGCGTAGAAGCCGTAGAGGACTTCTTCTGAAGGCTATCTACTTAAATCATAGCATAGACCTTTGTTGCATTTGGGAAGACATCCGTGGTGCTCCTGCTTGCTCAGGCTCGTGAAAAGGTTGAATGCAGGTGAGAAGCATTCTGCAAATCTTACAAAGCATTGCACATGAGAGGTCGGGGAGGCTCTTGAAGAAGGTCACGGCACCTGTTAGGGTTTTCACCATGTATTCTTCCGTTGTTGGTCCCTACGTGGGTAATTTAGCCATGTTGGTCTCTTCTTCTTCAGTGCATCGTGTGTCTACCATGTCCTTACCCTTGGTATAGGACAGAATGTATGGTCCTTTTGCAGGGCTGCGGGTGCTCTTGTGAACAGAATTACATATCTAGAGTTCTTGTTCAACCAGATTTTTCTTCATTTTGGGTGGATATCATATGAGCCTTCTGCCTACATATCCTTGTAAAGTCTTTCCTTAACCTGTAGTAGCTCCACCTTTATCAATGGGTAGGGCAGTGATTGCTGATGCCATTGAGCATTAATTTGGTTGGGAGTGAGCTGAGTTATATTTACTGAGTGGAGAAATCTCAACTCCCAATCCATTACTGCTTTCCATTCAGCATCTACTTCTTGGACAATCTGCTCTTTCAGTGCATCTTTCTCAACTTTTGAAACATGGACCATTGACACTTGCTCGGCTTCAGTGATTGGTACTTGAAAATCTGACTCTCATGCTAGCCCTTTTGACGGTTGTGTTTCTATATCAGCAAAAGAAATAGATGGTATGTCGATGGTTGGCTATTTAGAGGTTCCTGCTTCATCCTGAGTTTCTGTTTGTCCCTCTCATAGCAGTTGATTGACTCTCTTCAATTCTTCTATTTCCTTGAGCAATTGCTCTTCTCTTTGAACCCGCATCAATGCAGGGTCTCGTCTTTGCATTTGTTCCAGCTTCAGCTTAAGTTCAAGGTCCTTGTTCCTCTTTTCTAAAGTCTGGTAGCCTTCATCTGTTCCCTTGATTGAAGCTATAGCAAGGTTTTCTCTTATTTGTCTCAGAAATGCCGCTTGATCATTGATCCGTTGCTCGGAGTACTGCAAAGAGGAATTAGCTTTATCTAGTTGCACTTGGATCTTTTGTAATGACATAGTAGTGGTTAAAAATTCATTGGTTACTTCTGTTAGTTGTTGATCTTTAATTTTACATGCGTTGAATAACTTTGTCATGAGCTCTCCCAGCTCTTCCATCTCTTTCTAATGTTTCCACTTTGCAATCTGGTGTATTGCTGCTTCATTTTTCAGCTCTGTAATCCGTCCTTGAAGATCTTCAATGACGTTCATTCTGTCCTCTAGCTCTCCTTGTAGAGCATCAATCACTTGCTCCAGCTCTTTAGTCTTGGCATTGTGGCTAAGTGTTGTTTTTCTCATCTTGTCTATCATCAGTTGCATTTGCTTTGCATACTCATTTACCTGCATGATGACTTCGTCATTGGTTTCCTAGTCTTCAGATTCTACTTGGGGTTGTTTAGAAGTTTGGGTTGTGTCAGTTTGTGGCTCTTTTGTTGGTGCAATGGCTTCTGCTTGTGGCCGTGGAGGTGGTTCTACTTCTCCTCCTTGAGGCTTTGTGGATGCCTCGGCTGCTTCTGCTTCTTGAGGCTTTGTGGATGCCTTGGTTGCTTCTGCTTCTTGAGCTATTGTAGAGGAAAGTCCTGCTGCAGTTATTTCGCCTCCCTTGGGTTGTTCAAAATCTGCTTCTTCCTGTTGATCAGGCTCTTTTTCCTTTGCTACATCGTCTTCCTTAGATTTATCCGTTGGTGAGTGCCTTGGACTCGACATGGATTGGTCTTCTTGTTCCGTAGTTGGTGAAGAGGGTCTTGGAGATATCCCACTCTGTTTGGCAGGTTTTCCATGTCTCTGTTGCTCAGCCATTTCTTCCGTTGCTTTTCTTTGAGCTTCTAGAGCTTCCTTCAACTTTAAAGCTACAACTTCCGCATCGGATTCAGCTCGAGCAAATCTTTCGGATCCTCTAGACCTTTATTTGCAGGGTACTTGATTCTTGGTCCCTTTGTTTCTCTTGGACTCCATCTTTCAGGGTCTTCACCTACAGCTTGGCGGCTCCTTTCGTATGTTTGTTTGTTTTTTCAAATCTAGCCTTCTTTTGTTGTGGTTCCTCTTGGTGAGCTGCTACTGCTTTTTTTTTCATTGCTTCAATCCTTACCCTTCTTTCTTCGTTGTCCAAGCTTTCACCGCTATGGGCTTCATGGGAACTTTGTGCAGATTCCTCATCTGATTTGTATACTCTATTTGTTGATCGAGTGGTCCTTGGAGAAGGTTGAGCTCAAACGATCCAGGTGTTCTGATCTAGGGCTGGTGGCAAAGTATCAGCCATTACAATAGCATGATATGCTATTCTTGTTACCACTTCTGGAGTGCCCAGATATGTGATCTTTCTCTCTTTCTTTGTGCCTTCAGTGTTGTAAGCACGTACTATAGGTGATCTATTGCTTGCCTGGTTGTCGACTTCAATACTTGAGTGAAAGTAGTCGCAACTGCATGGTTTGGAGATGTGTACCGTGGCGGTCTCTTTGAGAAGAAGTGGAAATGTTGATGGTAGAGGCGAGTTGGTTCCTCCACTTGCCTCTGGATGAGATCAGAAAACGTAGCAACAGTAGTATCTTTGGTAAAAGTACCTGTTGTCTTTCTATCTCTTGCCCGCATAGTCATACCTTCTGTTGGCAGCTTCATTGCCTCGGCCACTATTTCTTTACTGATCACCACTTCAACATTTTGCCCTTGTTGATCCGTGATTTGGATCGACCCACCTTCCTTGATTGAGAATAGCAATTCATATGCTTTTTGGAAGTCCACTCCGCATGGTTCGTGGTCATAGGAATCTCGAAGCCCCAGCAGCCTTCTATTAGCTTTCTTGGTGTCTGGCTTTGCCGCTACATCATAAACCTTGTTAGGTAGCATTCGGAATACTATCTGGTGTCCTTCTTTGCTCTTGAATCTGCCAGTCAAAACTGTTGTGTTGTTTTCTTTGAGCTGTTCTTTAGACAAGTAGGTTTTCTTTGTTGTCTTCACTGAGCTTGGATCTAACTAGTACGGTGGAAACTCCTGCAACTTATCTTTCTGGGACACCCTTTTCTTTACCTTCTCAGCCGCTTGCATTGCTCCTATTAAGTGAATACAATGTCAAAGTTAGAAAATTTTACAAATTCCTCTCTGAAATGCCCTGAGTCTAAATTGTTGGCAAATGATGTCCATTTTTCTTCAGATCAATTTTGGAGTATGCATAGATGCATAAAAACATGTAGAGATCAAAATCATGCAATTTAGGCAAAAATTGTAACAAAAGTAAATAATCGTGATTATTTACAACTGAGAATTTTTTCCAACTTTTTGCATTTTTGACATCATAGGCTTAAAACATATGGTATTTAGGTACTCTGAGTGAAGTGTGGGTTGATTTGAGTGCACTAGGTGGAAATGGTGCCATATTTAGGCTTTTAGACTCTGAAACAATAGATATAAAGAGATTTTGAGTTTTTGATATCCAAACTTGCTCAAACTTGATTAGTGGGCTTGGGACATCATGTTCTTTGGTCTCATAAGGTCAAAGTTTCAAATTGCACCCATTTTGATAAAAAAAAGTAAATAATCGTGATTATTAACTTTTTCATCAACTTATATATATTTTTTGTTGCAACTTGGTTCTACACATGATGTAGAGTCTGTGCGTGAGATATGGGGTGGTTTGGATCAAAAAATGTGACATTTAACTCAAAAATTGGATTGAAAAGACTTTGGTGCATTTTTTGAAAAACTCAGAGTTTTTCTTGATCATTTTGACTCATACTTGACAAGTGGCATATAATAGATGTGTACAAGTGAGGTAAAGTGTAGAGATCAATTTCAAGCCAAACAAGCACAAAAGTAAATAATCGTGATTATTTACAGCAATCGCTTTTTTTTGCAAGAATTGTTAATTTGATGACCTAAAAATCTTTAATACATTCAAAACAAGTCCTTAAATGAATTTGGTAAAGTTCGGTTGTGTCGCCATCACTTCGTGCTCTTGTCGACTCTGAAATCACCAATTTTTGTGACTACTTGTCATGTAGAGTTGGTTGTCACTTTTGAAGCTATGGACTTGTCCGCTACATAGTCCTGATGCTACTTATCTAGTTTTGGCCCATTTGGAGTCAGTTTGACTTCATATGCCAAATTTGATTCTTTGTAGTTTTTGAGTTGTTTTATGTTGTTCGAGAGCTTGACTTGACTGTTTCCATGAAACCATTTAGGTACATTGTGTATAGACCCAGTCTATAAGGTGCTTGTGAAGTCAAAATCCAATTCTGGCATATGACAAAAACCTAGATTATTTACTTAAGACCCCCTCGACCCCTACCAAATGGTCATCTGGTGATATAAAAGTGTTCTATTATATCAGGGCATGCTACAGTTTAAGTTTCGTCTAATTCGATTGAGCTGACAGGCCGCTATGGTCAATTTTGTGGCATAGGACTGTGCACAATTGGGTTTCTAGGGTTTTTTCATGAGCCTAGACTTGCTACCCAGCCATATAGAATTGTTCATTGATAAACTTAGAACTTATCCCTCATGTCTTGTGTGAGACGGCGCTGTAAATGGACGACTGTAGACTCCGAAAATCGCGCACGAAGAAGGCAGAAGGTTGTCTCCTCCCAGAGTGACTAGTGAAAATGAGGTGATTTTGGGCTACCTTGGATATCTATACTCGGACTTCCCAAACTATTTTTTTTCAAATTCCCTGTTAGTCCTACTAGGTTGTAAAATCTATCTACACTCAAAAAAAACTTCAAACAGATTCTGTTAGCTCATTCTGCAAGAATTTGCAAAAGTAGGCCTTGGCGGCCTAATTTAGGCTTCCCGCTTCCATCTGTCGATTCGATTGAAATTTTTTTTGTTTGTCCGTCTTGTTCGTCTGATCATCATTGTATCTTCAGTTTCTCCATCTAAGCTCATTTGCTATTTATTATTAATTTTTGACATGTTATTAAAAAAAATCAAAGAAAATAATAAAATATGCGAAAAAGGAAAAGTGAAAAATCAATAATAAAGAAACTCCATTGAGAAACACTGGTTTATTATTTTTTCGTGGATTTCTCCATTTTTAAGTCCTAATATCAAGAAAAAACGATGAAAATAATTTAAAAAATACCATTTTTTGATAGTATATACGCTATTTACACTCATTGGGGATATGTTATCAATTAAATTTTCCCTGTTGATGATTTTATAAGGGCATTATTAGGTAATTTTGTAAAAAAATTACACGTTAATATCCAATTTTTTATTTCCTCTTTAAACATTGCCCTTAATTACTTAGTTCCCTTCCATCCCTCCTAGATGGCGTAGTCCGAGACGACTGTGTGCATGGGTTGAACAATCGTGTCTATGCATAGCCTTGGTTGGCTCTACCATGTTTCGAAGATTAATGCAATCCGATTTCTGAATGAGTTGAATAGGAAAACATTTCAGATGTTGATTCTGGAAAAGTGTCTGATACTTCTTGAAAGATAGTATCCAAGTGATCACCTTGATTCACACTCTCTTCGGTGGATACTCTACTAGCAGTCTCTCCAAATATGCCCTGGTTTGCTAGTATACGACCAGATCTAAAGTTCATATAGACTTGTGAAGCCCTGGATAGAGTACTTATCATCGGATTCACTTGTTATCAGTTTCTTCTACTTGACTTGATTACAACTCCCTGTCAAACTTTCAATTCCTTCTCTGCAACTTGATTCGTGTATGAGTATTGATCAAGTTAGCCATTTTTTTCACAACGACTGTACAATTTTTTGCTAACTATTGTGACCGGTCTATGTATGTCAGTTCAATTTGACCTGAGTGAGTCAGCAATCAAACTGAGTGAACATGTACTAATTTGGATCCGATTGAACCCAAAATTGACCGATGGCCTTATATTATGTTGTTTCAACACTGTACAAGCTCAAAAGTTCAAAATTTTTGTCTCTGTGTATCAGAAGTACATAATCGTAATTATTTACTTTTCTCAAATTTTTGTACTTTTTGGTTTGGTTTGCCAAGTAATCAACTTGCTAAGGTCTCAGGATAAGTTTCACTGAGTTTGAACAAAATTTGTCCAAGTTATCAACTGTTTCGTGTCCGCAGACTCAGGTTTCAAAAATCTGGCTTAAGTCTCACTTCTGTGATCCAAATTTCACCAAATTTGGTTTGTGGACTCTACTTGATATGCTTGACCTTGTGATATACTCAGATGTGCAAAAATATCCAACTTTGTAGCAAATGTAAATAATCACGATTATTTACTCCTAATATTTTTGTGCGACTTTTTGCCACAATGTTGACACAAAATAGTTAAGTTCCCTAGCCAAGTTTCATCAAGTTTGGATAATCCTTGTTCAATTGGTCAATAGTTTTGTGTCTACATACTGACTTTACAAATTTGACCACAATTTTCACTCTAATGATCCAAATCTTACCAAATTTGATTTGTGGAATTAATATAATATGCTAAAACTAGTGGTATGCTGGGTTGGTCAAAAAGTTGAGAATGGGACAAAAGTAAATAATCGTCATTATTTACTTCTGGTAACGTTTTACACCTTTTTGTTAAACAAAGCATGTACACTTGTTCAACACTTCAATATAAGCCTCTAAGTCAAGTTTCACTAAGTTTGAACAATATTTTTCCAAGTCACGCTCAAGTTCTCGACATTTAGTACAGATTTCAGTTTTTACCAAAGATTTGGTCAGTTTGGTGATTCAAATTCTATGGGTCTTTACAAAAGATGTTTGTACACATGCATAGAGTCTCTGATATCAACCTTGGTCACTTTTGAGCTAAAAGTAAATAATTGTAATTATTTACTTTTGGCCCTAAATGAACACTTTTTTCAACTTTTTCAATGGATAGTCTTTGTATGATCTATTTTAAGCCTCTGAGTCAAGCCAAAACTTAATTTGGCCTAAAATATCAACAAAAAGTAAATAATCTGAGTTTTTACAAACTCTTGAAAATTTACCTAAAATACATCCTTAAGATTACCCACTGGTTCATACAACTTTTAAAGCATAATCTCCAGCCGGATTCAATGGTTGACAGTCTTTTTGGTGTTGTTTCCAGCCATAGACCTGAAATTCTGCAACTTTATATAACAACTCACAACTGATTCTTCTAGAGACAGCAATGTTATGAGATCCCACCTCCGATTCTACTTATCCTACTCCTAAGTTCTACTGCAATGGGGTTGTGGAAAGTGTCCACAAACAATCGTTTCTTGTTTTTTATGGTTTTTTGAGCCTTGATCTTAAAACTTGTCTCGTCCATCAGTCATTCTCAAAATCCTAATATAATCCTACAATCCTAAAAGGTACTTAGCACGTACGCTTACTTCCAAGCTACCACTACACAGTAAAAGACAACAATCTTAAGCTATGCGATTTTAGAAAGAAGGTTTTGACTCTAGGTGATCCTAGAGGAAGTTAAAGAACAACTACACAAGACGTTCATATTTTCCCTAGTTTAGGTCTCTTCGATCCCTGGTAGCGGCGCCAAATGTGGGACGGGTGTCTAACCTCACTCCTATCTTATTTCAGACATAGCAAGAATCACGAATATAATTGCAATCCATGGGACGAAACTGATTCGACTAGTGCATAGAGGCTACAAGAGGTTGTCAATCTCTTGGAAAACAATAGACAACTCGTATCTAACTCAAGCTACACTCAAATGATAGAAATCACCAAAAGCTAGTCACTAATCGGCAAACAAATCATAACCGTTATAGCATCAAACGATATCCAAACATTACGAAACTTTTAGGACATGTTTATAAGACCTAACCACACATGCTTTTTTGTCTCAAATCTCACTTTAAGTCAAGTGCAAAAATCGTAAACAACAATAAGTTTTCGACCCGGTCGTTTTCGACCCAGAATGTATCTTAATGCTTAGCAATGATGTCTCAATACCCTACCTATACTTATTTTATGGTTTTTAAGCTTAAATTCCTACTTATGATGAAATTAGGCCGCGGATCGGTGACACCAAAAGCTACGGATTACCATGAAATGCTTATGTCAACACATAGAACTCTTACCTACGGTTGCAACGCAAAAGACGGCTCTCTAATGTGACAACCGCTAAGGAGTAGGAAGTGCGAGAAGGAGAGAAGTGAGCGCCGTTAGCTCACGTTGTGTTCTATTATCAAAAACTTACAAAAATTGGCTTTTATACCTTAGCCAAGGTTTCTGTGGTCAAAACTAATAATCTGGGTAGGTTGATACAATCGAGAAGCTTGTAGCCCCGGCTCATCAATTATACTGTTTATCTAGAAAGTAAGAGTTACAACATTCCCGATTCATTAAAATATTAAGTGTTTTTACAATAAAAGCTCTAGAAAATGTTACCTGAGTTAGCTTGCTGCTAACAGGAGCGTGCATAATGGGTAGTGTGCTCAAAACCTCTTTAATTCTGTCAAAAACATCGTCACAATCACGAGACCACTCCAAGGAATCATTCTTAATTGTTTGCTGCAATGGATACAATAGTTGTGATGCCAAAGGTATGAGACGAGACAAATATTTAACCTTCTGAATAAAAGTGGCCAATTGTCTGGTATCTTTTGGAGATGAAAGCAATAACAAAGCCTCCACTTTCTCTGGATCTGCTTCAATCTCATTTTTTGAAATCACATGTCCAAGAAGCTTCACACTTGGCTACGCCAAATGAATTTTTTTAGGGTTCAATTGGCCCCCGCATTCATCATACCTTGCAAAAGTCATTTCAATCTTTTGAACATGCTCTTTCCTTGAACTGCAGACACAGAAATCATCTATGAATCCTTTGACAAACTTCCCAAGGAACGGGTTAAGGACCCAATCCACCTTTCTTTCAAAAGCTCCACGTCCATTTGTCAACCCAAAAGGAAGGCAACAAAAGCAAAAACAACCCCATCGCATGATAAAAGTAGTCTTTTTTCGATCTTCAAGAGCAAACAAAAGCTGAAAATGTCATGAATAACCATCACAGGCACTGTATCTTTCAAAGCCAGCCACTGCATCTAAAAGTTGATCAATGAAAGGCAAAGGGTAAGGATCTTTCTTTGTCACTGTATTTAATGGCTTGTAATCAACGCAAACTCTCCAACGCCCATCTTTCTTTGGAGTGACCACTACAAGGCTCATCCATTCAGCATTATCCACTGGCACAATGAACCCTGCATCCAAAAGCTTATCCACTTCTTCCTTTAAAGCATTCATTTGCTTCTTACCCATCCTTCTTAATTTTTGTCTTATTGGCTTTGCTCCCTCAACTAATTCAATCTTCACAGGATCTCCCAGAAAACCCCTTATTTCTTGATATGAGGTGATGAAAAGATTTGGAAACCATTCCAACATTGCTAAGTACTCCCTTCTTTCTCCTTATGTCAGATCGGTACTCAACATATTTTGAATCAACTCTTTCTTCATTAGTATTCCTATTTAGGTTGCATCAATTCCTCAAGTTTCTCTAAACGGCTTAAAGCATTTATATTCTCTGACACTTGCAACATTTTACCCACTTCTCTCTTCTCCTCGTCCAACAATAAGAATGAAACTTCACCCTTATCACTGGAACTGGAAGCAAAGAAAAGCAAATCAAAACTATCTTCACTGGTAACTTTGGATTCATCATTCTCACTCACATCTTCTAGTGCTATAGGTTGCTTGGTAGTCATATCAAAGATCCTCTTTTCACCCTTCTTTCCTGCCATACACACAGATTGTGTCCTTGACCCAATCTTGCATAGCACCAAAAGCTCTCAATCAAGTTCGTCCCAAAATGAGAGAAAAATCTCCCATACCAGCTGGCATAACATGAAAGTTTACTATAACCTTCATATTAAAGAGTTAAACTTCCAAATTCTTAATCATCCCCAAACACTTCACTTTGGCATGGTTTGCTAGTCGAATCCAAAACCCAAAGCTTCCGCATGATTGAGACCTAGTCTCTTGACACATGACTGTGTGATGACACAAACTTGAGTACCTCCATCTATGTAGGCCTCTCCCATGCCCGCACCTTTGTGCCAAGCATTCACCACAAGACAAATGTCGGATAGCTCTCCCACATCCAGGACTCTGACTTGTCCATGCTTCATCACTTTCTTTGGATTCACTAATGACTTCCACTGCCTCTTGAGTTTGGCACCATATTCATCAACTATCCAAAAGTACAATCTACTTTCCTCTCAATCAAGTCTTCTTTTAAACTATAAACTATTTGGCCTTCTCCCAAAGGTAAATCTGCTACTTCAAATCGTCTACGGGATCTTCTCTTCCTCTTGGCTTTCGCATCTTCACCCTCTTTCTCTTTACCTTTCTTTTTGCTAGGACCTGGCACGGCATAGCCTTCCCTATCTCTTTTTCCTATGGAGATCAGCTTCTTTCTTTTCAACCGCACAATATCCACATGACCACCAGAGGTTGAGGCTTGATTTTCCTATTCAGTACCTTGATCTCCCTGTATATCCAAGGCATAATTGTGAGGTCCCCTCCCCGTCTCACCTTGACGGAACTGGAGGACACCTGACGGTCGCTAGATCCTATACGAAAGCAAACAAAAAATTGTCTAAGAAGAAAACCAGTGGATGGTTTCTCATCACTTAGTGAGTTGAGTCCAAGCCTCCAGTGCAAGGAATCTAGCTCCGCCCCACACGAGAAGCATAACTACGTACTATCGGTCCTAATCTCACCTTCCAGAAGGAGAAAAAACCTCCATGCCTTTTTCCCCGTAGCTTTCAAAGGCATGTACACCGAGTTCCTACCACTCTGGCGTAATAAGATATCTAATTTCGTACTCTATCACAAAGGGCTAAAAGTTCCTGACTGATTGGGACCACCCGTCTCGTAGGCTTTGGCAACCCGAGCCAAGCCCCCACTTTCCACCCCCCACTCACACAGAGTCTTTGTGTGGCCTAATTATTAACACATTGTTGTTCAAGGTTCCTTCTTTATATTTCCTCGACACAAGTTCGTTAAGACAATCCCTTCAATCAAGAAAAATTGGCACCAAAACATATCTTTCCTAGGAAAAAGTACTCAACAAATAATACTTCATTAAAAATTTCGATGTCCTGGAGTCGTAAGGACCCCTAGCCAGTGTTAACTCCATCCGTTGTCAACTGGCCGCCCATACATCCAGTTCATGATCCACACAATTTCTGGAGTAACTCTCCGGGTAAAATCATGTATCCACCGCATCAAAAGCAATCCATGGACATATCCACCGCATAAAAATCAAATCGTGGATTTAGCTCCTGCGATAACTTCGTGAGCTACCGCCCTGTGATCAATAGGAGGTTCAGACTAAATCAACATTGGACTAATGAATGAAATTTGGTTGAAATAGCTTTTTCTAACAACCATTCTTTCCTACCTCAAAACAGTGTTTCCATAAAGAATTTCTTTCCTAGTACATTTAAACTTAAATTTAGATAAAAACCCTTTAAGTACTAATGCCGTTGTCTCAAATGGATTTTCAACATATTTTCGGAGAGTTTAGACATTTCTAAAGTTATCGTAATGCAATGCTTATGTAAGATACAAAATAAAATCCGTCCTACCTCATGAATTTCCTCCACGTCGCTTTGTGAGATGGCTGGATTTTCCTCTCTCATTGGTGCCTTACAGTTGGTCACCATGTTGCTAGTTCCCGCCTCGTGATTGTTAGCACCACCAAACCGAGTTCTTCTGGGAGCCATTTGTCACTACTAGGATTAGTTCTTTCGGAAAAACGAAGAGACTAAGTGTAGTACTAAAATTCCCACAACAACCAATGAGAAAACTTAACAAGGATAACCTTAATCTTATACTTAATACTAAGCTAATTTACAAGCTTTCACAACTATAAGTGTGCAAGCTAACTCAAGAATACAACGAGATGATTATACCCTAATTACTCATAAACTCACACTAAGATTATCATAATCAAGACTTATTCCATATGTAACATGAGATCAAGATTAATGCACTAATTAGATGCATCTATATAATACACAATGATAAACTATAACCATGCAAATACCAACTGTAGTAAATGATTAACTTCCGCACTATCATACATAGATTATGCATAATTTACTAGTACAAAGCAAGACTCTAACTATGCATCTTTTAGTATGCAAGAATTCTCATAATTTTACCCTAATTTCATGGGCAAATCAAGGTTTTTATCACCTTAATTAGACTTCAATTTGGGGCATAGCAAAGAGAAAAAGATTCACCATATCTTAGAGAATCATAGGTGAAAGAGCTTTACAACATAATTATGCACAACTTACTTTAATTAGCAATGATAATAATGTGCATAAAATTATGCTCAATTAAGAAAAATTATATATACTTAAGAAGCAAGGTGCTCTTTAATCCAATAATGGAACTATAATCAACGGATGGAAACCATTGACAATACTTCACATGGATTATAATGGGGAATAGATTGCTTAATGTTGTAGCCAGCTAGCATAATTAGGCTCAACATAGGAATCCTCTAGAGAAAAGAGGCTATGGAGAAAAAGGATTAGCATAAACATAATTTGATTACCCTTTGATAAGATCTCCTTTGTGTATTATGTGATGTATAGAAGACTTCACAAAAATTCACTCTAGCAGCAGCACTTCCTTGCATTGTCTTGGGGATTGTGTGTACCTAGAGAGGGTTGAAGATACTCTTTTATAGGCATCCCCCTCAAGGAGGGTCCATTTGTCTTGCTAAAATTGGAACTGGAGAGCCTATACACACACACACACACCTCCAAGTGTCATGCTAGGTGTGGGGGTTCCCTAGTGAGGTGTCCTCACTTGCCCATCTCACTTGCCTATACTCCCTCTCTCTCTTTCTCACTCTCACACACTTGCAAAATCGATTTCAACAAGGGGAGGTAGCACTAGCTTTTTGCTATTTTGCCCCTAGGGTGTGATGGCCTAAGTCCATGCTTTATTGCCCATATTATGCAACACCTCACTCTTGACCCATGTGCCACCTTAACTAGGCCATGCTACACTCTCCATGCCTTACCTAACACTTGTCACAAGACTAGCCATGCTCATGACCCATGGCCATACATGATGGGGACACATGCCCATGCATACCCATGACCATGCATGCACATCCATGCCCATGCATACCCATGCATGCATATCCACACTCATGACACACATACCTTAGAAAAATGCTAACCTTAGGCTAACTAGACTTATACTAGCCCAAATTCAATTCTAAAACTTGCTAACTCGAGACAGACCTGCAGGTAACAGATCTGACTACCTACCATAAATAGCAGCCTTTGACATCCGGACCCTATTTTTAAGGAAACCTGGGTCAGAGTTTAACGAGCCGATCAACCCTAGACCATACTGGGGGTCAAAAAACTTTCTATTTTCGAAAATTTTTCACAAAAATTGAATTTGACCATGATTAAAAGTTCTACGAGGATCACAACACAAAAATGACATCTGATCACTGAAACCTGCTAAAAATAGCATCTTTTACCAAACTGATATTTAGGCTTAAAATTTTACATAGGTAACCCTCTTCTAGGGCAGGTAGAGACCTTACATTCTACCCAATGTGAAAGAATTGAGATGCCCTCATATCAAGGGTAAGTCTCGTAATCCCTCTGAAGCGTTAGTTGATCTTCCCACGTTGCGTCTTCTTCTGGAAATCCTTCCACCTGACTAGACGTTCGATGATGTTTTTATTCCTTAGTTTTCTTTCCCGCACCTCAAGAATGTAATCAGGTTTTAGCTTGAGAACGCCTTGAGTAGGAAAAACAACTTGTTATGCATCTACAAGATGATCGGGATTGAGAATATAGGGTTTAAGCAAACTCACGTGAAAAACATCATGAACTTTAAGGTTTGAGGGTAACTACAACTTATAAGGTTGGTCACTTACAACCTTTACAATCTCATAAGGTCCACAGTATCTTGGGCTAAGCTTCTTCAATTTTCCCAAGGATAGATTACTCTGCTTGGATTTAACCCTAATAAATACCTTATCCCCTAACTTAAAAGTTCTTTCATATCTTTTCTTGTCTGCATAATGTTTCTGTTTGTCCTGAGCTACTTGAATATCCTTGCGAATTGCTTTAGTCTGCGCTTCCATGTCTTCTAAGATTTGCTTTGAGGCCTCCACTTTAATAGTTGGATCAAAAAAGTTCAGTGGAGCTATACACTCTTGTCCATAGAGTGCCTTGAATGGTGACATTCCTATGCTTCTATGATCGAAATAATTATAAGCATACTCTACTACAGGAAGACGTTGAATCCATTTCCTTGGCTCTTGTGAACAGTAAGCTCTAAGAATATCTTTAATTACTTGGTTTACCCTTTCAGTCTACCCGTCGGTTTGAGGATGATATGTTGTACTAAAGCATAGTTGAGTTCCAATTGCTTGAAAAAGAGAAGTCCAAAACTTCGAAGTAAACTTCACATCTCTATCATTGACGATTCTTCTCGGTAATCCGTGAAGTCTAAAGATTTCCTTGATGAAAACCCTACTGATGTCAGAAGCACTGTAGGTTGTCTTGACAAATATCAAGTGAGCCACCTTAGTGAGCATATCGACAACCACAATTACAGAATCGTAGCCTCCAACAGAAGGTAATCCGGTGACAAAATCCATACTGATACACTCCCATTTTATTTGAGGTATATCAAGAGGTTTGAGTTGCCCGAGAAGCTTGATTCGTTTGGCTTTAATTCGCTAACAAGATAAACACTGTTTTACGTAAGGAAGAACATCACCTTTCATTGCTGGCCAAAAATAACTTCTTTTGACTGCCTTCAAGGTCTTTGCATACCCTGGATATCCAGAAGTCGGCTATCATGAGCCTCAAATAAAATTGCTTTCTTTAATGCTGGATCCTTAGATACATAAAGTCTTTGACCAAGATAAAGAAATTACCCTTGAAGAGAATAGTCTTTAGCCGGTCTAGAGGTTACTTGAGATCCTTCGCCCTGTTGAATCTGCGCTAACAGTTGTTGATACTCTGGGTCATTTGAAGAAGCTTCTCTAATCCTTTCCCAAATAGGATTATTGGGTATAGAAATAGCATTGAGGGAAGACTTACAATTGAGTCCATCTGCAACTACATTGTCCTTTCCAAGTCGGTACTTGATATCAAAATCGTACTCTTGAATAAGTTCAATCCACCTTCTCTGACTCATGTTGAGGTTGGGTTGCGTAAAGATCCACTTTAAGCTCTTATGGTTGGTAACTGTCGGTAACTAGCTGAAATTTGCGACTCAAAAGATAATGTCTCCATAGCTTCAATGCATGGATGACAGCGAGAAGTTCTAGATCGTGAGTCGGATAGTTGTTATCATGATCTCTGAGCTTGCGAGAGTTAAAAGCTATTGGTCTTCCTTCTTGAGTAAGAACTCCTCCTAAGGCAATACTGATGGCGTCGGTCACAACTTCAAAATCCTTACTAAAATCTGGAAGCTTTAAAATAGGAGAAGACACTAAAGATCTCTTTAACTCTGCAAAACTAGCTTTGTGCTCTGCTTTCCAATCGATTCGCATTCCTTTCTTCAGAAGTCCTGTCAAAGGTACTGCAATAAGAGCATAATCTCTGACAAAAATTCTGTACCACCTTGTAATTCCAATGACTTCACTGACAGAAGAAGGTTGAGGCCAATCCACTATATCTTTGATCTTTTCGGGATCAATTGAAGTTCCATCGACGGATATAATAAAACCTAAATAACTAACTTGGGGAGTACAGAAAATACACTTGCTTTCCTTAGCATAAAGCTGATGCTGACGTAGAAATTCTAACACTTTCCGGACATGTTCTTAATGCTCTGCTTCGTCTTTAGAGTAAACCAAAATATCATCAAAAAAGACTCGGACAAAGTCATCCAAGTAAGGTCTAAAGATATCCTGCACTAGTCGATTGAAGCTTGCAGGTGCATTTGTAAGACCAAAGGACATAACTGTGAATTCATAATGCCCATATCTAGTATTAAAAGCTATCCTCGGTATGTCTGATTCTTTGATTCTAATCTAATAATATCCTGATTGAAGATCAATCTTTGAAAAGATCTTGGATTCATGGAGTCTATCCAACAATTTGTCAATTGTCGAAATCGGATACTTGTTCTTGATAGTCATTTGGTTAAGCCCACGATAATCTATGCATAGTCGCAAAGATCCATCCTTTTTCTTTTGAAAAAGAACTGGTGCACCCCAAGGAGAAGTATTAGGTCTAATGAACCCTTGCTCGATCAGTTGTCTAAGTTGTTCTTTAAGTTCTATAGCTTCTAGTAATGACATCTTGTATGGTCTCTTAGAAACAGGTTCACACCTTGGTATAGTTTCTATTTCATGGTCTACCTCATGGTAGATTGGTCAAATCTTCTGGGAAAATATCGGCATATTCTTTCAACCATTCTAGGTGAAAGTTTGAATCTGATTGTTCCACCTTGTTAAGCTTCACATCATAAATCTGATGTCCCTTCTTAAGTCCCTTTAGAAGTCTACTGGCTTTAGCTAAATGATCCTTCAGCATCCCATTTTTCCCTTGAACTAGAACTTTATTTCTGAGGTTATCTATGAATGTAAAATTTCCCTGAGCACAATGAATATGGGCTTGGTTCTTTTTCAAGCAATCCATTCCTAAAATTCCGTCATAAATTCCTAAAGGTAAAGTACGTAACTGCACAGAAGTAGCATAACCCCCTAATTCAAAATCTATCAAGCCTGCGGAATGTTGAGATAACACTTCCTTCCCATTAGCTAGCTCTACTACTAATCTACTTACAGGATACTGGCTTAGATTTAGCTTTCTCATGCATCTAGGAGATAGAAATGCATGCTTGCTTCCACAGTCTATGAGGAATTCAGCTTTATCACCTCAGCGCGTTCCAGGAGCTTGAATTACGGTTTACTGCTGGCAAGCACTAGGATTATCTATGGCAGCATGCAGCACTGCCCTTTCGTCTCCTTCATCTTCTACAGTCGGTTGTCCAACTGCAACATTTTCCCTAGCAACTGCACCACGTCCTCGTCCTCTGCCTCATCTTCCTTGTCCTCCGCGATTATTCGATTGACCTCTTCCGTTGACATTGAGAGGTACTGCATTTGCACCGGATGCACGAGTCTTCTTGGGACGTTTGTTTCTGTAATGACCGTACTCTTGGCATTCATATTAGTTCACATTGGAAAATTCGATAGCAGTTGAAGTAGCTACCACGGGACGATTCTTATAAGCAAGGTTTGTTGGTCTGTTATCCCAATTATTTGTTCTGGCCCTCTTCGCTAAGTAATTTCTTCTACCCTGAGCAGCTTTCATGATCTCCACAGCTAACGGCTTGGCTCTTAACAAAGCATCTTGCAATGTTGTTGGTCTAAGAGCTTCCAATCTACTGCTCAATGGTTCAATGAGGCCTTGGCAGAACCTGGCCACTTGTTGTTCCAAGGTCATCTTTGGCACATATCTCTTCAGAGTCACGAACTTGGAGTAATACTCCTCTACAGTCAAGGATAGCTGCTTGAGTGAGAAAAACTCGTTCATTTTGATGGCCCTATGAGCTGGCGGTAAGTAACGTTCAGTCACCGCAGTCTTAATTTCTTCCCATGATTGAGAAGATCCAACAATGTCAGAGTCCCGGCAACGTTGTTTCCACCATATTTTGGCGTCTCCGATAAGTCGGCACATGGCAATCATAGTTTGATTCTGTGGATGAGTTCCCACAGCTTCAAATAATCCTCCATGGCCTTGATCCAAACCTCTTCATCTCATTCTACGTTAACCCCTTCACCTTTGAAGTTGGGGGGTTGCGCTTGCTTGAGAAGGAGTTTTTTCTCCTGAACCGCGGTATAAAGAGCAGAAGGAGGTACCTACATGATTTCATAAGATCGGTAGACTGACGAATTTAAAGACTTTTCACACAACTAAGATTTGACTTTAGAATAGACACAAGATCAAGACACTCAATTCAAAAGACTTGGTTCTTTATTCATAAAGTGAAAATTTACAAGGATAGCCTTACAAAAGAGGCTTAGGGTATCTCATCCTACATTATTACAATTTTTTGCGGCATCTAAAGAATCCTCATAGATGGCTGACTTGGAATATGGTGATACAAACGATGGGTGTTTGCAGTCACATTTCTACAATCTTCTAACTGATTGATATTGCAGTTCCATTAGAAATCGGAAAGTAAATTACAAGATCCATATTCTTAGGGATGCTCTAAGGAATAGAAAAAGTTATGAGTCTTCGATATGAAATTATCTCCACCACTTTCTCCCATAGCCATTCATTCAAGGGTTTCTCTGTGCCTCTTGGATAAGTGGGAACAATGATAGTCGAGTTTGTACCCAAGAAGTAGTACAATTGAACCACTCTCAGTTCCTCAACCTAGCGTAGTTTCTTTAAGTCCGTGGTAAGACATCCCAGCTTCCAAGCATTGATGTAATAAATCCCGCCTTCATTGCTCCAGTCGAGCTCCCAGCCTTTATCTATCCGAGTCGAATGAGGAGTGTGAGCCTTCATCAGCAGCTCCATCGCTCTGTCGGAAAGGATAGTTCGGAAAATGATAGGCACTCTCATTATTAAGCTTCAAGACTTGGAATTTGCGACATTCAACCACAGGATCTTCTTGAAATATCGACACATAAGCCTCGGATTAGCTATCCAATTTTTCTTGTTTTTAAAATTTTCAGAAAGTACGAATTTTTCCAAACTAACCTAGGCTCTAAACCCTAAGCTCTGATACTAGTTGTGAGGTCCCCTCCCCGTCTCACCTTCATGAAACTGGAGGACACCTGACGGTCGCTAGATCTTATCCCGAAGCAAACAAAAAAATTGGCTAAGAAGAAAACCAATGGATGGTCTCTCATCACTTAGTGAGTTGAGTCCAAGCCACCAGTTGAAGGAATCTAGCTCTGCTCCACAGGGGAAGCATAACTACGTACTATCGGTCCTAATCTCATCTTCTAGGAGGAGAAGAAACCACGATTCCTTTTTTTCCGTAGCTTTTAGAGGCACGTACACCGAGTTCCTATCGCTCTGGCATAATAAGATATCTAATTTCGTACTCTATCGCACAAGACAGAGAGTTCTCGACTGATCGGGACCACCCGTCTTGTAGGCTTTGGCAACCCGAGTCAATCCCCCACTTTTCACTCCACACTCACGCAGAGTCTTTGTGTGGCCTAATTACTAACACATTGTTATTCAACACTTAGGGTTCCTTCTTTATATTTCCTCGCCATAAGTTCCTTAAAACAATCCCTTCAATCAAGAAAAATCGGCACCAAAACATATCTTTCCTAGGAAAATGTACTCAATAAATAATACTTCATTAAAAATTCCAATGTCCTGGAATCGTGAGGACCTCTAGCGAGTGTTAACTCCACCCCCGTTCTCAACTGGCCGTCCATACAACCAGTCCATGATCCACCCAATTCCTAGAGTAACTCTCCGGGTAAAATCATGTATCCATCGTATCAAAAGCAAACCATGGACATATCCACCGCATAAAAAGCAAGTCGTGGATTTAGCTCCTGCAATAACTTCGCGAGCTACCGCCCTATGATCAATAGGGTGTTCAGACTAAATCGACATTGGAATAATGAATGAAATTTGGTTGAGATAATTTTTCCTAACACCATTCTTTCCTACCTCAAAACAGTCTTTCCATAAAGAATTTCTTTCCTATTTAATTTAAACTTAAATTAAGATAAAAACCCTTTAAGTACTAATGCCGTTGTCTCATTTGGATTTCCAACATATTTTTGGGGAGTTTAGATAGAACTTTAAAATGTCGTCTCATTTGGATTTCCAACATGTTTTCGAGGAGTTTAGACATTCCTAAAGCTATCGTAATGCAATGCTTGTGTAAGATACAAAATAAAATCCATCCTACCTCATGGATTTCCTCCACCATCGCTTCATTGGATGGTCGGATTTCCATCTCTCATTGGCGCCTTACCGTTGGTCTCCATGTTGCTAGTTCCCGCCTCGCGGTCGTTAGACCACCAAACTGAGTTCTTTTGGGAGCCATTTCTCACTAGTAGGATTAGTTTTTTCGGAAAACGAAGAGACTAAGTGTAGTACAAAAATTCCCACAACAACCAATGAGAAAACTTAACAAGGATAACTTTAATCTTATACTTAATATACTAAGCTAATTTACAAGCTTTCACAACTATAAGTGTGCAAGCTAACTCAAGAGTACAACAGATGATTATACCCTAATTACTCATAACTCACACTAAGATTATCATAACCAAGACTTATTCCATATGTAACATGAGATCAAGATTTATGCACTAATTAGATACATCTATATAATACACAATGATAGACTATAACCATGCAAATACCAACTGTAATAAATGATTAACTTCGGCACTATCATACATAGATTATGCATGATTTACTAGTGCAAAGCAAGACTCTAACTATGCATCTTTTAGTATGCAAGAATTCTTATAATTATACCCTAATTTCATGGGCAAATCAAGGTTTTTATCACCTTAATTAGACTTCAATTTGGGACATAACAAAGAGAAAAAGATTCACCATATCTTAGAGAATCATAGGTGAAAGAGCTTTACAACATAATTATGCACAACCTACTTTAATTAGCAATGATAATAATGTGCATAAACTTATGCTCAATTAAGAAAAATTATATATACTTAAGAAGCAAGGTGTCCTTAATCCAATAATGGAACTATAATCAACGGATGGAAACCATTGACATTACTTCACATGGATTATAATAGGGAATAGATTGCTTATGTTGTAGCCAGCTAGCATAATTAGGCTCAACATAGGAATCATCTAGAGAAAAGAGGCTATGGAGCAATAGGATTAGCATAAACATAATTTAATTACCCTTGATAAGATCTCCTTTGTGTATTATGTGATGTAGAGAAGATTTCACAAAAATTCACTCTAGCAGTAGCACTTCCTTGCACTGTCTTGGGGATTGTGTGTGCCTAGAGAGGGTTGAAGCTACTCTTATATAGGCATCCCCCTCAAGGAGGGTCCATTTGCCTTGCTAAAATTGGAACTGGAGAGCCCATACACACACACACACACACACACACACACACACACCTCCAAGTGTCATGCTAGGTGTGGGGGTTCCCTAGTGAGGTGTCCTCACTTGCCCATCTCACTTGCCTATACTCCCTCTCTCTCTTTCTCACTCTCACACACTTGCAAAATCGATTTCTACAAGGGGCGGTAGCGCTATCTTTTTGCTATTTTGAGAGGGTGTTGTGGCTTAAGTCCATGCTTTATTGCCCATACTATGCCATACCTCACTCTTGACCTATGTGCCACCTTATCTAGGCCATGCTACACTCTCCATGCCTTACCTAACACTTGTCACAAGACTAGACATGCCCATGACTCATGGCCATACATGATGGGGACACATGCCCATGCATGCACATCCACATTCATGCCATACATACCTTAGAAAACTGCTAACCTTAGGCTAACTAGACTTATACTAGCCCAAATTCAATTCTGAAACTTGCTAACTTGAGACAAACCTGCAGGTAACAGATACGACTACATGCTATAAATAGCAGCCTCCGACGTCTGGACCCTATTTTTAAGGAAACCTTGGTCGGCGCACAGTTTGACGAGCCAGTCGATCTTAGACCATACCGGGGGTCAAAAACTTTCTATTTTTGAAAATTTTTCACAAAAAATGAATTTGACCAGAATTAAAAGTTCTACAAGGATCACAACACAAAAATTCCATCTGATCACTGAAACCTGTTGAAAATAGCATCTTTTGCTAAACTGATGTTTAGGCTTAAAATTTTACATAGGTAACCCTCTTCTAGGGCAGGTAGAGACCTTACAATAATCATTAGCTTTGTTAGAAATATGTTGGGAAAGTGAAAACAAATCACCTCCCATACTTATTGGCTTTGAAAAATAAGTGTTGATATGACCAAGTTCACCACAATTATAACAAGTAGGGATGAACACCCTCTGTGGCTCAAAGACACCTTGTCCACGACCCGCATTCGCATTAGGCTGTGCTTCACATGCCTCGGCCATTCCTCTACCACGACCGCGACCACAACCACCTCCACCTCCAAGGAAACTGAGTTGCAATTCTTGTAGCATGGTCATCATGTCTTGTATATTTCATTGTAACTGTTCAGTATTAGCAACCCTTTGGGTAGGTAGGGCTCCAGCCTTCGCCTGATTTTCCTCCTTTTGGCCACCATTACTTTGCACAGGGAACGCTTTCCCATACTCATTAAGTCTTTAAGCCTTCCATTCTTTCTCCCTAGCAATAGTAACTGCTTCCTCAAAGGTGGCAGGCCTTTTTAGCTCAACTTTAAACTTCAAACTTTCTTTTAAGTTTGCCACAAATGGTCCTTTTTTAACATAGATGGAGGGATCTCATTTCCCAAAGCTCGTGTCCATTTATCATAAACGGATGAACTGCATGACAAAATCATCAACACTTTGATTAATCTTTTGACTGTACCCCAAAATTTCATACCAAACTTCATCAGGCACTTCAATGGATCTGTATTGTACCAAAAAAGCTTGATTCACACGATTGTAGTCCAAAGCCACTCCTAGCGTTTGTGCTTGCACCAACTGTTCATGATTGTGTAGCCAAATTTTTGCCTCATCCTGTAAATTGTATTGCAGCAACCGCAACAATATAGCTTGGTCTAATATATTTTGCAGTAAGCAACTGACTTCCAATTTTTTAATAAAAGCATGTGCATTCTCATTAGGCAATCCATGAAACTGTGGAAACTCGTCCGACATGTTTGATTGCCACAAAAACACTTACATGTGACGTCGAAAGCTCAAGGGATGTCGACGGATCGCTCCAGTACCTAATCCACCTCACACTGGGTAACCCGGCTCCCAGTGCTTGGCTTCACAAAACCTCATGACCCTCCAAAAGCTGCAATCCAATTATACGACTGTCTCAAGTATTGTCCATAATTTGCACATACATAGGCAGTTGTCCATAAGGACCCACATCCCTTTTACATTCTCTGCTTGTAGAATACATATTTCACAAGAATTGGAGCATGGGAGCACTTGCTCCTCCGTGGGGGCACCAAAACAATGTTAGTGTGCAAACGGCAAGAAAAATGAGTGCCTCTATAGCCTTGCACGAATCACACCGTTGGAAGGAAGAACTATCACACCGGTGAAAACACATGTGGTAAACACTTGTTGAGATTTATGAAAAACTTTTCAAGCATGGAACACAGTTTCTATCACTACTACACTTAGGAGATTTTGGATCATTTTCCACAATGGTTGGGAAACTTGTTGAAAAACAAGAATCCTTGCGAGTGTCGGAAGACATTGTATGTAAAATAAGAGATGAGAGTCAACTTTTTTGAACCTGTTTACTTTAGAAATGCTGCTACAAAAACGCATTCCATAACTCTGAAAATTTCTTTCTTTGCATCAATGTGTAGAGGGTGTCATGCTCTTCGATTGAGGCTATAGGTCACCCAAATCGGAGTTCGGATGAAAAAGTTATGATCAAAAGAGTGAACTGTTGTCTACTAGGTCAAAAAAAGGTTGCACTAGAAAGAGAGAGAGAGAGAGAGAGAGAGAGAGAGAGAGAGAGAGAGTAGAAGAGGGGGGGGGGGGGGTGAGGGTGATTCACATGAGAGAGAGAGAGAGAGAGAGAGAGAGAGAGAGATGGGGAGAGAAAGAGAGAGAAGGGGATGGGGACAGTCCACACAGGGAGAGAGGGGGAGATGGGGGGCAGTTCATATGAGAGAGAGAGAGAGAGAGAGAGAGAGAGAGAGAGAGAGGATGGGGACATTTCATGCGAGAGAGTGTTAGCAGCAAGCTAACTTGAATTTTTGGAGCTTACTACCGAAAGAAATCTATGATATCGTGGCAAATCCAGACAGAAAGGAGGCCAACACAAGACTCGGCCTCAAAGAATTCTACAACCAAGAAACGTGTGGCGTAGACTTTCAGAAAGCCTATGAGCTCTTGTCTACAATTAAGGAAGATGGATCAGCCCAAATTACTGACCAACAAGGGAAGGAAGTTGAAGTAGTGATCACAAAGGAAATTGTGGCCGAGGCTCTCAAGTTGCCAACAGAAGGGATGACAATGAGGCCCGAGACAGGAAGAGAGCAAGCACCTTCACGAAGGAGACTGATGCGGCAACCTTTGCTGACCTCATTCAGAAGCAAATGGAAGACCAGCACGGTTGTATCACCACCACTTTCACTTTCTAGCAAAGAGACCGCTAAGGTACACAACACCTAATCATGCAGTTGCGACTACATTCACACAAGTGTTGAAGTTGACAACCAGGCAACCGATTGACCACGCTCAGTATGCGCTGACAATGCTAAAGGGCACCAAGAAAGAGGGTAAGATCACATATCTGGGTGCACCTGAGGTACTGACAAGAATAGCATACCATGCTATTGGCATGGCAGATAATTTTCCACCTGTCCCAGATCAGAACACATTGGATTGTGTCTGCCCAGCCTTCTCCAAGAACCACCCGTTCGACAAAGAGAGTTTACAAATCTGATGAAGAATCTGTTGAAAGCTATTGGCATGGCAGACAATTTTCCGCCTGTCCCACATCAGAACACATGGATTGTGTCTGCCCAAGCCTTCTCCAAGAACCACCCGCTCGACAAAGAGAGTTTATAAATCTGATGAAGAATCTCGAGAGCTAACTGAAAGAATGAATGTCATCTCAAATCTTCATAGACAAAACCAGGACTTGAGAGCTGAAGCTAAACAACATCAGCTAGCAAAAGAGAAGCAACAAAAGAAAATGGAGGAGCTAGGTGAACTTCTCACCAAGTTAACAGATGCCTACAAAATCAAAGACCAACATCTGACAGAGGTAACCAATGAACTCCTAACCACAACTCTGTCATTACAAAAGATCCAAGTGCAACTTGACGTAGCAAACGCATCTCTGCAATATTCAGAGCAAAGGATCAATGATCAGGCACCATGAAAAATCCCGCAGTTGCCTCAATGGAAGGTATCGATCAAGTATATAAGGCATTGGAAAAGAAGAATAAGGATCTCAAACTCGAGATAAAGCTAGAGCAGTCACAACGAAGAGACCTTGCATTGATGAGGGTACAACAAGAAGAACAGTTGCTCAAGGAGATAGCAGAGCTCAAGCGAGTCAATCATCTGCTGCGAGAAGGATAGCCAGAGACACAAGAAGAAGCTGATACCTCAGAACAACCAAATGTTGAACTTCAGTCTCTTTCGCTGAGATGGAAACACAGCCGGAAGAAGGGCTAGGAGGAGAGGAAGATTTCCAGGTACCACTAACAGATGTTGAGCAAGTTCCCATAGTCCATCTTTTCAAAGCTGAACAAGATGCACTTAAAGGACAGGTTGCTCAGGAGACAGATGAACAATGGAAAGCAGCGATGGATTAGGAGTTAAGAGTTCTCCATTCAGTCAACGTCACTCAACTCACTCCCAAGCAAATCAATGCACAATGGCATCAATAATCATTTCCATATCCTTTTATCAAGGTAGAGATTTTACATCTCAAAGAAAGATTATACAAAGATATGCAAGTAGAAGGCACAGAGGAAGTCCACCCCAAGTGGAGAAAGAGTTGGCTGAACAAGAATCCACGATATTTGATTATGTTCACAAGAGCACCTGCAGCCCTTTAGAAAGACCCAACCTTTTGTCACATTGCAATCGCATCTGTTGCATTGCAACCACAGGTAAGAGCTCTACGCATTGATGTAAGCATTTCACAGTATTTTGTAGCTTCGTATTGGCGCATAACTGCTAAGCATTTAGATACATTCTGGGTCGAAAATGACTAAGGTCAAAAAGTAACTGGCTGTTAATAATCGCGATTTTTGCACTTGACCTAAAGTGAGATTTGAGACCATAAGCATGTGTGCTCGGGTCTTCTAAACATGTTCTAGAAGTTTCGTGACGTTTGGATGTCGTTTGATGTTGTAAACGAATGTGATTTGTTTGCCAAAGAGTGATTAGCTTTTGGATTTCAATCATTTGAGTGTATCTTGAGTTAGATGCGAGTTATTTGTTGTTTTCCAAGAGATTGACAACCTCTTGTAACCTCTATGCACTAGTCGAGTCAGCTTCGTCCCATGGATTGACAATTATAATTGTGGTTCTCGCTATGTCTGCAATAAGATAGGAGTGAGGCTAGACACCCATCCCACAGAGAGAGAGAGAGAGAGAGAGAGAGAGAGAGAGAGAGAGAGGGGGGGGGGGGGGGGGGGGGGAGGAAACGGGGTGCGATTCACACGGGGAGAGAGAGAGAGAGAGAGAGAGAGAGAGAGAGGGGGGGGGGGGGGGGGGGGGGGGAGGAAACGGGGTGCGATTCACACGGGGAGAGAGAGAGAGAGAGAGAGAGAGAGAGAGAGAGAGAGAGAGAGAGAGAGAGCAATAGAGAGGAGGGTGATTCAGGTTTAGGGTGATTCACAAGGGGGGAGAGGGAGAGAGGAGAGGGGGAGGTGTGCGGGGTTTCACTGACACGGGGAAAGATAGAGAGAGAGAGAGAGATGGGGGGATTTCAAAAATTATTTAATATTATTAATAACTACTAAGACCAATATTAAATGCTTTTAAATCCTCTAGACTCAACTAAACACTTTCTCTCATCTTTTCAAACTCCTGCAAGAGATTTCTACTTGACTATCATGTCATGCACTATAGTCTTCCGTTCTTTCGAAAGGGCTTTTCCCTTTATCAATGGGAAGATTATATTTGGGGTTAAATAACTACAAGAGCATGTTTTGCCACAAACTTTTTTTGCTTTCCATGCAATTGTCATGGTTGGGAGTGAAGAGTTGACAGTGCCAATGGAGAGAACAAGCAATCATTTGGGAGAGGAGTTTTATGTTGTGGATGCATCTTTTTCTACAAAGTTCGTGGTCCTAGTCGAAGATGACACGGTCTCAAATTCTATTGGCATGGATGCTCCATTGGTGCATATTCCTAAGTCTTACCAAACGGCGAGTGACCATTCTCGAGCAAAGAAAAAACCGAGCTACTTTCTCACAAACATTGAGCTTTGTTATAAGCAGCATCTCATTCGGCATTCTATCAATATTGTAGTCACAAAATATTTTATTTGAGTTTTTTGGGCTTTTTTTTAGTTTTTGGAGGTTTGATGCCGCTACCATGCTCTCTCTCTCTCTCTCTCTCTCTCTCTCTCTCTCTCTCTCTCTCAGGTCTATATGTGATTTGAGAAACCTCCCTCTCTCTACGAAAAAATGGAGGTTTGATGCCGCTACCATGCCAACCAATGTTCGAAAAAAGTGTGCCTCAGCTTAGCCTTGAGCTGATTTTATCACTAGTTTCTCTCATAAATGTTTTGGGTGAGCACTGGATGTTGAAAAATCAAAATAGATGGAGAGGGAGAAATCTACTTGGAGAATTCATAAAAATAGAGTTAAATTGTAAAACATGCCGATTAGTGGGAAAACTTTCCTAGGTTTGAATCTACCATAAGGGAAATTTGTATGATTTTCCCTGAGAACATTGATGCCAACTCTCTGGACCAATCAAGTGGATGGATCTACTTCCATACCAAAATAGTTCTTTGGACCAATCATGACCGCTATATCAACAATCAACTGGAAAGATCTACTTCTATACCAGAATATAAAACCGTATACCATTAGCGACGTCTCCAAAAGAAGTTGGAACTACCATGGACTCTCACCATGACCCCAAACCACCTATCCTACCATGAAGCTCTCGGCTTTCTATAGTACAAAGTCGCAACAAAGTAAAAAATTCATCATTATTTGCATGAGCCCAGACATGGGTTCTTTATCATCACTCCACAGCTTTGACTTGTCTTCATTCCCATGAAGATATTGACAGGTGCCCTTCTCCCGCTTCTTCAACATAATGTTAACCCGAGTAGGCCTAACAATGACATTATATTTCTCAGGTACGATATCTTTACACAGACACGACGCACCCAGACAATCATTCTTGCCATCAATATCATGGACCTTCAACTCCAAGAATCTTGCCTTAAATTCCACATCAACGTCAATTTTCTCCTTAGAGGCCCCTTGAAGAGAGATATCTAGATCTTTTACTTTTCAACATCCAGATCCCAGCTAAAACTAGACAAACTTTATAATGAGTTGATGATCTTTGACTTTTTGATGTATGAAGTAATGTGGCCTTCCCTTGATATTGCGCAGACAAGGCTGCTACCATTTCTAATGTCTATATCTCAAAGGATATAAGACTCTGCACATGAGGTCGCGACGACATCGTGTAGCTTGGTCGAGTAGAGCTTTGAGCTCTACCATGTTCTCTGCAATATCGACAACCATCTCAAGCTCCACAAGTCTCTCTCTCTCTCTCTCTCTCTCTCTCTCTCTCTCTCTCTCTCTCTCTCTCTCTCCAAAAAAAAAAAAAATTGAAAACAGTCTGCGCCGGCACGTACTGTTTTTAGTAGTTTTTTTAAAGAGAGAGAGAGAGAGAGAGAGAGAGAGAGAGAGAGAGAGAGACTTCTTGGCTCAAGGAAGCTCAAGCTACCTACTACGGGATATGTACGCGAGAGAGAGAGAGAGAGAGAGAGAGAGAGAGAGAGAGAGAGAGAGACGTGATGAGCGTCAGCATGGTAGGTAGAGCCATCCAAAAAATGATGTCTAAAAACTTCTTAAAAAACCTCTTGAAACAGTCCGCACCGACGCAAACTGTTTCAGGAGGGTTTTATTTTATTTTATTTTTTATTAGAGAGAGGATCATCAAATCAAAATCTAAGTACAATCTGGTTGCAGATCAGGAAAACGTAGTGGTGAAGCAAAGTAGATAAGGAGCCTTGTGCTCATGGCCTACTCTGCGGCCCTGTAGGGAGTGGAGGTGGTTCAAGGGGCAGCATTGTGCTCGACCACCTTGATGGGGCTAAGAATGAAGTGTGCCAATTACATGATGGGGGCGGCACCGTCAAGACCGGCACTGGGGATGACTGTTGTCAGGTCATCAAATCGGTTGTTGTCGTGCGTGTTGGGCCTCCTCAATCGCCCCGCCATCCTGGTCGCTATCTCCAACTTCGGCCTCAATCTACCCCACGGCACTTGTTGTGCATGTCTTCACTGAGTCTTGAAAACTAAACTCTGTTGTGCAGTGGCCTACAGTTGTTCGTGCCAGGCGGCTACCCCTTGCAAGGACCACGAGGTCATGAGAGAGAGAGAGAGAGAGAGAGAGAGAGAGAGAGAGAACCTATACATGATATGCCATCAGCGCTAGCCGTTTACGTACTCATGAGTAGGCGCACGTTGCAGCCCATCATCAAAATGGAGCCACAACGCGTCATACAAATGTAAGCAATACTAAAGTATGGAATCATTTGACCGTCTGGTCCACCTCTCGATATTCGCTCTCTTTCTCAGTCGAAATATTACCTTAAAAGAATTTCACTTCGAAAAAGTGAAAAAACAAAAGAACAAGATAAGGCAGCACGTGCAGCAAGTAGTTGAGTCCAGCAATGCAATGCGAGCAGTTGAGTCGAGCAGTGCAATGTCTGTGGTGAGGGAATAAGGCGGGCTGCAGCCACAATCGAGATGACGAGGCAACACGAGGTAAGACGTTGTTGCTGTGTATAGAAGAGCTCCGACGACCAGCCATGCAGAGCGTCAAGACTCACTGAGTGAGCTAAGGCGGGTAACCGGCCTATGAGGTTAGTACGAGCTGCGCTCCAAGTTGTAGCAGGTGAGGCTAGGCGGGTAACCGGCGTGTGAGGCTAGTATGAGCAGTGAGAGATGCGCTCCAAGTTGTAGCATGTGTGACGAGATGAGCATTGGTGAGCAAGGCTTCGGTTTAGCTTGGGCAGGGCAATAGAATAGAGCAAGTACTGATGACATGGCTATGTGGCCAAGGTGAGAGTAGTGCGTGAGCAAGAAAACATCGACAAGATGTCCAAATCCTGTAGAGATAGTGCTGCAAATTATGACGTGTAGGACAATGATATGCTATGCCAAAGACAAGGCATGGCTGCACTATCAAAATGGATGCAAGACAAAATTTCACAAAGCTTGTTGGCAGTGTGGCAACTCGCAAGGCCAGCTATGCTAGGACAGCAGCAATCGGCTGCCTAATGACTTGGTGTCAATTTTCTACAGGACTGTGTCACGGATGATGAGGAGCCTCACTTTCTCTTCTTGGAGTTTTGTCTCTTCGCTAGGCGGCTGCCCCTTGCAAGGACCACGAGGTCATGAGACAATGTGTGTGTGTGTGTGTGTGTGTGTGTGTGTGTGTGTGTGTGAGAGAGAGAGAGAGAGAGAGAGAGAGAGAGAGAGAGAGAGAGAACCTATACCCACGATATGCCATTAGCCTTTTGCTTAATGGACGTAGCCCATGATCAGGATGGGAGGAGCATGGAGGATGGGAGGATGCATGTTGGAACCAGTGATTCGCGCCGGTAGGATGGGTTTTGGCACGTTTCACAATGGTGGAGACACAGGAAGGGGGGTGACCACATCCCATGTTACACAGTAGAGGATAACTTGGAAGCAGTAATATCGCGTGTCTCTCATTATTTTGCAATCAAGTAGCATGTGATGTCTCATTACTCCACATTCAAGTATTGATCACTAATATCATTACTCCATTTTGGCTCCATCTAGTTGCTCGACACTTTCTTTGACCATCTGCTCCGTCGAAAGACATGTGGTATATGCTCCTTTTGTGTCCAAAATTTTGGCTTTGACGTGATGATGACGATGGTCACCCTTGCTCCATGGAAGCAGCTCTTCTTCACAATTCATCATCCCTATCATGCATAACTCAAGCTTGAGCTCCATCTCCAACTACCCAATGCATTCTGTTTCCACCCTCGTCACTAGCATTGTCTTCTTCGCCCAATGATCGATTGCATGAGCAACGATTTTCTAATGGACACATAGCTATCAGGTCAAGCTTTGGGTACGTAATGATTGATATCTGCATTGGAGTGTTCATTGTGCTCATCTTTGTCGCTATGTTGGCTCAACTCCAGAAGCAAATCTAGGAAATTAGAACAAAACCTATCTCTCTTGATTCCCATTGTAGGAATATCATTCGGAATTCCTCAAAGAGGCCTCGGCCATCCATTCGATGGTGCACCAGTTCATATTGACAATTTCGACAAAAAAAAAGTAGTGATTCAAGCAAGTCAAAATATTGAAAAGGATGTGGAAGATTGGATACTAGAGTAAATCATGCAATTAGTTGGGCTTCAGAGTCTCCTTTCTTTGGTAGCTTGTTAGTAGAAAGGTAACATGATTGTTGGGATGACTTATCTATGCCATCATAGAAAAATTCAAAGAAAAAGCATGAGAGCTCATAGAAGCCTACATGTCGCAGCAAAAAAGAACATGCCTATTAGCCTCATAAAAAGGTCCTTCATGTCAACCCCTAAAGACTTTGCACTTCTATAAGGTTCTAACATGCAATGCTTTTTGTTGGTTGGTATGTACTTTTTTTTTCCCACTTAATGCAAGGAAAGAATTTCAAGAGTATCCAAGCTTCGGTTGATGAGGAAAGGAATTTCAAATGAGAGGGTGGGAGACCTTAGCTATCTATGGTAGCACTATTCCTTTGGGCCAAAGATTGGAGACACATTTTTGGACACATCTAAATATGCGAGGTCCTCTCACTTTGTCAAGAAAGCATGTAAAGATTTGGCACATAGAAAGCGTACATGTGATTGCTTCGTATATTATGTTATGCGAAGAGACGAGAGTACGAGTAGATTAATGGTACATCAAGGAACTCACCAACATGACATGCGGGATGGGTCATCAAAAGGGCTCACAAATAAAACCAAAGAAATGGTTGCACGAGTTCTCAGTGTGGATAGACATGCAAGCGCGAAAAAGGTGCAAATGTGTGAGGCAAAGGAAATTGTGACGAAAACTTTGATGCAAGAGGGGGGCTCTAGCCATGTACTTAGTGAGCAAGAATTTCTAAATGTTGTTGAGATAATGGACCCCTTGGTGGAGGACAATTGGTGAGGATGCTTTTATTTTCTCTTGTTTGGACATAATATTTCAAAGTAATTTAAAGGTCCGTGGCTGCAACTAGGAACGGGCCAACAAAGGAGAGCTTTGGTGTGGACTCCTTGCTGTGGCGAGATTGGATTTGGTTAATAGAATGCGACGAAGTGGACCTGGAGATCTTCGGCGCGCTTGAATGCAATTTGATCACACTCATTGAGTGGCGGATTGGGTGGCAATGACATGCCACGTTTACAATCCAGGGTTTGTTGTCTTAAGAACATATTTCAAAAGTTAGCATATCTTACGAAACAACCAGCAGCGTGTTTACTAATGTGCTTGTCTTCTGTTGCAGTATGCAGGATCTCCTTACTATTGCAACATGTGAGATGAAAGAGGAAGACATGGCACAAATTCTTTTTTGGAAGTGCATAAATGAAGTTATAGAGGATCATGGATGTGAGAGAGCGGATTTCCATGTATTCATGGCGGAGGAAGCTCAAGCCAACTAGAATGCAGTTCGCACAATGTTCAATGGTGGCAAAGACAATGTTCTACAACATTGAGAGTGATCTTGCCTTTTTCATTGGAAACAAAGCATGGTGGCACACACCACAAAGTACATTGTCTCTTCATCTCAACAAACCCACAAAGACATGTGCGAAAAGTGGCGTCTAGCCCCCTTTAAAGAGGCAGCTGCAGCGGAGTCTCTTCTACTTTGACAATGGTGGCTAAATGAAAATTGCATGAAAACATCCCTACAATGGACTCTTGGTTGAGTTGGTAGGAGGTGCATATCGCACATTGGGAGAGCATCATGTCAGCAATAGAGAGAAGTGCTGATGGGGCAAACACTCCAAGAATCAACTTGGCTGAGAGCAAGCATGGTAGCTGGGTTTCAAAAGAAAAATCTCATTGTATAATACATGTACTTCAAATATGGCAATTGTAATACTACAAAGCACAAAGGCATTTTCTTACTCTGAAGGTAAGCATATTGGAAAGGGTCCTTCACTAGAGAGGCTAAAGGAAAGAGTTTCCTCTAGTCCAGCATAAGTGATAAGAGTAGTAAATGAGGCTACATCTGGAACACCCATGTATAAAGCTCGTACCCCGCTTGAAGGAGACAAAGAAACCGTTCGGAAAAAGCGAGGGCCAGCGATTGTAATTGATATTGAGGATGAATCGACACATAGTCCAGAGTACAATGCAAAACAACGAGACCGCACAATACATGGAAGACCAAGGAAGATCATTTTCACGGAAGATTCAGGGGTGGAAGTGGGAGTGAGAATTCCAAAGAGAAGACGAAGATTTGTGTTTTGGAACGAAAGGTCAATGAACCTATGTGGACAATCAGAAGAACCTCGATCGATAGTCGTGTGACATGCAGTGGTACCCCCAGCGGTGGAAAAAGATGTGGACAAAATATTCTGGCATGTAGTAAAGGCACTCCTGCACCATCCTTTGAGGGGTATAGAAAACATCCAACTGGGCTACTCAGACAATGGTTCTGGTTTTGTCCCTAACATGTTACTCATTGCTATGTGGTGGATCATCATATGGAACCAAGGTTAGCTCCTCCTCCAACAACTTGGCCGGTTGATCTAGGAACAAATATCACAGATGAAGAAGTTGAGGTACTACTTGAAGGAGGATTTCTAGTGGAGACAGTTGAAAGAGATAGAGAGAGTGCAACCACCATGCGAACTCCTCCTAGGGGTGGAGGCGATTCCTCTTCTGCTTCAACAAAAGCAAGTAGAAGTGGTTCAATACTAAAAAATGGCATAAGAGTCAAATTTTGGACTTCCATTTCAGAGGAGGCAGCTAAAAAAATTGGGATTTCTCTTTGTTTAAAGGCAAAGGTGATTGAAGAGAAATGCATTGTAGAAATATCGCATGAAGCCTTCAAGGTTGAGCATCACGGAGTAGACTGACATGTGGAGGTGTATGAGGTGCACATCAAGGATGAACCCTATTGCACATGCCCTGATTTCACCGATAGGGAGGCCAAGAAAAAAATTTATTTGGCTTGCAAGCACTTGTCTTCATTCTTTTGAGAGTTAACCAATTTAGCCAAAATCAAAACATGTTGATACATCAATCCGTGCTAAGCAAAGTACATGTCTACAATGCTCTTAGCCGTGAACGCACATATCCAAACTTGGAGTGAAGTCGATGATTGTACAATTTTGTGACACATTTTTCGCCATGTATTGTAGCTGGCGAAGTTGATATAGATTACGTAGCAATTGGACCTTTGGCAAAGATGTTTTGGATTATCTTGGGTTATACAAATTTTAATCTCTCTTTTTGTTGGCAATAATCTTGATGTAAATTGATTTAGGTGTATACTTCACACACACACACACACACACACACAGAGGAAGAAGAAGAAGAAGAAGAAAAGTATTTTAACGTTGTAGGAAACTATGAGAGAGAGAGAGAGAGAGAGAGAGAGAGAGAGAGAGAGAGTAAAAGTGATGGTGACGACAATGTGGGATCGAGGTGTGTTTACCAAGGAAAAAAATCAGAGAGAGAGAGAGAGAGAGAGAGAGAGAGAGAGAGAGAGAGAGACCGAGGTCGACAAAGGATAAAGAGGATCAAGAGAGAGAGAGAGAGTGAGAGAGAGAGAGAGAGAGAGAGAGAGAGAGAGAGAGAGAGAGAGAGAGAACAAATTGAGAAAAGAAGGAAGAAAGTATCTTTATGAAATCTGCTCGTCAGATTTTCAAAAAGCGCTCGTCAAAAAATACTTACCAAAAAATATCCCCGCCCTAACTGAACCATCCTTTAAAAACTTCGAACATTGCATCTTACCAAAAATATAGCCTTCACAATTATGTTTAACGTGTTCTTCAAGAGGCGGCAAAGAAGCAACCATATCAGATTTCTGCAAACGCAGTAAACTGACAAAATTCAGATGTCCAAAACGTGCATGCCAAAGTTTTGTATCTGAAATAGCCTTAGAATCCACAATTGTATTTGCAAGATTTTGCCCACACTTGTCATACAGAGTAAGCTTATATATCCCACAGCATAAAATGCCAGATGCAACAATTTCATGACCAAAACTGAGATCATGTATAGTAAATCTGTCATCCACAAATTTGACTACTAGTCCAAGTCTAGCAAGTGCAGATACATACAAAAGATTCTTCTTGATCCCAGGTACATAAAGTGCATCAACAAGTGTGAAAGAACTGCCATTTGCAACAGTAAGCACAATCTTTCCAACTTCCTGAACCGGATAAGAGGCATTGTTGGCACAAGTGACCGAATTCCCAAGAGGGACATCCTTGAGAGGGGTAAAAATGTCACGATGAGAGGTAATGTTCTTTGTAGCACCATTGTACACATGAGCATTTGCAGCAACTGACAAACATGCATCAGGGAAATTAGGAGCATAAATGCACTCTACAATAAAAGCTCATTCTGCATCAACATCAACGTCACAAAAGACTCAACAATAGTTGCATCTGTAGTGGAACCAGTCTCTTTCTTCTTAGCCTCTTTGGCCTTCAACTTAGGACACTGACTACTTGATCAAGTGATCATTATCTTTACAATAATGGCAACGCATTTTCTTTTTACCCTTATCACCAGAATTTCCAAACGAATTGTTGCCATTGGGAACATGTTATTTTCCACTCGGAGAAGAACCATGAGAAGTGATACATTGTTTTTACCACCTTTTCTTTGAGCAGCAATAAAGACATGTTCAATTGCACACTGTCTAGTCCTATTTTTCTTGAAAAGTGACTCTTACAACAGCAATGTGCGTAATTCATCAAACTTGACAACTTTAGGATTTCCTTGGGTTATAAGTCTCTAAGTACTAGCAAAAGTCTGGTAAGAATCTAGCAAGGCATCAAGGACAGTCTATACAAGGGAACTGTCAGAAATGACTTCACCTGCAGAAATAAGTTACTCATTGATATCCTTGACACCAGCAAGGAAAGTTTCCATGTCATCGTCCTCATGCATAATCTTCGACTCCAGCTCTTTATGCAGCAAGGCAATTTTTGCCTCATTGTTGCGACTTGCATAAAGACCAACCAGAGTATCCCAAGCTGTCTTACAGATTTCACTGAACAAATGTGAGGAGTAATAGTACGCTTGACATACAACGCAATCAAAGCATGAGCCTGCACATCCTTTACATTCCAACGAGCTTGCTCAGCCGCCACAGGTAAAACTACTATGGAAGCAGCAATCCTGCCACCAAAACCTGTAACATCCTCAACATCGCCTACATCCTCAAAATGAGGATATGCATCAATGCCCTGCACAATGTTCTAGACGTCCTTCGACACAAGGACATGTTGCACCATGTAAGCCCACATAGGGTAATTGTTCCCATCGAAATTCCAGACGATTGGGGAGATGAATCCTTTGCAGACGACTTAAATATGTGGCCGGGTATTGTAAGTGTCAGAGTAGCCTTGCTGCTACGATCCATTGAGATTCAGCCCGCTGCCGCACCGATTTGTCCCGCGACAAAGAGGTAGAATAAAGACATACCAAGAATTCATGTGACTGCCACTTCGAAAATCAACATTCCACACACAAGAATCTGTGAAAAATAACTCACCAGATTTCCACCATCGATTGGCATGTGACCCCCTTGCCCTCCTCTCTTGCTAGTAGCGTCCCATACCACCCTAAACAACAATTTGGAGAGCATGCCAGGTTGGGCTATCACGGCCCCATGAGCTCTAATGGTTTTGTGTGCGTCGCCATGTCGTGCATACGAGCAGGAACTTGGCTCTGATTCCAATTCTAGTCCCTCGTCGAATCCATCTTGCACACATGACATCACGCAAGCCAAACTCACACCTAGACACGTAGTGAGAGGGACATCAAGCTCACCTCCCAGCCATAGAGCTAAGACGGGCTCACCCCAACCCTGGGAGCCTGCAACCAATGAGCTAGCCTCTGCCACAAGGGTCGGTGTCGCATACCACCAAGTCCCCACCAATACACGTGTGCGGGCAAAGCTCCCCAGGGCCTAGAGTCCAAGTGTGGTGATCACACAAGATATCTCAGAAATGAAACTCCGGTCCTATTTATATAACTTAATAACCGAAGGGCCTCATTCACACTAGACAGACTTTCTGCAAGCACCCATCCTGATGTCTGGGGACGTACCAAGTAACTAGCATGAATATAATCAAAAGATGGAAAAGACTTAACAAGAAAAGACATAAGATTGAGGGAGAGAGTTCATGAGGTTGGTGACCCCCCATTTGTATTACCCTTGCTTTTAAACTCTTACATAAAAGAGAAGATCTTTAGAATACGGAGGCTAAGATCTCCATAACACAAGCAAATAGCAGCTTCCTTGATTTTCACTTGTCTTTCTCCTCCTCTCAATGTCTTAATGGCTATTTTTATGCTACGAATTGGGGTATAAAAGAGAGGATTTGCATGTGCTTATGCAAGAGCTAAAAGAATATGGTTTGTAAGCAGAGTCATGGAAAGATATACTATTTCTGCAAGTTCTATCAAGGGTATGCAGTTTTATACAAGTTGTGATGCATGATAAGTGTTTCTTGGATGATTATTTGGTTGTGCTATGTTGTTTGAGCACCTGTGGATTGTGTGAGTATATTGGTTGGCGGCAAAGTCTCCACCCAAGCTCGATTCAAAAATAATGTTTATAAAAATTTAGAATTAAGAATTCCTTCATAGTGAGTCTCCCCATCCATCTTGAGGGTCAATGACAATCTCAAAGGCCCATGTCGAAGCAGAAGCATCATGGATCGTTTCGTCCCAATAAACACTCTCTGAAGAAGATCCTTTCTCATCTTGAGGATTGTAAAATGAAGGAGAATTGGGCTCATCATTATTATGATATCGAGCATATGGTCAAGGCCACGTGTGTCCATTCTTCCTCATTGAAAGGTTTAAAGGTGTCTTCAAATTCTACACCAGTATCGTTAAAGTGTCTTGCCTGGCAATGTTGGGTTCATAGCCTTGAGGGATGCCATCATGGAAATTCAAAATTAGTTCTTGTTTTACTCTTTAGGCTCTTTTGCATTAGGCCTTGCTTGTACTCTTTGGCTATTCTATTCATGATGGCTACCCTCCTTCCCCTCGCTTTTCATTCAACTTTCAATGTTTGTAGAGCACTTACGCTGTTGTTATTCACCTTGCAAATCATGAGATAGTAACACACTAACACTACCTATGGGCCTGCTAAATGTGAGCTTTGAATCCTTTCAAAGAGGGAAAAATCTAATACATTAACAAAAAACCATTGTGACTGTCCCCAAAGAGTTGGTCTAATGATAAGTCTTTGGCTTCTCAACCTACGGGTTGTGAGTTAAACACCCCCATTGGGTTCTCTCTAGAGGGACACATTGTAGTGTTCATGTTGCTAGGGCTCTTGCCCTTGAAAACTTGAGTGCATCCTCCTCCTGGGGTGGGTAACTTGCCCAGTGGGTAACCCAAGAAGAAGCTTCCTAGCTTGTTGCTACGAGTTTTGATCGTTGTTCCAGTACATGTGGTGCATCAATTAGGTGGCCATGGTGATGCCTACACGTGGCTCTTGTTGATGGTACGTAGCCCTTGCCCGACCATGTTTCATGGCTAATATTTGGAAGGGCTTCTGTGGGCCCTCTAGTGTGTTGTAAAAAAAAAAACATTGGGACTGCAAAGAAGTTCACCCAATTATAATAAATGCCAATGACTCTTCTTGTCTCGATTCAACAAGTTGTTCCGTTTATAGAGCCCAAGTGTATACAAGTGCCAATGACTTCTCCTACCACTAAAGACGTCTCCTACCGCTAAAGACGTCTCTCTCTCTCTCTCTCTCTCTCTCTCTCTCTCTCACACACACACACGCACAGAAGATGTAGAGTAACCAAAAGGTTGACAAGATTTACCAGATTTGCATAAGCTAGCTCTGGAATAAAAGACTCAAGGTCTGCATAAGTTCGTTCTGCATACAAATTTGGTACAAATGACTCAAGACTGGTACTAAGAGCAAAATCACAAATTCAAGACTGAGAAGCTAATACTATCCAATAACTGTGAAGTTTGGCATCAATCTAAGACCATATTCGCAACAGTAGAACTCAACACATGGCTATACATGGCTACTCAACACATGTCTAGGAGCCATACATTTCTTCATATCCACACTCGGACAAGTAAAGTGCAAAGGGAAAACCAGCAAATGGCTCTATGCATGACACTTGTCTACTGCTTGAGAACGTGTACATGATTCGAATTGATGTCAGAAGTCACCAGAAGACGTTAGAATGCTCAAAAACAGACATCTCAAATGGTGGTGACCATTGTCAAAATTGCTCAAAATCAAAATGTGAAAGCACAGATCTGGTCTTCAGGTACACATAGGTTCAATTTCTCAGGAAACAGGTAAATCGCCAGTGTACTGCTTGAAATCTAGCACTCACACTTAGAAACAGCTAATGTCATGCGGACTGACTCACGGAAAACCAGTAAACGGCAAAAGCTCTGCAAGTGCCAACATATCCACAATCAACAGCAAACGCATATGAACAAATGGCATAAAATTCCAAAAACAAAAGCAAAAGAAGCATATATTGAACAAATGACATAAAATTCCAAAAGCAAACCATACATTGGCAGCTTGGATTGCTCACTGCTGCTGTTCATCCCCCCACCCCCTGCTCGCCATCGCACTCGCGCTCCCCCCGTCTCCTGCCCTCCCCCCCCTACCTGTTCACTGCCCGCCGCCTGCCCTTCCCGCTGCCCACCCGCCTGCCCGTTGCCTGCCTGCTGCCCCTTGTCCACCTCCTCGCCCACTCCCAGTCCTGCTTGACTGGTATCGACAGCACTGTCGACGTGCTCGGTCCAACAGGAGGCCTTCGTTCGCCGACGCCACTTCGCCCTTTCTTCACAGCAGCAGACACAGATGGAGGCTCAACCTCCGCCATAGAGGGACTCCGATGAAGTCCCCTCACCCCGCTGAGCCCACCATTCGACTTGCTCTCACACCGACATGGCAAGCGAGCCTAGCCGCAGAGGTGGAACGCCTTCAGGCAACTTCCGTCATCTACAAGATTCTGGGCACCAGACCCAGCATAGGAGAGCTGCGTGATCTTCTCCAAGCCCGCCTTCTCGCAGAGGTGGGCAAGATCTTGGATGTACAGTTCCTCGGACCCGGCTACTATCAGATAGAGTTCGAGACTTCCGAGATGGCGTCCAAGGTCATCGCAATGAGCCCCTTGGCCATCCGAGCAGTTCGAGCCCACTTTCGACAGCGGAGGCATGGTTTTGATCCAGCTACAGATGTTCTGGTAGAGAAGGCAGACCTTCCCATCTCCGTCTGCTTTCCTGGTTTGAGGAGAGAGTACCTGGCACTCTTATCCAGGATAGGCTCAGAGGTTGGAACTGCCCTGGAGACACCTCGCATGGCAGCCTTTGTAGCTACCAAGGCGGCCGCCATCCCTTCAGCACGTGTTCTGGTTCGGGACACCCACACTCTCCCGAAGGTCATCCTACTACCTCGGGTGAGTGGGGGTTGGTTCCGTCAGAGCGTGGAGTATTCGGGCCTCCCGAATCAATGCTTCATTTGCAGACACATAGGCCATTTGGCAAAGGCCTATCCTCGCAGCAGACCTCGACCCACAACGCATGCGCAGCCTCCCAAGGCTGAGCAAGCCCAGCAGCCAGACACACAGGACGCACCGACTGGTACCTCGATTGAGATCAGCGATCAGATAGCTGACGATTGGCAGTAGATGCCTGGCCGCCGCCGACAAGGGCGGGCCCGCCCCACTGCTTCCCCTGGTGGCCGACCTGCTGCAGCTCAGCAATGACTGGGAACACCCACACTCTCCCAAAGGTCATCCTACTCATCCTACTACCTCGGGTGAGTGGGGGTTGGTTCCGTCAGAGCGTGGAGTATTCGGGCCTCCCGAATCAATGCTTCATTTGTAGACACATGGGCCATTTAGCAAAGGCCTGTCCTCGCAGTAGAGCTCGACCCACAGCGCATGTGCAACCTCCCAAGGCTGAGCAAGCCCAGCAGCCAGACACATAGGACGCACCGACTGGTACCTCGACTGAGACCAGCAATCAGACAGCTGATGATTGGCAGTAGATGCCTGGCCGCCGCCGACAAGGGCGAGCCCGCCCCACTGCCCCCCCCCCCGGTGGCCGACCTGCTGCAGCTCAGCAACGACTGGGAACCACTTTGACCCCCTTCAACAGGACCCGCCTAAGGAGGCCCCATCCACTTCGTTTCCTCCTCCTCCACCCCCTCCTCCCTCAGACGTTGCCGCCCTGCCTCCTCCTCCTCCCCCACCTCCACCTTCGCCTCTCGTCCCTCCTATCTCCCCGATGGGGCCCACAGCCTCATCTCCCGAACCCTCCACCACTCCTCCTCAGACGCAGGGGACTGGACACGCGTCTACTGAGAGGCAATCTCTTGGTAGTGCTTTCTCTACGAGCCGTGTGGCTCGAGAGGGATAGCCCCACTTGAGGCCGCCTTTTTTGGTGCAGACTTCTCCTTTTGCAGCAGTCCCTAGAGGTTCGACTAGCTTTGACATTCGCAGACGCTAGGACTTCTTCGACTACAGTTTTACTCGGTTTCTGTGTGACTCTTCTTCTGACCTAGAGGAGGCTTGCTTTCACGTCCATGTCCTCTTTCTTGCAGCTAGAGGCATTGAGGCTTTGGACACAACGATGGGTTTTTCCTTCCCGTTGGGCGGTAGGGATCTCACAGAGTGGACCCAACACAATACTTGACTGGCTCCAGACTCAAGCTACTGAGTTCTCACACCACACAAGGGACTTAGGGGTCACAGATCTGGTTCAGATATTGGTATAAGAGCCAAGGGGCTATTCTTGGAAGGGAGCAAGGAGGTGCGTGATTTTTTGTTCTTCCACTGCATGTGCATTCAACCCACCGAGGAGACGAAGGTGTGCACGGCCGCTTGAGTGGGGAGGTGGGTCGAAGTCGACCATGGCAAAATGCAGCAGGGTCGGGCTCGTCAAGGTCGCAGAGGACCGCTGGTACAGCCAAATGCTGTCGACGGTAGAAATGGGCACAAGCAGGGCTATGTGGTCGAGCAGATGCAGGCCCAGGTGATAATGCAGCTGTGAAGTGCCACTGTGGTTAGGTGGATCGGGAAATGTATGCATATGATGGTTTTTTTGGCCAAGGGTGTGCTGTCAGACGCCAAACTGGGTGATAGCCTCATATTCCCAAAGTGGTGGTTTTGTGTGCCAGGGTGTGGTGCTCGATAGGCTTTCCGAACAGGTCCAGACGGCTCGTCGAACGGAGCCCGGATGTGAAAGATATGGCACCTTGAAGTGGGATGCATTGCAGATCCTTGCCGGATTGGGCGGGTGCAAGTGGATGGCGAGAGATGATGTGAGTTGATATGCTTGAAGTGCTCAATTTGTGGAGCATGCCGGTCTTCTCGGATTGAGAAGCGGGCTCATAGATGGAAAGTTATGGCCGACGAAGTTTTCACGGGGGCGAGTTGTGTGCTCATTGGGCCGCATTAGTAGGCACGTTGACATGAGTTTTTTGAGCTCTACAAGGTTCTTGAAAATTGCACGTGATGTAGGGAATCAATCAAAATTTGCGGCTCTTGATCGGGGTCATGTGCACTAAGGTGCGCCCAGTTCGAATTGACGGGTAATCACAGCGGAAAGGAATCGGGGGTTTTTTCCCATTTTTCGAAAGCATTGTTCGAGGCCGTGAGGCGGTCGGGACACGAGGAAGTTCTCAGGGTCTAGAGCCGACAGGTGGAGCTCCCATATGGTGTGATAGGAAAATTATGTGGCAAGCCTAGCCGTGTCCGAGTGCAACGGTATGGGAATCGAAGGCTTGACTTTGGGCAAAAAAAAAAAGAGGTGTTAACTTCAAAAGGAGTGACTGGACTTTGGGGGAAAAAAAAAAAGAGGTGTTAACTTCAAAAGCTTAAAAGAAAGGGAGACCAAAAGGCGCTGTCCAAAGGACTTTCTTGTTTTAGAAAGTTTGGAAAAAGGAAATGAAAAAGCAAAAGAAGGAGAAGGGCAACGACGGCGCCGTCATTGCCCCTAGGAGTTTTTTGGTTTTGGAAAAAGAAGGAAGGGAGCTTCATGAAGGGGTTTTTTTTTTTCTTTGCTTGGTCAAGGGTGAAGCGAGGCGAAGCGGAAGGGTTTTCTTTCCAGCCTTGACAAGGCGAAGGAAGAGAGAGAGAGAGAGAGAGAGAGAGAGAGAGAGAGAGAGAGAGCTCAGTGTGAAAAAAGTGGTCAGGGAAAGATTGGTGTGGGGAGCTGGAGAGAGCTCACCCTCGCGCTTGTTCTTGATGTGTGCCGATCTATGGCCATGGTTGTATTTTTTTTTTTGTTGTTGAATGAAGCAAGTCCCCCCATTCTGAAGCGGACGGTCGTTTCATGCTAGGTTCCCCTTCCCCCTCTTCTCTGCTCTATTGCTAGTGGGTTCGGGCGTGTGTCAGCAGTGTTGCCCCCCCGACAGTGTGTATGCAAAGACGGAGGGATTGCGTGTGGTGTTGTGTGCGAACGGCGGCGATCGTTGGTGCATTTTCTATGGGTGTGGGTTGTGTTATGCTCTATGTGGGCTCGGATGAGTCTGTGTGAGCGTGTGTGCGCATGCGGTCTTGGTGATTGTGTTGTTTGAAGGTGGTTTTCAAGTGGGTAGGGGTGTTGTGTATGCCCTGAGCTATAGGAGGCATTTCTGTGTGTGTCCTGGGCATGTTCCCTGTTCCCCCTCTCCACCGCTGAACAGATTCCGTCACAGGGCCGTGGCCCGGGAAGTAATACACGAGGCCCTCTCTCTTCCCTTCTCCCTCGTGGTGCTGCCCTGCAGAATCCACTATCGCTCTAGAGCTCTCTTTTTCACATGGAAGGGGCCCAAGGCCTTTGGCCTTAGGGCAATTACAAATTCTTTTTAAGAGTTTCAAGGGAGTGTGCCCACAGTCCCCCTCCCCCACATCTCCTTCTTCAAGCTCTTCATGCACAGCTTTTCGGCTCCTAAGACAAAAAGGACCTCGCAAAATTTCATTGAAATTCAGCAATTACAGGATTTTCAGAAATTTTTTGGGATACTCAACGCTTCGCTATTCAAGAACCTACAATTCTGAAGTAGCCGTTTTTCGGCCTTGCATTTGAATTTCTCCCATCTATTTACAAGACTTATTGAAGAATGATTTTTTGATATCGATTTGGCAACCGTACGGATTCAGCAACCAAAATCGGTGAATCATCAAGGTGCTTTGATTCAACCTACCATTTTCCTTTCAATATCAACAGAGTTTATTAGTGTCTTTAACTGGGAATGGCCAAGCGAGCTTGGTGCAAATTCTTCTTCTGTTTCAATCCGGCGCCTTGGAGACAAGGCATTATTTCTTTCTTCCTAGCACAGCACATAGTCACCATGGATTCGGATATCAACATGAATCACACCTTTGATTTTGAGCACACTGCACCTCACCCTTTTGATGATGCCTAGCGGCCGGATACTCTCATGGAGGGTACACGTGCGGCTACGGGAGGGGATGACAGTTATGAATTTCTTGATAATCAAGAATTTAGGGCACTTCAAGCACGCATGTCTGTTATAGAGATTATTTTTTCATAATTGAATGCCAATGTTCCAAAACTATTTAATATATTTGTGCAATTTATGCAACACTCGACCAAGGGCTCAAACCATGGACAGGCTAGGGTTATTGCCAACCCAGTTGGGAGCAGCAGATTTGGTCTGGGTACCCCTTCTCTCCCAGAAAGAGGTGGATGATTTAATGAAAAATACAAAGCCATTAATTTTTAGGGGAAAGGAGAGAGCGCAATAAAGATGAAGTGAATATATTCCTAAGTGGGATGGCATTCATGATCTTAAGCGTACTCCAAATGCAGTCAAGGCACTGCATACGAGTCTGACACCAGAAGACAAGGCCTACAAGTGGTGGATGTCCCTCAAGGAAAAGGGCACCTTACCACAATCATGGGCAACCTTCCAAGATGTGTTCGGAAAGGAGTTTCTGCCCACAAATGAAAAGGACAGAAACTGGTCTGCTTGGAGTAAGTGTTCCATGTGTCCGCATAAAACACTGTTAGAATACATCTCACACTATCGTGACGTCATCCTCAAGTTGGATGGTCTGGATGATTTTCAGAAAGTGCATGGTTTATTCGTGGGTTGACACCTGAGCTTAAGAAGCATGTCAAAACCCAAGATCCCAAAACGCTTGAGGAGGCCATAGTGCAAGCTCACATTCATGATAATCTTGATGATAAGACACATCACAGTACTCACATGCCTGAAACTACACATGGTAATACACGCACACAACATGGGCACAATAAAAGGAACTTTATAGTAGCCAACTCAGAGGCATCCAAGAAACCCAAGGGTCTCGAGGCCCTCTCTCTACAAAAGAGTTTAAGAAGGCGGAAAAAGAAAAATTATGTTTTTAATGTTTGGGAAGCGGTCATGGCAAAAAGGATTGTCTCAAGGGAAAATATACTGCCCAGGGCAAAAAGAGAGTAGTACACATAACGCAGTTGTTGCCTCTTGAGTCTTCCTCTCGTTTCTCCAATGTGGAGGTAACACACACTGAAGTGGTGCATGAATGATGTATAACGGTTTCCATGTGGCAACAGACCTTTAGTCCACGTGAGCTAGTGTGTATGCATGGATCTATCCAAGGACACAAGGTGCATATCATGGTAGATGCTAGTGTCTCGCACAATTTCATTAACTACGCGTTAGTGAAAAGGCTCAAGCTGCCCCAAACTCCGAGTTCCCACTGTTACAAGGTAGCAATGTTGAACGGCCATGACGCCGAAGTGTGGGACACTCAAACGAGAGATGTACCATTGGAAATCCAAGGATATAACACATCCTTGAATTTCAAGGTCATGAATATGGAGAGGGTGGATGTGGTACTTGGTCAAGAATAGTTGCATAGCTTAGGATCATCACTTAAATGTAGCTACGAGCACAATAGTCTGATGTTTGAATCCCATGGCGCACATGTGTTGTTGTTAGGAGAGAAGAATGTAGTTTTCTTGTGTTACTCTTTGTGTCATTTTCTTTCAAATGTTGATACTATGTTACTTGAAAATTCCTCATCACTAAATACTTCTCTCTCTTCTCTTCCAGCAAGGGCTATTTCTCTCTCTTGAACAAGAACAAGCAAATGCTGCTAATCATTTAAAAAATTTGTTAATGGAATATAAAGATGTCTTCCCAAATGACTTACTACCAGGTTTACCACCGACACGCTCTGTGCAACATGGCATAGACATGGTGGCGGGCAGTAGACCGGTAAGTAAACCACCATACAGGCCTAGGATGAGCCATTCTGAGGCTATTGAGGTAGAATGTCAGCTTGTTGGCTACCTCGGCAGAGAGTTTATTCAACCTAGTTCTTCACCATGGGCTTCTCCTATCCTATTGGTGAAGAAAAAAGGCAAAAGCATGCGCATGTGCTTAGACTATCGTGGTTTGAATGCGGTAATTGTTAAGAACAAGTACCCATTGCCACGAGAGGATGAGTTGTTCGACAAACTCATTCATGCTCGTAATTTTACCAAGATAGACTTACGATCGGGATATCACGAAGTACGGATTCGACTTGATATATATACCTAAAACCGCGTTCCAAACGAGGTTTGGACATTACGAGTTTCTGGTTATGCCCTTTGAGTTAACCAATGCGCTCGCAATTTTCATGACAAAGTCGACGATGCAGAAGCATAGAGCAGTGGGGAGAATACACGCGAGAGAGAGAGAGAGAGAGAGAGAGAGAGAGAGAGAGAGAGAGAGAGAGAGAGAGAGAGAGATTGTTGAACAAACCAACCTTGGTAATGAATTGATACTAATACAATCACAATGGGTACAATGGGTTGTATATATATCCACCTCAGTAAAATACCCTATCCAGAGTTTTTGACAAATAAGTGAAGAAAATACCTAAAGCCAAAATAAATATTGGGATCACATAGGACAGTTCACTTGAGATGCCATAACTTTAACACCCTCTCTGCATCTCATAGTGGACATAAATAGTGAGACCAAGTCGATGAAGAAGCTACCATGTGGCATGGACACCCCAATAGTACATCTACTACTAGATAAACCTCGCATTTGCTACGCAAAAAATTGAAGTGTAGACCACACTACGTCCAAGAATCCCCATTCGTAAACTATGAACACATCACGTCCAAATACTCCTAGATAATCAATTTAAAACACATCTTGTCCATAATATGGCCAACAAAAATGAATCGTGCACTCATCCATAATGTTTAAAATAAGTTTAATTGGTTCCCTTGCCAGATGCATATACATTGAACTCCAACCCATGGGTTCAAACACCGAGAACTTGAACTCCAACACAAGGGTCCAAATTATTTATAGAGAGCATTGTTTGCCCCTATCTGCCACTCACAAGCTTCTCTCTAGCTGAAGCTAGTGGCAACAATTACCACTTGACTAGAACTTTGGTGTCGTGGCCACTGTGGTCGCCACCATGTGTACCATTCTGATCTCCTCTGTCAAATCTTTATCACGTTATCTCTGTCCAACTTGCCTTTGCCTTTGTCTTCATGTGAGTTCTTGCTTTCGTCTTTGGCTTCAAACTCTCGAGCCAAACAAAGCATCGTATCACATTTATAGCAATGGTTGTTGGACCTCGTGGGTACCGAGGCAGCTAATTGAGTACTGGTTTTGCTATCCTTGTCAAGCTTGCCTTTGCCTCTGTCCTCTAGTGAACTCGTGCATTTGTTTCTGACTTCACAATCTCTAGCCAAAAAAGTTTTTGATTTCCTTGAGAACTACGGTTGAGCATAGGACGCTAACTGGGAACTGATCGATCCACTTTCCATAGATGATAGTTGGTGTTGATCGTTGTTGATGCTGAAGCCACGTGCAAAAAACCTGATATCTTTACCTTTGCCATTGCCTTTTGAAAGGCACTCCTGGGATAGGCCTTCGCCAAGGGCTTGCCACAGTATTTCAAAATCCACACCGAAATTGCTGCCAATTTTCCTTGGCAAGACTTGCATCTCAAAATGCTACTCCACCGAGCTACCTTGTTGCACTGGCATTTCAATATGCTTGCAGATAACAAGCTTCATAGCAATGACCTCTTGTCTGCATTTCAAAACGTCATGGCGAATGGAGTCTCAAGCTTGGGTGGTGGACTGTGTCTCAACACAAACACGGGCAAACCTAGGGCGCCATCCGGACGCCTTTCAAAACGCTATAATAGGCAGAGTTTTAAAACGCGGCCACTCCAGAGCTGCCGATAGACTTTGCTTGCCTTGATTCTCCTCCCAACGTTTCAAAACGCCAACGCTTGAGCGTCTCCTAGAATGCCGATGGCAAGAAAATGCTAGTTCCTTTGGTTCTTGCATTTCAAAACTTTGGTCCTAGCCACACGTTCTCCTTGAGATGACGCTTCTCGCCAGCTCCTCCTCCCCGGTTTCAAAGACCGCGACTCCTGTTCCTCTTCTCCATGCACGTTGACTCTCCAAGGCTCATCGAGCAGGTAGCTCTGATACCATGCCAAAGTCGACGATGCAGAAGCGTAGAGCAATGGGGAGAATACGGGGGAGAGAGAGAGAGAGAGAGAGAGAGAGAGAGAGAGAGAGAGAGAGAGACTATTGAACCAACCAACCTTTGCAATGAATTGATACTGATATAATGGGACAATGGGTTGTATATATACCCACTTCACTAAATTGCCCTACCCAGACTGAAATAAATACCTAAAAGCCAAAAAATTATTGGGATCACATAGGGAAATTCCCTTGAGATAACTTTTACAAGGGGTACATATATAGGAAATTCCGAGAATCACCCTACCTACCTACAAACCCCACGATCCTGATAAATGGCATGAAATGCTAATAAATATGTAAACTCACTAAAAGTGACCTGACACAGATATTTAGTAGTAGAAATGCAGAAGACTCCAGACTCTCACCCCGGGAAACCCTAGGAACGAGGGTCCCGCCTCATGCCAACCTACTGGGTGGGAAATACCGTGGAGTGCATCGTCGAGAAAAGTACGTCTACCTCAAATACGGCCGGGCACAATCACAAAACAGCCCTCACTCCCTAATCTGCTCGTTGGAGAGACTCGAGCCACCACAGGACAAGAATCTGAATGGGAGAGCACCACGTTCCACCGGAAAAGAACAAACGGAACACGCTTAAGCACTTCAAAATAACTGAACTAAAAGAGATGCACGACACACGAGACATGGAGTAGCGAAGTTCCACCCCAAGAGAGCACTGGCCCCAAACGATGGCATCCCTTTCAGTATTTCTTAAAATTGCTTCAACAAGTTCAGATTAGGGAGTGAGGGTTGTTTTGTGGTTGTGCCCGGCCGTACTTGAGGTAGACGTACCTGTACACGGTGGTGCACTTCACAGTGTTGCTCACCTGGTAGGCTGGCATGAGGCGGGACCCCCGTTCCTAGGGTTTCCCAGGGTCAGAGTCTCGAGTCTTCTGCAGTTTGCTACTAAATATGTGTGCCATGTCACTTTTAGTGAGTTTACATATTTATTATATATACCTAGATGAATCCAGGACTAGCCCAGATTCACCTTTAGAGGAAAGTGCAAGGTATAGACCCATGGTAGTCACCCACAAGACAATATAACCATCAACTCCATCATACATAGTATTGACTAAATACCACAACATCCCCACTAATGTCGTCAATGTCCAATAGTGGGTGTAGAACTAGGGACTAACACATGCTCCCAAACACCACACACACCACACACATACACACACATGAGCATACATCAACACAAAGTTCAGTGTACCGAGTTTCTTTCAAGACTCCAGAGATCAAGGGCAAACTCAACAATAATGAAGCCTAGCACTAAAAGAAGCATTAAATCGGAAGAATTACATATTTATTAGCATTTTCAGGCCATTATCAAGATCGTGGGGTTTTGTAATAGGTAGGGCAATTCTATTGCCTATATATGCCACCCCTCCCCTTTTACTTTTGGCATGTTGTGCATTGTAGAGATCCAACGTTTTGGGCTCCAAACCCTCTCTAGTGTTTTCTCTCTCTAGCATTTTGGTGTGAGCGCTTCTCGTGTGAGCGCCACTTTCGTTCTCTAACGTTTTCTCTCTCCACCATCTCTCTCTCTCTCTCTCTCTCTCTCTCTCTCTCTCTCTCTCTCTCTCTCTCTCTCCAGCATTTTTTCACAGTGAACTATCTTCCTGCTACTAGCGCTCCCTCATCCTTGCCATGTGCACACCCTCTCGGTGTGGCACAGTGTGGGGTGAGTTCCCGTACCCGTTCGATGGGCAGTACCCTCTAGGAGCTTGACGATGATGAGATCCATCACGATAGATCCAAGATCTATTGGCTTCCCAGTACGGAGAGGAGGTTTGCTCAAAGTTGCAGACAAGTTCATCACTCGATTCACGGTTCACCCTTTTCCGCTGCACCTTTGACATGGTATCAGCGCAACATCGTGCTCTTGAATCGGATCGATGATTTGTGCAAGTTTTTGGTGCTGAATTTTCGCGACAAGAAGAGACAATTTGCTGTTTTTTCTGCATTTTTCACTCATTTGGGGGTGATTTTGGCTGTAGTGGACATATTTGCATATTTTCTCACTTCTACCTCATCCTAGCCTCATCACATTCCCAGATTCGCCAACACCATGGAGAGGAGTGATGATTCTGACACAAATTCAGTTTGTGATGGCAAAGTACACAATGAGGGTACTACCGGCGGTGGTGGTGAACCACCCACAAACGACGAATGGAGAGATTGATCCCAGTTTTACTCGGGTGTAGGTGATCGACCAATCAAGATACCTACCCTTTGTCACAAACTGGTGACGTGGCTGCTGGCTGATGCCCACTAGACCCACACACACACGCCGGAATGCTCACGTGGCAGGGAATACCGCTGAATTGCTGACGTGGCGCTGTAGTACGAACAGGCCCGCAAATTGAGGAGAATGTGCCACGTTGCAAGCTAAACGAACGCCAACGGAAATTACGGCAGCAGCTGTACGGAAAAAAGCAGGGCCAGCTTTTCGGCGGATTTTGGGCTGCTTTTATGGCTACACAATTTGCAAGAGCTTCTTGGGATTGCTTTATTGCTTCTTTTCCTACGGGGGAGAGAGAGAGAGAGAGAGAGAGAGAGAGAGAGAGAGAGAGACCTTTTTGCTTTATTTTATGCAAAGAGAGGGAAGCCTCTTTTGCTTTATTTTGCAAGTGCTTTTAACTTGAAGCTTTTGGGGCTCTGCTTTTAGCATCCCTTGTAATCCTTAAATATGTGGGCAGGGCCTCACAACTCAGAGCATCTGGACGTAGAGTCAGAGTGTGAGCGCCTACCTACACTCTTGTACTTTGAACACAGATTAATACAAAAAGAAATACCGAAAGGGGTGCCAGTCTTTGGGGCCAATATCTCTAGGCACGGAACTCCGCCGGGCAAGTGTCGAATCAATTGTGAACTGTGAACTGTTTGAAGTGGTTATTTTGTGGTGTCGCGGTAGATTCTCGACTTGGAGTGTCCAAGTATGTTACAGTGGTATTAGAGCACGGTCGATTTCTCTCCTACGGGAAATCCGATCCTTTTTACACGACACCTATGGCTTCAGGCAAAGATCAATCGACTCCCTCGGCATTCGGAGATGCGGGAAGGGATCACAACGAAGATTCACGTGAGTACGGCCTGCCTCGGCCTATTGAGGCGGAGCGTCAAGAGAAGGAGCGTCGACAATTGATCGGCAATGCAACAAAGATGATGCTTAATTTTGCGAAGGACCCGAAATTTGCAAAATATATGAGCCAGACTTCTTTCGATGAGGTGAACACGCAATGGCGGAAGACCACAAGACCACCCCGCAAACCTGCTCTCAAGAAACCTCCTACTCCCAAGAAGTATACAGAGCAAGAATTAGAATAGGTGGTTGATGCACGAATTGCTCAACTTTTTGACGCGCAGAACAAAGATAAAAAGCATGACAAAAAGCAGAAGAAAGGCGCTGACTTCCCGGGTTATTTGGGTCATCAGTCTACATTTGAAAAGGCAACAAAGTAGAAGAAGCGTGTTCGATTTGAAGGAGTACCCAGTTCTTCTTCTTCTTCTTCTTCTGACAGTTCTTCTAGCTCATCTGACTTGAGCGAAGAAGACTGAAAAGGCAAAAAGCAAAGCTTCGGAAAGGGCAAGAAAAAGGCAAAGAAGTCTAAATCTTGCCCCGTGGTTGACAGTTCTACAAAGGACTCGTTTAGTTCGGACTCTGATGACAGCGGTTTTTATGCAAAGAAGAAGAATTTTTATAAAGCCAACCAGTATGACTTTCTAGAAGACAAAAGCAAGAAAGTCCGAGAGTTTAACAAAGGTGGACAGTCAATTAAATTTGACACATTTTCTGGTTATAGAGATGCTTCGAAGGCTTTGTCTTTTGTACAGCAGTTTGATATCGCTTTTGCAGGAGGACGTTACTCAGAGCACTCTAAGATTCAAAGAGCTGCCTCTTACTTTAAGGGGAATGCTCGAACTTGGTGGTCCACGCTTCTATTAAACAAGACGGCACCAGTTAAATGGCTGAAATTCAAAAGGCTTTTTATTTCTTCTTGGATGACTCGAGAGTATGAACGCGATATACAAACTGCTTGGAACCATCTTTGGATAACCAAGAAGGATACAGTGGACGCTTATTGCGAGAGATTCTGGAGCTCTTTTCTACCCGCCTCTTCATTTAAGAAGATCTCGTTCAAGGAACAAATTGAGCGGTTTACCTTGGGTCTTCCTACAGAGATCCAAGATCACTGCTTAGAACAAAAATCAGCTTCCATTCAGGAGTTGATGAGTCATGCGAAACGGGGTTTTGCCATTCACTCAGGCAATTTGACCTACCCCACCGTTGAGATCATGACGCAAAGAGCCAAACAGACTTCGACAAATGAAAGTAGAAGGAGGAAGAGCAACCCATAAAAGAAAGAAAAGGATGCACGACCCAAGCGCACACTCCTCAAGAGAGGGCTCGTTACTTAAAGGAGGGGAAGTGCTTTGGATGCAGGGAAACTGGGCATATCTCCGCAAAGTGCCCTAAAAAGGCACAGAAAGAACAGAACGACAAGGACGATGAAAGGCCTAAGAGTTCGAGAGCAACTGAGGAACGTGGAAGAAAAGGCAAGATGAAAACAGGACTGGTTCCAGATTGCGTGGGTACTGATCCCAACACGATGGACGAGAGTACAGAACTTTGCCGAGCTTGGGGCAAAGTGAAAGACCAAGAAGCCCTGATCTTCTTTGATGGAGGAGCCAAGGCCAACTTCATTTCACCGGAATTGGCGGCGCGGCTCGAGATCACTCCCAATCGGATGGGACCACTTGCAGAGGCAGTTCTAGCGGCACCCGGCAAGGACATAGCCATTACACCTGTCATTGGCAAACTTAGGTTGCATTGTCAGGGGTATTTGGGGCATGAGGACTTTTACATAATGCCTTTGGAAGGTTGTGATGTTCTCTTGGGAATTCCAAGGTACCACAAGAACAACGCCGTGGTCGACTATCGGGTGAGGAAAGCAACATTGACCACGAAGAAGGGCAGAACCATTGTACTTGATATTAAACTTAAGGGCGAGTCTGTGCCTATTGTTTCGGCTTCGGCCATTTCAAAATTAATGAAATCTAGTCTGTTTGTTAACTCAATCTTTATGAAAGAGTTGAGTGATGAGGATAGGACAAATATGTTTGAACTTGATAAGGAACGCCAAAATTTTCTCCACTCTCATGCTGATTGCTTCTCAAAGGGCCTGCCAGGCGAGTTACCACCCACTCGTCCTGAAGATCATACCATTGATCTGATACCTAGAAGCACACCACCGAACCGGCCACCTTACCGTGTGAGCCGAGCCCAGAACGAAGAGATTATGAACCAAGTGAAAGACCTCTTGGAAAAGGGTCTTGCCAAACCTAGTACTTCACCATATTGCTCTCCAGTGTTGTTGGTTTTGAAGAAAAACGGATCTTGGAGAATGTGCATCAATTATAGGGCTCTCAACACAATAACCATCAAGAACAGATTTCCGATTCCTAGAATCGATGATATACGTGACCGACTTCAGGGATCCTCGTGCTTTAGCAAGATCGACTTGAAAAATGCATATCATCATATCCGAATCACGCCAGGAGACGTCTACAAGACAGCCTTTCAGACAACTTTTGGGTTATTTGAGTTTTTGGTGATGCCTTTTGGCTTAACCAATGCTCTTGTGACATTTAACCGGATGATGGACATGATTTTTCGAGAGTACTAACTATTTGTTGGCACTTTCTTTGACAATATCATTGTTTTCTACAAGGATGAGGTAGAACATAGGGATCATCAGCTTCAAGTCTTTCAGGCATTACGAGATTACAAGTTGGTGATTAATGCAAAGATTAGTGAATTTTTCTTACCAGAGATACACTGTTTGGGACACATTGTCTCAGCAGCAGGAGTGCAGATGGATCCGGCCAAGATAGAGACTATCTGTGATTGGCCCGATTTGAAGAATGTCCATGAAGTTAGAAGCTTCTTGGGATTGTGCTCGTACTATAGGCGGTTCATCCGAAAGTTTGCAGAGGTTGCTTCCCCTTTGCATATCTTGACACAGAACGGAGTCCCTTTCTCGCGGGGACCCACAGAGGTGACTGCCTTTCAGACATTGAAACAGAAATTGACTACGGGACTAGTTTTGACTTTGCCAGACTTGCAGAAGTCATTTGATGTATATTGTGATGCTTGTGGTCGTAGTCTGGGTGCGGTCTTAATGCAAGAAGGCCATGTCATTGCTTACGAGAGCCGATTGTTCTCAAGGCCGGAATTGACAACACATATTTATGCGAAAGAGCTTTTGGCGGTTATCCATGCTCTTACTCAGTGGTGGCACTACCTACTCGAAGCGATTTAAGTGTCTTTACAGACCATCAGAGTTTACACTACTTGTCACAGAAGCAGCTATCGGAAAAGCAGATGTGGTGGGGGAACATCTTGTCACAGTTTCACTTCAAGATTGTCCATGTTCAGGGACAGAAGAATTTGGTGGCAGATGTTTTGTCTCGAAAGCCATTGGTTCTGGCTATTTCCGCAATTCACCATAGGAGCTTCGAGGATATGGTTGACCAATATGCCACAGATACGGATTTTGCAAACGTTTTCACATGGATACGGGATGGGGAGACAGTAGCGGGATATTCCATTCGGGATGACTACTTGATGAGGAAAACAATGTTGTGCGTTACACAACCGTTGAGGGAAAAGGTTATGACCGAATGCCACTGTCCGCCTTTTACGGGTCACCGCGGCATTGCTACCACCTTGAAAGGCGTAGAGAGATACTTCTTTTGGCCGAGACTCATAAAGGATGTGGACGAGTTTGTGCGCAGTTGCTTGGTATGCCAGAAGGTCAAGTTTGACAGGAATAAAGCACAGGGATTGTGACAGCCTTTGCCCATACCCACCCGCCCCTGGGAAAGTATTGCAATGGACTTCATTTTTTATCTCCCGAGAACACAGAGTGGTCACGATGGTATCTGGACTGTTATTGACAGATTTAGCAAGCAGGCTCATTTCATTCCAGTAAAGAAAACAGTCAAGCCGGATCACTTAGCGAGACTTTTTGTGACCCAGATTTTCAAATTACATGGCATGCCCGAGACGATCGTCTCCAACAGGGACCCCAGGTTCACGAGTTTGTTTTGAAAGGCAATTTGGAAGAACATCGGCACGCGGTTGCAGTTCTTGTCATCTTTCCACCCGTAGACTAACGGGCAATCTGAGATTGCCAATTCAGTGGTTTTAGATTTACCGAAGTCTTATATCTCGGATAAGAAGACTCAATGGGAAAAGTATCTACCTTTGGTGGAATTTGCCTACAACAACACGATGCACTCGTCGACGGGGAAGGCGCCATTTGAGATTATTGAAGGTGCTGCGAAGGTTCCACCCTTCCTAAGCACGAAAGATAAGATTTTTGAAGCCGATGAGTACACGAGCGACTTGGACACGGCTTTTGCCAAGGTCCGCGAGGCTTTGCAGAAATCTCAGGAAAGACAGAAAAAGGCAGCGGATCGCCATCGTCGCGATTTGAAATTGAAGGAGGATGATTGGGTGCTCTTACGTTTTGAGAAGGCACGCCTCAGAAAGAAAAAGAGAAAGGAGAGGCTTTTTCCAAAGCTTAGTATGCGATACTACGGACCTTTCCAGATCTCCAAAAAGATCAATGATGTCTCCTTCCGATTGAAACTGCCTGACACTCGGAGGATTCACAATGCATTTCATGTGAGTCTCTTGAAACCTTTTAAAGGTGATGTGCCCGAAGATGGGGAGCCTGATGAGCAACCCGAAATGGAAGAAAACGAGGAGATCCTTGTTCCTGAACAGATTTTGGCACATAAGGACAGAAAGATTAAGGGTAAAGTACGAAGGCGGTTCTTAGTTAAATTCAAGATCTGTCCTGCATTGGATGCGAAGTAGATGGAGGAGGAGGACCTAGCAGATACTCCTCAGATTGTGAACCTTTACCTTGAAGCTTTTGGTTTAGCATAGTCTACTCCCAATGGAACCCCGGCCAGAGATCTGGTGCAGTGGGTTGCACAAGAGGGGAGTTACTTCGCTCCTTTGTCAACAGATGCCTCGATTTTTGAATACTAGAGTCACTGATGTCCCTTTGAGCTTCAAGGATACTCAGAGCTCACAATATTTTGTTGTATGACTTTATGAAATGGAATTCCTTAATATGAAACTGATTTGTTCTTGATCTGTTTTTAAGTGCAGGAACTGATAGACAAAATAACTGCAGCATTTTGGTCTGAATGATCTCGAATAGACATGGTTGCAATAGGGGTTAGTCAATCGGGTATCTATGAGGTCCTGAGTGGATCTAGATGCGATTGCTAACTGCATTGCCGATAAATCATGGCCTAAGATCCGAATGAATGTTGAATGTGATTTGTCATGAGATGTCCTATGATGTCTAGTGATGTCCTGTGATGTCGAGTGATGTGCTAGATGTGTATTCCTAGTGCGTTGGTACTAACAGTCAGTGTCTGCTAAGACAATTTATGGCTTCTGTCTATTTTGCAGGCGTAATTGAGGGCGATTACAATGCTTTCAAGAGGGGGGTATATCAAAAACTGGTGACGTGGCTGCTGGCTGCTGCCCACTAGACCCACACACACACACACCCCCTGAATGCTGACGTGGCACGAAATACCGTTGAATTGCTGACGTGGCGCTGCAATACGGACAGGCCCGCAAATTGCGGAGAATGTGCCACGTGGCCAGTTGTACGGACACCAACGGAAATTACGGCAGCAGCTATACGAAAAAAGCAGGGCCAGCTTTTCGGCGGATTTTGGGCTGCTTTTATGGCTACGCAATTTGCAAGAGCTTTTTGGGATTGCTTTATTGCTTTTGTCAAACCCTCCTCCAAGGGCCCCACTCTCGATGGCGAGAGTGGTCTACTATTGATTGCACAATCTGATACAATGATGCTGATGCAAGTCTAACGGCTATGTCAATGTCGACGGTGTGGACGACGAGGATGAGGCTATCTGCTACTATGACTTGATGTGCAACAATGCTGTCTATCGTGCTTGGGACTTGCTGAATCTACTGCTCTTCTGTTTGCTGAATTTGCCTTGTTGGAAAACGCTGATTTGACAGTGCAAACGCTGAAGTAGCTGGTTGTCTGCTGCTACCAAAAATGCTGGTTTGGGCTGTGCAAAAACGCTGTTTTCTGTGGCCTGAAAACGCTGGACAGCATGCACAAAAACGCTGGTTATGGCTGGCTGAAAAACGCTAGTATGTTGGTGCTGAAATCGCCATTGTGCTGGCTGAAATCTGCTGCTTCAAAACGCTATCTGCTGGGGCTGAAGTGCTGGTTCAAGGATCCAAAAACACTGGCTTGTTAGGGCTGAAAACGCTGGCTTTTTCGGGCTGAAAACGCCAGGCTATGGTGAGGGTCGTCTTGCTGAGAAGGGTCTCTAGAGGGCCTGCTGCACTTGAGTACCTGATGCTCTCCTTCTTCTGCCAGATAGTGCTAGCTTTGTTTGCTTATATATTATCTTAGCAAAATTGCCCTACCTAGTTCCCAACAAAAGTCACTTAATAAATAAGTGAAAAATGTCAAAAATAGGAAAAATAGGTTTAATGCACTGGAAAATTCCCCTGATGGATTTTGATGGATTCTAATGGGAATGCTGATGATCACGCTGTGTGCAACCGGAGGATATGCATCTAATCTAAGTGACTGGTCATGCACGGTGGTGCAGCCAAAGTGTGTCGACTCTAGAAGATGGCATGGACAGATGCGTACAAGCAAGCAAAGGCATGGCAAAGTGATGGTGCAGTTAGGAAGTTCATCGGATGACAGGTAGCAGCGGAAGTGTATGCATGATGCGGCTTATAGGCCAAGAAAGGCTACACAAGGGGCTAATTGGGGTAGCAAGTGAAGGAGGTGCAAACTGCAGCCTTTGGGTCCAGGAATGAAGAGCTTGAAGTGCTGAAGGAACTGGTCCAGACGGCTCATCAAACCGAGCTACGGAGCCCAAGTTGTTGAAGGTCGAAGTTCTTTATGGTTTGCAGATTCCAACCGGACAGGGCAGCTGGATACAGGTGGTCCAAGTGAAGCTTGAGGTGTAGATGCGTAGAGCTCGATTCATGGAGCTTACCCATCTTTTCGGATTGCGGATTAAAGCCATGGTTTGCAAGATATGGTCAGTGGAAGTTTTTTCGGGGGCCGGGTTTGAGCCCACTTGACCGCACTGGAGAATGTGCCGTCTGGCATCTTTGGAGCCTCGACGAAGTTCTAGCGCGAAGTGTACACCATATGGAGCCAGCAGGAAGTGACTGCATGCCAAACGGAGGCTGGAGCAAGGAGATATAGCAGTCGGAAAACTAGGAGTCTTTGCCCGAAGTTGGTTGCAGATGTTTTTTTCCCTTTTTGAAAGCTTTGGTTCGAGGACGCCGGGGGGTCGCAGTGCGGATACGGAGGATGTGATTGTAGCCAGCAAGAGGGAGTTCCGGTCGGGCTTTACAGCTTGGCAACAGGAGGTGTGAGCACAGGATGGCAGCTTAACCAAGGGAGGCCAAAAACTGGCAAGGTAGAAAGGTTTTTTTTAAGGGTAATGAGGTTTTTGGGGGGCAGCTCACGGGTGAGTGCCACGTGGCGCGCAGAAAACCCCACATGCGATGGCGGGGGCCGGATCGGCGGGGTATAAGGGGCAAGGCGTGAGGCTCATATAGCGTGTAGCAAGGGAGTGGAGCTCTTGGGAGCTCACGCTATGGCGCGGCCCAGTGGGCGCTGCGCAGGCGGAATTTCGGGCCTGTTTTGGCGACAGTGGCCGGCGGTGTTGGATGTCGGTGGCGTCCGCGGCGGTGAGCCCAGTGATGACGTGGCAGACCCAAAGAGGGGGGTGTTCCCGCGGCTATCAAAGCCCCAATATTTTAGAGGAGGAGGAGAGCAATAGCGAGGTCGTTATTGCCCTCCCCTCTCAGGTAAGGGATGAGGCCCACAGCAGAGAGAGAGAGAGAGGAAGTCCAGGAGCAAAGAGGTGGACAAGGCCAAATGCAAAGGCATCAAAGGAGGAGATCCGGCCGGCCAAGGTGAAAGGTGCAAGTGGCCATGGTGTAGCATGCAAAGTTTCCAAAAATAGACTAAGCCAAGTGTTGGCAATGCAAGTTAATTCTAAAAGAACTCCAAATGGAGTGCACGACATGGAATCACACACCATTTTTCTTTTTTTGGACTCCTATGCACACCCCTATAAAAAGGTGCTTATGTTCATTTGTAAGGGTCTTTTGGACCAATGTCTTTTGGCCAAAGAGGGTCTTAGGACCAAGGAGGGTTTTTTTTTGCCAAGGCTTTTGGAGCTCTTGTTTTTGGTTGCCGAGGTTCATGCCGGCGGTGTGTTGGATGTACATGACATTGCCTATGCTAGTAGACTATTCCCTACTATTTCAAGGCGTCATTCCCCCTTCCCCCTTCTCTTCTCTGCTGGTGTGCGTGTGTTTCCGGGCGTGTGTAGGCGTGTGTGCCCCCCCCGAGGTTTGTCGTGCAAAGAGAGATAGAGAGAGGTTGTGTGAGTGCGGAAGGCTGTGAATTGAGCGGAGTGTAGTGATTGAGTCTGTCTGGTGCATTGCAAGGCGTATGTGCGTATGATTGTGTGAAAGCAATGGTTTGCTTGCGGGTAGTGTTGAGTTTTGAAGGTGAACTCTAGTGGATTGGGGCGCTGTGTATACCCTGGGCTATAGTGAGGCATTGTGTTGTGTGCTGGGTGTGTTCCCCTTTCCCCCTCTCCATCTTCTGGTGCCCCCACTGAGGAGCTGTATGATGCTCCAATTTGCGGTTGAAAGTGGTGTTTTTTTGCCAACAAAGCGGTTGGCGAAGGGTCGAGATGTTTGATGGTCGAGGTTGAAGCTGACAGAGATGGTGGAGCCAGGTTTTGGCCCCATATTTACGGGCGTCGAAGATCCCGAGGATTGGTTAGCAGATTTCGAGTTATGGTTGTTGTCGATGCGTATGTCGACGGATGCGCAGAGATTACAGACGGTGCCGTTGTTAATGCGAGGACGAGCCAAGGTGTGGTTCGATGGCCTAGAGAGAAGTGATAGAGAATCATGGCAAAAGTTGCAGAGTCAATTTCTGGAGCGGTTTCGAGAGGTGATCACAACAGAAAAAGCCGGTGCAAAGCTGAAGGCGGTACACCAGGATGTAAGTAAAGATTTCTCTATTTTCATTGAGCACTTTGAAGCTTGTTGGAAGCAGTTAGAGATTGCTACTGGGGTCAAAAGCAATCAATCTTTGAAGCTGTCAAAGCTGTTAGAGTGCTTGCATCCGACGATTAGGGAAAAGGTCGAAGATGGTGCCGATACCTATGAAGACATGGTCTATCTGGCAAAGATAAAGAGCAGAAAGGTGAAGCGGAAGTTGGAGTTGGGAATGCTAAAGCCAGCAGATTATATGCCTGTTGCGGAGGTGGCGAAGTGCTCTTTGGTCCAACCAAAGGTGGTTCCAGTTGTGCGAAATGCAAGGCCTGTGAAGGTAAGACCTACTATTGGTTATGTTCCTTGGAGGTTTCCAGTTTGTGATGTGCATGTGCCGAGAGTGGAAGAGCTTGTCAACGAAGAGAAGCTCCATGTCGAGGTGAACCAAGATGCAAAAGCGGTAGCAGATGTGGAGGTTCCAGTACGGGTTGAAGAGGTAAAGCATGGTCTTGTTGAAAGTTTGCATGAAATGGTAGCAGAATGCAATCGAGACGCAGATACCGAGGGTTCAAAAGCTGATGAAGAAAGTGAGCAAAGCTGTGAAGATGGTCAAGCTTTTGTGGAGCAACAAGTGGATGCAGATGCTGATACAGAGTCGGTATATGATGCCAATGCCGATGATAATACAAGCTCGATTTGCTGGGAGACAAGCGAGGAGGATAGAGCGAATAAGTCCACATCCCATGATGAGGAGACGGAATCTGATGCTGGAATTAGTTGTGTGGCCAAAGAGGAGGTTGTGGTGCCAAAGACAAAGGTGATTCCGATGCAACAGACATGTCCAATGGTGGAGAATGAAGAATCTCAAGCAGTGGCTTTGCTTCCAGTGAAGGTATGTGACCTATGGTTAATGAAAAAGATGGTAGATACAACTCTATGGAGGCTGGTTCCACAGGTACAGGGGTATATGCTCAAGGCTTCCACTTTATTTGGTTGGGAGGGAGGGTCAGACATGTGTTGTAGCTGGATGTCAGGTACTTGTTTTTTTTATGATGATAGGCTTTGTGCGGCTTGGTATGGAGTAGACAGGTTGCAAAGGAGAGCATGGAGTGCAGAAGGTAGGATATGGACAGCCTACACATATGGTGGTCTAGGTGCTTGGGTAGGGCACTATTGGAAGAAGTTGCAGATGGGTGGAAGATATCAACGGCAGGTGTTTGATCCAGGAGGAAGCTATGTGATGCAGGGGGTGGGGCAACCCACTTGAAGGTTTGACAGTAGGGTGCAATAAAACTATGTACATATGGTTTGAGTTTTTCTCATAGTGTGTGTCAGATTTTTGCAGTTTATAGTGAAATAAAGCTTTTATGTGGTTGAGCATGAATGCTCAACAGGGGGGTGGGCAATGATGGTGCAGCCAAAGTGTGTCGACTCTAGAAGATGGCATGGACAGATGCGTACAAGCAAGCAAAGGCATGGCAAAGTGATGGTGCAGTTAGGAAGTTCATGGGATGACAGGTAGCAGCGGAAGTGTATGCATGATGCGGCTTATAGGCCAAGAAAGGCTACACAAGGGGCTAATTGGGGTAGTAAGTGAAGGAGGTGCAAACTACAGCCTTTGGGTCCAGGAATGAAGAGCTTGAAGTGCTGAAGGAACTGGTCCAGACAGCTCATCAAACCGAGCTACGGAGCCCAAGTTGTTGAAGGTCGAAGTTCTTTATGGTTTGCAGATTCCAACCGGACAGGGCAACTGGAGACAGGTGGTCCAAGTGAAGCTTGAGGTGTAGATGCGTAGAGCTCGATTCATGGAGCTTACCCGTCTTTTCGGATTGCGGATTGGAGCCATGGTTTGCAAGATATGGTCAGTGGAAGTTTTTTCGGGGGCCGGGTCTGAGCCCACTTGGCCGCACTGGAGAATGTGCCGTCTGGCATCTTTGGAGCCTCGACGAAGTTCTAGCGCGAAGTGTACACCATATGGAGCCAGCAAGAAGTGACTACATGCCAAACGGAGGCCGGAGCAAGGAGATATAGCCGTCGGAAAACTAGGAGTCTTTGCCCGAAGTTGGTTGCAGATGTTTTTTTCCCTTTTTGAAAGCTTTGGTTCGAGGACGCCGGGGGGTCGCAGTGCGAATACGGAGGATGTGATTGTAGCCAGCAAGAGGGAGTTCCGGTCGGGCTTTACAGCTTGGCAACAGGAGGTGTGAGCACAGGATGGCAGCTTAACCAAGGGAGGCCAAAAACTGGCAAGGTAGAAAGGTTTTTTTTAAGGGTAATGAGGTTTTTGGGGGGCAGCTCACGGGTGAGTGCCACGTGGCGCGCAGAAAACCCCACATGCGATGGCGGGGGCCGGATCGGCGGGGTATAAGGGGCAAGGCGTGAGGCTCATATAGCATGTAGCAAGGGAGTGGAGCTCTTGGGAGCTCACGCTATGGCGTGGCCCAGTGGGCGCTGCACAGGCGGAATTTTGGGCCTGTTTTGGCGACAGTGGCCGGCGGTGTTGGATGTCGGTGGCGTCCGCGGCGGTGAGCCCAGTGATGACGTGGCAGACCCAAAGAGGGGGGTGTTCCCGCGGCTATCAAAGCCCCAATATTTTAGAGGAGGAGGAGGAGAGCAATAGCGAGGTCGCTATTGCCCTCCCCTCTCAGGTAAGGGATGAGGCCCACAGCAGAGAGAGAGAGAGAGAGAGAGAGAGAGAGAGAGAGGAAGTCCGGGAGCAAAGAGGTGGACAAGGCCAAATGCAAAGGCATCAAAGGAGGAGATCCGGCCGGCCAAGGTGAAAGGTGCAAGTGGCCACGATGTAGCATGCAAAGTTTCCAAAAATACACTAAGCCAAGTGTTGGCAATGCAAGTTAATTCTAAAAGAACTCCAAATGGAGTGCATGACATGGAATCACACACCATTTTTCCTTTTTTGGACTCCTATGCACACCCCTATAAAAAGGTGCTTATGTTCATTTGTAAGGGTCTTTTGGACTAGTGTCTTTTGGCCAAAGAGGGTCTTAGGACCAAGGAGGGTTTTTTTTTTGCCAAGGCTTTTGGAGCTCTTGTTTTTGGTTGCCGAGGTTCATGCCGGCGGTGTGTTGGATGTACATGATATTGCCTATGCTAGTAGACTATTCCCTACTGTTTCAAGGCGTCAATCCCCCTTCCCCCTTCTCTTCTCTGCTGGTGTGCGTGTGTTTCCGGGCGTGTGTAGGCGTGTGTGCCCCCCCGAGGTTTGTCGTGCAAAGAGAGATAGAGAGAGGCTGTGTGAGTGCGGAAGGCTATGAATTGAGCGGAGCGTAGTGATTGAGTCTGTCTGGTGCATTGCAAGGCGTATGTGCGTATGATTGTGTGAAAGCAATGGTTTGCTTGCGGGTAGTGTTGAGTTTTGAAGGTGAACTCTAGTGGATTGGGGCGCTGTGTATACCCTGGGCTATAGTGAGGCATTGTGTTGTGTGCTGGGTGTGTTCCCCTTTCCCCCTCTCCAACAGTCTGCGAACAAACTCACAAAAGTGCCAGATCACTTCCTATTCTAGACTGACTCGACTGAACTGAACCCTGATCATGTTGTAGCTTGTCCACGGACACATAGGGTTGGATGTGTCACGTGACACCAAGGCAGCGCGTTGCGCTTCTAGTTCTATCCTCCTGTCCATGAACATATGCTCCAAAGCCTCCATAGGAGTTAGTGCAATCTGTGGCGTAGGTGGGGAAGGGGGAGAGTCAGAAAAAACTCTTGGTGGGGAAAACTCTTCGTCGCCACTCCCATGCTCACCACCTCCATGCGAAGTATCCATCCCGCTTCGGGTGATGACCATCCACTGAAGTCTTGGGTTCTGAAGTTCACAAGGAACTTGGGTTCTTGTGGGTCTTGGGTGTCTTGGGTTCTTGAGTTTCTTAAGTTCTTGAGGTTCTTGAGGGTCTTGGAGTTCTTGAGGTTCTTGAGGTTCTTCTTTAGCTTGCAATCTGTGTTAGAGAACGATCTTCTCTTCACCCGAGTTCTTCTCTTTTCCACGGGCACACCCCTTGGCGGCCTTGCGCTCACAGCAAGGTTGCTTTTTCCCACTTCACGTCGATTGGTCGGCCGCTAAGTGCACGGTCTACTCTCAATGAGTGAAAAGAGAAACAAGGGGAGGCTGGACAAGCCATTCTTTCTTGGGTTTTCTGTCACTCTTCAAACACACGATTAGGAATCGACACGCCCAAGAAGACTTGGGTTACATGCGACCGCAACAAGCAAAAAAAAATTATTGTGGTTCTTTCCTTGAGTAATACAGAACATTGCCAAAGCTCTAATACCTTAAGGTGCAGCGGAACTCTGAATCTTGAACTTTGCTCAAGATGAGTGCTCCGAACTGTGCTCAAGGGTTCCTTTTACTTACGGAAGGGAGAGCCTTCCGTTCCTTTAGTGAAATAGTGCAGTGGACACAAAGAAAGTGGATAAACACTGTGAATGAAGGTGCCGAGACTGAGAGATAGAGAGAGAAGAATACGACACCAAAATGTTGTCAAAACCCTCCTCCGAAGGCCCCACTCTCTATGGCGAGAGCGGTCTACTATTGATTGCACAAACCTCTACAATGCTTGGACTTGCCGACGATGTCGACGACGATGAGAACAACGACAAGACGGGCTGAAATCTGAAAACGCTAATGGCTGAAATCTGCAAATCTTTATCTGCTGAATTTTGACTCTATGTCGATGACGACGGTGATGACGACGATGCAACGACGACGCGCTGAAAACGCAGATGCTGAAATCTGCGTTTTCCGGGCTGAATCTACAAACTATGCGGGATTTAACCATGCGGCGAGGATCTGCTGTGCGGGAAGGTGAGATCTACGAGGTTCGGGGGTTCTTCTGCGATGTCTGACTGCTGAAAACGGAAAACGCTGATACTTCTTGGTGTTCCGTCGCGGTGAATCTGCAAAACGCTATGCTGATGCAAAAACGCTAGGGCTAACAACTGTTTTGCGGTGGAAATCTGCTAACGCTAGGGCTGATCTACTGTCTTGCAGCTGCCGGGGCTGATCTGTTGTGCAAAAACGCCGGGCTGCTATAGGGGAAAACGCTAGGCTTCTGCTGTAGCAAAAACGCTAGGTTTGTTGATGGGGGTCTTGCTGAGAAGTTGCCTGTTGAACAGAGTGTTCCTGCTGCCTCTTCTCCCAGATTGTGCTAGCGCTAGAGTTTCTTATATACTTGCATGGCTAAATCGCCCTACCTAGTTCCCAACAAAACTCACTTGAAAATAATAAGTGAAAATTGGCTAAAATAGGGAAAATAGGTCTATGCACTGTAAAAATGCTCCTGATGGGTTCTGATGGAAACCTGATGATCATGCTGTGTGCAACCAGAGGATATGCATCTACTCTAAGTGTCTGGACATGCACGGTCTACGAACAGACTCACAAAAGTACCAAATCACTTCCTAATCTAGGCTGACTGAACTGAACTGAACTGAACCGAACCCATGTCATGAAGTAGCTTGTCCACGTACACATAGGGTTAGATGTGCACGTGACATTAACAACGGCGAACAAAGTCATCCACATCCTTTTTAAGCTTCGGCCAATAGAAGTAACGCTCCACACCCTTCAAGGTGGTATCTATGCCGCGATGACCTGTAAAAGGTGGACAATGGCACTCTGTCAAGCAGAGTAACAAAGAACGACCGGAACGGACTCCCGTCGTTCCCGAAACGCGTTCCTACCTGAGCCAAGCACACGGAACGGGAACAGACACGGAACGGTGTTCCGCCCAAACGTGTCATCGGAACGGCCAATCGAAACGGGGCCGGAACGGCTGGAACGCCAATCCAAAGGCCGGACTGTCCGGAACGGCATTTTGAAAATTTTGACCGTTTTTTCAATTAAAAAAAGAGTTGTCCATGGCAGCGTTTTTAAACGTTTTGGGGGACGGGGGGGGGGGGTTCCTTATATAATGGCTCATCGCTCCCTCAACCCTTCAAGCTCTCAAGGCTCGCCGCAACATCGCTCAAGCCTCAAGCCTCACATGCTCTAGCCTCTCCCTCAAGCCTCTCTCAAGTCTCTGTGCATCCCTTGGGCCTCAAGTCTTCAAGCCTCAAGCTTGAAGCTCGGAGCTCTCTCCATTCATTCTCTCTCTCTCGAGTCTCGTCTACAGTCTCTCCCCCTCTCTCTTGCCACTTGGGCCTCAAGGCTCAAGAGTCAACTTTCAAGCCCTCGAGCTTCAAGTCTCTCCCCTCTCTCCCTCTTTTGCTGAAGCGCTCAAGCTCCACGCCACAACCTCTCTCTCTCTCTCTCTCTCTCTCTCTCTCTCTCTCTCTCTCTCTCTCTCTCTCTCGTGACAAGTCTCATGGCCCAAGCTTCCGCATCAAGTGAACGTGTCCTTGGGCACGAAGAAGAAGAAGGATGAAGCTTCATGGTGGGATGAAGTGCATTCCCGAGTGTTGGGAAAGACCGGTGGTGCACGTGCATGGAAGTGCAAATTATGTGGCTTTGAACGGCAATCTGGCACAACCAAAGTCCGTGCTCACCTCCTTAAGCTAGAGGGACAACAAGTAGCAATATTGTTGAAGGCATTTGAAGCCAAGGATGCCGCTATCAAAGCCAACAAAGAAGAGAAAGATGTGGCAAGGCCAAAGCATCCCGCAATCGACCCGACGACTTGGTTTTTCGCTCTTCTACACCTTCTTCATCGGTTGGTGGTGATAGAATGCGGCAACGACGGAGACGGCGGCGACATCATTTCGATCAGCATTTTTAATGCCTAATACTAGTCCGGTCTCCACTCCCAAATCTCACCAACGCACCCTACATAGCACTTGGGATCCAAAAAGGAAGGAGGATGTGGATGCAAGTGTTGCCCGCTTTTTCTATCATGATCACATCCCCTTCATAAAGGCTCGGTAAGACTTACCATCATTTTCTCACAATCAATTATCTCGATTCTCATTCTCATCAAAATAGTAAATACTAATACCTCTTGTATGCATTGTGTAGGTCGGAGTACTTCAAGACCATGTGCACCAGGATTGGAGAGTATGGGGCACGCTATGTGCCACCCTCTTCCGAGGCCCTCCGCACTACTCTACTCGGTAGAGAGAAGGCCGTTGTGGAGATGGGAACCCTCAACATAAGGAGGCAATGGACGAAGTATGGCGTGACCCTCATTGCGGATGGATGAAGCGACACTAGGAGGAGGTCCACCCATGGCATTGTTGACTATTCCAAAGGGGAGATGTATTTTGCCCACTCCCATGACGCCACGGAGACAGGAAAATCAGCAGATGTCCTTGGCACCTTACAGGTGAGTGAGCCTCCGCCGTAGAGACCGTTGGGTCGCACCTTGTGATAGGTCTAGTCACCGATGGGGAGGCCTCAAACAGGGCATCCGGAGCTACTTTGGAAGGCTCTTATCCTCACATCACGGTGTCCTTTTGCATGGCACATTGCCTTAACATCTTAAAGGATTTCGGCAAACTACCTTGGATAGAGTCTCTCATTGCATCTACGTCCAAGGTGATTGCAACATACTTTGAGCCGAGTTCTTGAAGCGGGTCGAGGGGCAAAGTGCTTCTAAAGTATTGTGAGACCCGCTTCGCCTACAACTATGTAATGGTAAGCCGCTTTGTAGAGTGTGAAAGTGCAGTGCGGCAGCTCTACATCAGTACAGAGTTTGTTGAGACTTCCCATGTCAGTACAGTCGTAGGGATCATTTGTATAGGGAAGGTAGAGGATCCTGAGTTACGGGAGTCTCTAAAGACTATTCAAAATGGTCAAACCAGTGATCCACTTGCTTAGAGTGATGGATGGTATGCAACCTTGCATTGGCAAGGTCTATGAAGCAATGGATCGCATGGTCGAGGCGCTTGCAGATCTTGAGAAGGACCCAGATAGGCTCGAAGAAATCAAAGACCTTTGCAGTAGCAGGTGGAATGCCTATAGTTCACCTCTTCATGGTGCAGCTTTTATGTTGGACCCAGAGTTCCAAGGTGCAGGACAGGAGCATGATTCAGAGGTGAACACACATTGGAACACCATCTTGAAAAAGCGTCACCTTGATCATGACATGCAGCCCAAAATCAAGGATCAGCTTGCATTTTACATGGATATGCGACGATTATTTGGGACAGCCAATGCCCAAATTGATCGCACAAAGATTTCCTCCGTCTTGTGGTGGCAAAAAAATGGTTTAGATGGTCTCGATCTTCAGCGACTTGCCGTCCGCATTCTCAGCCAAGCGGTTAGCTCCTCTTGCTTGGAGTGTATATAGCCACATTGCATCTAGAAAGAGAAACCGACTTGGAGTGGAGAAAGCAAATGATCTTGTTTTTGTCAATGCAAACTTAAGAATGCTTTGCAAGTCAGCATCGAAAGTGACAGATCCTTTTCTACAGTGGGAGATGGAGGCAAAGGCAGAGGCAGACGTGCTTGGAGAGGCAGGAGAACCTACTCATGAGGATAGCCTATGCAGGAGGATTGGGATGATATTCACAGCGTTCAGGACTCCACTACAGATTGGGAGGTGGGATGCTCTTCTGCCCCTACACAGAGGTGAACATCAGGCATGAGTCATGACTCATTGCTCATTGGTTTTTTATGTTTGTTTCCTTTGTGGCCGCCGGCTTTGCCCCCTTTTTCTATTGCACTACCACATGAGTGATTTGAGTCTTGACATGTCACCTAGTGACTCTTACAGTTGTTATTTAGCACTCTAGTCTCTACATGTCTTTTTGTAGCGCGTTGGTTGGCCTTGTAAGCCATCTTTATAATCTATCATCTTTTTGCTCCAAGCTTTTGTGTGGAGTCTTGACTCTATTCATCTTTGAGTTGATGTTCTTTCTATGAAGAATCAAGATGCTTTTGTGAAGGATGATCCCAATTCATGTGTTGTGTGTAGTGCACAATCGCATGTAAGCCTTAAGACTGAAGAATCATTGCAAAGCATGTCTAAATAGGATTCTACTTGGACTAATGGGTGTGTATGGCTCTCATATAGGTTAAATCCAACCTAATTTAAGCATATTTTAGGCTTACCGTTCCGGCCCCCGTTCCTGTTCCGCTTTTCTAGTGGGCATGGGGGGGGGGAGGGTCCGAAAACGTTCCAAAGGCCCCCGTTCCCGTTCCCCGTTCTTGGTTTCCGTTTCGGGTAACTTTGTTGTCAAGACCTTTTTCCTCAGAGGCTATGTAACACACAACGTCGTTTTCCACATCAAAGAGCCGTCCCGTATGGAATAGTCTGCAACTAGCTCCCCATTTTGAACATATTTGCAAAATAAGAATCCATGGCGTATTGATCAACCATATCCTCAAAAGCTTCTGTGATCGATCGCGAAAACAGCCAGAACCAAGGGCTTCCGAGACAATGCATCTGCCACTAAATTCTTTTGTCCTTGAACATGGACAATCGGGAAGTGAAACAGTGACAGAAGGGTAGCCCATCGCATCTGCTCTTCCGAAAGTTGCTTCTTTGACAAGGAGTAGCGTAAACTCTGATGATCCGTAAAGACTGTATAATCAGCTCCGAGTAACTAGTATCGCCATTGAGTAAGAGTATGGATCACCGCCGATAGCTCTTTTCATAAATTTGTGCAACCATTTAAGGACGTAAAAATATCCTGCTCTCATAAGCAATAACATGGCCTTCTTCCATAAGATTGCTTCTAAACTACGACCATAAGCATCACAGTAAATTTCGAATGGCTTTTGCAAGTCTAGTAAGGCCAACACGAGTCCACTAATCAACTTTTCTTTGAGAGTGTCAAAGGCTGCAATCTTTGTCGGTCCCCAAGTAAAAAGGTACTCCTTTTTGAGACAGCATATGCAAAGGAGAAACTCTCTACAAATTTCCGAATGAACCACCGATAATATGAGCACAAGCCCAGATAAGCTTCGAACCACATGAACATTCTTCAAATCAGGCCAATAACGAATAGTCTCAAGTTTGGCCAAGTCCATCTTTACCCCTACTGCTGAGACGATATGTCCCCAAAAGTGTATCCCTGAAAGAAAAATTCGCTCTTTTTCATATTTATAACCAATTTATGCTTCTGTAGTGCCTGTAAAACTCTCTGAAAATCCCAAAAGTCATCATGAAAGCTGTCTTGTAGACGTCTACAGGAGCAATTCAGATCTGATGATAACCACTCTTCATATCAATTTGGGAAGTAGAATTTTGAAGTCTGTCGAGTATATCATCGATCCTCGTAATGTGGAAATCTATTCTCATACATTGTTTCTTTATTTTGGCCTCGGCTAACTCTGTAAGGTGGCCAGTTCGGTGGTGTACTACAAGGAATCAATCATGTGATCTTCAGGACGTGAAGGAGGCAACTCGCCTTGTACGCCTTCAGAGAAACAGTCAGCCTCTATTATAAAATCTTGTCATTCCTTTTCGAGGTCAAACATATTCGACCTTCAATCGTCATTCAATTCTTTCAAGAAAATCGAGTAAAGAAAACTGGATTTCATCAAGTACAATCTCTTTGCCCTTCTCATTTGTCAAAGCGCTTTCTTAGCCCGATAGTTAACCACGGCGTTGTTCTTGTGGTACCAAGGGATTCCTAGGAGGACATCACACCCTTCCAAAGGCACGATATAAAAGTCCTCGTGCCCAAAATACCCCCGACAATGCAAACGAAGTTTGCCAATGACAGGTGTAATGGCAACACCCCATCTGGGTGCCCCTAGAACTGCCTCCGCCTGTGGCCTTAGCCTATTGAGTGTAATTCCAAATCGAGCCGTCAATGAAGTTGGCCTTGGCTCCTCCATCAAAGAAAAATGAGGGCTTCCTGATCTTTCACTTTGCCCCATGTGCGGCAAAGTTTTGTGCTTTTGTTCGTCCGATTCGGGTCAGTCCCCACGCAATGTGGTACCAGTTCTGCTTTCATCTTTCCTTTTCTTCCGCACTCGACTGCTGCTCTATAACTCTCAAGTTTATCTTCTGGTGGTCCTTTGGTTCATCTTCCTTTCAAGAGTTCTTGTCCATCTCTTTCTACGAGAACAGGTTCCGCTTTTCTGCATTTGTTTGTCCTTTCAGCTTATCTACCGACCTGAGAGGAGAAGCAATGGCCAAACACCATCTCGAGTAAATCATATCAATCGGGTTATTCTTCATGTGTTTCGCAAGTCTCGAGTCTATGGAGTACTTGATCAATCTTTTCACAGATGTGTCAAGTTTCAACCTGCAGTTGACGTTTGTACTCCGCTCTGGCAAAATTTTCCACAAAGAATCTATCCAAATCTTCATTCTTTTCTTCAGTTCCCGTGCTAGATCTCAACTTCTCTTTTGCTTGCCCACCTAAAGGTGTTATCTCTGTCATATTCTCCAAGAGAACCCATGTGTAATCTGGGATTCTTTATGGCTTTATGCCCTGTAAGACAGAGCAATGAAGACGGGAGCGCGCCCGATGCGTGATGAAGTAAGGGTGGAAGTGGCTAATAAGTCTGGGGTCGGGACATGAAGATTCTTTCCAAAAAAAAAAAAAACTGCGTGTGCTGCAAAAAGGATCGGATCCTCCATAGAAGAAGTATCTTTCTGTGCTCTGATACCATTGTAACAAGCTTGGACACTCCAAGCAAGAAATCGATAGCAACACACGAACAGAAACTTCATAATCTTTACACTTTAATAGAGAGAGCGAGAGTCGACGCAGCCCGGCGTAGTTCCATGCCCAGAGAGATTGGCCCCAAAAACTGGCGCCCCTTTCGGTATTTCTTTTTCTCATTGCAAAGTACAACTTCCGTGGGTCCTCGGCTCTCAGGCTTTGCCTCCACATGCCTTGAAGAGTGAGGCCCTTGGGTTCCTTTTAGTCTTACAAAGAGATGCCAAAAGCAGAGCCCCAAAAGCAGTTAAACTCAAAAGCAAGGGATCCCAAAAGCAACTAGCTCCAAAAACTGTGAAAAAGCAGCCAACGCAAAAATACGGAATTCCGTAAACGCCTGCCACGTCAATAGCCAACGTGAAACGCGGAAATCCATACAATATGCCACGTTAACTTGTCAGCACGAATTGCAAAATTCTGTACTGCTACTGCGTGGCACTCTGCCGTACAGCTGCCATGTCGTCACTTTTGTCCGAGGCTGGTCATGCCACGACATCAATTTGTGACAACCTATGCAGACAGCTTCCCTCGCCAAGGCTCTCTATTTCATGTTGCTCGTGGATCAGCCGCTTTACTTGCGTATACTTTGTACAACACAAGCGCGAGGCATTTGACCTCTTCAAGAATTGGAGTTCTCTTGTGGAGAAGGAAAGCAATCAAGTGTTGAAGACTATTTGATCGGACAAAGGCAGGGAGTTTACCGCCAATGCTTTCATTTAGTTTTGTACAGACCATGGCATCAGTAAGAGCTTGCGAATACCGGATCACCTTCAGAGAATGGAGTTGTGGAGCGAAAGAACATGACAATGGTAGAAATGGCACGGACCATGCTCGAGTATCGAGACTTGCCAAAGTCTTTATGGGCAAAGACAGTTGTGATGCCAATTGATCTCCAACCTCTTCAGTTCCTAAGAAGATCCCATTTGAAGACTATTTTGGTAAGAAGCCCGACGTCTCCCACTTTCTGATTTTTGGGAGCGATGCATACATCCATGTACCGAAGGAGACAAGGGGGAAGTTTGACCCCAAGTCCAGGAGAATGATTTTTGTTGGCTACAACACTCTTTCCGAGGGTTTTCGACTCTATGATCCAGAAAAGAAGGATGTTGTACTCAGCAGTGATGTTGTCTTCGACGAGATTCTACCTTTAGAGGGTGCTTCCGCTTCCAAGTTTTCCACGACCACCCTAATTTGCCGACACTTGAAGACCCTGAGTTTTATTTGCCTCTTGATGAACCCTCTTCTCCTACCCCTGTCCCTTAGGCTTTAAAGGAGGATGCACCTATCCTTGATGATGCAGATGACAGTGGTTCTCATCATAGTGGAAAGTTAGAGCCAGATATACCAGTAGCTCCGTTCCCAAGGAGCAGGGAGCAAGACAGATATGTTGCCGAAGTGGCTATTGAAGACTTTGCGAGATCCAACAACTTCAGATTTTCCACCTGATTGGCGTGAAGCCGGTACTACACGACAATCTCAGCGACTTCATGTTGTTGAGGTAGATGGGATATTACTACAGGTGAACTATGCTTTGATGTCTACAATGATCAAGGACAGAGACCCTCTCATAGTTGAGAAGGCCCTTTTACAACGGAAGTGGAAGGTGGCTATGCAAAAAAGAACTTGATTCCATCAAGAAGAACAACACTTGGGTGTTGGTTCCGCGGCCTACCAAGCGGAAAGTCATGGGTGTCAAATAGGTCTACAAGACCAAGTACAAATCTGATGGTTCTTTAGACAAGCACAAGGCAAGTCTAGTTGCCAAGGGTTTTTCTCAAAAACCTGGTGTAGACTATGACGAGACCTTTGCTCCGATTGTAAGGATGGCGACCATTCGGATAGTTTTTGCCTCGTTGCCTTTTTCGGGTGGCCAGTTTTTCAGATGGATGTTGTTTCAGCATTTCTCAATGGTGACGTAGAGGAGGAGGTGTGTCACAAACTCGTGACATGGCTTCTGGCTGCTGCCCACTAGACTCACACACACACACCCCGGAATGCTGACGTGGCAAGGAATACCGTTGAATTGCTTATGTGGCGTTGCAGTACGGACAGGCTTGCAAATTGCGGAGAATGTGCCACGTGGCAAGCTGTACGGACGCCTGCGGAAATTACGGCAGCAGTTGTACGAAAAAGCAGGGCCAGCTTTTCGGCGGATTTTGGGCTGCTTTTTATGGCTCCACAATTTGCAAGAGCTTGTGAGAGAGAGAGAGAGAGAGAGAGAGAGAGAGAGAGAGAGAGAGAGAGAGAGAGAGAGAGAGAGAGAGAGAGAAAGACCTCTTTTGCTTTATTCCACGCAAGAGGATTAGAGAGACAGAGAGTGACCTCTTTTGCTTTATTTTTTAAAGCTTTTGGGAACAGCCTTTGGGGCTCTGCTTTTAGCATCCCTTGTAAATCCTTTAAATATGCGGGTAGGTCTCTCATAACTCAGAGCATCTGGACGTAGAGTCTGAGTGTGAGCGCCTGCCTACACTCTTGTACTTTGAACACAGATTAATACAAAAACAAATACCGAAAGGGGCGCTGTAACAAACTTGGACACTCCAAGTCAAGAATCAATCCCGACAGCACCAAATAACCACTTCAAAACAATTCACAAATCACAATAGATTTGCACTGGCCCGGCGGAGTTTCGTGCCTAGAGATATTGGCTCCAAAGACTCTCGCCCCTTTCGGTATTTCTTTATGTACTAAATCAATTGTCGAAGTACAAAGAGCGGTTAGGGTTTCACTCTCAGACTCTGCGTCTAGATGCTCTGAGAAGTGAGCCCTAAACCGTGAATATAAAGATTACAAGGGATGCCCAAAAGTAGAGCCCCAAAAGCTTAACATCAAAAGCAGTTTCTCTCTCTCTCAATGAGAGCAAGTAAATAAAGCAAATTCTCTCTTCTCTCTCTCAATTTTCCCTTGCATAGCAAAAAGCCAGTAAAAGTTGCGTCACTTTTTCTCAGCTTCCGTGATTTCCGGAATCCGTACACTGTTGCCACGTGGCACTGGCGCCAGATTTTAGGGTTTTCCAGCCACTTAGGGTTTCAACCAGCAGTTAGGGTTAGGGTTTCAGCAAAATTAGGGTTTTTGGCAGAAATTAGGGTTTGTAGGATCTTTAGGGTTTCTGGCAGAAATTAGGGTTTCTGCTGTCAGTAGCCACGTCATCACTTAGTGACATATCCCCCTCTTGAAAAGCATTGTAATCGACCGCGATTACGCCTGCAAAACTGACAAAAGCCATAAACGGTCTTAGCAGACATTGATTGTTAGTACCTACGTACTAGGAACACATCTAGCACATGTACCAAATCGACAGTCACATCACAGGATATCACAGGATATCACAGGACATCACATGACATTCAACATTCATTCGGATCTTAGACCATGATTTATCGGCAATGTAGCTAGCAATAACATCTAGGTCAAACGGGACCTCATCAATGTCCGATTGACTAACCCCTATTGCAACCATGTCTATTCGAGATCAATCATACCAAAATGTTGCAGTCATTTCGTCTATCAGTTCCTGCACTTAAGAGAAGTCAAGAACAAATCAGTATCATAATCAAGAATTCTATTTCATTAAAGTCATACAACAGAATACTGTCAGCTTTCAGTATCCTTGAAGCTCAAAGCCCGTCGAAGAGAGTATCGTGTTATTGTAGGCAAATTCCACCAAAGGTAAGTACTTTTCCCATTGAATCTTCTGATTAGAGATATAAGACTTCAATAAATCTAGAACCACTGAATTTGCAATCACAGATTGCCCATCAACAATGACGAGAACTGCAACCGCGTGCCAATGTTCTCCCAAATTGCCTTCCAAAACAAACTCGTAAATTAGGGGTCTCTATCGGAGACAATAGTTTCAGGCATGCCATGTAATCTGAAGATCTGGGCCACAAACAGTCTCGCTAAGTGATCAGGCTTAACTGTTTTCTTCACTGGAATGAAATGAGCTTGTTTGCTAAATCTGTCAGTAACAGTTCAGATACCATTGTGACCACTCTGTGTTCTCGGGAGATCAAAAATGAAATCCATCGCAATACTTTCCCGAGGCGGGTGGGTATGGGTAAAGGCACTAACAATCCCTATGCCTATGCTTATCAAACTTGACCTTCTGGCATACTAAGCAACTGCGCACAAACTCTTCCACATCCTTTTTGAGTCTCGGCCAAAAGAAGTATCTCTCTACCCCCTTCATGGTGGCAGCAATGCCGCGGTGACCCGTAAAAGGTGGACAGTGACATTCAGTCATAACCTTGTCCCTCAACGGCTGTGGCGCACAACATAGTCTTTCTCATCAAGTAGCCTTCCCGGAGGGAGTATCCAACTACTGTCTCCCCATCCCATATTCGTGTGAAAATATCTGCAAAGTCTGTATCTGTGGCAGACTGATCAACCATATCCTCAAAGCTCCTATGATGTATCGCGGAAATAGCCAGAACCAACGGCTTCCGAGACAAAGCATCTACCACCACATTCTTCTATCCCTGCACATGGACAATCTGGAAGTGAAACTGTGACAAGATGTTCGCCCACCGCATCTGTTTTTCCGAAAGCTGCTTCTGTGACAAGAAGTAGCGCAAACTCTGATGGTCTGTAAAGACAGTAAAATCCGCTCCAAGTAGGTAATGCCGCCACTGAGTAAGAGCATGGATAACCGCCAAAAGCTCTTTCTCATATATCTGTGCTGTCATCTCCGGCCTAGAGAACAATCGGCTCTCGTAAGCAATGACATGGCCTTCTTGCATCAAGACTGCACCCAGACTACGACCACAATCATCACAATATACTTCAAATGACTTCTGCAAGTCCGGCAAAGTCAAAATTGGTCCCATAGTCAATTTCTCTTTCAATGTCTGAAAGGCAGTCACCTCTGTGGATCCCCACGAGAAAGGGACTCCTTTCTGTGTCAAGACATGCAAAAGGGAAGCAACCTCTGCAAACTTTCGTATGAACCGCCTGTAGTACGAACACAGTCCCAAGAAGCTTCTAACTTCATGGACATTCTTCAAATCGGGCCAATCACGTATAGTCTCTATCTTGGCCGGATCCATTTGCACTCTTGCTGCTGAGACAATGTGTCCCAAAAAGTGTCTCTCTGGCAGGAAAAATTCACTTTTCTTTGCATTAATCACTAACTTGTGATCTCGTAATGCCTGAAAGACCTGAAGCAGATGATCTCTGTGTTCTGTCTCATTCTTGGAGAAAACAATGATGTCGTCAAAGAAAGTGCCAACAAATAGTCTGTACTCTCAAAAAATCCTGTCCATCATCCGGTTAAATGTCGCAGGAGCATTGGTTAAGCCAAAAGGCATCACCAAAAACTCAAATAACCCAAAAGTCGTCCGAAAGGCTGTCTTGTAGACGTCTCCCGGCGCGATTCGGATCTGATGATATCCACTCTTCAAGTTAATCCTGCTAAAGCACGAGGATCCCTGTAACCTGTCGATTATATCATCGATCCTAGGAATCGGAAATCTGTTCTTGATGGTGATTTTGTTGAGAGCTCTATAATCGATGCACATCCTCCAAGATCCGTCTTTCTTCAAAACCAACAACATTGGAGAGCAATATGGTGAAGTACTAGGCTAGACAAGACCCTTTTCCAAGAGGTCTTTCACTTGGTTCATAATCTCTTCATTCTGTGCTCGGCTTACACGGTAAGGTGGCCAGTTCGATGGTGTGCTTCCAGGTATCAGATCAATGGTATGATCTTCAGGACGAGCAGGTGGTAACTCTCCTGGTAGGCCCTCTGAGAAGCAATCGGCGTGAGAGTGGAGAAAATCTTGGCGTTCTTTATCAAGTTTAGACATATTTGTCCTATCCTTATCGCCCAATTCTTTCATAAAGATCGAGTAAACAAACAGACTAGATTTCATTAATTTTGAAATGGCTGAAGCCAATACAATAGGGACAGACTCGCCCTTCAGTTTAATATCAAGTACAATTGTTCTACCCTTTTCTGTAGTCAAAGTCGCTTTTCTCGCCCGATAATCGACCACGGCCTTGTTCTTGTCGTACCAGGGAATCCCTAAGAGAACATCACAACCCTCCAAAGGCATTATGAAGAAGTCCTCATGCCCCAAATACCCTTGACAATGCAACCGAAGTTTGCCAATGACAAGTGTAATGGCTACGTCCCTACCGGGTGCCGCTAGAACTGCCTACGCAAGTGGTCCCATCCGATCAGGAGTAGTCTCGAGCCGCGCCGCCAATTCCGGTGAAATGAAGTTGTCCTTGGCTCCTCCATCAAAGAAAATCAGGGCCTCTTGATCTTTCACTTTGCCCCAAGCTCGGCAAAGTTCTGTAATCTCGTCCATGGTGTCGGGATAGGTACCCACACAATCTGGAACCAGTCCTGTTTTCATCTTGCCTTTTCGTCCACGTTCCTCAGCTGCTCTCGAACTCTCAGGCCTATCGTCGTCCTTATCATTTTGTTCTTTCTGTGCCTTTTTAGGGCACTTCACGGAGATGTGTCCATGTTCCCCGCATCTAAAGCACTTCCCCTCCTTGATAAATCGAGCTCGCTCCTGAGGAGTAAGCTTGGGTCGTACATCCTTTTTCTCTGAGTTGCTCTTTTTCTTTCTACTTTCATTCCTAGAAGTCTGTTCGGCTCGTTGTGTCATGGCCTCATCTGTGGGGTAGGTCAGACTGCCAGAGTGAATGGCAAAGCCCCGCTTCGCATGACTCATCAACTCCTGAATAGAAGCTGACTTCTGTTCCAAGAAGTGATCTCGGATCTCTGTAGGTATACCCAAGGTGAACCGCTCAATCTGTTCTCTGAACGAGATCTTCTTGAATGAAGAAGCGGGTAGAAAAGAGCTCCAAATCTTTCACAATAAGCATTGATTGTATCTTTCTTGGTCATCCAAAGATGGTTCCAAGCAGCTCGTATATCTCGTTCATACTCTTGCGTCAACCAAGAAGAAATAAAAAGCTTCTTAAATTTCAGCCATTTAACTAGCACAGTCTTGTTTAAAAAGAAGCGTGGACCACCAAGTACAAGCATTCCCCTTAAAGTAAGAGGCAGCTCTCTGAATCTTGGAGTGCTCTGAATAGCGTCCTCCCGCGAAAGCGATGTCAAACTGCTGTATAAAAGACAAAGCCTTCGACGCATCTGAGTATCCTGAAAAAGTATCAAACTTGATCGAGTGGCCACCTTCCTTAAACTCTTGGACTTTCTTGCTTTTATCTTCGAGAAAGTCACACTGGTTGGCTTTGTAAAAATTCTTCTTGTTCGCATAAAAGTTTCCGTCATCGGAATCTGAGCTGTCTGTAGACGAGTCCTCAATAGAACTGTCAGTCTCTAGGCGAGATTTAGCCTTCTTTGCCTTTTTCTTGCCCTTTCCGAAGCTTTGTTTCTTGCTTCACTTTTTACCTTTTCTGTCTTCTTCGCTCGAATCTGAAGAGCTAGAAGAACTCTCAAAAGAAGAAGAAGGAGAAGAATTGGGTACTCCTTCAAATGGAACACGCTTCTTCTGTTTCTTTGCCTTGTCAAATGTCGACTGACGACCCAAATATCCCGGGAAGTCAGTGCTTTTCTTCTGCTTTTTGCCGTGCTTTTTGGCTTTCTTTTGCGTGTCAAAAAGCTGAGCAATCAGTGCATCAACCACCTCTTGTAATTCCTTCTCTGAATACTGTTTGTGATCAGAAGGTTTCTTGAGAGCGGGTTTCAGGGGTGGTGTAGTGGTTTTCTGCCACTGCGTATGCACTTGCTGAAAAGAAGTCTCACTCATATATTTTGCCAATTTCGGGTCCTTCGCAAAACTGAGCATCATCTTTGTTGCATCGCTGATCAATTGACGACGCTTCATCTCTCTTTGCTCCGCCTGAGTAGGCCGAGGCGGGCCATACTCTTCCGGAATCTTCATTGTGATCCATGCCCGCATCTCCAGATGCAGAGGGAGTCAACTGATCCTTGCGTGAAGCCATAGGTGTTGCGGAAAAAAATTGGGGATCGGATTTCCCATAGAAGAGAAATCGGCCGTGCTCTAATACCACTGTAACAAACTTGGACACTCCAAGTCAAGAATCAATCGCGACAGCACCAAATAACCACTTCAAAACAATTCACAGATCACAATAGATTTGCACTGGCCCGGCGGAGTTCCGTGCCTAGAGATATTGGCCCCAAAGACTGGTCCCCCCTTTCGGTATTTCTTTATGTATTAAATCAATTGTCAAAGTACAGATGCTCTGACAAGTGAGCCCTAAACCGTGAATATAAAGATTACAAGGGATGCCCAAAAGCAAAGCCCCAAAAGCTTAACATCAAAAGCAGTTTCTCTCTCTCTCTCAATGAGAGCAAGTAAATAAAGAAAAATCTCTCTCTCTCTCTCTCTCAATTTTCCCTTGCATAGCAAAAAGCCAGCAAAAATTGCGTCGCTCATTGCTTTTTCTCAGCTTCCGTGACTTCCGGAATCCATACACTGCTGCCACGTGGCACTGGCGCCAGATTTTAGGGTTTTCCAGCCACTTAGGGTTTCAGCCAGCAGTTAGGGTTAGGGTTTCCAGAAATTAGGGTTTTTGCAAAATTAGGGTTTCTGGCAGAAATTAGGGTTTGCAGGATTTTTAGGGTTTCTAGCAGAAATTAGAGTTTCTGCTGTCGATAGCCACGTCATCACTTTGTGACAGGCGCCAGTCTTTGGGGCCAATATCTTTAGGCACGGAACTCCGTTGGGCCAGTGTCGAATCAATTGTAAACTGTGAACTGTCTCAAGTGGATATTTTGTGGTGTCGCGGTAGATTCTCGGCTTGGAGTGTCCAAGTTTGTTACAAGGTGTAGGTGGAGCAAGGATCGAGACTTCAAAGACATGGTTTGTAGGTTGCTAAAGGCTCTCTACGGCCTAAAGCAATCCCCTTGAGCGTGGTGCGAAAAGATAGACTCTTTCTTCCTACGACACTCCTTTCGACGATCTTCTGCAGACCCATACTTATACAATTACCATGAGGGAGGATTGGTGACACTTGTTATCCTCTATGTGGACGATCTTGTGATTACAAGTAGCCATGTTGGGCACATCCGCGGTACTATGGAGACCTAGGCTAAGGAGTTTGAGATGACAAATCTTGGCTTGCTTCATCACTTTCTTGGATTGGAGATATGGCAGACAAAGGGGGACATATCCACGGATGGAATGATTCGAATTGGGGTGGAGATCCAGATGGACGACGGTCAACTACAGGTTACACCTTTTCTTTTGGCTTAGGAACAATTTCATGGAGCAGCAAGAAACAGCTTACAGTTGCCTTATCTTCCACGAAGGTAGAGTACCCAGATGTTTGCAGTGCTACATGTGAGTCAGTGTGGATTCGGAGGGTACTTTTGGAGACGGGCTTTCCCCAACAGACGACCATCATGTACTCTGACAACCAAAGTTATATAGCCATTACGAGGAACCTGGTGTTCCACTCTAGGACCAAGCATATAGACCATTTTGTACGTGACTAGACCAAGGATAGCTCTATTCGACTAGAGTACATCCTAACTACGGATAACCTTGCTGATATCTTCACCAAACCTTTTCCGCAGGCGACATTATCCTCTCATACCAACTCCCTTGGACTTGTTTCCCGTCCAGGAGCTGAGAGGGGGTGTTAGAGTTCACATTCCTGTTCGGTGGTGGCTCCAGTATCTGCGAGGAGCACATTAGGGAGTGTGAGTTGTTTTGTGGTTGCGCCTCGCCGTACTTGAGGTAGACGTACATGTACATTGTACACAGCGGTGCACTTCCCGGTGTTGCTCACCCGATAGGCTAGCATAAGGCGGGACCCCCGTTCCTAGGATTTTCCGAGGTCAGATTCTCGAATCTTCTGCAGTTTTGCTACTAAATATGTGTGTCAGGTCACGTTTAGTGAGTACGCATATTTATAAGCATTTTTAGGCCATTTATCAAGATCGTGGGATTTTGCAGTAGGTAGGGCAATTCTAGGAATTGCCTATATATGCAATCCCTCCCCTTGTACTTTTGGCATGTTGTGCAGTGCAGATATCTAGTGTTTTGGGCTACACCATCTCTCTAGCGTTTAGGTGTGAGCGCCACTCTCTCTCTAGCATTTTCTCTCTCCACCATCGATCTCTCTCCCTAGCCTGTCTCTTCCTGTTGCTAGCGCTCCCTCATCCTTGCCGTGTGCACTCTATCTCGAAGTGGCACACTGTGCAGCGAGTTCCTGTGCCCATTCGGTGGGCGGTACACGCTAGGAGAACAACGAGGAGATCCATCGCGATAGATCCGAAATCTATTGGTTGCCCAGTACAGAGAGGAGGTTTTCTCACAGTTGCAGACAAGTTCATACCCAATTCACCCTTTTCCGTTGCTCTTTTGACACTTATATGGCCTATATGCTCAGATAATGATGCTGCCCACCTACTACCAGATCTCAGGGGAGGAAGCATTCACAATAGGCTTCTTCAAGATCAAAACAAAGATCTTCTACCCAAGGGCAAAGAATGAGGCCAAGTTCGTGACCTAGAGCGCCGTCAACCAAGCTCACCACACCAAGCGGATACTCCAATCCATAGTTACAAGGAATGGCCATTTTCAAGTCTCCGTTCCCCGTTTCGTGTTTCAGACGTGAGTATCCGAAACAGGGAATGGCATTTCATGCATGTTGCCGTTCCGCGTTCCCCGTTCCAATTTTCAGATCCGGGTAACTATGCTCCAATCACGAGAGCAAGCAGAGAGGTGTCAGCGCTACCTCAAAGCAAAAGCAAGGTCCAAGAGAAATACCTCCAAATAGAGACAACGCGAGTGCGTACGCAGTCCAGGTGGAGGTGAATGTTCAGCCAGAACCAGTCATGAGGATACCCCACCTGAGATGGCCCAAAAAACCCCTTCAAACTCTGGACTCTTGGGAACTGCCAACTTAAAAATTTGTACTTTTCAAGTTAATCTCATGTACTCGAGGCCAATGAGCTTCCAATTTGTATCTAATAGAACCAAAATAGCGAGATTAGCTCAAAAATCATCTAAGTAGTGTTCCCAGAGCCTAGTATATATGTGAAAAAGCTTATTTTTTTAAGGATTTTTAGTGGAGTGCTTAGAAGAGAACAAAGAGAGTAAAAGAACTTCTGACACGTCTATCGTGCTCATTTGTATGTACTTCGTGATTCCAATTGAATGGTCTTATTCCTTTCGTCGTGCTCTACATGCTGAGTGTTGATTTGTATCCTTTGCATGCCGGATTTGTGCATAATTAGTGTGCTTAGATCTCTGGATTAAATATTTAACTAGGCTCAAATCTCTTGGGAAATCAAGTCTATTGCATACTAGGGTTGCTAGGAACGCTTTGTATGAGATTGATCCCGTTTGTGGCCCGATCTATGCAGTGACCTTTTTCACTCGAAAATGGTCAAGACCACTTTCATGGCCGCTCTGTCAGTATTTCCCCAAGTCGTCACTTGGGATGTGTTCCCCATGCCCCAAGGCCCTATCCCCTCAAGTGGTGCAAGTAGATTTGGTGTTTTAAGGTATATGGCATTCCTTCTGCTCTCACGTAAGCTTGATAAATGAGCATATCCTCTCTTTGCTTTAGCTTAGTCTACTCAAGGATATCTTTTGACACCTACATATCTCTTTCCATGCCTCGAGCCGGGTTGGCTATGTCCTCGTCGACATATTTTATGTTTTCAAGTTCTCGTTGCTCTGCAATAAGGCAAGTGGCAGTGTGACCGTGAAACACAGCCACCAAGATACTGCAGAATATCCTCAAGAAGATCGTTGAAGAACACAAATTGGATTGGGAGGAAAAGCTATACTCAGTACTCTACGCATTCAGAACTACAGCCTCAACAGGAGCAAGCCTCCTTTGGCTCATCTATGGAACCAAAGCCGTAAAGCTTCTCAAATACATCGTTCCCAATCTATGCATCACAGTCCAACACCTTCCCAACAGCCAGTCCAAAAAGCACAGACTTGAAGCCCTGCTAAAGCTAGAGAAAGACCGCATCACAGCTCAAGCCATAGCCAAAATCTTACAGCATTAAAGAAAGCGCTTTGAAGAACAGTATTCCAAGAGGCAAATCTTTGAAGACAGCCAAGAAGTACTATTGTTCAATACCCGAGACGGCGCTATGCCAAGAAAGCTCAACATGCGGTGGATCGGCCCTTCCGAATACAACAGCACATCAACAACAGCACCTTTCTGCTATAGCATCTGGATAGAGCCCTCTTGCCAAAGCCAGTCAACTGCTACCAACTCAGGCCACATACACAAGGCAACAGATGTCGACAGCAACACCGAACAGCCACGGAAGACAAATTGAGGCAAGCACTCATTTCATTGCGTGTAAATTTAACGTGCCTTCTAAATAGGAGCCCACATCATTAAGTTCATGGGACATACAACCTTGAGGCACCACCCAACCCAATGATTCTAAGGTGAATACTGTGACCCCTATGTGACATCCAACGACAGTCATATAACAGACACCCAGTTCTCCCCATGCAGTGCCCTGGCCCTACGCGTCCTAAGACCTGCAAGCTATAAAAACAGAAAGCATCTCTAAGTGAAGCCCTACCTACTCAATCTAGGAGCAAAATTTCGGTCCATTAACAATGGAACGATCATAAGGAGCCGCCCATACTCAATATCTCTTCCATATGTCGAGTTTCCACATCTAATGCATGTTCCTCTGCCTCGAGTACACTTAGATCAAAATCAATGATCTTCACACTCGTCTGTTTGCCTCTCCACACTACATGGGAGAGCTTGAGATCATTATGGAGTACCCCAGCAGCATGGATTTCTTTTAGGGCACCCACGATTGCCTGTGATAACATTTTTCCAGTTTTCCCCTTCAACGATTTTTCTTCCAAAGGATGTCCCTCATCAGACAGCCCTAAGAAATACATAATTGTGTGTGGGATTCTGCCTGCCACTATTAACCTTGGAATGCTCTTCCCCTGAATAGCATGAAGGGCGTCGTATACTTTACCTTCATGGAGATACGCCGTCCGAGCCGCTTCAAATCTGAAATCATACGTCTTCAATGCTAGCTTTATGTGGTCAAACTCGCCTTCCAGCACATTGCCATACTTGGCAAATCCAATCACATTACCAGAGATGCCCAATGTCTCGAAAGCGCCATGTTCTTGAAAGAAATCTATTGTAGTGAAACTTCGTGGCCTTTTCCTGCTGCTGGAGCTAGCACTCACTGTGATTGTTGGGCGAGCTGAGAGCCTTCCGCTTCTCGTAATCATCTCTCCCTGGGCTACTGCAATTTTATAGCCTTGTGGTGGGGTGTCTGGCACTGTAACTCTTGAGAGCGCATGTTTCTCTAACCGATCTCTATAGGCAAGAGAAATCACCAAAAAAAACTTCTCCAATGGGGCATCTTCCACAGCCACTACAGGTGAAAATTGCAAGGACTTCAAATCTGTCCTTCTAAAAAATACAGTGCTATTGTAGTTGGTGATGAAGCCATACTTGGTTTCATCTAGCACCATGTCTCCAAATAGTTGTTGTAGCACCTCCTTCATGGCCTGCCCCTTTTTCTTATCAATCAAGCGTGCTGCATAAGTGACATCCCTAAGGATCTCCCATTGCCATGGTCCTTTAACTTCCCCATTGCCAAAAATTCTTCTTGAGAGTTCTCGCCTGTTTCCAGTTGGCTGAGGATCATCACTCATAATAACTATATCCGTGTAACTCAGACTCCTACCACTTCCCCCTTGCACATACCTCCATGGAATGTTAAATTTTGCAGCTAGCTTATTAATTCTTGGAAACATGACAGATTCAATAGCAACTCTGACCCCTATTTCATCTGCAGCGGATTCAAGTGGAGCATCTGCAAAAACATCCATCACATTCAAATGACTTGGAGCTGTGTCATCAAGAGTGTTCGACAGCATTCTTGCATCCTGAAGAAAGTTGGGCCACTCCTCCAGACTTGAAAAACTCCTTGGTGCTGTAGGTACTGTCCTACTACTTGATCTTCTTTGGGATAATCTACCTGGGAGTACAGGCAACTCTGCTTGGGCTAGCTGACGGTCCGTGAGCCTTCCTGCCATCGCACTTCAAACCCTGATGCTGTGCCCTTTGCTTTCAACCCACAGACTGCCAACACAAGATTGTACATGTTCACCGACCGGCAAATTTTCATTAACGACGGCCGACCGATGTATTGAGCGGTGCCAAAAAAAGTCCTTTTTGGACTCTTTGAGCCCACAAGTGACCACGTGGAGCACTTACAACACGTCCAAAATAAAGCAATTAAAAAACCGCAACACGTCCAAAATAAAACACAATATCGAAAGCAATTAATAAAAAGAAGGAATTGGACTCCCCTGGCGATGGTTCCCCAGGATGGCCACCTGCATTGTACCTTCTCATCTGCTTGACATGGCAGCTCCTCCTCAGACAACGCCCTCTCTGGCTAATTGGATGACCCCTGATGATCTCCTGTCCTCCTCCTCAGGAATGCCATGATTCTCCTTGCCTTCGGGTCCTCATCTCTTCTCAACAGATCTTCGACTGCCCTACCCCCTAGTCTGTGAGCTCTCTCTACCCGCTCATCTACACTAGTAGCCCGTGATGAACTCCCTATCCCTGCAGCCCGCCTTGGCTCTCTTGCTTCCTTTTGGGCGCTCCCCTTTTGATCCATGGCAGCGACTCTTCACGTGCGCACCATGCTTGCAAGTCGAAAACCTTTTTACAGTTTGAATAAACACTGATTATTTTTTTACGAAAGACCTCCTACTCCCTCATTCCCATAAGGCCTCTCCGACTTGCATCCAGTATTCTTCTCTGGTGTGTGAGCTCCCAAAGCTTAATACATTCCCAACACAGCCCTGGGTCAGATCCACCGAGTGGAGCTTTTCCCCGAGTGGCAACCTATGTTGCACATCATAGCCCAAGCCTTGCCATATATAGGATAGGCAACGTTTCCAGCGGATGGATTACTACAATCTATAGTGCCAAGCATGTTAAACGGTTGCATGGAGATCGATGGAGTCCACCTAAGGCAATCCATGATCAGTGTGATTATCACTATTGGTGGCGTTATTGCAAGTACAAGTACTATAATTGCTATGTAAATTGGTATTGTTGATGTTGATATTGTAGTGCAGCATGTAAACCGATATTAATCAACCCCGCCACTTGTCTGCGGCCAACTGACATGCGTGCTACTGCTCCGTCTCTGCAAGAAGTTGACCATGATCGTTCAATACCAACTACCACTAGCATCCTCTCCAACGTGGCTCATGGTTAGGGAGGTGGAGGATCAAGATCTTCAATCACGAAGAACAAAGAGAGTCAAAGAGTCTTGGCATTTGCAAAGTGCCGAGGCGAGAGCAAGAGAGCATCGAGATTGGGAAGCCGAAAAAAATGGACGAGCAGCTTTTAGAGGGCGACGTGTAGAGCTATTAAGAAGGAAAAGAACATTTAACTACAACGTTTTTTTTGGAGAGTGATGAGTAAAGAAACAAAAAAATAGATGAGGAGACAAAAGAACAAACAAATAATTATTCGTCACTTTTTAAGTTTAATCTATATCCTATATCTTTTGTATTTGTCTTAACGCATGTTTTGTGTCTGATAGAGAGGACATATATTCACAACAATGGACGTTTTCATTGCAGAAGCAAGTCTCCAATTCGACAACACTGCAAGGTTCGTTATCTGCATCCAATTCCCCATCGCTATGTGTTTGCTTGGCGCAACACATAAATGCTACGGGGCAGGGCACGGCTTCCGCTTCTTATAATTTTTTGGAGAGACAACAGTGCCAACTCTCCATCATACTTTTGTATGGCACTTTTGCATGACGTTCACCGTATACTTCATATTTTTAGTTTGTGACCCTTCATTGCAAGGCGAACTGTTTAACTATTCACATTGATTTTTTGTAGCTTGACTCAAATATTGGCCTACAATTTGGACAATCGAAATGCACCTATATATCATTACAGGTTAATAAAGCATTTTATTTCTTATTGCAGTTCATTGATGCTTTACCACTTTCTTGTTTTAGAATTTTGCACAATGCTTCCTTTAGTCTGGTTTACATGTATGTTGTCTTTAAAAATATACACTCAATGTCAATCTTTGGTATGCTTTGTTCACTTTGGTATAAGGGGGATTTGTGATGATGTCTCGTCCATTTCCTGAACATCTTTAGATGACTTCAGATGAAAAGAGAATAGACTGAGCAAGCTTTAGATATTGGTACGATTTGGAATACTGGATAAGTTGTGATGATGAGCACATGCCCCATTATAGATTCATGTCCATTATTGGGTTTATTCTCTGAGCTTATGCGATTGAAAAATCCGGAAAAAAAATTAGGAGTAGAATTTAAATTCTTTTGCCCAAGATCAGAAGATCTTTGTTGTATTAATGTAATGGCGAACTTTATTTATGTTTGGAACTTTTTGGGAGGTATCGTGGATGGGTGATGTTTAAGTTTACTGATCTTTGCCTAGTTGTGTGTCATGTGGTTGATTGTATGTGGATTAGTGGTAAAAAATACTCGAGCATTTGAATTTTTCTTTATTATTGCAATTTATTCGTGTAACTTTTCATTTAAATTTAAGGTCTTGTTAAAAAGCTCAAGGTAGATAAAATCTCCTAATTTTGAAATTGCTTGCTTGTATACATTGCACTCTTTTTGAATGATATTTTTGACCTTTTTCATAATTAAAATTAAATTATTTTCGATGTCATATTTCTAGGACTGTATGATTATAAAGAGTTCTTTCTTAAAAAATGTGTTGTCTTTAAAAAAGATTTATTAAGTGCTTATTTCCTGTTTACTCATTCATAATAACATTTAGCTCCCACTTATTATTTTTACTCTGTCTGTACATGTTGAATGTTAGACAACTTTCCTCTATTTTCAAGAATTCTCATAATAAAAATTAAATTACTTAAGATTTTCATAATTCCAAGATTGTAAGGTTAGAAAGAGATCTTATTAAAAAATGTGTAGTTTTGAAAACAAAACTTGAAGTGATATTTTCCTATTCTCTCATTGATAATAACATACTGCTCTCACTTATTATCACTAGTCTTTACTCTGGCTGTCCTTGCTGAACGTGAGACATTTACTCTCCTCATCATTGTACAAAAGTGTATTGGTTATATAGGAGCAAGGAGGAGAGACATTTACTCTCCTCTATCTATCTTCTCTCCCTCCTTGCTCCTATATAACCAATACACTTTTGTGCAATGTTTGTGCTATTCCAGAAGCTTAAAGTCTCTCTACTGAAAGCTTTTTGTGTTTAGTAAGCTTGCCTTTGTTGGAATTAGGGTTGCAGGAACACACGCACAACTTGGAGAACACAAAGGAAGCTCAAGGCACACAATAGAGAGTGTATTACTTAGTGTGCAATGGAAATATAGATAGCCCTAGAATGAATGGGAGTATATGCAATGCACGGGGGGAAAAACCTCCTAAAGAGGGAAAAAATACCCCGACGGTCCCAAGTGCGTTCACACACATCACTACCATATGTATATGGTAACAAATTCCCCCTAGAGTGATGCAGTGAACGAGAGCTGGCACATGAGTAAAGGGAAGTGCCATGCCTTGAGGACATGATCAGTCCACAAAGGGGAGTAAGCCCAAAGCTTTGTAAAAAGCTTCGAACTTCTCACGAGACAATGCCGTTGTGAAAAGATCTGCAAGGTTGTCCTGTGTTGGCACATAAGCCAAGTTGATCTCTCCTACTGAGAGCCTCTCCCTGACATAGTGATAATGCACCTCAATGTGCTTTGTGCGAGCATGAAAAATTGGGTTACTTGCAATTGCCAATGCGCTCTGACTGTTGGTGTAGATAGTGTTGGCAGTGTCCTGTCCAACACCCAAATCATCCATACGGCATCTGAGCCATACACACTCAACCGTAGCTGTGAAGACTACCCTTTACTGAGCCTCACAACTAGAAGTGGCCACAGTAGGTTGCTTCTTGCTCACCCATGATATACATCAACTGCCAAGCATGAAACAAAAACCACTTGTGGACACTCACGTGTCAAAACAACCAGCCCAATTCGAGTCCAAAAAAGCATGTAAGTCTGGCGGCAATGATCCCCCCTTAGGATAAAACAAGCCAAGATGTAAAGTGCCACTCAATTAGCGAAAAATTCTCTTGACAGCCTGCCAATGCTTAAACCCTGGGCTATGCATAAATCTGATGACATTTGAGACTCCAAATTGAATATCTGGCCTCGTGTTGCATACATAAATGAGGCATCCAACAACAGTTTGATAAAGAGTGACATTAGCAGGATCACCAGCATCATGTAGACTCAACTTCAAACCAGTTTCCATGGGAGTGGCAATATGTTTGCAATCCTCAAGTCCAAACTTACATAGCAATGTCTCTTTGTAACTTTTCTGACACAAGGCAAAACCACCATCACATTGCTTAAGCTGTATGTCCAAGTAATGATGCAACAGCCCCAAATCTTTCATCTTGAAAGTAGCATTAAATCAACCTTAAATTCAGCAATATGTGCCTCATTGGGACCAGTGATCAACAAATTATCCACATAAAGAACAACAATGAGAGGTACATTGCCCACGCTTGACATACAATGTGCTTTTTTTTTAAAAGTGTTATGAAAGCCTAGTTTGACCAAATGAGTGTCAGCTTTCTCATACCAAGCACGAGGAGATTGCTTCAACCAATACAAAGCTTTCTTACATCTACACACTTTGTCCTCTTGTCCTTTCTTGACAAAACCACGAGGGTGCGTTACATGAACTTCCTCAAATATGTCATCATTCAAAAAAGCAGTAATAATGTCTGATTGATGTACATCCGAACCAAAATGAGCTACCAATGCACATAGAAAATGAACAGTAGTCATACGACAAGTGGGAGGAAAGGTTTCTTCATAATCTATGCCTTCTTGCTGCACATAGCCTTTTGCAACAAGTTGAGCCTTATGTCGATCAACCTCACGATCCGGCTTGCGTTTCAACTTATAAACACATTTTGTACCAATGGCCTTTTTGCCAAGAGGCAAATCACATAAAGTCCATGTGTCATTTTTTATAAGTGCATCATATTCTGATTGCATGGGTTTATCAAAAGATAGAGGTTCCTCAACATCATGTAAGCTAGACACCACCAAAGCATAACAATCTGATGCATAAGATGCATGGCAAGAATCTGAACGAGTACGACTAGACAAAGGTGCATCCAATTTACTATCACACAAAGTATTCACAAACCATTTTGGCATACCTCTAGCCTACTCATTTCAGCCCTTTCCTCATCAAGTACATCATGTACATCTGCATCAGTAATAGGCTGATCTCTTACATTTTCAGAAACCCCCATAGGCTGTACATTTGCCTCATTGGAATTTAGATTCGTATTTCCACCACTGAAAAGAGGCAACAAAGTGTCATAAATGTCCTATGAGCTTACATTACTGTCTGTAGTACATGACAACAAGGGCTGAACAAAATCTTCCACAAACACAACATCCCATGAAACCAGAATAGGCTTTGTTTGTGGATGATACAACCTGTAACCTTTGCTTTCGGCACTATAACCAACAAAAATACATTTGATAGCCTTATCATTCAAATTTTTGTGTTGTGTTTGTGGCACCAAAGCATATGTTAAATAGCCAAAAACACGCATCTGCTCAATAGAAGGCTTTCTATCATGCCATGCTTCATATGGAGTAATTGACTGCAAAGCTTTCGTAGGACACCTGTTTAGTATATAAGTGGCACACATGATGGCCTCAAGCCAAAAAGAATGCGGCAAAGCTTGACTTTTGACCATACGTCGTGCCATTTCCGGAAGTGACCTGTTTTTTCTCTCAGCAACACCATTTTGTTGAGGTGTATAAGGCACTGTACATTGGTGTTTTATCCCACGACTAGCCAGAAATGCATTAAATTCATGAGACATATACTCCCCGCCTCGATCGGAACGAAGGGTGGCCATAGTACATTTCGAAACATTTTCAGCCATAGCCAAAAATTGTTTGAAGCACATAAAAACTTCGGACTTCGCTTTAAACGGAAATACCCAGCATGCCTGGAGTAATCATCAATGAAAGTCACGAGAAGTATAGGTAATTTCCCAAGGACGGAGTTTGCATGGGTCCACAAACATCACTATGCACAAGCTGCAACCTGCATGTGGCCCTAACTGAACCATCCTTTGGAAACTTAGAACGCTGCATTTTACCCAAAATACACCCTTCACAAACATGTTTGATAGGTGTTTCAAGAGGCGGCAAAGAAGCAACCATATGAGATTTTTGCAAACGCAACAAACTTGCAAAATTCAAATGCCCAAAACGTGCATGCCACAATTTTGCATCTAAACAACCCTTGAATCTGCAATTGCATTTGCAAAATTTTGTCCACACTTGTCATACAAAGTGAGCTTATACAACCCACGCCACAAAAGGCCAGATGCAACAATTTCATCATCAAAACTGAGATCATGAACTGTACATCTCTCATCCTCAAATTTGACTACAAGTCCAATTCTAGCAAGTGCAAATACAGAGAAAAGATTCTTCTTGATCCCAGGTACATAAAGTGCATCAACAAGTGTGAAAAAATTGCCATTTGCAGCACTAAGCACAATCTTTTCAACTCCCTGAACTGGATAAGAGGCATTGCTGGCACAAGTGATTGAATTCTTATGAGGGACAGACGAGAGAGAGGTGAACAATTCACAATGTGAGGTAATAAGCTTTGTAGCACCACTATCAAAATACCACACATGTGAATCTGCAGCAACTGACATGCATGCATGATGGACAGCAGGATTGTAAGTGCACTCTGCACTAAAAGCCTATTCTGCATCAACATCAGCATCACAGTCTCCTTTCACAGAAGACTCAACAATGGCTACATTTGTATTGGAACCAACATTTGCACTGGAACCACCCTCTTTCTTCTTAGCCTCTTTGGCCTTCAACTTAGGACACTACTTGATCAAGTGATCATTAGCTTCACAATAATGGCAACGCATCTTCTTTTTTCCCTTATCACCAGAATTTCCATACGAATTGTTGCCAGTGGAAGGATTGGGAACATGTGATTTTCCAGCTGCAGAAGAACCATAAGAAGTGGTTGCATTCCTGTTACCACCCTTTCTTTGAGCAACAATAAAAGCCCGTTCAACTGCACGCTGTCTATTCCTGTTTTTTTTGGAAAGCGACTCTTACAACAGCAATGTGCATAATGCATCAAACTTGACAACTTCAAGATTTCCTTGGGTCATAAGTCTCCAAGTACTAGCAAAAGTCTGGTAAAAATCTGGTAAGGCATCAAGAACAGTCTGCATTGATATCCTTGACACCAGCAAGGAAAGTGTCCATATCATCTTCCTCATGCGTAATCTTTGACTCTAGCTCTTTACGCAACAATGCAATTTTTGCCTCATTGCAGCTTGCATAAAGACCAACCAGTATATCCCAAGCCTGTTTTGAATATTTTGTTGAAAGAATGTGAGGAGTAATGGTGCCCTTTATAGACAATGCAATCAATGCATGAGCATGTGCATCCTTTACATCCCAACGAGCTTGTTCTGGCGTAGGCAAAACAACTCTAACAACAGCAATCCTTGCAGCAAGACCTGCAACATCCTCAACATTGCCTACATCCTCAAAACCAGGACGTACATCAATGCCCTACGCAATATTCTAGATGCCCTTTGACACAAGAACATGTTGCATCATGTAAGCTCACATAGGGTAATTGTCCCATCCAATCTGTCCTCAACAACAAACATCTTGAACACATCTCTGTTGTTGTCGACCATTGCAAATGCCTACACCTAATGTGAAAACTGCTCGAAAAGCGGAGAAATGAAGCGGGAACAACATGTGCTAAATAGCACAGACCATAGAAGACTGTAAGGGACCTGTTATGCAAAAAACGGCACTGACAGAAATTCTGCACAAAATGACAAAACAGCCTATGCAACATTGCCTGTAGTAGAAACGGAGGCTAAAATGAGCCCGAATCAAAAATCTGAGCAGACTAAGCATGACGAGCTCTCTCGAAATTTTTGTCGACCTTCGATCGCTCACCAAAGCACACTAAAATTGGAGAAAGTGAGTAGGCGTGTGCCATACACACTCAACGATAGCTATGAAGACTACCCTTTACTCAGCCTCACAACTAGAAGTGGCCACAGTAGGTTGCTTCTTGCTCAACCATGATATACATGAACTGCCAAGCATGAAACAAAAACCACTTGTGGACACTCGCGTATCAAAACAATCAGCCCAATCTGAGTCCAAAAAAGCATGTAAGCATGGCGGCAATGATCCCCCCTTGGGATAAAAGAAGCCAAGATGTAAAGTGCCACTCGAGTAACGGAAAATCCTCTTAACAACCTGCCAATGCTTAGACCCTGGGCTATGCATAAATCTACTGACTTGTGAGACTGCAAATTGAATATATGGCCTTGTGTTGCGTACATAAATGAGGCAGCCAACAACAATTTGATAAAGAGTGACATTAGCAGGATCACCAACATCATGTAGACTCAACTTCAAACCAGTTTCCATGGGAGTGGCAATAGGTTTGCAATCCTCAAGTCCAAATTTACATAGCAATGTCTCTTTGTAACTTTTTTGACACAAGGCAAAACCACCATCACACTGCTTAAACTGTATGTCCAAGTAATGATGTAACATCCCCAAATCTTTCATCTTGAAAGTAGCACTAAATCAGCCTTAAATTCAGCAATATGTGCCTCATTGATCAGCAAATTATCCACATAAAGAAGAACAATGAGAGGTACATTGCCCTCATGCTTGACATACAATGTGCTTTTTTTTTTGGACTGTTACGAAAGCCTCGTTTGACCAAATGAGTGTCAGCTTTCTCATACCAAGCACGAGGAAATTGCTTCAACCAATACAAAGCTTTCTTACATCTGCACACTTTGTCCTCTTGTCCTTTCTTGACAAAACCACAAGGCTGCGTTACATGAACTTCCTCAAATATGTCACCATTCAAGAAAGCAGTAACAATGTCTGATTGATGTACATCCCAACCAAAACAAGCTGTCAATGCACATAGAAACGAACAGTAGTCATACTAAAAGTGGGAGGAAAAGTTTCTTCATAATCTATGACTTTTTGCTATGCATAGCCTTTTGCAACAAGTCGAGCCTTATGACGATCAACCTCACCATCCGGCTTGTGTTTCAACTTATAAACCCACTTTGTACCAAAGGCCTTTTTGCCAGGAGGCAAATAATATAAAGTGCATGTGTCATTTTCTATAAGTGCATCATATTCTAATTGCATGGCAGCCATCCAATTTTTTGAATTATGTGCTTCATCAAAAGACAGAGGTTCCTAAACATCATGTAGGCTTGACACAACCAAAGCATAACAATCTGATGCATAAGATTCATGGCAAGAACCTGAACGAGTACGACTAGAAAAAGGTGCATCCAATTTACTATCACGGAAAATTATGCACGAGCCATTTTGGCATACCTCTAGCCTACTCATTTTCAGCCCTTTCCTCATCAAGTACATCATGTACATCTACATCAGTAATAGGCTGATCTATTACATTTTCAGAAACCCCCATAGGCTGTACATTTGCCTCATTGGAATTTACATTCATATTTCCACCACTGAAAAGAGGCAACAAAGTGTCATAAATGTCCTGTGAGCTTACATTACTGTCTCTAGTACATGACAACAAGGGATGAACAGAATCTTCCACGAACACAACATCCCATGAAACCAAAATAGGCTTTGTTTGTGGATGATACAACCTGTAACCTTTGCTTTCAGCACTATAACCAACAAAAGTACATTGGATAGCCTTATCATCCAATTTTTTGCACTGTTTTTGTGGCACCAAAGCATATGTTAAACAGCCAAAAACACGTATGTGCTCACTAGAAGGATTTCTATCATGCCATGCTTCATATGGAGTAATAGACTCCAGAGCTTTCATAGAACACCTGTTTAGTATATAAGTGGCAGACATGATGGCCTCAAGACAAAAAGAATGCGGCAAAGTTTGACTTTTGACCATACGTCGTCGCATTTCTGGAAGTGACCTGTTTTTTCTCTTAGCAACACCATTTTGATGAGGTGTATAAGGCACTGTACATTGGTTTTTTATCCCACGACTAGCCAGAAATGCATTAAATTCATGAGACATATACTCCCCGCCTTGATCTGAACGGAGGGTGCCCATAGTACATTTTGAGACATTTTCAGCCATAGCCAAAAATTGTTTGAAGCACATAGAAACTTCGGACTTCGCTTTAAGTGGAAATACCCATGCATGCCTGGAGTAATCATCAATGAAAGTCACAAATAAAGGTAATTTCCCAAGGATGGAGTTTGCATGGACACACAAACATCACTATCCACAAGCTACAACCTGCATGTGGCCCTAACTGAACCATCCTTTGGAAACTTAGAAAGCTGCATTTTGCCCAAAATACAGCCTTCACAAACATGTTTGACAGGAGCTTCAAGAGGCGGCAAAGAAGCAACCATATAATATTTTTACAAATGCAGCAAACTTGCAAAATTCAGATGCTCAAAACATGCATGCCACAGTTTTGCATCTAAACAGCCCTTGAATCTACAACTGCATTTGCAAAATTTTGTCCACACTTGTCATACAAAATGAGCTTATAGAGCCCACGGTACAAAAGGCAAGATGCAACAATTTCATCACCATAACTGAGGTCATGAACTGTACATTTGTTATCCACAAATTTGACTACAAGTCCAAGTTTAGCAAGTGAAAATACAGACAAAAGATTCTTCTTGATCCCTGGTACATAAAGTGCATCATAAAGTGTGAAAAAATTACCATTGCAGCACAGTAAGCACAAATTTTTCAACTCCTTGAACCGGATAAGAGGCATTGTTGGCACAAGTGACTAAATTCTTATGAGGGACAGACTCGAGAGAGGTGAACAATTCACAATGTGAGGTAATATGCTTTGTAGCACCACTATCGAAATACTATACATGTGAATCTGCAGCAACTGACATGCATGCATCATGGACATCAGGATTGTAAGTGCACTCTGCACTAAAAGCCCGTTTTGCATCAACATCAGCATCACAGTCTCCTTTCACAGAAGACTCAACAATGGCTGCATTTGTAGTGGAACCAACATTTGCACTGGAACCACCCTCTTTCTTCTTAGCCTCTTTGGCCTTCAACTTAGGACACTGCTTGATCAAGTTATCATTAGCTTTACAATAATGGCAACGCATCTTCTTTTTGCCCTTATCACCAGAATTTCTATACGAATTGTTGCCAGCGGAAGGATTGGGAACAGGTGATTTTCCAGTTTTGCAGAAGAACCATAAGAAGTGGCTGAATTGCTGTTACCACCCTTTCTTTAAGCACCAATAAAAGCCTGTTCAACTGCATGCTGTCTATTCGTGTTTCTTTTGGAAAGTGACTCTTACAACAACAATGTGCATAATGCATCGAACTTGACAACTTCAAGATTTCCTTGGGTCATAAGTCTCCAAGTACTAGCAAAAGTCTGGTAACAATCTAGTAAGGCATCAAGAACAGCCTGCACAAGGAAACTGTCTGAAATGACTTCACCTGCAGAAATAAGTTGCTCATTAATATCTTCGACACCAGCAAGGAAAGTGTCCATATCATCTTCCTCATGCATAATCTTTGACTCTAGCTCTTTATGCAACAATGCAATTTTTGCCTTATTGCGGCTTGCATAAGGACCAGCCAGAATATCCCAAGCCTGTTTTGGAGATTTTGTTGAAAGAATGTGAGGAGTAATGGTGCACTTCACAGACAATGCAAGCAATGCATGAGCGTGCACATCCTTTACATCCCAAGGAGCTTGTTCTGCCGTATGCAAAACAACTCTAACACCAGCAATCCTTGCAGCAAGACTTGCAACATCCTCAACATCGCCTACATCCTCATAACCAGGACGTACATCAATGCCCTGCACAATATTCTAGATGCCCTTTGACACAAGAACATGTTGCATCATGTAAGCCCATATAGGGTAGTTGTCCCCATCCAATCTGTCCTCAGCAGTAAACATCTTGAACACATCTGTGTTGTTGTCGGCCAATGTGAATGCCTATACCTGATGTGAAAACTGCCCAAAAAGAGGAGAAATGAAGTGGGAACGACATGTGCTAAATAGCACAAACCATAGAAGACTGTAAGGGACCTGTAAGAGTGGAGCGGGGTGTAGTGGGGAAGTAAGATGAAGAAAAGGGAGGAGGGGTCCAAAAAAGAGGAAAAAGAGGGGCTTTGGAGAAAACCAGATGGACCCACGAAGTAGGGTTCTCAATAGCTATTTCCTCCTCCATTGCAAGTTTTTTGAATATCTAGGTTTTTTAGGAAGGTTAGAAGAGGGATGGGGAGATTTAGAGGGAAAAGAACAAAGGGGGGAGAGGGGTGACTAGAAACCAAAGAGGTATTAAGGATGTATTTGGGAGATTTGAGCAAATGGAGAATGGGCGGGGGAAGAAGGCCCAAAGAGGAGGGGGGTTTTGCAAGCAAAACGGTGGAGGGGGAGGGAGCAGAGGAAGTGTTATAAGGTTTTTTGAATGGTTGATGGGGGTATTTCTCAAAGAGAGCTTTCTATTTTGTAATGGAAGACGAAGGTAGAGAGGGAGCGAAAGTGAAAGGTTTTTTGGAGGAAGGGGTTTTACAAACGTTCAAAGGCGTCTTTTGGAAGAGGAGCTTGCTCATTTGAGTGGTGACCTCATGTTGAACGAGCTCACCCATGGTGTTTTCTTTTGGTTAAGCCATTGCTTCGGCAAAGAGGGTCTCTTGGGATCTCTTTCTTGCATTGTGCGCCACTGATTCAGTAGAAGTGGCTAAATGCACTTGTAGGATGGAGTTTTGAACAAAAGAGTCTAGCTCAAGGAGAGAAGAATGTTTCCACATGATAAGTTGATTGGTCCATGCTCTGGGTTGAACTCTAGGGAAGGATATGGGTGAGAGCTTTTTAACAAGATCTTCTAAGCGTTCTTCAACCACCTCATGGAAGAAGTCAAATTTTTTTTGGAGGTTTTCTACTAGGAGAGCTTGGGCTTGTATATGCACGTAGGAACAATCATGGTATTGTATGTTGAGGCTAACAAACTTGACGTCGGGAATGGCTTGGACACTAGAATCTTCTCTCTCTTGCAAACGCCTTGCCTTGCCATTGTCCACAAGTCCACCCACTTGGTCACGACCTTTGCATTGAGAATACAAAAGTTATTCACCACTCGGGATATATTCATATCCATGTTAAATAGTTTTCCCTTTCCACTTGGAAAGTGAGAAGTCATCCTTGCATCTTCCTCGTCTGACCACATGCGAGGCATTGAAGGATCAACTTGTGCCAAACACTTCGATATGTAAACAAATGCCTCTTGCACAATCCACCTTTGGCCATACATACCTCTGGTTGAGACCGTAGCCGCATAAAATCTTTGAGAGTCTTTTAAACATTTCTAAGAAGAACATCCATCGTGCGTGCACTACTCCACATATAGCGATCTCCTCCACCACGTGAACCCAGAGGTGGATTTGACTAAGAAGGACCAATTGAGGAAATGCATCCTCAATGGCACACACAGTTTCTGTTGCAAGTGTTTGAGCAGCAGGGATAACATCTATTTCAATTTCCTTGGAGCTCACAAATCTACAAGAAAACACACAAGGATACAGTAAGTGCTAGTTGAGATTAATGTGGACATAAAAAAAGTGTAGTTGAGTGGAGTCTTGTGGTGTACCTTACTAGCTCTCCAAGTTTTAAAAAGGAGTATCCCTGACTTTCTTGTTTCGACATATACACATACTAACCGGAAGAATGAACTACAATGTAAATTAGGGAAAGGGAAAGTGAGAGAAAGTCATAAACACAAACTATAGATAGAATAGGGAGAGGGACATTACCTGAAGCATCTTGTGTCAATCATGGGACTTCAACCCATACAATTGAGCGCTTCCACCCTTCTTCGCTTTTGTGAAAGGTCCCTTTAGCGGACTCATATATCCTGTTGGTGTGCGAATAAACGGAATGATACCCTTCACTTTGTCTAATTCTTCTTTGGCTAGCATCTATGGCACTTTAGGAAGCACAATCTTCCCATTGGGGACACGACGTGGAGTAGCAGAGGCGGGGAGACGTTTCAAGACCCTCAAATCCTCCCTCTCATCCAATGAGTCCTTCTTGTTAATAATGTGGTCCCACAAGGTTTGGGCTACATTCTTGAATATGTGCATGGGATCGAGGAGGTGTATTCTTAAGTCCTTCTAATGTGGAAGCCTTAAATATATGGGAAACCTTGACATACCTTTGGTGGAGGACACGGAGCCGGATTGTTGTTGTAGTGCTCTTCTCAATTGGTTGTCTAATTTTCCATCGTGAGCTTTAGAGGCGTCTTCCCATTTGTTGGAGCCTTGTGCTTGTTATGACCTTGGGGTAAGAAACGATGGTTGTTTGGATAGATTACCTTGTGCAAGGCATCAGGCCTCTCTGTCACCAATGATGGCCCGCAAGTAGGACATGCATTGTGACCCGATGTGGACAACCCTGCATACATATCATATCCTTAGAAAGAGAGAAAACTAAAGGGAGAGAGAATAGAGAGAGAAGGAGAAGGGAGATACTAGAAATCTCTCCAAACCCAGAATAGTTGTGCATAGTCCACATAAGGATTCCCCTCACAATGACTTCTCTCCCCCTCCTAGACATCTACAATAGGAATGCCTCTCCATAACTCCTCCAGCTCCTTGATGAGGGAAGTCAATATTTGACACTTTGTACTTCCCAGGCAGCACAAGCAAGGAAAGAAGTATATTTCCCTTCTTGGTTGTTTCCCATGGTGGAATATTGTAATTGACGATCACCACATGCCAAGTGCTCCATGAAGTAGACTTAGTGCTGAAGGGGTTGACACCATCAATTGCTAACCCAAGCCTCAAGTGTCGAGGCTCCAACCCAAACTCTAGCCATCAAGTTTCGATGTGTCTCCATGAAGGTGAATCGGCAGAGACATGCATCTATCCATCATTTGAGCGGTGGGTGGCGTGCCATGCGAGAAGCTCCATGGTAGACCCGCATTTAAACATGTGTTGAATGCGAGGGATTAATGAAAAATGTCTCAATACCTTGTGGGGTAGGTGCGGGCCCACTCACTCCGATCTTGTATCGTGCTTCCCCGCACACGGGACATGAGGTAGCATGTGCGTGCTCATTGGGGTATAGCATGCAATCGTTGATGCATGTATGGATGCGTTCATATTCCATTCCAAGTACAGTGACATACGATCTAGCTCGTCGACGATTTGGAGGCATGTGGTGATCTTTTGGCAACATTTTGCCCATTAAACTATAAGAAACAAGTGTATTAATACAATTGCAAAGAGGCACCATAAAGCGAGAGAGATGTGTAAAAAGCCATATTTCAAACTTACCCAACGAGTGCATCGACACTTGAATTGCTCCAACCAAATTTTGCTTGTAAGTTGAGGACTTCCAACAATGCCCGGAGCACCGAGTACTCTACACGTTGTAAAGAGGTGTTCGGATGCTCGTCATCAATATGTCCTTCATTGAGTGCATGGCTGGTAATCCTCCTCACATACGGCGCGTTCATTAGCCAGTAACTCATCACACATGTCGAACATGTGCTCGTCCTCTACCTCTACGTGCGACTGAGACGCCAGAGGAGCTATTGAAGTAGAGGTAGTGGGAGGGTCACCATGCAATGCACCTATTTTGTCCAATAGCTCTTGTCTCTGTCGTTCGGCCTTGGCGCGTGACGCACCACCACCAAACACAGACCAATGGGGCACCTCCTCAAGCGAGGGGTGAGTGGCGCTCTCATCTCTCCGAGCGCTTTTTTGAGGAAGCCAAAGCCCTTCGTTCTCCACGTGCTTCAATGCAATGCGCTTCAAGCGAGAGATTTGCCCTTTTGCAGTTGGCGCAAGGACAAGGGAGTTTGTCCTTGAGCCATCGAGCGCGTTCAAGGCTGTTCGAGCGGTCACGATCATCCCAATCGACGTCCTGCTTGCACACACACAAAATAGAGAGAATGTTTAATTCAAAACATTTATATTTAGTCATATGTGTCCTAAAAATTAAGCAATTAATTAAAAGAATTACATATTTAAATAAAAAAAGAGAAATGACTAAAAATGTAAAGAGAATAAAGTGCAACGAGTGCTACAATTTTTTTTTAAATATAGTACAATCTGTACTTTCACTAAATGGATAAATTTTTTAATGGAAAATATCTAAAAGTACTTTAAAAACGCACTTAAAAAACATGTAAAAGTACTAAAAAAATAATTATTCATAAAAAAAATTAAAAGTCCTCATAAAATCAAAAGCCTAAAAATGACATTATTGATATCTAAGGGTAGAGGGGGTGGTTTGTACCTCCCCCCCCTGGGTAATGTCACGGTAATGATTGGCGCCTTAAAAAGGAAGAAGGGCAGAGTATGTCGTGTTTTTGCTGCATACTCTGTCCTCTTCCTCTCCGCCATCGCGCCTGCTCCAGGCTCCCTCCTCCCTACTCCACCTCCCACACCCTCTCTCTCTCTCTCTCTCTCTCTCTCTCTCTCTCTCTCTCTCTCTCCCCCTTATCCGTCTCTCTCCACCTTCTCCCTCACATAAACACACAAACACGCACATGCGCACGCACACACACACATTTTGTTTGTTTATAAAGGAGTTTCAATTCGTTTGCAATGGAGTCTTCGAAGGGGGTTTACCGCGATTTTCATAGGACGCTCAACCTAACGATCAACCATTCTACAACTTAAGGTAATTACAAAACATCCCCCCCCCCCCCCCCCCCCCCCCCCCCCCCCCCCTCTTTCCCTATTGTATTCTACACACACACACACACACACACACACACACACACACACACACACACACACACACACACACACGCACGCACGCACACATTTACATGCATAAATGTAGAAACAAAGCGAGAAAGAGAAGCGCACATACCTCATTTATTTGACGTAGGTTTCTTAGTGAAGTAGATGCAATCTTCTTACGCGTTGTTGTAATATGTAATCTTTGTTTACGAATGAATGTGAGTGGTAGATTTATTAGGAAATGGATTGTGTGTATGTGTGTGTGTGTGTGTGTGTGAGAGAGAGAGAGAGAGAGAGAGAGAGAGAGAGAGAGAGAGAGAGATAAGAGGAAGATAGAAAGAAAGAGAGGGAGGGAAAGAGAGAGAGAGAGAGAGAGAGAGAGAGAGAGAGAGAGGGAGAGAGAAAGAGAGAGAGATAGATAGGGAAAGAGAGAGAGAGAGAGAGAGAGAGAGAGAGAAAGAGGGGGAGGGAAAGAGAGAGAGAAAGAGGGAGATAAATAGAGGAAGAGAAAGAGAGAGAGAGAGAGAGCGAGAGAGAGAAAGATAAAGAAATAGGGAGATAAAGAGCAATGGTTGTAAATGAAGCAACCATTTTGTGGTGTGCGCAGTGCGAGTATGCTTCCGCTTTTATATAGTGCTTTGAAAAAGATCTTCTTTTCGTGAAGCCGATGGGATTCAAAAATTACTTTCTACTCTCTTCTCCTTACCTTCTCTATCTTTCTCTCTCTCTCTCTCTCTCTCTCTCTCTCTCTCTCTCTCTCTCTCTCTCTCTTCCTATGTCCACTCCTACTCCGCATCTACCATGTTGCCACCGTGATAGCTCCTGTCTAGATCTCTAACCTGGTTGGCCGCTGCGCGCCGTACTCTAGACTGCTTGTTTTTCAAAAACATTTTTATGTAGCCTTCCAACCACTATTATGAAAAACGTTGATTGGGGTTATTTGAAAATCTAGCATTCACTCAATGTAGCGTGCATGATCGAGCAATTGATCTCTAAACTTTACAAAACAATTCTTATACATCGAATGTATAACAATCTGAAGATAGCGTCGAAACGCCCTGTCATTATTGTACTGAAGTCCACCACATCGCCATATTTTACCCTATAGTAGCGCCCATGCGTGTTTGACACGGGTGCGTCAGTATCCTTGTCCTTTGTGTCAGGGTCGGCACGCTCCAAAATAGGGGACTCCGTTCCCCGCCCACTACCAAAACAAGCGAAGCCACAAGATCCCATGCCGCTTCATCTCTCTCGGTGCTCGTTGCCTTGAGACGGGCGTCAACGCGTGCCACTAGAATAAGTGCATCGACGGTGTTCTGGCGAAGCAGGAGTGGAATAGAGTGGAGTGGGACCTTGTGATGCAATGGTAGTGGGACCCTACGATTCCATGGGAGTAGGACGATAAGTAGACTGAGGTGCCGTCGGTACGAGGCTCTAGATGTAAGGAGTCCCTCCCTGACTCCCCCATGGTGTGGACTACGGAGAAAGACCATAGGTCGCACGCTAGTGCGGAGTGTAGCGGCCAAACAATCCCTCCATCGAACGAAGGTACTGGTCTCGTAAAGAGATAGCCTGCTGTAGGTCTGAATCTATGACCGCTGGAGGAACCTAAGTAGAGTAGGTGTAGGATGGCCATGTCTGCAATTAACAAAAATAAACCTATAACACTCATGATTTAGGATTAACTAGCCACAAATAATCTTTATTTCTTTACTTGTTCTCACCACCTCAAGACTCGGGTCCACTGGAGGCAATGTCCACCCCGTGTGGGAGCCCACCTAGGATGTGAACCAACCAAAAGAAGAGCCAGATGGCTGCTCCCTACTAGGTGGTCTCTCGTTTGACATCTACATTACAAAGAGAAATATGAGATTTAGCTTCCCCCCCTACTCACTCATCTATACATACACACAAGTATATATACACATAAGCACGTAGATACATATACATACTAGTAGATCTAAGTAGGAGCTAGTAGTGCCAATAGTCTAGTGGCATCTCTATAGGTATCATCACAATGTCAACAGTGGTAAAACCAAAGTTACGTTGTGGTAATCCATGCATGAGTGGATCAATGACCTCAATGCCACGATTAAAAAAGGACTATACCCAAGAGGAAGAGTCTAACCTTCAGGTGCTATTCTCTCGTACTACGTGCATAAACAAATATATATGTACATACAAATATATATACAATTACGTAGATATAGCCATCATTTTGAGTAGAGATAAAGAGCTATGGCTGTAAATGTAGCCATTGTTTGTGTTGTGCATAGTGCGAGAGTGCTTCTGCTTCTGTAAAGTGCTTTGAAGAAGAGCTTCTTTGTTGTGCTTCTTGCACACCATCTCTCTACAGTAGCTCCTTGTTCGAGGGATTAATGTGCACATTGCATGCATGCCTTCATTCTGACGTACGGTACCGTTGAAAGCAATCCAACCTAATGCCGCGTCCGTGGGGAGAAAGAACAATACAAGAAAAGAGCAATCAGGCTGCAACGGGCTCATCCTACGGACAACAACGCGAAGCTCGCGCAAGTGCATCGACCACTTGATTGTGCTTGCCAGCCATGTGAGCAATATGAAATTTAAATTGCGAAAGAAAATTTTCGCACCTCATTTGTAGCCATTTGTCTCACAAAATTTTCAGCCATTTGTCGGAAAGCTTGGTTTGCGTCATGAAGTTCTTGAGGCTTTGTGATCCATTGGTAGGATGAATGGAGCCCCCAAGAGTTAGTGCTTCCATGTGTCTAGGACATGTAGAACAATTAAAAGCTCTTTTTTGTATATGCCCAAGACCCATTCATTGGCATTGAGCCTTTAGCTCTCATATGCTATGGCATGCCCTTCTTGAAGCAAAACTACTACAAGGCAATCACCACAAGCATCATATTGAACCTCAAATGGCTTTGACAGATCCGGAAGCATAAGGACTGATTTGGAGGTAAGCTTCTCTTTGAGCTTGTCAAAAGCATTTTGTTCTTTATCAGTCCATGAGTACTTAATGTTCTTCCTTGTTAAGTCATGCAATGGTCCTGCTATTTGAGAGAATTTTTCAATGAAGCGTCTATAGTATGCACACATACCAATAAAGCTTATTAGCTCATGTAGATTCCTTGGATTAGGCCATGCTTTTATTACCGCCAACTTTGATGAATTCATACATATACCATCTTAAGAGATAATGTGACCTAAATATTGAATCTCTTGTAGGAAAAATTCACTTTTGTTTTGATTAATGAAAAGCTTATTCTCTCTCACAACTTGAAAGATTACCTCGAGGTGTCATTTGTACTCCTCAAGAGAATTTGAGTGGCATGAAAATTTTTGTCCATCGTGAGTTTGAATGCGGCTTGAGAGCATTTGCCAGGCCAAAACTTGTAACTTATCAAATAGATCTTCTACCGCGGTATGGAAAATCTTTTTTAAAAAAAAGTGATCCTATTTAGTGCTCTATAGTCGACACACATGTGATATGTGTCATCTTCCTTTTGCACTAAAAGTACTGGTGAACGTGTTGGAGAGGAGCTAGGCCTCACCATTTCTTTTTCCACCAATTCATGCACTTGCCTCGTGATTTCCTCTTGTTGAGCTTGTGAAACTCAATAAGGAGGTTTATTAGGCAGTGAGCTTCCTAGTAGAAGCTCTATTGCATGCTCATCATCCCCTCCTTTTGGAGATGGCTCACTAGGGATGTCATCAATGAAAACATGTTGGAATCCATTTAGGAAATTAGACAACTCTAATTCCTCTTGATTCCCTTGAATGTTTCTTCTTCCTCTTCCCTACCCTCATTCCACGCTAGCTCTCTCCTCTTTCGAAGGTGTTTGAGGCCTTGGCTGAGGCTTGGGATAGTTAATGCTTTTTGCAAAGTTTATGTTATGCTCGTGATGCATGAAGATTTCCATCTTCATAGCATCACCAAGGTCACAAGGAACACAAAGATTGTATTGTACCAAGTCTCTCTTGATAGGAGAATCTATAATACAAGTTAATTAAGTACTATGTTCATGCTACTACCATCAATTAAGTTCACCCTCTATGTTCTCAAAGTAATCTCACAAAAATGCTCTCTCTAATTCTCTTAATTCCGCTAATCTCAAAATTCATAGGACATTTCCATTACAAGCTTCCTATCCTCTGATGAAACTCCCATCTCACTTACGATCCAAAGCTGATAAAAAATTAATTTGTCTTTATATTTTATGTGTACTACTCACTCTTTGAAGTGTCGACACTTCTATGCACAAAAATAGCAACACTGTGTACCCCACACAATTGGTCTGCATGCATAGAGACAGTTTGCGCAGACTCCCTTTGTACACTTTGTACAAGCATGCTTTGTTTCTATCCATGATGTTCAAAAGTACTAAAAAACATTTCCCAAAGTCCTCAATGTGGCTTGCATCATTCCGTAAAAACACTTCACACTATTTCTGCTTACCTCTTTGCATATAGCTTGCCCAAACCATCAATAGGTGTGAAAGATGTAAACAACCTTCAAAGGAATATTCAAATGCATGATTGAGTTGGGTGAATTGGTAACTACCATGGCCAATTACTGCGATAACTAGTACAATGTATAGTCAGTCAAAGACCCAATCTGAGGGCTATAACTAGGGCCCATTGCTCAATTTTAGACGAGATCAATCTTGGAGCACTATAACTCTCACTATCATTGTCTCGTATCTTGGATCTCGTTCAAGTCTGTTTGTAATGGTTAACTAGATGGCAAGACCAAGGGGTCTTGCGACCTTAAAAAAGTTTTAATACCTGCAAGCATCAATATATGCATCAATATATATGGTAACATAGCATGAATACCGTAGTCATTATAAGACTCGATGTTTGTGTCGATATTTGTACATAACAATGCACAGATCAATGTTTATATCAACATCTATACTGAAATTTTGTTTGGGACACTGATATCGATGCCAGTATCAATGCCCTAGAACAAGAAAGCCAAGTTCATCTACATTCATATGGGTGTCACAAGTGTGAATAACCCCTTGTAGTGTATAGACATCACAATCCTTTTGAATTTAAACACACAAGATTGGAATGATGTTATTAAGGTAATCCAAACCTTTTTTATCACAAAAATTGATTGTTCCAATGAGATAATAACTAAGTTGGTTGTAAATTGATAAATGCAGCATGTTTTGCTTCTTGTTATTGATGGGGTTTCCTAAGGAGTGCTATCCAAGATATTATCTATCGTTTGGAACGTTCAACAAGGTATGTATATAACTCGTTCATGTGTGTGTGTGTGTGTGTGTGTGTTTACGAATGATTTATTTAACAATAGTTTGATTTCACAAACTATTGAACCATACAACGGGACTAGAGACCAATCAAAGTGTAAGTGTAAATAACAAAACATTATGTATACATTAGTAGATAAAGTTAAGACTACACTTGACATTTAGACTTGATACTGACATAGAGTGTATTACATGTTATTATCCAATAATTGTGTACAAGGGTTATCAATCACTAATAAAAATAACCGAATAGTGGATGATCTTCTGTTATTGCTACAATTGTCGTTGTAATTCCAAGGAAAGAATTTCTTACCTGTCACCATCCAAGAAACACAAGCCTGTCACACATCTTATGGATAAGATAGAGATTGCACGTAGTGTTAGTACTCATTGAATATTATGTGTTGAGATATTCATGGGATTCTTGAAGGGTCTTGTTTGCTGAAGAGCACAAGTAGAGGGATCATCAATGGTTGAGGGGGGGATGGGTGCTTGGAACGTGCATGTATTACCTTATAAAGAACCTTGAGCATTTTGACAAGGATGCTCTTTAGATGATAAAAGAGTCTCTTACACTTTCAAATGAAGTGTTATGTGGCAAGGGAATTCTTCATGAATCACAAGCAGCTCTTAGCCGCATAATGCTTGTTGATTTCCACTTTTGTTACACACTTAGCCAAATCAAGACCATGAGTTATCTATAGCTCACAATATATGAAAGATTTATCAAAGAGTATGAGGAAGTTTACAAGCCACAAAGAAGATGAAGAGGTGGAAAATTTACCAAGAGTGAATCTCCATACATTATTTCATGGTTATTTGACCGTATTAGAGACAAAATCATAAAAGGAAAAAACATCATTGATGACTAGAGATATTGTATCTGGTTGTGACAGAGCAGTAATAATTTTTTCTATTATTGTATGTTTGACAAGTTGTTTAAATTTCTAATATTATCTCTAGAAGTTTGTACTCAATTTTTCATTTTTAGGTATGTGCGTGCAACATGTGGACCTATGGACATACAAAGAAGAGAATGAGTACTCTAATTCATTCATAAGTACTAAGAAGGAGCATTTGGATCCATTGTTAAGAAAAAACTCCCCTAATCTAATTTTTTTCATTAATCTTTTTGAACATTACCAACATTAGATGGGTTGGATTGAGAGTCTTGTAGTGATATCCTTGTATGGATACTTGGGGTTTTGACTCCCCATAGACTCAATTTTGTCTTTTAGAATAGGTTTTCTCAAGCTCTTAAAGTACCAATTTCTTTAATTTCTATGATGTTTCATGCTTCTAAGTGTCATATGTTTAAGTGGCATATGGTTCTATGTTCCAATTTTTTTGTGTGTGTTGAAGCTAATTCTTGCTTGGATGTCCATGTTGTTACTTTTGCACCTTTCGTGACAAAGTGTTAGATTCTATTAGATATTACTTTTGGTCTCATATATCATTTTGGTCTTTTAAAGATGTATAATAAAACATATTTTTCCATTTCATTACACTCTCTCATTCATCTCTTTCTCTCTCTCTCTCTCTCTCTCTCTCACACACACACACACACACACACACACACACACACACACACACACACACACACACACACACACACACACACACAAAGTATTAACAATGCATTTTCCCATTTTTGTCATAGAAACTTGGCTATTTCCTTTAGCACTTATTGATGGATACATTCACCATCAAACACTTTATTTAGTTGGGCAATCAAAAACTTCTTTTCATGATCTCCATATTTCAATATCATAGATGAGAACAAGTCAAATTTCTTTTAAACAATTAAAACAAGATATCAATATGTATGCCCAAATCACATGGAGTTGGAGTTGTAAATCTCCAATAGTTGTCCTATGCATTGGCAAAATAGATGGCCACCTTCGATGGTGGGTACAATCTATTTGTCTGTGTTGATGTCGCCCATGATGCCATAGGAACCAATGCATGAATAAAAGAGTCCTTGATGCTCAATACTAGGCCTTGCTAAGGGCATGGCAAACATGTGGGATCCCAACGAAGAGAATTTGGGGTTGGAAAATGTCTCGAGGTCATGGAGGTACACCGTCAGATTCATCAACAGGATCAATATGCACATGAATGAACAAAAAGATAATTAGATAAATATTTTTGACAAAATTTACACTTTTATGATCATATAATAAACTAATTGTGTGAGGTCTCCATCATGTGGCACTTGATTAGTGTTTATTGTTGGCTAAGTAGTTGAAGCTAGCTTTGGCTCTATTGACAATGTAAGAACATGAGGGTGTTTCATGATCATGTGTCAAAGCAAACAACACAAATATGTTTTCTTTCACCATTACCAATTTTTCTTTTACCTCAGTTAATCATCTCTCTAGAAGGTCATTCTATTCACTTAATGCATTAAGAACCAGCCTCCATTATCTTATCCATAGGATAGATCAGGATCTAAAATGCATACCAAAGGCTTCCTTGTATATGTGCCATAAGCCTCTCAATGAATTCCGACATTTCTTTCACAAAATACCGTTGAATCTCTTTTTGAAGTCCACAATAAAACCACTTGACCTACTCCTTAAAGTTGATCTTTTGAAAAGATGCTATTAACAAAAATGAATCCCAAAACATTTTGCAATAAGCAATCAAAGTGTCTTCCTTCATCATCCTCACATGGTGACATCCTCTTCATACTCTTTTGTTAACCATGCCAAAGTAAAGATTATTTGATTTTTATCTACTTCTCAAGAGCTTCTATGTAGGGTAGACCACCATGTCTATGCATTACCCTTAAAAAAAGGTGTTGCCTTTTGTACTTTAAGGTTTTCAAGAAAGGACCTACTAGAAAGAAATGTCAAACTACTATAGAAATGCAAGTGCTTGATGGGTATCCTTGAAGCCAAAAAATGTGTAAAACTTAATCTCTTGACCCTCATCCTTGATCTTCTTACTCTGTTTCCCCCATTCAAAACTATCAAAAGAGGACAAGGTCTCCTCCTCTAAACTGCTAGATTATTTTCTAAATTTCTTCTTGGATCTACTCTTTCTCCTCTTCTCATCCTTATTGGAACTAGAGAAAGAGTGTCATAAAATCTAATATCTAACCAACCCAAATGATTTTCTCATATTAAGTTGATCATTTAATGTGGGAGAATAAACGGGAACAAGCGTTAGGATATAGACATGTGCTTATAGATCTATCTCAACACGGGGCCAATGGTAATGTGGCCCAAATGAGAAACGGTCTATCAAAGAGAAAGGCTAACCAATGGAGCTTAAAGAAATTAGGGTTAGCTTCATTGAAGACCTCCAATAGTTAGTTTTAAAAGTCCTTTGACCTTAGGTAAGCTAGGGTTGTGCTTCAGGTGGGAACCCGGCCCAAGCTTGAGGTGCTTGTCATGCTTGATGACTGAGATGCTTGAAGTGCTTGATGATTGAGATGCTTGAGGTGCTTGTCATGCTTGAGATGCTAGGGTTGTACTTGAGGTGGGAAATCTGCCCAATCTTGAGGTGCTTGTCATGCTTGATGACTGAGATGCTTGAAGTGCTTGATGATTGAGATGCTTGAGGTGCTTGTCATGCTTGAGATGCTAGGGTTGTACTTGAGGTGGGAAATCTGCCCAATCTTGAGGGGCTTAAGGGCCAAGCTTGTGGTGAGAACTGGCCCAAGGTTGAGGGGCTTGAGGTGTCACAAAAGTCAAACCAAATCCCTACAAGGAGGGGGCGACCCATGCAAGAAGGGGGGGTGGTTGCTTGACCACTCTCTCTCCCAAAGGGAACCCCTTTCCCAAGAGGCAAGTAGGACACATGTCATCAAGCCCTTAACTAGGGTACCCTCATGGTGTGTTTAAAGCCTATTGGTTGGCCTTCCAAGGGGTACAATGATAGTTTAGTGAATTTGATTAATTATTTTAGAATTTATCAAGTCCTTCCTCTCAAAGGGGAAAGGGGGACACTTGTCCCAAGGCTACATTGCTGCTTGATATGCCCTTGCTTGTGGTTGGCTAGGAGGGGTCCAATGAGCTTCAAGCATGAGCTACAAGGGGGGATTGACCAAATCATGCTAGGGGGTTGCTTGAGGGGTATAATATCCCACACACACTCTCATTGTGTGTTGTACAAAGTGCAAGAGCTCCCTCTCCTTCTCCAAGCAAGTAGAGAGGTTGAGAGCCTACACCAACACTTTGGCTATGGAATGCAAATCCAACCAAGAGCCATGCTTCAATGCTTAAGCTTGCCATCTTCTCCATTAGCAAAATGAGTGATGATAAGTGAGGAACTAGTTCTTTCTCCTATGAAATGCTTCTTCTTCCTCTTTCCTACCCTCATTCCCTGCTAGCTCTCTCCACCTTCGAAGGTGTTTGAGGTCTTGGGACTGAGGCTTGGTTAATGCTTTCCACAAAGTTTATGTTATGCTCGTGATGCATGAAGCTTTCCATCTTCATTGCATCACCTAGGTCAAAAGGAACACAAGATTGTATTGTAACAAGTCTCTCTTGATGGCAGACACTATAATACAAATGCCTATTGGAGGGGGACCGCCGGCTCCACATAAATCCGGTCCTCAATTGTTGTCATGTTCTCTAAACTCTCTCTCTTGCAAAAGTATTGTTCATGCCAAGTTAACTAAATGCTATGTTTATGCTGCTAGCATCAGTTAAGTTCACCCGCTATGCTCACAAAGTAATCTCATAAAAGTACTTCTCTAATTTTTGCTACTCTCAAAGTTAATAGGCCATTTTCATTACATTGGTAGCAAAGCATTTGGTTTCTCTTTTCTTGCTTAAGAAGAGAGGTCCTTAAGTAGCCTATAAATGATTGATTTTGTTAATTATATTAGGGTGAGTTGGATTGGGATCTATTATCGGTTTTGTTGAGCCCACTATGTGGAATATGGTGCACACCTCAGGAGCGTTGGACTTAATAATGTGGTCTTTTTAGACTTGCCTATGGATTTACCATTATTGATCCATAAAAAGTCCAAAAGGAGCTAGCCCTTGGCAACTCTGCAATATTAGACCCACTCCACTACTCTCTATAATTAACCACTTTGAGCGGTGGGTGTAGATACTTAAGTGCCGATTTTCAAAGGCTAAGAGGAGTGGCAACTAAGGTTTTGAATTGCCAAAGCATACACTAAGTAAGTACACAGATTTTGTTAACATGGCTGACAATAACCAAGAGAGTAGAATGAACATTGGTAGCTTTGATTTTGCACATGAAGGTGCTAATGATGATGCCCTCATGTTTGTCAATTATCTCATTACTAGGTTGCAGCAAGCTATGGGCACCCCTGCTTTGCAAGCCGAAGTTACTCAACAACATCACGCTTATGAGATTTCCCTTCCTCTCCAAGAGGAGAGAGAGCTTAGGAGGCCTCTTGAAGAGACCCCCAAAAGTAGACTCTCTCCCATACGAGAGGAGGAATCCAAAGAGCAAGAAAGAAATGAAACTTTAAGTTCCTCTGAAGATGTGGCTCCACAAAGACGACGGTCTAGACGGTCGCCAAATCCTCCCAAGAGGAAACATTCAAACCACAGTCCTTCTCCTCGTCACTTCGAAAGGGAAGAGAGGAAACAAAGAAAAGGGCAAGAAACAGGTCACTCTCGTCTCGTTCTTCTTCACCTTCCTCCTCTTTCGACAAAAGCTATTCTCCTAGAGAATACAAGAGGGGAGGACATTGCAAATCACATTAGGAGATTCGAAGGTCACTTGGAGGGCCTTCTAAGAAATTCTATTTCTCTCTCTAGAAAATGTTCTTAGAATATACTTGTACTTTTTGCGTACATCCAAAAGGACAACTGAACACTTTCAAAAGTGAACCCAACTTTTCAAAAATCCTTGAAAATGGTCACTTTTTTATTCAATGCGTGTGTCGTTTTCATGAAGCACGACGCTCATTCAATATAGCTTTTTTCATCATTGAAATTTTAAAAAATCATAAAATTATTAGTTGGTGTTACAATTTAAAGTTTTTGACACCACCAATGCGTCCAAAATGACCAAAAACTTAAAAAGCGTCTATTTACTTGCCTCAATCTGACACCCAGAGAGGGAGAAATTGTCAAAATACCCCTAAAAAGGAGATTTTGCCTCATGACGCGGGGCGGGGGGGGGGGGGCATCTAGAATTCTCCAGATGGTCCCTTGCGTGCCATGATCCAAAATCCTCTTTTTAGGGGTTTTTGGGCAATTTCTCCCTCTCCGGGTGTCAGATTGAGGCAAGTAGATATGCACTTTTTAGGTTTTTGGACATTTTGGATGCATTGGCAGTGTCAAAAGCTTCAAATTCCAACACCAATTGACAGTTTTGTGATTTTTTAAAATTTCAATGATGACGAAAGCCATATTAAATGAGCGTCACCCTACCTCATGAAAAAGACATTCGCATTGAATGAAAAGACGACCGTTTTCAAGGACCACTGACACCTTTTTTATATTTTTCTTAATAACAATCTATTTTTCTACGTAATGTAAGCTCTTCTTTCATTGGAGGAGCGCTTTTTCCTCTCTCTTCTAAAAGGCCCTCCAAAAGACCTCTGAAATCTCCTAATGTACCCTGCACGGCGAAGGTCACAAAAGTTCAAGAAGTTCAAAGATGGAGGAAAGCGTACCTCTTTTCTCACCTTCATCCATCAATTTGATGTGGCCTTTGGAGACGAGGACTTCACAAAGTCCTCCAAGCTATGCCATGTAGCTATGCACTTCTAGAAATCGGCTCGTCAATGGTGGACTAGCCTTCTTGGCAACGATGAAGCCCCAAAGACATGGAAAACTCTACGAGTTTCCATCATGAAGCAATTCCTTGCAAGTGATGCAAAGGACAAAGTGCTTACTAAATGGCGTAGTTTGAAGCTTATCTCTCATGAGTCTATCCACAAATATGTAGACAAGTGTTGGGATTTACATCTCAAGGCTACTGTCTTCCAAAAGATAGACTTTGTTGAGCAAAAGCAACATTTCTATGTGGGATTATCTGAAGAGATGGCCGAATACGTCAACTCTCAACGGCATCACAACATGGTTGCTTCACATATCAATTTCCAACAAGGGGCTAGATGGAATGTCAAGCCCATGGAAAACAAAGACAAAAATGATGTAAAGGGGAAAACCAATGCCCAAAATTCTTCCCAAGACATTTCCAGCAACAACAACAACAACAATCGGTCCAAGGAGAAGGGAGCTTACAAAGGCAAAAACAAAATCTCTCCTAAAGAGCTTGAATCTTTTTGCAAGGACCATAATTGTTTTAAGTGTGGGGAGAAAGGACATGGCTATCATTCTTGCCCCAAGAAAAATGCTCGCAATGAAACTCCTAGAGCTTCCACCATCGAAGCTCCAAAAGAGGATGCTCATTGCAAAGGATCATCTCTCTCCTATGCTTGGGAAAAGGTAAGGGAGCATGATGCCTTCATCTTGTTTGACCCTGGCTCTACTCACAGCTTCATATCAACAGAGTTGGCCACCAAGTTGGGCATTCAAGCTTTCAAGATAGGAGATATTGTAACTGCTGACACAACTTTCAAGGGACAGCAAGCCTCTGTTACTCCCTTGATTGGGAAGTTGAGGCTTCATGTCGCAAGCTATGTCGACAAAGAAGACTTTTTTATTTCTCGTCTCCAACATGAGGATGCTATCATAGGGGCGCCATGGTTTGATCGCATGGCTACAAAAATGAAGTTCCCTGAAAGGAGAATCTTCTTCACCTACAGGGGAAAGAACATGTAAATAGATGCTAGTGAATGTGGTCATACTATACCACTTGTAAATCCTCCTGCTTTTGATAAATCAATGAAGAGCTTAGTTTTTGCGTACATGATTTTTGTCAAAGAGTCCCTAAAAGGTCCTAATGTTTCATCGAATGTAAATGGTAGGAATCAAGAAGAGTTAGACTTGTCTAATTTTCTAAAAGGATTCCAAGATGTGTTCATCGATGATATCCCTATGGACTTACCTCCAAAACGAGGGGATGATGACCATTGAATTGAGCTCCTTCCAGGAAGCTCATCATCTAACAAGCCTCCTTATCAAGTTTCTCAAGCTCAACAAGAGGAGATCATGAGGAAAGTACAAGAATTGGTTGACAAAGGGATGGTGAGGCCTAGCTCCTCTCCCTTTTGTTCTCCAGTCCTTTTAGTGCAAAAGAAAGATGGTACATACCATATTTGTGTGGATTATCAAGCATTAAACCATATCACTATCAAAAACAAATTTCCCGTGCCTCGGGTAGAAGATCTATTTGATAAGCTACAAGGCTCTACCTACTTCAGTAGGATTGACCTTAAAAGTGGCTATCATCAAATAAGGATAGTGGATGAAGATATCCTAAAGACCATGTTTCGCACAATGTTTGGTCTTTATGAATATCTAGTCATGCCTTTTGGCTTGACTAATGCACCAGCTACATTCAATAGTCTAATGGAGAAAATCTTTAGACCCGCACTGAGTGAGAACAAGCTTTTTCTCAACCAAAAGAAAAGAGAGTTTTTCCTTCAAGAGATTCAATACCTAGGTCATATTGTCTCTCAAGATGGTATCCGTATGGATCCATCAAAGTTAGGGGTAATAAAAGCATGGCCTAATCCAAGGAATCTACATGAGCTCAAAAGCTTTATTGGTATGTGTGCATATACAATAGACGCTTCATAGCAAAATTTTCTCAAATAGCAGGACCACTAACTTGACTTAACTAAGAAGAACGTTAAGTATTTATGGACTGCCAAGGAGCAAAACGCTTTTGACAAGCTCAAAGAGAAGCCTACCTCCCAACCAGTCCTCATGCTCCCGGATCTCTCAAAGACATTTGAGGTCCAATGTGATGCTTGTGGTGATTGCCTTGGAGCAGTGTTGCTTCAAGAAGGGCATGCCATAGCATATGAGAGCCAAAGTCTCAATATAGATGAATGTATCTTAGGCATTTATGAAAAAGAGCTTTTAGCTGTTCTACATGCCCTAGACACATGGAAGCATTATTTATTGGGGACTCCATTTATTCTACGAACTGACCACTAAAGTCTCAATTACTTCATGACGCAAACCAATCTTTTCGACAAACAAATGAGGTGGGATTTTTTTTTTTTTGCAATTTAATTTCCATATTGCTCACATTGCTAATAAGCACAATCAAGTGGCTGATCCACTTTCATGACGACCAAAAGTTAATACGGTGTCTATAGCTACTCACAAGGATCTCTATCTTCTATGATAGATGAGTATGCTACTGACCCTGACTATAGAGACATAATGTCAGCCATTGCTTTGGAGAAGAAAGAGGAACCATTCACCTTGCAGGATGGTTATCTTCTCCACAGCAATAGGCTATGTGTTACCCACTCCCTTCGTGAGAAAGTCATGTATGAATCCCATGCTCCTCCCTATGTGGGACATAGAGGCATTCAACCTACTCTCTGAGGAGTAGAAACATACTTTTATTGGCCTACAATGAAAGTGGACATACAAGAGTATGTTTCAAAATGTGTAGTATGCCAAAATACCAAATATGATAGAGGGAAGCAACCTGGGTTACTCTAGCCATTGCCTAGGTTTAGCAAGCAAGAACACTTTATTCATGTCAAAAAGAATATTAAAATGGTAACTCTCTCCATATCACAAATTTTCAAACGCCATGGATTTCCAACATCCATCATGTCAGATAGAGATCCTAGAATGACCAGTAATTTTTGGAAAGGTCTCTTAGAAAATCTAGGAACAAGATTGAATTTCTCTTCGGCCTATCACCCACAAACGGATGGCCAAAGTGTGATAGCCAATCTTACGATACTCAATCTACTAAAGACTTATGTTACTGACGTAGATCATGCTCACAATGGGAAAAGTACTTACCTCTTGTAGAGTATGCCTACAATAGTACTGTACATACTTCTACGGGAAAAGCACCTTTGAAAATCATTGAGGTAAGACGTAAAAGTCCCTTTCTACTCAAAGTACATGGAAAGATCTTCGTTGCCGATGAATATAGCCGTGACCTACAAGAATCTTTTCAAAAGATTAAGGAGGCTATATCCATCTCTCAACAAAGGAAAAAAGTTGTTGTTGACAAGCACAGAAGGGCCTTAATATTCAAAGAAAATGATTGGGTCTTACTTAAGTTTCCTAAGGCTCGATTGAGACAAACGACGGGCAAAAATCCTACGGGCCATCAAAAGTATTATGCTAAGCTAGCAAAAAGATACTTTGGTCCTTCCAAATCTTGAAGCCCATCAACGATATGGCTTATCAACTCAAGTTGGCCAACCATTGGCTCATACACAATGCTTTTCATGTGAGCCTACTTAAGACCTACTGTAATGGAATTAACCTTTAAACTTGAGTTGGAGCGGAAAGTAAATAACATATTGAGCATTTCCTTGAGTATTCTTTAGTGTGTAGATGTATAGTGAGAAAGAAAGTGCTTGGATAGGGAGAGCGACACTTAACACATTACTTCATTAACATGGCATGATCAATACTTGTAAAAGAGAGTGAGAGTTTAGAGAAATTGACACCAATAGAGGACCGGATTAGTTGGAGCCGGTCCCCCCTCCAATAGGCATTTGTATAATAGATTCTTCCATGACGGAAGACTTGTTTACAATACAACTGTTTGTGTTCCTTGAGACCTTCTTGATGAGATGAAGATGGTAAGCTTCACTCACCAAGCATTAGCATAACTACAACAATAAACATGATTAGCATGAGCTTAAAAAATGCCCAGCCTCAATCCCAAGACTTCAAACACCATGAAAGGTGAGGAGAGCTATCAGGGAGTGAGGAAGAAGAGAGAAGTAGAAGTAGCTCTACTAGAAAGAAATAACCCCTTGCACATAATCACTCATAGCTCTTGTAGCATAACTTAGCATAGAGTTAATGGAGATTAGAGATATTGATAAGCAAGCATAAGCATTCTCTTGTGTGGATTTGCATCCATAGCCAAGAGCTTGTGGTAGTAGGCACTCAACTTCTCAAGCTTGGAGAAGGAGATGGAATCCTTCCTTCACAAGAGTGTGTGAAGGGAATAATGAAGGAGAGAGAGCTCGTGGGAGGCTCAAATGAGAGAGAGAAAGAGCTAGCTAGGTCGACCCCCTTTCCTAGGGTTCCTTTGAAGCTGATTGGGCCATGTAGCCCTCTAGCCAATGAAAGCTGGGCTCCCTTTGGGGCAAGGTGTGTAGCCTCTTGACAAGTGTCCTTCTTTCCCTTTGTGAGGCTAAGCTAGCACCCCCCTTGCTTAAGCACAGCCCCTGGTTAAGCACAACCTCTACTTGCTTGAGTAGTATGTCTCTACACTTGACAAGTGGCCCCTTTCCTTTCATAAGGGTATGGGTCCTTGGTGAGGTGCTCACTTACTATCTACCTCCCCCCTTTGTAGGGCTCTCCCCCTCTTTAGTAGCAAGTTCTTTGAACTTGGTAAGCAGGCAGCCCCCCTGCTTAAGCACAATCCTAGCTTAAGCAAGCTACCCCCTTGCTTGCTTGGACTTTAGTGACTAAAGAGTAAAATTTTAAAGACTATGTCTTAAAGCTTTTAACACTTACCTTTGGAGGCTTTAATGAAGACAACCCTAAGGTATTTTACTCCATTAGTTAGCCTTTCTCTTTGATAGACCTTTTCTCATATGGGCCCCTTTACCATTGGCCCCGTGCTTAAATAGATCTATAAGAACATTTATATCTTAACCCTTGTTCCCGTTTATTCTCCCACATTAAATGATCAGTTTAATATGAGAAAATAATTTGGCTTGGTCAGATATTAGATTTTATGACATTACCTCTCTCTTGAAATCATAGTCGTCATCGACTATGAGGTAGAAGAGATAAATCCTTAGTCATTAGTCAATTTTACTTAGCGGGTAGAGGATCCCTTTTTACCCTACGACATCTTTCCAAGATGGATGACTAATCCATTTGGTGCTTGGGAGACGTAGCTGCCGCAAGCATGTCTGCTCTTTAGTCCATTTCATTCTCCCAAAGTAGAGTGACAAATTCTACGTGGTGTTTGAGAGACGTCGTCATCACAAACATGATTCTAAGCATGCATACTAGTTAATTTTGTGCACAATTAAAAAGAGGACTAGTCTTATAAGACAAAAACATGAGTCATTTAAAAGAAATTTGTACATTTGATTACTCTAATGTAACGTTGTAAGCATTGACAAGGTTCATACTATCCTTAAGCTGTACTCCTTGCATCCATCTAGCATCTTCAAAAGGATAATTTTTGAACTTAATAAGATACCGTTGGATAATCTTACCATGTTGTAGTACCTTGTCTTCATGCCGAAGGACAGCTTCGGGTTGTAGCACCTCTTCTTGGTCTTCAACTTCGGGAGAGTCTTCAATAATTGGTTCAGTTGGTGGCTCTCCTTTGTAGGGCTTAAGTAGGCTTACATGAAAGGCATTGTGTATGAGCCAATGGTTGGGCAGCTTGAGTTGATAAGCCATCTCATTGATGGGCTTCAAGATTTGGAAAGGACCATAGTATCTTTTTGCTAGTTTAGCATAATACTTTTGATGGCCCGTAGGATTTTTGCCCATCGTTTGCCTTAATCGAGCCTTAGGAAACTTGAGTAAGACCCAATCATTTTCTTCTTGGGGCAAGAACGATAGCCATGTCCTTGCTCCCCACACTTGAAACACTTATGGCCCTTGCAAAAGGGAGTTTGTTTTTACCTTTGTAAACTCCCTTCTCCTTGGACCGATTGTTGTTGTTGTTGTTGCAATTGGCTTGGGAAGTATTTTGAACATCGGTTTTTCCCTTTGCATCATTTTTGTCTTTGTTTTCCATGGGCTTGACATTACGTCTAGCCCCTTGATGGAAATTGATGCGTGAAGCAACCATGGTGTGATGGATTACTTCGCTAATAGTACCAGGCCATTGAGAGTTAATGTATTCGGCCATCTCTTCAGGTAATCCCGCACAAAATTGCTGCCTTTGCTCGGCAAAGTCTATCTTTTGAAAGACAGTAGCCTTGAGATGTAAATCCCAAAACTTGTCTACATATTTGTGGATAGACTCATGGGAGAGGAGCTTCAAGTTGCGCCATTCGGTAAGCACTTTGTCCTTTGCATCGCTTGCAAGGAATTGCTTCATGATGGAAACTCGTAGAGTTTTCCATGTCTTTGGAGCTTCACCATTTCCACGAAGGCTAGCCCACCATTGAAGAGATGATTTTTGGAAGTGCATAGCTACATGGCGTAGCTTAGAGGACTCTGTGAAGCCCTCATCTCCAAAGGCCACATCAAATTGCTGGATGAAGGCCAACACTTTGTCGGTAGCACCGAAGGTACCATCATAGGTGAGAAAAGAGATACTTTTCCCTCCCTCCTTGAACTTCTTTAGCTTTTGTGACCTTCGCCATGCAGGAAATGATTTGCGATGCCCTCCCCTCTTGTATTCTCTAGGAGAATAGCCATAACTTTCATCGGAAGAGGAGGAAGGTGAAGAAGAAGGAGAAGAGGGTGACCTCTTTCTAGCCCTTTTCTTCCTTTGTTTCCTCTCTTGCCTTTCAGAGTGATGAGGAGGACTATGTGTTGATCTTTTCCTCTTGGGAGGAGTGGACGATCGTCTAGACCGCCGTCTTCGTGGAGCCACATCTTCAGAGGAACTTAAAATTTCATTTCTTTCTTGCTCCTTGGATTCCTCCTCTCGAATGGGAGAGAGTCTTCTTTTGGGGGTCTCTTCAAGAGGCCTCCTAAGCTCTCTCTCCTCTTGGAGAGGAGGGGAAATTCCATAAGCACGAAGTTGTTGAGTAACTTCGGCTTGCAAAGCAGGTTTCCATAGCTTGCTGCAACCTAGTAACGAGATAATTCACAAACATGGGAGCATCATCATTAGCACCTTCATGTGCAAAATCAAAGCTATCAATGTTGATTCTACTCTCTTGATTATTGTCAGCCATGTTAAAATTTATGTCTGTACTTAGTGAATGCTTTGGCAATTCAAAACCTTAGTTTCCACTCCTCTTAGCCTTTGAAAATCGGCTCTTAAGTATCTACACCCACGGCTCGAAGTGGTTAATTATAGAGAGTAGAGGAGTAGGTCTAACATCGCAGAATTGCCGTTAGCTCCTTTCGGACTTCTTATGGCTCAATAATGGTAAAGCCGTAGGCAAATCTAAAAAGACTCCATTATTAAGTCCAAAGCTCCCGAGGTGTGCACCATCCCCCACATAGTGGACTCAGCAAAACCGATAATAGATCCCAGTTCCACTTACCCCTAATATAATTAACAACATCAACCATTTATAGGCTACTTAAGGACCTCTCTTCTTAAGCAAGAAAAGAGAAACCAAATGCTCTGATACCAATGTAATGGAATTAGCCTTTTAACTTGAGTTGGAGCGGAAAGTAAATAACATATTGAGCATTTCCTTGAGTATTCTTTAGTGTGTAGATGTATAGTGAGAAAGAAAGTGCTTGGATAGGGAGAGCGACACTTAACACATTACTTCATTAACATGGCATGATCAATACTTGTAAAAGAGAGTGAGAGTTTAGAGAAATTGACACCAATAGAGGACCGGATTAGTTGGAGCCGGCGGTCCCCCCTCCAATAGGCATTTGTATTATAGATTCTTCCATGATGGAAGACTTGTTTACAATACAACTGTTTGTGTTCCTTGAGACCTTCTTGATGAGATGAAGATGGTAAGCTTCACTCACCAAGAATTAGCATAACTACAACAATAAACATGATTAGCATGAGCTTGAAAAATGCCCAACCTCAATCCCAAGACCTCAAACACCATGAAAGGTGAGGAGCGCTAGCAGGGAGTGAGGAAGAAGAGAGAAGTAGAAGTAGCTCTACTAGAAAGAAATAACCCCTTGCACATAATCACTCATAGATCTTGTAGCATAACTTAACATAGAGTTAATGGCGATTAGAGATATTGATAAGCAAGCATAAGCATTCTCTTGTGTGGATTTGCATCCATAGCCAAGAGCTTGTGGTAGTAGGCACTCAACTTCTCAAGCTTGGAGAAGGAGATGGAATCCTTCCTTCACAAGAGTGTGTGAAGGGAAGAATGAAGGAGAGAGGGCTCGTGGGAGGCTCAAATGAGAGAGAGAGAGAGCTACCTAGGTCGACTTCCTTTCCTAGGGTTCCTTTGAAGCTGATTGGGCCATGTAGCCCTCTAGACAATGAGAGCTGGGCTCCCTTTGGGGCAAGGTGTGTAGCCTCTTGACAAGTGTCCTTCTTTCCCTTTGTGAGGCTAAGCTAGCACCCCCCTTGCTTAAGCACAGCCCATGCTTAAGCACAACCCCTACTTGCTTGAGTAGTATGTCTCTACACTTGACAAGTGGCCCCTTTTCTTTCATAAGGGTGTGGGTCCTTGGTGACGTGCTCACTTACTATCTACCTCCCCCCTTTGTAGGACTCACCCCCTCTTTAGTAGCAAGTTCTTTGAACTTGGTAAGCAGGCAGCCCCCCTGCTTAAGCATAGCCCTAGCTTAAGCAAGCTACCCCCTTGCCTGCTTGGACTTTAGTGACTAAAGAGTAAAATTTTAAAGACTATGTCTTAAAGCTTTTACCCCTTACCTTTGGAGGCTTTAATGAAGACAACCCTAAGGTATTTTACTCCATTAGTTAACCTTTCTCTTTGATAGACCTTTTCTCATATGGGCCCCTTTACCATTGGCCCCTTGCTTAAATAGATCTATAAGAACATCTATATCTTAACCCTTGTTCCCGTTTATTCTCCCACATTAAATGATCAGTTTAATATGAGAAAATCAGTTAGGGCCACATGCAGGTTGCAGCTTGTGCATAGTGATGTTTGTGGGTCCATGCAAACTCCGTCCTTGGGAAATTACCTTTACTTTGTGACTTTCATTGTTGATTACTCCAGGCATGCATGGGTATTTCCGCTTAAAGCAAAGTCCAAAGTATTTATGTGCTTCAAACAATTTTTGGCTATGGCTGAAAATGTCTCGAAATGTACTATGGGCAATCTCTGTTCCGATCGAGGGGAGAAGTATATTCCTCATGAATTTGATGCATTGTTGGCTAGTCGTGGGATAAAACACCAATGTACACTGCCTTATATGCCTTAGTAAAATGGTGTTGCTAAGAGGAAAAAAAAGTCACTTACGACAATGGCACGATGTATGGTCAAAAGTCAAGCTTTGCCGCATTCTTTTTGGCTTGAGGCCATCATGTGTGCCACTTATGTACTAAATAGGTGTCCTACAAAAGCTTTGTAGTCTATTACTCCATATGAAGCATGGCATGATAGAAAGATTTCTATGAGCACATGCGTGTTTTTGGATGTCTGGCATATCCTTTGGTGCCACAAACAGAGTGTAGAAAATTGGATGAGAAGGCTATCAAATGTATTTTTGTTGGTTATAGTGCTAAAAGCAAAGGTTACATGTTGCATCATTCACAAACAAAGCATATTTTGGTTTCACATGATGTTGTGTTTGTGGAAGATTCTGTTTAGTCCTTGTTGTCATGTACTAGAGACAGTAATGTAAGCTCACATGACATTTATGACACTTTGTTGCCTGAAGTACGAATGTAAATTCCAATGAAGCAAATGTACAGTCTATGGGGGTTTTTGAAAATGTTACAAATCAACCTATCACTAATGCAGTTGTACATGATGTACTTGATGAGGAAAGGGTTGAGAATGAGCAAGCTAGAGGTATGCCTAAGTGGTTGGTGCATACTTTGTGTGACAGTAAATTGGATGCACCTTTGTCTAGTCGTACTTGTTCATATTCTCACCATGCATCTTATGCATCAGATTCTTATGCTTTGGTTGTGTCTAGCTTACATGATCTTGAGGAACCTCTGTCTTTTGATGAAGCACAAAATTCAAAATATTGGATGGCTACCATGCAATCCGAATATGATGCACTTATAGAAAATGACACATGGCCTTTATGTGATTTGCCTCTTGGAGAAAAGCCCATTGGTACGAGGGTGAGTTTACAAGTTGAAACGCAAGCCGGATGGTGAGATTGATTGCTATAAGCCTTGACTTGTTGCAAAGGGTTATGCACATAAAAAAGGCATAGATAATGAAGAGAATTTTTCTCCCGCTTGTCATATGACTACTGTGAGTTTTCTATGTGCATTGGAAGCTCATTTTGGTTGGGATATACATCAATCAAACATTGTTACTACTTTCTTGAATGGTGACATATTTGAGGAAGTTTATGTAACACAGCCTCATGGTTTTGTCAAGAAAGGACAAGAGGATAGAGTGTGCAGATGTAAGAAAGCTTTCTATAGGTTGAAGCAATCTCCTCGTGCTTGCTATGAGAAATCTGACACTCATTTGGTCAAATAAGGCTTGCGTAACAGTCCAACAGAAAGCACATTGTATGTGAAGCGTGAGGGCGATGTACTTCTCATTGTTGTTCTTTATGTGAATGATTTGCTTATCACTGGTCCCAATGAGGCACATATTGCTGAATTTAAGGCTGACTTGAATGCTACCTTCAAGATGAAAGATTTGGGGCTGTTGCATCATTACTTGGGCATACAGTTTAAGCAGTGTGACAGTGGTTTTGCCTTGTGTCAAAAAAGTTACATAGAGACATTGCTATGTAAATTTGGACTGGAGGATTGCAAACCTATTGCCACTCCCATGGAAATTGGTTTGAAGTTGAGTCTACATGATGCTGGTGATTCTGGTGATGTCACTCTTTATCAAACTATTGTTGGCTGCCTCATTTATATATGGAACACGAGGCCAGATATTCAATTTACAGTCTCAGAGATCAACATATTAAATGCATAGCCCAGGGTCTAAGCATTGGCAGGCTGTCAAGAGGATTTTCCAATACTTGAGTGGCACTTTACATCTTGGCTTGTTTTATCCCAAGGGGGATCATTGCCGCCAGACTTACATGCTTTTTCGGACTCAGATTGGATTGGTTGGTTTGACACACGAGTGTCCACAAGTGGTTTTTGTTTCATGCTTGGCAGTTCATGTATATCATGGTTGAACAAGAAGAAACCTACTGTGGCCACTTCTAGTTGTGAGGCTGAGTACAGGGCAATCTTCACAGCTACAGTTGAGTGTGTATGGCTCATACGCCTTATGGTTGATTTGGGTGTTGGACAGGACACTGCCAACACTATCTACACTGACAGTCAGAGTGCATTGGTAGTTGCGAGGAACCCAGTTTTTCATGCTCGCACAAAGCACATTGAGGTGCATTACCACTATGTCAGGGAGAGGCTCTCAGCAGGAGAGATCAGCTTGGCTTATGTGCCAACACAGGACAACCTTGTAGATATTTTGACAAAGGAATTGTCTTGTGAGAAGTTGGAAGCTTTCCACAAAGATTTGGGCTTACTCCCCTTTGTGGGTTGATCATGTCCTCAGGGCATGGCACTTCCCTTTACTCATGTGACAGCTCTCGTTCACCACATCACGGCACGGGGGATTTGTTACCATATACATGTGGTAGTGATGTGTGTGAACACACTTAGGATAGCCATGCCATTTTTTCCCTCACTATGAGGTTTTTTTCCCCATGCATTGTATATACGCCCATCATTCTAGGGCTATCTATCTTTCCATTGCACACTAAGTAATACACTCTCTGATGTGTGCCTTGAGCTTCCTTCATCTTCTCCAAGTTGTGTGTGTTTTCCTGCAACCCTAATTCCAACTGGAACTGCAAAAAGACAACACTGCAAATAGAAATTGGAAGCTGGAACTGGAATTGTATATTGATATTCAAAAATAAGTACAATGATGCTGTGGAATACAAGAAGAGTGGTTTTGGATTACAAATTACTGAATACAATGAGAGCTCTGGATTGGGTCTCGGATTCGATCTAGGATTAGAAGTCCCAAAATTCAAGTAGCTACCCTTATTTATAGCCATCAAATTGGGCTTCTGGACGGTTTGCACTGTCACAGTTATTGTAGTAAACTGGCTGCGGTAACTCTTGAAGCTTCTGGAAGTTGCCTGTCCCGCCATCTGCTAAGAGGTTGCTCCCGCCATCTACAAGCCTTCGTGATGGAGAAGTGTGGACAGAAAATCAGGTGTAGGTCTTATAATGCAAAATGCTTTGTCTGTTGACTTTGGTAGACATACATCACAAGATTCATATGTTCAGTAGTCACGTGAAAAATGTTGATGATGTGTTTTATATAAGAGTGATGATGGCCTTCTGTAGGTATGCTTTCATGGAATCATTTGTTGTGCATTTTCGTGTGTCATAGCATATGTTGATGTTTGTGTGCATATCTTCTTGCGTGTATACATGTGTATATGTATGTGCATCTTGAACATGTTTTTTCTAATAAAAAAAATGAATATATGGCACTACCATTTGACTATCAAATAGTGCCACATTATTACCTTCTTTTGCAACCATATCACTTCCAATTGCATTCACATGACCCACAATACCAAATCTCAAATGCTTATGCAATTCACGTGGGCCGTTGCTTAATTTCCCTTGGCCTGTTGAATGATGTGAAAAGGTCAGGGCATCCACATTGCATGCAAGGTACTGTAGCATGGCATGCTATTGCAATTAGCATTTTGGCTCTGAGAAGAGGCACACCACCATTCATAGCACGACACCAATTTTGGAGGCCACAAGAACTGCTTCCATTGTCGGCCAACCATACACAAGGGCACCCATTCCAGGAGGCTATCGCACCACCTTCCAAACCCTCCAATGATTGCGTGAGCCTGACCTTCACATCAATGTGGGCTATTAATGTTGGTAACTCGCATATGGAGGGGCCAAGTTGGATTCTTGGAGGGCCTTGATGGATTGGATCCTCTCATAGCGGTTTATTAAGGGCCATTTAACATCTAGCGTGGCCACAGGAATGTTAAGCGACCAAGGTGCAACCGTATTGGGTGCAAAATCAACATCCTAGCTTCACACTCCACCAATTTCCCCCGGCCTTCATCCCCTCAAAAGATAATTCTACCGGGCCTCAGAAGTTGACGATGCTTGTACCCATGGGATTTGAACTCTCGTGGATCACTTCAAACCTTTTTATAAGCCAACTAGCCACATGAACGCATGCAAGGACGTGTTATTGTTGCAAGATGAGAAAATGAGGTTAAACGGGAGAGGAAAAATGTAAGTTTTTTTCCGGTCAAATGTGAACTGATCCTTAGAAACTACAACAGAACAAAGTGATAAAATCACAAGGCCTGCCTATACATGAACAAATGAAGAACATGAAAGTGATAAAATCACAAGGCCTGCCTATACATGAAAAAATGAAGAACATGAAAGTGAAACAAAAAAATACAAGGATGGAAATCACGTTGATCCATAGAGAAAGTAATTTGCAAATTACATCATAGAATGTTGACCACGATGAAGGATTGAAGAGCATCAAAGTGTCATTTTGTTAGGATAAAGGCAGGCATAAAATATGGGAACATGGCTTCTTTTTGTGGAGAGGATGAGGGAAGGGAGAGATGAAGTGATGAAGGGAGGGAGGGGAGAGGGAGTGGTTAGAATCATTTAGGAATCATAAGATGTGTGGATGAATGATCCAACCAAAAGAAAAACCGTGTGCCCACTATGAACGATGCAAGAGGATTTTTATTCCAAATATGATCGAGTTTTGAGTTGACATAGTGGTTACATCATGAATTTGTTGTGTGTAGCCATGTGATTGGAGCTTCTTCCAAGTAATGATATTGATTGTTTGTGGGCTCATTGTCTACATTAAAGTCTCCCATGATGACACTCATTGGTCTAGGATGGGATTGTTGCAGCAAGGTATGGAGTTGTGATACCAACGAGGTTGAAGAGGTTTTTGGAGATTTGTAGACGCGTATGATTTCTCAATCAAGGTGTCCATGGATGCCTAGCATAACTTGAATGATTTCTATTCTTGGAGCTAACAGTGTGTTTGCAGAGTGCAACTTTATGCCAACATTGTACTAGATTGAAACACCAACTTTTTTGTGGTGATAGGCATGATTAAACTCTGGTGCAAGATTATTGGAAGGATTTCTTTGCTTTGTTTCTTGAAGGCACAAAATGTCAGAACTTGCAAAATTTGAATCCTCTTTGATATGATTGAGATATTTGTGACTAGAAACGATGTTCAACAATTGAATGATATGATGTGTGTGTTTGTATGTGAATGGATATTTTGTCAATATTCCCATTTGGCTTCATTGCTAAGGCGATCAAGCACATCAAGCACAATCTTGTCGACTTTGATTTGAGTTGGTTGGATTGGATTGAGAATGTGGAGGTTTGATGGATCTTTGATGAGAGAAAGAGCTGTGCAGACTAATCCATGTGAGTTTATTGATGTTGGATCAAAGGATATTATGCTCATTGTCAAGCCTTGTGATCTATAGATAGTGCGTGCATTCGCTTCCTGGATTGGAAATTGGGTTTGAGACACATTGTTCAATGCATTTTTACCAACCTAAAATTATTTTGTTGTTTGAAAAATTGGTGTCCACTAGGGGGACTAATGGGAATCGTATTAAGGTGTTGGTTTATATGTCGTTGTTTGAAAAATCAAAAAACTCTATCCATGCAATAGGAGAGGCAACTCTGCTTTCTACAAGTTTCAGAATTCCATATGCGCCATTCACAAGACCATCGGAAATATCGATCACCCCACTATAAATCTCAACAATCATTCTTGCTTTAAGCTCCAAGGTTGAGGCCAAGCCTGCAGTGTTTTGTAGATTTTTTGGCACTATAAGGCTTTTTGAGCAAGTTTTATGATGGTTGTCCCTCGCGTGGATGATGTATGCATGAGCAGGCAATTTCTAAAAAACAAAGCGGCTATGTGAGTTCTTCAAGTTATTGGTGGTGAAGTATAAATGGGGTGTTGTCAATTTGTCAAAGGATTTATTGCTATGGTTCGTATTCAAGAGCAACAAATCCTTGCTTGTGTGTTTTGTTTTGCATACTCTATTGAGAATAGCAATGAAATTATTTTCTGATTGATGAATTGTTTTTGTAAGCTCATGGAATTTTATATGGGTGCGCCAAAATGAAGGCGAGGGCAATTGCAGATAATCTTGTGGCTTGTCATTAAATATCCAACAATCTCAAACCGAGCTTGCTTGACATAAGCCACCACAGAAGATGACATCCAGACCATCGAATGGCTCTATGTGATTGTGCTTCATTGATCATAGCCTTGTGTCTATGATATGCAAGAGTCTATTTCCAATCAAAGATGCTTCACCAAACACAACCATTCTGAGGTTTTTATAGAGACATGAGAGTTCGGCAAGGCTTTTAGAAGAAAGAGAAACATTTGGTTGGAAGACAAGAGGCAAGCGTAATGTTGAGTGAATTGTTTGCCTCCAAGGTTGAAAGCTACTTTTCATGTATATGCCATCAATAATGTTGAGGGAAAATCAACATCTAATTCAAGAGAGGTATTGTAGTGGTGGATCAAGCCTTGCACGATTGCATGTAAAGTGAAATTTTTTCCTATTCCCGCACCCGCAGTAAAAAAGAGATGGATTGGTTGAGTTGGCTGCAAGCTTTTCCTAATCATAATGTCATAAAAAAGGGAGTGTTGCTCGATGTTCAACTTGGATACAAGTGAGTGGTACTCCTCATTGCACAATGCCAATTTTCAAAATGTTGGCAAGGATCTTGTGGTGGGCTTGCTTGTTTGAATATCAAGGGCCAACTCATATTTGTAAGGCTCATTATGCTTGGATCTTGAGGATGAGGGCAATGAGAGTGTTTTAGTGCTTGCTGCACCAAGTTCCAACTTGCAATATTTTTAACGATTCTCATCTATAATTGTAAATTTTGTGGCATATTTATCTTTCCAACAATCAACACTTCTCTCAAAGGTTTTCTCATCGCCAATAAATGGGAGGAACAATAAACAAAGCCCATGGAAATGCTTCTCTGTATCCTTCTCCACAATGAAGTTAGCATACCGAATGACTCGAGGCTTCTTAGATTCACGAGTAGAGCCACTTACATATTGGTAGTTGCTTGCGTAATCATCCAAGCATATGTGCGCAAGCTTATCCAGATGATGAGTGTATTTGATTGAAAGTATTTGCACAAACAATCTCTCAAAGGGTTCCATCTTTGCTCCGCACATGAAAATGTCACAAAGAAAGTCGGCTGGCCTAATTGATGAATCATTGCAAACACATTTTCCTTAAGTTTCACATTGTAATTAATTGACGTGCGTAGTGATTGAAAGTCATGTGATAGCCTAGCTCATATGAAAGTAGCTGCTCAATGTTAGTGCCAGCTTGACCATCTTTTGCTTGCAATTGTTTGTCGCGTAGTTTTCCCTAGCGTAGGTGCACCCATATGGAACCAAGAACTTTTGCAATAACAATTTTCATTGTTTTGAAGAATAGATTTTCAATGTTGCTTGCAAATCGTCTATCCACATTCTTAAGCTCCCATTGTGCTAATTTTTGGTATTTTTTCTTCTCCAATACATGATACTTTCTTCTTTGACCAAAAACAATGTTGGAAATGACAACTCCTCACAAGATTCATCATAAAAAATGCTTAGAGGACCAAATTCCTCACAAGGGGCTATACTTGCAGCTTGAGAATTATGGTCCACAACTTGTTGTGCGGAGTAGATACCATGCACCAAAGTGTCTGTAGCATCAATCTCATCTTCAACATCTTCTTGGTGTGGACTACAAGCAAGATCTTCATGGAGTGTGAAAGTAGATGACCAAGACATATCAATTGTAACACCGTGATCAATGTATAATGGAGTTCTCAAAAGTCAGTCAAAGCTTGAAAAAAAACCTAGTTTGGATGCACAATGCCACTCAGGTAGGCATGATCGTAATGAAGCTTGTGCTTAATCTCTACAAGAATTGAAGCTTGATCATTGAAAAAGGGTGACAACACTCTTTGTACTTGAGACAAATCTGCCATTACATTCACAATGCTTCCACACAAACCAAATTGACCTTCAAAGTTTAGTTCTTGAATTTGTGCAAATGGTATGCGCAAAGATACAAGACGACTCTCTATTGAATTCAATCTTTCTAGGCTAGGTATTTTTCTACTAAAGTGCATCTCTCTTTAAAAAAAAAAACAATGGTTCTTGTTGTTTCTTCAACACAGCCTTGCACGAGTAACACACTTACAACCCTTTATTGTCACCAATGGTCATTGATTTTATTTGCTTGAGAAGCAAAAACTCCACCTTTGACATGCTATGCAAACTATGACAAAACATGAGAGAACCACATAAAGCACAACCAAAAGCAGGGATATCTTCAACCAATCTTCGCATACAATAAAGTTCTACTAGATGAAATAGTAGACCTTCTTTGATGCATCCGAGATGACTTGCACATGTTGTAAATTTTGGTCTTGACTTGTTTAACACTAAAGGAGTTTGGGTATAATTGCAAGAACATAGATGCAACTTGTTGAACAACAACATCATGAGTTTTGACAAGAATGGCTAGACACAAGGTAGCTTCTTTACTCCATACGCAATCGGTGCAAAATCACGTAGGATGTCTGGCCGAAATTTGCAGGTCTTCGTTTCCAAAATCCAAAGTGCCTAATGTGTAGCTCTACTCAATGCGAACATGTGGATATGCTGCAACGTCTACGTTTGGGCAGTTGAACTCCACAAGGAAACCATAGAAAACCACCATGCAAGTTCAATACAACAAGAGTTAGCCAAGTGGATGAAGATGCACAGTCAAGAGCACCAAAAGAACGAACTTCACACAAAACCTCACCTTGGTAAAAGTAGAGTTTGCACATTGCAGAGAGCATCTTACAAACCACACTCACCAAGTGTACACTCAACATCATCGATGATTGTCGGCTAGCCAAAAGCGAAATAAAAAATTCTCTTCGATTAAAAGAAGGTGATTGTACATCTATAATCCAAGGCTCCACCCATATTTTCAAAATGTCATCATTTTTTAATGGTATTTATTCTAGGATAACATCCACAAGTTCGGATTCAAAACATTGCAAAGAAAGGGCCAAGTTAAAAACATGTAACAAGCTTAGCAAAACATATTTGTTCTCCAAAAAATATCAATTAAATATAGGATCAACATACAACCTTCTACCATCTGCTCACAAAATCAGATCACGTGCCATAGCCCAAAAAAGTAAACTCCAATAGCAAAGTGAAAAACTATGCACTGATGGTCGGCTTTTGTTGGCAGCAAGCTAATACGGATACCACGAAGACCATTTTTCAGAGCTCTCATTGTAACACACTTATTAATTTTTATAAATCAAGAATATTGTAACTCCTATTTTTGGATAAACCTTATAATTGATGAGCCGAGGCTACAAGCTTCCAAATTGTATCAACTTGTCATTACCTATCTTTAGTTAGAGCTCCCAAATTATTAGTTTTGACCACCAAAAACCTTGGCTAAGGTATAAAAGCCAAATTTTGTAAGTTATTTGTAAGTTTTGGACAATGAAATACAGCATGAGCTAACGACCCTCGCTTCTGTCCTTCTCACGCTTCTTGCTCCCTCCCCGGTTGTCACATTGCAGTCGCGTTTATTGCATTGCAACCGCAGGTAAGAGCTCTACGCATTGACGTAAACACATCACAGTAATTCGTAGCTTTTGGCGTCACCGACTTACGACCTAATTTCATCATAAGTAGGAATTTACACTTCAAAATAAAAAACTAAGCATAGGCGGGGTATTGGGGCATCATTGCTAACCTTTTAAGTGCATTCTGGGTTGAAAACGACTAGGTCAAAAATCCAATGTTGTTAATAATTACGATTTTGGCACTTGATCTAAAGTGGAATTTGAGGTCATAAGCATGTGTGCTTAGGTCCTATAAAATTGTCCTAGAAGTTTCATTATGTTTGGATGTTATTTAATGCTGTAACCGATGTGATTTGTTTGCCGATGACCGATTCACTTTTGGTGATTTCAGTCACTTGAGTGTAGCTTGAGTTAGATTTGAGTTGTTTGTTGTTTTCCGAGAGATTGACAACCTCTTGTAGCCTCTATGCACTAGTCGAGTCAGCTTCGTCCCATGGGTTGACAATTTAATCGTGGTTCTCGCTAAAACTGCAATAAGATAGGATAGTGAGTTTAGCCTACTGTCCCACATTTGGAACTGTTGCCGGGGATCGAAGAGACCTAAACTAGGGAAAAACACGAGCGTCTTGTGAAGTTATCCTTTAACTTCCTCTAGGATCTCCTAGAGTCAAAACTTTCTATTAGAAACCGCATAGCCTAAGATTGTTGTCTTTTGCTGTGTAGAGGTAGTTTGGAGGTAAGTTGTACTTGCCGAGTGCCTTTAGGATTGTAGGATTGAAGAGTTAGATTAGGATTTTGAGAATGATCGATAGACGAGACAAGTCTTAAGATCAAAGCTCAAAAATTCATAAAAAACAAGAAAACGAGTGTTTGTAGATACTTTCCACAGCCCATTGCATGAGAACCTAGAAGTAGGGTACGTAGGATCCGAGGTGGATTTCAAAACATTGCTCTCCCTAAAAGAATCATTGTGAGTTGTATTTGAATTTGCAGAATTTCAGGCCTACGCCTAGAAATAGCACGAAAAGACTCCAAACCGCTCAATCCGACTGGAGAGTAAGCTTAAAAGTTGTATGAACCAGTGGGTAAGCTCAAGGACACTTTTGGGGTAAAAATTTCAAGAGTTGGCCAAAACTCAGATTATCTGCTTTTTCTTGACAATTTAGGCTAAATTAAGTTTTATCTTGATTCATAGGCTTAAAATAACTCACGAAATGATTGTCCTTGGAAAAAGTGCAAAAATTGGTTCATTTCAAGCCTGAAGTAAATAATCACGATTATTTACTTTCAGCTCAGATTTGACCAAGGTTGATACCAGTGACTCATTACATGTGTACAAACAACTTGCACAAAAGATTTGGATCACCAAACTAGCAGAAAATTGGGTAAAAACTAAAGTTTGTACTGGCTTTCTGAATCTTGAGTGTAAATTGGGAAAAAAATTGTCCAAACTTGTTGAAATTTGATTCATAGGCTTATATTGATGTGATAAACGCGTGTACATGATCACTTTATACCAAAAAGATGCAAAACATTGTCAGTAGTAGTAAATAATCGTGATTATTTACATATGCCCCATTTTTTAACTTTTTTGACCAAAGTCAGCATATCACTAGCTTTACCATGTTGTAATAAGCCCACAAACTAAGTTTGGTAAGATTTGGACCTTTGGATTAAAAATTGTGACCAAAATTGCAAAGTTAGTCTGTGGACAGAAAACTGATGACCATTTGACCAAAATTTGTCCAAACTTAATGAAACTTGGCTAGAGACCTTCAGTAGAGGTGCTTAATAGATCTGTGTCAAGGTTGGAATAAAAACTTGTAAAACAATTAGCTAGAGTAAATAATCCTGATTATTTATATTTGCTCCAAAAATTGACAATCTTGCATATTTGAGCATACCACAAGGTCAAGCATAGCAAGTAGACCGCACAAATCAATCTTGGTGAAATTTGGATCACAAAAGTGAGACTTAAGCCACATTCTTGAAATCAGAGTCTGCGGATATGAAACAATTGATAAACTTTAACATATTTTGTCCAAACTTGTTGAAACTTGTCCAAGGACCTTAACGGGTTGTATACTTGGCAAGCCAAGCCAAAAAGTGTAAAAAGATGACAAAAGTAAATAATCACGATTATTTACTACTGCTACACAGAGCCACCATTTTTAATTTTTGAACTTGTACAGTGTTAGACCAGCATAATACAAAGCCATCGGGCAATTTTGGGTTCAATCGGAACCAAATTGGTACATGTTCAGTCAGATTCCAGGTTGTAGATTAATCCTTTGATTTTTACCAAAGTCGAGTTTGAAAATCTCAACTGCTGACTAAATTAGCTCGATTTGAAGTGATACACATAGACCAATCACAATAGTTAGCAAAACTTATACTGTCTTTGTGAAAGAATAGCTAACTTGATCAAATTTGTACAGGAATCAGGTTACAGATGAGGAATCGGTAGCTTGATAGAAAGTGCAACCCAGTCAAGTGGAAGAAATTGACAACAAGCCAATCCAAAGGTAAGTACTCTATCCAGAGCTTCACAAGTCTTTATGAACCTTAGATCTGGTCGTGTACTAGGAAATCATGGCATATTTGGAGAAACCTCCAGTAGAGTATCCACCGAAGAAAGAGTGAATCAAGGCAATTCCTTGCACACTATCCCTGAAGAAGTCTCAAACACTTTTTTTGATTCGACGTCCAAAATGTCTTCTTATTCGACTCACTCAAAAATCGGAACGACAATGGATTATAAGCATATACTCTCTTTTTATAAGACGAATCGCCATGAAGCTCAAGTTTACCTGGATCCTAACGAAGAGTACGCTCTCTGTATTGATGGCCATGGTATTGAGTTCGAAGAGGAAATCATGGCAAATAAACAAGGAAAAATGTACATAGATGGAAACGGAACTCAATATTGTCGAAAACCCTGACATGATAGACAAATGGGGATTAGAAGTAAATACCATAATTCTAGATATGGCCGCAAAAGAAGTACCACCGACCTTAGAATTTGAGGGATACGATCAAGTTGATTTGAAGCCTTTAAAACAGCTTAGCATTGATAATCCTAGGATCGGAGTCTATTGTTGGGAGGATAGAAATGTAAAAGATCTTTTGTGGACTTCGCATGCCAAATCTGGACAACTAACGCCAGTGAAGATCATCTATATCTTCAACATCAAAGAAAAAGGACCAACAGATCTACCAACCTACATGTTTAGGGAGTTTTATAACAAAAACTTTGTTATGATGACTCTTGAGGAGGTGGAACAAGCCAAATATTAAGGATACAAACTGGGTGACACTAAGGCCAGTCTAGGGCTACATGAGTCGCTATTTCTGACAAACTGGTTTGAAGGACTTGGAATAGGATACCAATTGCCAAAAGATCGGGAGTTGAACCAAATAGACGCGTCGAACCAGCTGATTTTTGAAAATGGGTCAAAGAATACAGTCGATCTGGGGATCCATATGATCACTTAGCAAGCTTTAAGCAAGTGCTAAGAGTAGAACGGATATTCAATTTCCATACTCAATTCGAGGGGTTTGGAATGACATTAAAAGGAAAAGCATTGACATGGTTCCAAAACATTCCACCAAGGTCAATCACGGACTTGAACACATTAGCTCAATGATTTATAGCTGCTTGTTCCAAAACGGGGATCAAACACAATACTGTAGCTCAAATCTACAGCTTTAAACAGAAACAAGGTGAGTCTGTGAGGGCTTGTGCAACTTGAATGAAAGAATACATTGCCAGATGCCCAGAGCTAGAGATACCTGTAGAAGAACGACTAGTATCATTGTTTCTAGAGGGACTGCTAAACAAAGAACTTCATGCTATACTATATAGCAAGAAGCATACAACCCTAGAAGCGTGTGTGTCAGATGCGATTGACTTAGGAGACAATTGTGATATTTTCAATGAAGAAGATGTCCCTAAGGATAACCAAAGTGAGAAAACAACATCCACTAAACCAACACAAGTGGGAACGGCTGCTGCAACACAACTTTCAACCATAGAATATATGCTCAAAATGATGAATGACATGATGAATAACATGCAAAAAGCACCTAAGAGGGGACCAGGGCAAGGGATACCTCAATAGGGCCAACCAATTAGACCGCAGAAATGGTGTGCAATCGAGGGAAAATGGACCAACCATGAGACCAATCAGTGCTACTACCGACCAAAGTATGATGGGAATGTTTAGTACATGCCCATGAGGCCACAAGGACAACCCATGTACAGATACCAGCTTAACATGGCACCAGCTCAAAGACCATCGATGGGTATGGAAAGACCTCAGCCCGTGTTGGGTCAATAACCTCCGTATTTAGGACATAATGCAGTGCCTATAAAGTACATGCATTCAGAGGGAGTCATAGATGAACAAGCACTAGTGCCTGTTACACCCTATGATGAGCCTAGTCCATCTACAATAATGGTAGAAGGAGATTGGTATAATTCACATCCACCGCCAATGGAAGAACCTGTGACTTATGCTCCACCAGAGTTGGCACCAATGTATTATGTAGCTAATCAAGGTGTTAGACCTCCTATGATAAGACCCATGGTAAGCCAAGAACGGGAAACTGTCACAACTGTGGTGCAGATGATCATTAGAAAAATGAATTCCCAGAGCCTATTGCATACACTGTTGCAAGAAGGGAGGACACTTCCCAGAAGATTGTCCTAAAAATCCTTTAAACAAAGGGAAAACAATAGCAAAATGTAGTCCAAGTGATAGCTAGTAGCTCATCTGAGAGTGAACTGATTGTTCCAATCAAGGTAATCACTAGATCCCAGGCTAAGAAAAAGAAACATAACTCCTCTGATGATTCGGAGAACACAAAAGTTGCCTCTCAAAAGACCAAAAGAAGCAGAACCAAAAGGTATGAGTTGAGAAAACAGAAACAACGAGCTGAGATCGAGGACAAAGCAAAAAAGATATTCGAGAAAAAGGTAAAAGAACCTGGAAGTGAAATCAAAGAAACAACCATGAGATCTGGAGGATTAATTTTGGTTGATAAAATTTTTGAGCTTATTAATGCAGCCTTGGAAGCCTACCAAGCAGGACTTAAAGCGGGCCAAAACATAGAAAACAAATGGAAAAATTATCCTTCTCCAGACATGGAAGTAGCTAAGCTTAAAGCTTATCAAAATTTGGTAAGAATCACTCAAGAGATGCTGGAAAAACAAAAACCCATGCTCAAAAGTATGGCAAAGCCATAGGAGCTTGTGGTAAGAGACAATCAAGAAAAATCCAAATTGGTGGTAGAACCCCACTTAAACCCAAAAGAGCCAGAACTTAAAGTGCCGGACAATGAAGATGCCTTAGACGGAATTCCATTCGTAGAGGAAGACTGGCCATGACACTTATGGAAAATTTTTTGAGAGATCAATGATGGGAGCCTAAGTCTAAAGTCAGCTCCTATAGAGGAAGTTTGGTTAGACAACCTACCTCCTTATATGGACATGGATGTACAATCCATGTATGGGGATAGTGGATCTGAAGCTTCAGGAATGTCTAAACCATTGACCTTGGAAACATTATCCTTTTACTTGGGAGATAACGAAGATGAATCCATAGTGTGTAAGACCACTCAAGTAAAAAGAGCGGAATAGACCCTGGACGTAGACAATATTCATTCAATCATGTCTATACCCATCCAATGCACTCTTACTTTGGGAGAACTGTTAAAAATCAGACCATATTTATGGAATGACCTATAGAAAACCCTAGAGAAGGTGAGGATAACAGGGCTCATCGTAAAAAAATTGGAAAGACTAAAACACGAAGTGGATAATAAAGATATTTGATTTGTTCCAATGAACAAAGTTGGAGAATATTACGAAGGGAAAGAAGAAAACACCACCCTTCTAGTGAAATATAATGACATTGAAACCATGGCAATATTGGATAGCAGGGTAGGCATAGCCATAGCCACGAAAGCAGTATGGGAATCCTGGGGACAACCAGCCATTAGACAACCTCGAATGAAATTGCAATTGGCTGATGGACATATTGAAAGACCCTTAGGACTGCTAGAAAAAGTGATAGTTAATTTCTGTGGGATTGAATATCAACACACTTTTGCTATAGTAGACTTTGGGAAGAAACTCAATTATGAAATCATATTGGGAAGACCTTTCATGCGACAGGTACAACTTATCCAAGATTGGGGAAACAACTATCTGTACTTGAAGCAAGTGGGATCTATAACAAGGGTTAATTTAAAAGATCACGCTTATAGAGATGTCATGAAAACGCCCATACAAGAGTTCGATTTAGTCTCTTCGGCTGAAACTGAGCTTCCCTTGTGGTTAAACAAAGACATTCCTATTTGGATGTACGGAGCTTCAAAAAGGGAAGCTTAAAAAGAGAAGAATGTACCTTAGAAAGGGATTGCACAGACGAAGCCTATGTACCTGAACCCTTTCCAGAACATTTGTTTGAGCCATTTGAGTGGACTCAAATTTTAGCGACAATGGATGTATGTGTGAAAACGTCTATGCCTCTCAATTTTGCGATGAGGATGGCTACGACATAATTCCCATCCAAATGATTTCAACCCTCCACATTGAAGATGAAATTGAGGAAACCAAGGACTTGATGAAAGCTCAACAAGTCTTTTCAGGAGCTCCCGCGGTAGCATGGGTAGCTCTATAACATTTCCTTCAATGTCTTTGAACACGCCTTGGTGGATCTTCAGATCATTAGACTCTAGCAAGTCCTCCTGAATCCACGTGCTGGTTGGCTTTAGAGTTCCTTCTGGGATGACAAACGGCTCCACTTCTTCCAAATAGTCTTTTATGGTCATCCTCTTCTTCTTTGCCGGTGATTTTGCGGCTGCCATAGATCCTGTTGCACTCAGTAGTCCAAAGTTAGCCTTTTTTCCATATTAGCTGAGAAACTAAGTTTTAACTATCCAAATGACTTGAAAATTGAAAATAAAACTTAAAAGGAACTTGGGAAACTGTGCATGTGCTCACAGTTTTATTCTGGCAAAAATTTATCATTTAGACATCCTACGCGTAGGATGTCTTTTCCATCAGTTTTTGGTGAAACTGGGCATGCTGGTGGTCCTTGGTCTGTGCAACATGGCTATATGATTGGAATTGGGTTTGGGCATCAAAAAGTGCATTTTTGGGCAGATTCAGGCTTTAGCCTCACAAATTGGGTAAGATGTCCACAACAGGTGGCAAAAGATATTCAAATGGGTTGAAATTTGATATATGGGCTCCTTGCACCATGGTAATGGCTCTCATGATGTCACTTTTTGCACAGAAGGTCAAATTTGAGCTGGAGACATCCTACGCGTAGGATGTCTATTTCATCAAAATAGCTTGAGATTTGTTCTGTGGGTAGCTCTTGGCCTGTGGAATATGGCCATGCTCTTGGATTTTGATTTGGACAAGATTTGATGTTAGTAAGACCATGTAGAGTGTTTTTGGGCTCAAAAAGTGTATCTTGGAGGTGTTGGGGATCAAAAGTGATTAGAATGGCTTGAAACTTGATATATGTGCTCTTGAAGGTGATATCAATAGATCTGAATTTGAAAAACACCCTTTGTAGGCCAAAAATATCATTTAGACATCCTATGCGTAGGATGTCTACTTCATCATTTTTTGCAGGTGACCACACAGATTGGTTGTCTTTGTGCTCATGACTGTATTGTGCAAGTTTCATGTGATTTGGACAAGTTTTGGTAGGTCTATGGCCCATTATTGCCTCTATGCCCTGACTTTGCGTTTTTCATACATATGAGGTTAATTTTTGTCCAAATGTGATGAAACTTGGTGGCTAGCATGTGAAGGCTATTCAGAAAATGTGTGTGATGAGAGTTGTTAGATTTGGTGCCCAAATTTGGCCTTGAGACATCCTACGCGTAGGATGTCTCCTGATGAAATCCTTACTGAAGGTGCTACTGGTGCCTGCCCTTAGTTCCCTTGAGTCCCTTTTAAGCCTTATTTCAACAAAAAGGTCAAATAGATAGAAAGTAACTCCCTGTGTGGATTTCAGAGCCTCTGAGCCATTTTTTGACTTTTGGAGTGCTTTTTGGCGATGAAATTTCTTGATGTTGGTCTCCATAGCTTCCCGATCCCTTGGGGATTCTTGCCGTATGGTTTTTGTCGACTTTGGCTTCACCGGAGCTCCGTTTGGCAATTTGTCGCTCTAGAAGCACCTGTGGTTGTGTTTACATGTCTTCGATGATTTGTGGTGGTCTACCACTATAGGACTTGGTTGTTGATGGTTTAGGAAAGCCGCTCGTGAAGTTTGGTGGAAAACGGACATGCGGTTTGGCCACGAGAGCTATTTGACGCTTTGTGTGTCTGCAGCCGTTTCTTGAGTTTAGTGCCGCTTTGGGTCACCTTTTGGTCATGTGGGCTACATAGACTTGTCGAGCATGTCGAGATGCTCCTACCCATGAATTTTGGTAGCATTTGGGCGCCTCTCAGCCGATTTCCCATTTGGTGGCCTCTTGCGGGGATCTAGGAATTAGGGTTTTTCTCGATGGTTTTCTATTGCCTTTGGGCATCCAAGACTGGTCTCCTATGCTAGGGTAAGCTGCCGATGAAGTCTCATTGCTTTTGGGTTAGCCGTTAGGTGGCCACTTCTACTTGTAGGTCTCTACTGCCCGCTTTCTGTGTGAGCCCTACACTAAGTTTCACGACAAAACGACAAACATGCGTGAAAAGCTCAAGGTGGTGAGCCTACCTCTCATGTATGAATCCTGTCGGGTAGTTGTGCGCGTCGTAGAAGCTGCTGGAAGTTCCGTTCGCTCTAGATGGCAGGAGCTCTCTCTCAATGGTCGATAGTGTAAATGAGCTTAAAATGAAGTAAAAAATTCTTATAATGGGGGTCCCCGAACCACTTTTTATGAATTTTGACATGTGCTCCCAACTTCTTACGAGATGCGGTTTAGGCTCAAATATTTCTTGATTTGGACTCCATTTGCCCAGTTTACAAGAAATTTGACATTTCGGTCAAAATCTGGCCAAAACACGCTTTTCGCTCTAGTCTCATAATTGCACCCCCATTGTACCATAGGTTGTCCTATAGTCACTGATCATCCCCATATTTTTTGTTTTTCATTACAATCGTTTTTCACCTGCTTTTTGTAATTTTGAAGTTTTTCTGCTGAAAATTAGCAAACTTAAAAGGAAAATAGCAAATCAAACCCAAAAAATCCCCGAAAATCATAATAAATAAAAAACATCACCTCAAAAATTATATACACTCACATGCAATTTTTATGACCGGATTTCTCCGTTTTACCAATATTTTGCCCGAAAAATGGCTATTTTTACTTATATACACACACCTAGGGGCTTGATTTGGCATTTGGCCCCATATACCTGTAGATTCCTGCTGTATAAGGGCATATGTACTTGGGTTAGTCCAAAAAATTTTGCAATCAAACAACAACTCTTAAAAATAGTCGAAAAACATGCCCTTTTTTGCTCTTTCTGCCATTGGGTCCGCATTTGAGAATGCCTCCCCCCCTCCTAGCCGGAGTCCTCTCGGACGACAAGGTATCGCCTCGGTGTATGTGCCATGCATAGGTTGAAATAATTGTGCTAATGATTGGCCGTGTAATGTGGCCCTATATAATGCATACTCGGTCAATGCATGGAAAAATTAATGCTGTGTAAGAGAAGGGTATAAGCAAGATGCTTATTGGTATTCGCCATCGAGGTTTCCTGTTTATTGTTGATTTGGTGGGTGGAGTTTCTTTGCAAGTAAAAGTTGTAATTCTACCGCTCTTTGTTTGATCGTTTTTCTTGCAACAGTCGCGAGTGTTGCCGCTACTGTCGATATAGCCGTAGTCGTCTCCTTGGAGAGAATTTTCGTGGTGGAATTGGCCGTAGACCTTGTCTCTTTTGCTTTCCATGTGTAGCTTTGCCTTACCGGTTTTTGTAGGTTTATTGCTACTGCCTCGGTTGCCATTGTTTTGTTGCTGATTGGCACCCACATAAATCGGTTTGTTGGTTTCATATGCAGTTGTCTGCCTTCAGATGTTGCTTGAACTGAAGGGAGTTCCTTTTGCTTCGGTTTCGGGATCCAAATGTGAGTTGCATTTGAGTTGTTGCTGAGCATTTTCTTTGGGATCCATATCTGTTTTATTCCCTTGGTTTTTGGTCGAACTATCTGTTTCAGTTGAATTCTTCTACTGTATTGTGGTTTGTTTGCCATGTCATTTCTATCCTTCCGCACCCATACTTTTTTTTATCGTGTTGCTAACTCTGATCTCTCCACTGCGGTTGGTGACTTTTTATACTTGTAGTGAACAATGTTGGCAGGTACCTGTTTGTTTACCATGGGTATTGTGTTGTTCTTTAGTGGCACCCTTCCTTGTGGCTCTTTATCTAGTGATTGCATTGCTGGCAGTTGATTCTTCTGGGGTTGCTGAGCAAAGGCTACCACCTGTTGTTCTTGTGCATGCTAAATTTTAACTGAATTCGCATTCCAATCTATCTGCACATTGTACTCTTTTTGCCAAGGTTGTCCCAACAACATGGGGTGTTGTGTGCTTTCATCCTCGACCAAATAAAATTTGTGTGGGTAAATATATTGATGTACTTGTACATGCAATATAATCCAGCCCAATGTTTTTAGCGAATGTGATGTACTACTTTCCAGCACTTGTGGAGTAGGATGAAGTTGACTTGTGGGCTTGAGCTGTTTGTATAATCTGTAAGAGATCAAATTTTCTTGAGCTCCAGAATCAAGCAATGCCGTCGATTCAACTTGATGGCTACCCACTTTGACTTCAATTATTGGCTCCACTGTGTCTTCATCAAAATTCGTTAGTCGAATGGCGTTTATTTGCAACGGTGTTCCAGATTGTTGTTGTTGTCGTAGAAGCCTTCTTTGTGCAATGCCTTCTTTTGCTTCTGCTTGAGCTTCTTCCCGTTCCCCTTTGTTTCTCCTTCATCCGTTGTTTTTCTTGATGGATTTGTTGAAGCATATCCTGTGTTAGTGGTAAATGATATTTCTTCAATCGACACCCACTAATCCAATTTGTCATTTCTTCACCTGCTAATGTAGCAAGCTTGACAGCTCCGCTTTGTGATAGGTCACTAATCACAAAGGGTCCCATCCCTCGCTTCTTAAGTTTGTTGCTTCAAGGTATAAGCAAGTACGTAATCACCTGTTTTGAACTCTTTCGTGCACACATGCTTGTCAAAAAACTCCTTTTGTCTTCTCTTTTCAGCATAGATCGAAGCTACAACTCTCAAGCGAAGTTCATCTAGCTTTTCAAGATCATCTATTCTTGAAGAGAGTTCATGCCCTATCCATTCTAAACGTTTCGCTACTCATAGAGTTGGAATTAAAAACTCTATGGGTAATATAGCATTTAGGTCAAACACCATGATGTACAGTGTCGTTCCTATTGATGTTTTGTAAGCTACCCTGTATGCCCATAGGTTGAGTGTAACTGTTGATCCCAGTCTATTCTTGACTCTGATACAATTTTAGTGAGAATCGTGCATAGTGTTTTATTTGTGGCTTTAGCTTGTCCATTTGCCTGTGGATGATATGGAGTAGAGTTTCTATGTATGACCATGAATTCCTCTAGCAGATATTCAATGACTTCATTAAGAAAATGCGTTCCTTGATCACTGACAATTTCTATTGGTAAACAGTATCGTACAAAAACATTCTCAAACAAAAATTGTGCAGTGGTTCGTGCATCTGCTTTTTGTGTTGCCTTGGCTTCCGCCCATTTCGTGAGATAGTCCGTAGCCACAATGATATATTGGGTATGGGTGCGATATGCAGGGGGTGAAATAGGTCCCACAAAATCAATGCCCCATTTTGCAAATGCCCTTGCTCCCATCATTGGCCGTAGTGGCATCTCATCTCTCTTTATCGGCACCTTGGTGCATTGACAAGCGTCACAACACTTTACAAACTCGTCAGCATCCATATGCAATGTAGGCCACCATATTCCTGCGGTTAAGATAATTTTTGCCGTCTTATCGCCTGAAAAATGGCCTCCACTTATGCCTCTATGTGCGTGTTCTAGAATCAGCACTTGGTGCATTGACAAGCGTCACAACACTTTACAAACTCGTCAGCATCCATATGCAATGTAGGCCACCATATTCCTGCGGTTAAGATAATTTTTGCCGTCTTATCGCCTGAAAAATGGCCTCCACTTATGCCTCCATGTGCGTGTTCTAGAATCAGCAGGTATTCACTTTCACTTGCACAGATTCTAAGTTGATAGTCACAAGCCTCCAGCTCTATAGCCCTTTTTCGTGCTCTTGTTATGTTTTTAGGAAACGTCCTTGTGGTTAAGAAATCAATGATATATTGACTCCATGTAGGTGCAATGTTTACCTGAAACATGTCGCATGATCCACTGGTCGTTTGGCACTACATATAGTACAATTGTTAACATAAGCATGTGTGTCTACGTACATAGTTGGCCAATAAACCCCTAGCTGTTTCAGTCTCTGGTGTGTATTCATTGTTGAACAATGAAATGCACAATCTTGGACATGTGCTTCTTTAAGATAACACTCAAATTCCTTCGGATTTATACATAATTGTAGACTTTGGTTCAATCCTAGATGATACAGCCGTCCTGCAATCAACTGGAAGTTTTTTGTTTGTTGAATTGTTTATTGTTTGGATTTGTCTTCCATGTTATCAAACCTACCTCCAAAGGAAAGAATGCTAACAATTTCCTGAGACCATTTGGGTATCATTTCAATATTGAAAAGATAAGCATCTGATATGTCATGATCTACTCCTTCAGGAGCTTCCCCGTTGTGTAGCCTTGAAAGATGATCCGCCCGTAGATGAGTTTTACCCTTTTTGACTACCACTGTGAAATCAAACTCTAGCAATATAATAAAGCAGCATACAATCCTCCCAGTATTGCATGGTTTATTAACCAGATAAAAAAGAGCTTGATGATCTGTGAAGAACACAAATTTGTTTGCAAGCAAATAATGCCAAAATTTCTTTATAGCATAAATCATTCGTAACCCCTCTCTTTCGGTGGTTGTGTAGTTCTTTTCCGCACTATTTAACTGTCGACTTGCATAAAAAACTGGAAAATCCATTGTTCCATCTCCAGGTTGAGCCAGAATACTCCTGATTGCATATGCAGATGCATCAATGTGAACATGGAATATCTTTTCCCAATCCGGTGCTTTAAGTACAGGTGCTGATACAAGGTTTTCCTTCAGCTTTTGGAATGAAGTTTCACACTCCTCAGTCCAGTCGAAATTGACTAACAAATGATACAGAGGTTGTGGGATGACTGCATACATATATATGAATCTTTGATAATATCCGTAGTGTCCCATGAAAGATTGCACTTGTTTCGCATTAGTAGGCCTGGACAGGTCTGCTATGACTTTGATTTTCTCTAGGTCAGTGGTTATGCCATTTTTTGAGACAATGTGTCCTAAGATGCGGCCTTGCCTAACCATAAAAAATTCACTTTTTCTGGTTAAGACAGATTCGATATGTTCTGCACTTCTCAAATACCTTTTGCAAATGGTCAATATGTTCCTCTCGTAGAAGAGAGTGTACACAAAGATCATCCATGTATATTTCTAAGAATATTCTTAGGTATTCTTTCAACGCATGCATCATTAACCTTTGAAAGGTAGCTGGGGCATTAGTTAAGCCAAAAGGCATAACTCGATACTCATATATTCCCCATTCTGTGGCAGACGCTGTTTTGTATTGATTCTCTATTGCAATTGCCAGTTGGTTATACCCTAAAAACCCATCTAGAAAGGAATAAGCCCATTTCCCGGCCACCCTCTCAAGTACATATTCTGTGATCGGAAAGGGATAATTGTCCCTAATGGTGGCTGCATTTACCCTTTTGAGGTTTACACACACTTTCAGTTTTCCGTTCTTTTTGGGGACAATCACAATGGGTGACACCCAATCTATATTTTCGATTTCATAGATGAATTTAGCATCGATCAGCTTGTCAATCTCCTCTTTGATTCGTTTAGCAAATGTGTCACTATATGTATAAGGACGTTGTTTGCTAGGTTTTGCATCTGATTTCAAAGGAATTGTATGTTGGCATATCAATGGATCAACTCCTTTGAGGTCTTTGTAGGACCATGCAAACACATCTTTATACTTCTTGAGAAGTTGTGTTAGCCGTTCTTCTTCTTTAGGCTCTAAATTAGTTTCTATATAGACCGGCTAAGGCTTCTCACTTGGTTCAGCGAGGTCTATCCTTTGCATTTTCTGGCCCATCGTAAGATTCCTGGTTTGTTCTTTCCCTGACTGGTGGTGTCATTATGATTTTTCTGTCCTGGATGGTGAATTTTCGATAGTGTGATGGTACATTCATGTTTCCTTTTTCTGACTCCCCCTTACCATCACTATCTCCCTCAGTAGTCCATACTTCTCGTAAAGATCGTTTCAGTTCTTGATCTTTCTGTTTATGCTCCAGTTTGGTCCACTTTGGGTCTTTTGTTGTTTCTTTTTTTGATTTTTTTGATTTTTGTGATTTTGGTTTTGTTTTAGCTTTCCGTACTTGTCTTATTTCCTCTCGCGTTCCTTCCCTTCGAACTTTTGAGAATCTTCCTGATATTTGATCTTTTACACAATCCTCTGCTTTGACAAGCATTAGATAGTGAGTTTTATCTTTTATCCTGGGCATCAGGTTCTCTCTCGCTTTGTTTCCTGTTTGTTTTTTCCTATAGCGTTCTTGGCGTCTAGGGAGCTGATTGGCAAAATCATAAAACTTGATATTCTCTGTTTTCTCCCCACGCTCACTTGAGTTGTCTGAACACTTATTATCTGCATCGTTATTTATCTCCGGATGCTCAGAGGAGTTATAAAACTCTTCTTGTTCTGGTGGTTCTACCATCTCATCCCCTCCTGGTATAAGGTTTACCATGTAATAGGGTAGCACATCATAGCCATCCTTATCACAAAATTTTGTCATTGGACTATCTGTAATGGTATAGACATTCAAAGTTGCTAGAATGTTTTCCCATTCCAGAGGTTCCAAGGCATCTTCAGAAAAAGGTTCCGAAATATAATCCTTGTTCTCAATCTCTCTTTCTAAGACACATTCCTCTCTTTTTAAGCTCTCACAATGTGAAGCTCTGCACATCCATAGCTCTTTTTGTTGCCCTAACCATGCTGTGAGTTCCGACCCTGCCAATGTAGCTGAATCAAACTATTCTACTGGTGTCTGGTTTACATCCTTGTAACTATGGTCTTTCAAGTGAATTTTGGTTGTTGTCTCACCATGTCTGAGGTATATGTGGTCGTAACCCCAATCTTGGACCATCTTTAATTGTCTCATGAATGGTCTTCCCAAGATGATCTCGTAATTGTTCTTTTTGTTGAAATCGACTATTGCAAATGTATGCTCATACTCGATTCCGCATGAGGTGACAATCACTTTTTCTAAGAGTCCTAGAGGCTTCTCCATGAACCCATCTGCCAATTGCAACTTCATTCTGGTAGCTCTCAAAGCTGGTTTTTTCCATTTTTTCCAGATTTCCTTAGTGGCGATAGTGACTCCTGTTCCCCTATCAATAATAGTTTTGGAAACTACTCCTTGGAATTCTAATGGTAGCGTGGTGTTTCCATCTTCTCCCTTGCAATACTCTCCAACCTTGTTTAAAGGTACTGGACTAGTGTTTAGTTGAGGCCTCTCCAATTCTCTGATCCCTTCGTGAAGCTTCGAGGTGGGGTCTTTCACTCCAAATTTTTCTAGGCATTTGCCTACTGTGGTCCACATGTTTGGTCGTAACCTTAGGAGCTCGACTAATGTGATTGTGCATGCCACCGGGGTGGACAATAACTTAATCAGCCCTTGTGAATCCATCACTTTGTTAGAAGAAAGTCTTTGAGATGGGATTGCTCTCACCTCAGACTTGGCTTCATACTCTTCTAGGTAAGAGGGTAGAGTTTTCAGCGAGTCTGGTTGGCTGTGCCCCGAACTAATTGATCCCTGGTCTCCCCCTTGTGAATGCATATCAAAGTTCATTTGCGATCTTGGCTCAAATTGTTCAATAGGAGGTAAGATCTCATTTTTTTCTTTTGTTGTGCTGTTCATGTGGTAACTCACCCTATTAGCTTTGTTGGCCTCACGGATTTGCTTCCACAGATCATCTAGACCGTTACAATCCTTACCCATTTCTACCAATGTTTTAGGATGGAACTCGTCACTTGTCTCATCTGTTGTATTTGACACTATGATAGGCTCTCCCCTAGACTCATAAGCATTCGTGAGTCTTTCCTTCGTTTCTACTTGTTCCTCTAAAGCTGGTTTGATAGAGGTTGGAGCTGGTACTTCATGCCAATTTTTAGGTTTACCAAGCGGGTTTTCTATCAAAGATTGAGCTGTTTCAATCATCTTTCTACAGAGTTCCAATCTATGTTTTTCTATTTCAGCATATGGATAAGTCATCCATCTTTGCTCTTGGGTTTGGTTCTTTTTGAGTCTGGCTTCGTAAGCTTTTAAAATTGCATCTAACTGCTCATTTAACTTTTCTGCCAACACTGATCCTCCTGATCCTGCATTTTTGGGTTCTGCTATTTCCTTGGGTGCTATGGTTGCCGCAGTATGTGAGCTTAGGCTAGCTAGATCCTCTAACCGTTCCAATCTATCCTTTGTGTGTTTTAACTCCTCGGATAGAGCCGTTTGCTCTCGTTCTCTCCTAGTTTTCATACGTGCCTTTTTAGCTTTCCAAGTGCTTCTCTGATTTTTCATTTCTGAACTTGGGGCATCGATTTTTGGCTCTTCAATTATGGGTTCGTTTGTCATTCTTTGAGCTTGGGCTCGTGTCACTGCATGAATAGGTATGATTGTCTCGTTTTCTGACCCTCCACTGGAAGTTTTAGGATGGAACTCGTCACTTGTCTCATCTGTTGTATTTGACACTATGATAGGCTCTCCCCTAGACTCATAAGCATTCGTGAGTCTTTCCTTCGTTTCTACTTGTTCCTCTAAAGCTGGTTTGATAGAGGTTGGAGCTGGTACTTCATGCCAATTTTTAGGTTTACCAAGCGGGTTTTCTATCAAAGATTGAGCTGTTTCAATCATCTTTCTACACAGTTCCAATCTATGTTTTTCTATTTCAGCATATGGATAAGTCATCCATCTTTGCTCTTGGGTTTGGTTCTTTTTGAGTCTGGCTTCGTAAGCTTTTAAAATTGCATCTAACTGCTCATTTAACTTTTCTGCCAACACTGATCCTCCTGATCCTGCATTTTTGGGTTTTGCTATTTCCTTGGGTGCTATGGTTGCCGCAGTATGTGAGCTTAGGCTAGCTAGATCCTCTAACCGTTCCAATCTATCCTTTGTGTGTTTTAACTCCTCGGATAGAGCCGTTTGCTCTCGTTCTCTCCTAGTTTTCATACGTGCCTTTTTAGCTTTCCAAGTGCTTCTCTGATTTTTCATTTCTGAACTTGGGGCATCGATTTTTGGCTCTTCAATTATGGGTTCGTTTGTCATTCTTTGAGCTTGGGCTCGTGTCACTGCCTGAATAGGTATGATTGTCTCGTTTTCTGACCCTCCACTGGAAGGCACTGCTTCCAGCATGTTCAAGGTAGTTTCTTCTCCTTTGCTTGGGTTCTTAGGGCAATCAGGAATCAAATGAGTAATTCCACACTCGATGCAATATGTGTTGACTCTAATGATTTCATCATGAGGACAGTCTCTTAGCCAATGGTCTCCGCCACACTTGTAGCAGGGTCCTTTAAGCTGTTCAGGTGCTCCTTGAGCTCCTCTTTGTTGGTATGCATGTCTCTCCCCACCCATGCCTCCATTGGCTATGAACAACAATGTTCGTTCATCCAAGCTATATCTTCCTTCTCCTGATGCCTGTGCAGCGGTTGGTAGTCCTGCACCCCTCCTATCATGCTCCATGGTTTTGGTGTTGAGGGTTCTTCTGGTGGATAATAGATAGGACTTGCAACATATCCATTGGGATCTTCATAATATGCATGCATAGGCACCAAAGCCTTCTCTTCTAATTCGGTTACTATTGGTGTGTATCTTATGCCGACTGGTCGTAATCCTGGTAGGGGTGGTTGTTGCCCCAACACTAGTTGTGGTCTTTCTACACCTACAGGTCCTGGTAGATTGCCTGCTTGATACCTAGGCATTGATGGAATTTGAGGAGATGCTACCTGAGCTTGGGGAGCATAAGGTCTCTCTCTCACATATCCCTTGTTATAATAACATTCCTCCGTTCCATGGTTCATCCATTTTTGTTCAATAGCACACCACTTGGGCTGTTTAGCCTGGGGTTTGGCATACAAGTTAATCTTTTTTAGCACTTCCTCTACAAGCTGCTCCTGGTTTACAGCTACTTCTCCTTTCGGTGCTGTCTTAGAAGACTTGCTTCCGCTTTGTTGTGAGGATGAATCATCATCAAGATCCTTGAATTCACCCTCTTTGTAGACTGCACAATTATCCACAAGGTAAAGAGCCTCCTTAGTTAACTCATTTAATGTCGTGCTCCTCTTCATATGTAAGTTCTTCTGGAGATCTGCATTCCTTAGTCCTTGGATAAATATAAGCATAAGTCTGGACTGAGTTGGTAGTTCTTCCACAGGGCAGAACTTAACATATCTTTTTAGTCGTAGAGCTGCCTTTTGCACAAATTCCCCGTCTTTCTGTTTGAATTTATGGATTTGTGAGACTGTATTATGAGCTATCTCCCTTTGTGAGAATTCCTTGATAAACTCGTCAAACACCTCTTCCATAGACTCAAAGTCTCTATGCTCCACAGAGTCAAACCAAGTAGCAACGTCATCCTCTAGGGTTAGTCCAAACCCTGCAAATTGGGTAGGGAAGTCTAACACCTCTTCCACTCTAATTACATGCACAAAGGCTGCTACATGATCTCTCAGATCCCTGTTTCCCGTGTATTTCTTGTTTACCCATTTTTGCACTTGAGAAGGTCTAATTCTACGATGGTCTACAAATCTCATCATTGGATCTCTTCGTCCCAATCTAGATAGCTCCTCTGGCCCTTGTTAGTGGCCGGGTTCCTCTCCTAGTGGTGCTCCTAAGCCATAATTTCTAACAGTTCTTGCAAGAGATGGTTTATCTCTTCGAACTCGTTCCATGGGTGGTCTTCCAGGCTCTGTTGACCCTTGAGTCTTTGGATTACTCTCTCCTTGATACCGTGAATAGAGTGGTGGTTCTTGTAAATCCCTTAGCCCTTGTGCGGCTTGATAACCATCTCGGTTTCGGTCTTGTTCTAATGTTGTACTTTGTCGAAGCCATGTCTGCAATGATGGCTGGGTAGCTGGTTGGTTTTGGTTGTTGAATGTCTGCGGTCGGGTAGAATGTGAGGTTGCGTCATAGTCTTCTGAAAAGGGATTTGTCGACTTGCTAGGGGTGTAGGTGGCTCTTGGTACTTCATTGGGGTCATATGTTGATGCTCCTGGAACTGTTGCCTTTTCTACCTCCTCTAGAAGAATACGTTGGTATTCTCTCTCGTACCTATCAACAAAAACGATATCCTTCCCCATAGCAATTTCATAAGAGAATAAGTAAAGAACCTTATCTTTGCTTAACTTGTTTGGGTATGGTTCTTTGCAACGAAAGTAAGAGACTATTCCCTCGCTCTCATGCTAGTAAATTCCCACATTCTCATTATAAGTTGAAACCCTGGTTGTTTTCTTATCATATATAAAAATCGCTCCAGGTCGATCAATGTTTGGAGGCGGTTCTTGAGTTTCTGAAACCATTTTCCCCTTCGCCACGTTATCTCCATATCTATTGTAATCCTCAGGGTTACTAACTATCAGATAGTGGTTCCCCTTTTCGTCTCAGAATTTATGTCCATCATCATAGACTCGAATTATCTCCAGTCTCTGAGTCGGCCTTTCTTCAATACAAATACACTTGCGCCCTCGATAGTCAGAATAAACTAGGGCTCCCCTCGAGTTTGTTCCTTCTAAGAAGATCACAGTGAACTTGGAATCATTCAAAGGATATAGGGAGGTGCTTCCTCCTGGCATTCGTCTGTCATAGGTGAAACCTCCTGGCTGTTGACTACCCATTATGAAGAAGGATTTGTATGATGAAGTGTCAGTATCACTACCCTCCTCAATAATCGGTGCTAGTGGATCTAGCCTTGCCTAAGTTACACTCTCCTCGGTGGACACTAAGCTACCTTGGTCACCTGCCACTTTTTGGTTTCTAAAAATGTATCTTCCTGATCTTAAAATCATCAAACTTAGCAATGCAATTTATTACAAATCCAACCACTCACCTGGAAAAGGATCAGTCTCCGCACAACTTCTTGCTTTGCTGCTGAATATACCTGTACACAAGCATTTAATTTCGACAATCGAATCAAAGCATTTAACCGCTAGAGGTGATCTTAGTAATGATTGGTATAACTGGAGAGTTAACCTCAACCACTACTGTATTTTATACACTGCTAATGTTCTGGATTAGGTCTGCTAATCTGGAACTGTACTTCCCTCGGATGTTGGTCAATTTACCTGAAAAGTCTTAATTCAGTCTTTGCTCCGTCAAAAGGTCTAACAAGGTCCAAATTCACTCCTGCAAGAAGTTCTAGAAACCTTAAGTCAAATGGAACCTCATTGTATAAGCTTAGTCAAATTTTCTCTTCACTAAGCCCCAATAGACATCCTACGCATAGGATGTCTCCTGCTCTGTTTTGCCTAGATTTTTGTACTATGGATTCCCCTTGAACTTCTGAGTCCACGGCTGTTTTTACTTTTTGATTTGGACACCTATAAGCCGGTCAATGGATCATAAATCTATTTCGACAGCCTGATGTTGGTCTAATCAGTCTAATCAACTCCAATTTGGACCAAAATTGACCAGGAGGCTTGCACTAGGCTATACAACACCCTGCTATGCCTACAGTCAGTATCTGGCTTCAATTTCTTGCTTTAGATATTCAATGTGTAGGATGTCTTTTTGCTCAAAATGGCTTCAATGGCAAAGCATAGACTCCTCTTGAGGTGCTGATCACTTTGGTATGCTCAAAATTAGGTTTGGAGTGTCAGATCACCCAAAACACATCCTACGCATAGGATGTCTTTTTGGCCTGTTTGACCCCAGACTTGCCCCACAGCTTCCCCTTGATGTCAGCAACCCAGTGGTATGTTTAGATTTTGGTTTGGATTTCAAAAGTCCCCAATTTTACCTGTTCTAGCCTTTTTCAGTCAAAAGTGCTAAAGTCTACTTAGAACCCAATTTTCTCACCCAAATGAGATGAAACCTCTCTCAGTCACTCAATATATCATGCAGATCATGCTCATGCATCCATCCTATGGTTTTGGTCCTAAAATAATGCCTTGGCACAATTTGGGTAGGATGTCTGGCAATTTCTGTCTATCAGGCCTTATCTTGTCAAGATATGATCAAATTTTCACTTTTCAAGTGAAAATAGGGTAAAACCTACCTTCTGAACACACTGGTCAACTCAAAATTCCAAAATTCCCACTATATTATCCTGTAGACATCCTACGCGTAGGATGTCTCCTGGATTAAAATTAATTTTTTTTCATGACAGAAATGCTCCTGATACTCTGCAGCTCTATCAGAAACACTAACAGCACTTTTGGACCTCACTTCAGCTTTCAAACACACTTTTGCGTCTTTTACAACCTTGTGATGAATCTAACAAGCAATTATACATACATGAAGTGCTCTAGATCCTGAATCATGATGTCCTACTTACCCTACTCCTACTCCTCATGTGAAATGGTGATAATGGTGTTTTGGTTGCTTCCTGGCCTCTCCGGACTCTCAAGCTCTCCTCTCACCGCTTCCACTACTCCAACTCTTACTCTCTACACCACAACTTAACTAAAAACTACCTAAGTCTACCTAAGTCTACCTAAGTCGAAGGATCTAGGCCAGACACACGCTCCCTAGACTCCCTCTAAGACCTAGAGAGTCCTCCACCCTCTGATCCTATCTAAATGTAAAATGAAACTCTTGGCAAGTCAAAGAATCCCTATCTTCAAGGACTAGTCTCGGTCACCTACCTAAGGTTTTCGTCCCTTGCAGCGGCGCCAATGTTGGACAGATACGCCGCGACGGACGTCAGCACAGTGAGAACTCATCTAATAATATTTGTCAGCTAAGGACGAAGCTCGACCCGCAGGTGCGTGAAAGCAAGCATAGTGTGTCAACCTACACTCGATCCACTCCTAACTAATTCCTACAGAGGTCTCTACCCAATGTCTAAGCTACAGCCTTCAGGAGTGCATAAGAGGAAACTTACTTCCTACAACGCTTTCTAGAGCCGAATACCCATCAAACAATTTTGAAACACCACAGAACTTGAAGGAGACCCTACTAACACCAATAGGTTTCTCTCCCTAAGGTCTATGAACCAAAATCACAACCCAAAACACCTAGTGCAAAATCACGTAGGATGTCTGGCCGAAATTTATAAGTCGTCGTTTCCGAAAACTAAAGTGCCTAATGTGTAGCTCTACTCAATGCGAACGCGTGGATATGCTGCAATGCAAATTCGGACAACATATGCTCACTGAATCACCAGATGAAGCTTGTAGATGGAGCTCGCAAAACCGGACCGTACGTGCGCAATGTAGGTATTGGCACGTAGCTCTCGTCGGGGGCAACACGCTGCACTTCTCAGCACTCGATTCCGACCACCAGTGCGCGCGTAGCGTCAAGATGAAACTCTCACTCTCTCTCTACACAGTACGCTCACTCATAGACTTCAAAACTTTTTTAAAATGACAAAAGGTTTTTCATTAAGGTCAAAAAGTGGTATAAATACCTTACAATTCTCAAACCCTAATGTTCCAATTTAACCATCTACTCAATCTAGGTGTCAAAACTGGGATACAATCTGGAAACTTTTGTAAGCCCCAATATTTACAAAGGTGAAATGTCGGGTTTTCTCAATAAATGAATAATTACAAAAAATATCTGCCGAGCAGTCATTTTCCGTAGGGTGTGTCCAGCTTCTAACAAAGAGGCATTTGTTTACATCTCAAAGTATTTGGCACAAGTTGATCCTTCAATGCCTCGCATGTGGTCGGACGAGGAAGATGCAAGGATTACTTCTCACTTGCCAAGTGGAAAGGAAAAACTATTTAACAGGGATATGAATCTATCCTGAGTCGTGAATAACTTTTGAATTCTCAATGCAAAGGTTATGACCAAGTGGATGGACTTCTGGACAATGGCAATGGCAAGGCGTTTGCAAGACAGAGAAGCATGGAAACAAGTACATGGAGGAAGGAGGGCACCCCCGATGCCTAGACACCTTGCATGTTTCAGATCTCATTAGTGCAGAGTGGATTCATGAGAGAATGAATGAAGCAAAAGCACGTGGAGAAGACATCACCAACAAAGAATGAGAGTATGCACCAGGCTGCATACCACAGGTAGAGTACTCATATACCTAAACCATATTGTAAAGTTTTTTCTTGGTTTTATCTTTGTAATTGATAAAAGATATTTTCCTATTTTATAGTGTCTTTTCTTTAAGTCTATGTGGCCAAAGGGTCGTCACTTTCGTACGCGCCACATCGGAGATCGTCTCTTTTGCCTCCTACTTTGGATGAGGGGGAGATAGAGGAGAGGGAGGCCCATGAATCAAGTCCGGCGGTCGCAAGTTTTAGCAAGGATGATTGTAATGATGATGCAGTTTTAGCAAGGATGATTGTAATGATGATGCATCTCTTTCTCCCCCCTCTTCCTCTCTCTAATTTTGTGAAACATGCTAAATTATGTTAATCAAGTGATAGTGATTAGTTTAGTTGTAACCAAGTGTAATCCTAGATAGCTAACTACTGTTTCATGTTTTCATATCTCTTTTTTAAAATTTAAAAATTTCATATAATGTTCTTTAATTTTTATTGAGAGAAGGGAAACACCAAAATTTGAAGGGGGGGGGGGGGGGGGGGGGGGGGGGGGGGGGTTTAAGCCAGAATTTCAAAGTTTAGGCGTTAAATCTTGCCACGGAAATAAACGCGGTAACAGTAACGACAATAATAAAGGTAAATACCGCGGTAATAATCGCAAAAATACTCGCAATAATAATTGAAATACAATCTCCTTCGCCCTCCTCTCTCTTCCTCTCCAGCTGATTTTGGGCCTTCTCTCTACAAAACACGGTAAAAACCCGTGGTAAACAATTAGAGATTTTCATAGAAATGGGCACACATAGAGAGCAAGCATAGCTCTCTAGCCGCACATCCAAACATTCATTATTGACGTGCTCGAGTGAGGTGCCTCTTCTATGCAAGAGTGACACCCGGCATCTGCATCGACAACGACCTTACAAGTGGACCTACAACTCGCCACTAGTAGCGGTTTCATGCTTTTCTAAGAGCAGATTGGGATTGCCATATACGTTACTGGCCATGATTTATGTTCTTTGTGGCATTGCATATGCATAGCCATTGACTGATTCTCAAAAACAGTTCACAGATACAGCTTCACAGGTTACAGATTTGTTGGAGACAAGTATTTACAAGCACCATTTACTGAGTCCAATTCCAAGGGGAGTTGTATGAATGTGGCTTTATGTGTGATTAGCACTTGAGAGTGCTTACTCTTTATTCAAAGTATTGACTCTACGCAGGGCGCTGAGTTTAATTAGTACACTTTTGATTTTTTGCTTGCACACTTGTTGATGCTTATTTATGCATGTATCTTACATCTTGCAGTGATCTAGTTACGACCCATGTACGTTGTCTTGCAGATAATGTCAATGTACGCCGTTGTTGGCGCACACTTGTTGATGCTTGTTTATCCATGTATCATGCATCTTGCAGTGATCTATTATGACCCATGTACATTGTGTTACGAATGATGTCACTATATATTGTTGTGGAACCTATTTTGGCTTGATTTGGCAATTCCAATCGTTTTTTAGATTCGGATTGAAAGAGCCCTTTTTGAGATTGTGGCTAGTCATATGTGTATACCCTTTTGTGAGGTCGTGCATGAGATTTTTTTAAACCGAGTAATGGGGTCATGTTATCAAGTGTAAAGTGGATTAGATTGTTGAAGATCCCTATTCGTAGCCTCTTAAAAGGATATGTGTAAAGAGGTATAGATGCTCTTGACGCCAAGTCAACAATCTTTCAACCGTGTTTTTTGAGCAATATATGATGCAGGGATCTCATTCACAGATTCATGTGAAGTGTTCAGTGGTAATAACTCATGTTATTAACACCCCATGGGAGTGTTATAGCATCAAATTCACATTGACCTATTGGAATTGGGAGTTTTTTTTCTGCCTGTCGAGATATTTGATTTGCCCAGGGGGATATTTTATCTGCCAGCCAAGCCCCCTTCATAGCCCAATAGGCTGAACATTCCCTCCAAATGTTCAAAGAGGCACCAAGTTTGGAGGGTCCTGTGTAAACAATGGTCCATCCTCTTAGAAACCCCTCTTTGCACACTCTCTCAGAGTCCTCACTAGAACTGGAGCTTGAGGTAGAGATTTGTCATTTAGGTTTTCTTGCGTCCTTTTTTTTCCAGTAATAACGTCCATGAATAACTACCTACCTTGGGTGTATATATCAGCATGGTAGCAGGTTTGGGTAGGAAGAATTCTTGCTCGGGGGTTCATGGTTTAGTACCCGCTATACAATGTGCATCCCCGGGGTATTAAATAAAACCCCTCTTTTAACATGTCTGAATGAATAAAATGACCCCTTATTTTAGAAATTATTTCTAGCATTGAATATTAAAACCCCTTGTTTTAATATATCTGTGTTAAATTGCCTAAAATTTTGCATTTTAAAACCCCTTCTTTCAAACTCATGCTATACATTAACATAATTACATAGTGCACCCCCCAAGCATTCTTGTAGAGGGTCTAGGTGGTTCAAGTTCTTGGGGCTCATTTCCATTGTTGGAATGGAGTGCTCCTCATCACTATCATACTTGTACTTTATGACTAATTACCTCCCTTGGACGTCTTTCTGCCTGGAAGTAGGTTTGGGTAGGAAGCATCCTCATGGAGGGTTTAAGTGGTGCAAGGGCTTGGGGCTCATTTATTTTGTTGGAATGGATAACTCCTCATCACTACACCAGCTTACTTGTATATAGGACTAGTTACCTCCCTTTGGTGTCTATCTATCGAGAAATAAGTTTGGTTAGGAAGCATCCTCATGGAGGGTTTAGGTGGTGCAAGTGCTTGGGGATCATTTCCATTGTTGCAATTGAGTGATCCTCATCATTACATCAATTTCATGCTATTTTACTCTTTTTTCCCTACATATCACTTTTGTCGGGGTGTTGATGTTGCTTGAAGGGCCCTTGATGTTGCCCAAAGGGCCATGAATATTACTCGAGGGTCTAGGGCTTTGTACCAGCATGCAAAAGTGACTCGAGCCTCTACTATCCTTTAGGTCACATGGTTATTTTTTGTGAATGTGAAGAGTTATGAATTGAGAATTTCATTAACTAACATTGAGATCACGAGAAAAAATGCATGACTACGCGAATATGAAATCCGTGGTTGCATACCTGAGATCAAGTGTCTTCTTTTTACCAAGAATCAAAGTGAGTCTCTCAATTCTCTCGAGGTCATATGTGAGCATGATGATGCATAAGCTAAAGTGTGGAGACATGTGCAAATGAGGAATTGTTCTTTACTCCAATGCTGGTAGTGTGTCTTTAACCTCCATGCCCAGTTCTCCTCTTTTGAGTGATGAGTTATAGAGATGGAATAATTTCTCCATAGATGATGGGTACCTACTCCATAGGGTAAGAATTTATGTATGGAAGGATGCGAACATTTGGCGTCAAGTTCTTTATGAACATCCCCACAGTCCAAGTGCAGGATACCCAGGCATTAAGAAAACGTATGCTCTTACAAGAAAACAATTTTACTCACCAAGTTTACATGCTATGTTTAAGAGTATCTCATTTTAAGTCAATAAAGCAGAGAACGTGAAGGCAAGAGGTCTCTTGCCTCCATTGGAGATTCCTAATGGTAAATGGAAAAGTATCTCTATGGATTTTATTGTGGGTTTAGCAACCACTGTATGAGATCATGATTTAGTATGGGTGATCACGGACTAGTTGAATAAACTTCGTAAGTATACTCCAACCAAATATAAAGTTAACACTCTAGAACTAGCTAAGTTATTTGTGGACAATCTTTACAGGTTTTAGGGGTTGACCACGTAACATTGTGAGTGATTGTGATCCCAAGTTCAAGAATCATTTTTGGAGGGTTTAGATTAAACGATTGGGTGCACAACTCAACATAAGTATTGCAGATCATCCTGAAATGCATTCTGAAAATGAAGGGGTCAACCAAGTGTTAGAGGATATGCTACAAGCATACATCAGCAAGAAGCAATTTGATTAGGAGGATTATCTCCTTATTCTTGAGTTTGCTTACAATAGTGCTAAACATGTGAAGATTGCTTTAGTCCTTTCATACTTATTTATGGTTTTCAACCTGGGTCACTAATTATGATGGTGTTGGTGACTCAAAAGCTTCAGCAGGTCAAGGATTTTCTCCAAGACAACATGGAAATGTTGAGACTAGATCGTCAAATGTCCGACAAGCACATGATTGGTATAAAATTTATGCGAATGAGAAACATTCGCAAGTTATCTTCACATAAGGGGAAAAGGTATTTTTGTGTGTGCTAGAGCATGTAAAACACCTAGATTACCTTGGAGGTATTGTGGGACTTTTGAGATCCTAAAGCGAGTTGGTTATATGGCCTACAAATTCTCATTACCTCTGGACTCTTGCATTCATCCCGTATTCCATGTAAGTTGTCTATATAAACACTTTCATAAGGATGAAATTGTCATTGATTAACCAATTTTGGTTACTTTCATTGAACCTTCCAACTAAATTGCATGAACCTGAGTGTATATTTGACTATCATGATCTACATATGCATCATCATGTACGTCGCCAAGCATTAGTCAAGTGGAAAGACAGACCTACTGAAGGTGCCACTTGGGAAAACATTAGTATTCTTAAGAAGAAATTTCCCACTTTTGTTTTTGAGGACGAAAACGCTTCTTCAAGGGAGGAGTAATGTCAAGCCAAGGGCCTAGAGGCCAAGGACCAAGTTTGAACTCGGATCGGGGTTGCCTTTATATTGGCAAGAGGTTGGGAGGAGAGTATGGAGTTCAATAACCCTACCTCATAATTAAAATATCATTTTAATTGTTCTAGGTCAATGTTGGGAGGAGAGAGAGAGAGAGAGAGAGAGAGAGAGAGAGAGAGAGAGAGAGAGAGAGAGAGAGAGAGAGAGAGAGAGAATACCTCTAGTTTCATCTCTTGGAAATATGATCCATATTAGCGGAAGACAAGTCTGAAGGTAGCCATTCAGGTGGAGGAACCCAAAAGGAATCTTCAAAAGATTCTAGCTAACAACAAGGGAAATAAACTAGTAGGGAGATCCATTATGACATTGGAGAGGGGAATGTGAAACACACCTGGCACACAATACAAGGCCTCTCTATAGCTCAAGGCATTCAAAGCACCCCTATCCTCTTAAAAGAACCTTCAAAACTTTACACTTCCATTGTGCAAACCACCGTCCACACACACACACACACACACACACACACACACACACACACACACACACACACACACACACACACACACACACACACACACACACCCACCAATGTACCAACATGATCATCACAAGCAAAGACACCACAAACTCACATTTTCTAGGATAGGCAACCCACACACATTTCACAAATCATTTCAAACCACACAACATTTCCGCACATAACAACTTTCTCTCACTCTCATCCCGCACACAAAAATGGCCTGAGGGGGGCACACATGCTCAATACACACATTGCGGCACGACTACAAAAAAACAAAAGAATTAGGAAAGGGGTCAAGGGTAAATGACACTTGAGAAACGGCTATGGAAGCTCGATCACACTCCAAAAACACCACACACAGGCTTGGTTACAATAATGGCATACCCACTTGGTTGTTGGGCAAGAAACATGCTCCTTGGGCTTTGCAAGCACACACATCTACACACAAGCCCCACTCTCCAAACACAAACTAAAACAGCTTCAAGGCCCTGATTAAGCATTAAAATGATACAAAAATTTCCCTGTGAAGGGAGGTTCCACTAATTTTTGGTATATGCACTTTCATTGATCCATGTGGAAGTGTGCAATAGGGTTTCCTAATGGTGACACATACACATGAAGGCATAGACATCATGTTTAGCATTAAGATCTTAAAAAGCTTAATAAATAAGAGTGCCTTCCCATTCCCTCATTTGATGCCAATCTTTCATGAATGTGAGAAGTTGTCACTAGCTCCATTTTTGGTCAGTTATGTATATGTGTGCAATGAGAGTAATGGTGTTCTTGGTGTTGTTAGTGCTACTTGGTCTGAGGTGGGCAATATGCCAATGGATGCTTGAAATGATGAAGGAATGCAATGGGCAGCTTATGTGTGTAGGTGGCCATATGCCTTGGTGAAGCACTACAGGAACTTTGTTGCAAGTGGATAAACAAACTCCGTGCCAAGTATTTTATCCAAGTGGAAACCATGTTGTGATGTAGGGGTAGGGAAACTCGCTTGAGCAAAAGGCCTCAAGTAACAGGAGTCAAGTTTTGTACATATGGTAGTGGTTTTGGGTGTGTGCAGAGTGTTTGTTTGGTTGTACATCTTGAAATTTCAATAAGACTATTTTTGGTTGAACATAATGTTAGTAGCGGCTAACGGCTACACCAATTATGCACCAAGCTATGGATGTGCCATAGTGCACAATATTTACTTTTCATTGTATATGGATTGGGCTCATTTAGGAGTTCCAAAGTTGTATGAGTCTAGGCTAGAGAGCTCACTTTATCCCATAGTTGAAGGGTTTGAGGCCCAAAGCTATAAAAGAGCCCTATGCTTAATGAGAGGTCATTCTAGAGTGGTCCTTTTGAGAACTCTCTCCCTAGAGTAGCTCTTGATGGCCTAGCCTTTGAGCTTAATGGACATGCTTAGAAGGCTAGTGCTAATCACATGTAATTAGTGTAATCCTCTCTTAATTAATCTAGTCTTCATTATGTTGGCAATCATGTTTCTCTACTTTCCTTCATTGTTTTGAAGTGTTGATCTTCTCTAATTCAACTCTTACTTATGCTAAGCTACTCCGATTAGTGGAGTCCTTATCTAACTCTCTCGATTAAGTGGAGTGGGCGTACTCGTGATTGAGGGATTAGAGTTGTCCTATAATGGTGTGCTTGTGTGTGTGTGTAGGTTTAAGAAGCCTTGAGCTTAATTTGATTATGTGTGACTTGATTTGGACACCATGATTGGCATGGTTGGGGTGGACGACTTGAATGCGATCTTGTGTGCTTAATCGTCAATGCATGTAATTAGAGTTGTGCTTGAGAGACTCCAAGATTAGTGGGTTTCACTTCATTGCTTGATGTGTGTAGATGATTGCTTGTATTGATGCTTGATGTGCGATTAGCATTAGCTGATTTGGGATGATTTCTATTTGCATTGGAGGATGCACGCTCTTGAATCCTCTCAATCTTTGCATCTGATGACGGTCTCGCACATTCTTTGTGTGATGCCTCCAAGCCCTAGCCGGGTCATGCTCTCTCTCTCCAGATTGATAGATTTTGTGGGAGATTGCCTATGCTATGGCAAGCGTCCAACACATAATTTTTCAACAAGGGGAATGGGAAATGATGGTGCAACCAAATTTGGTCAGTGTTGTGAAGTGGACAATGCAAAAACATGGGTGTCTACATGTGCATAGTAGAGTGTCATAGTAGGTATGAAGGCCCTAGACAGGCAGAAGGTTGTTGAAATGTAGGTCTAAGGTGGTTTCTTACAGCATAAGGGATCCAAAATAATCCAATCATGTTGGTAGGATAAAGTGTTCAAAGTGCTGGAATGGTGCCTTGGAATGTGATGTTCGAGGTGCTCTACGAGCCGGTCTAGACGACGGCTCCTCAAATGGAGCTATGGTGTGAAAAGTACCTTAGTCCAAATTTGGAATGCTTTGCAGATCCTCAAAAGATAGGGTAGGTGCAGATGGATAATCATAACTAATACAGCTAGATACCTTGAAGTGCTCAAGTTGTTGTGCATGCTGATCTTTTTGGATCCTCAATCAAAGTTCAAAAGGGCAAGTTATAGCCATTCGAAGTTTTGTAGAGGGCCAATTATGTGACAATTTGACCGCCTTGATAGGCATTCCATCTGGATCTCTTTTAGGATCTTCAAGTTTATAGAATATTTTGTGAATTGTGTGGGGTCAATAGGAATTTACGACTCATCAATCGGAGTTGTGGTTAGCTAGATATAGTCGGTCAAAAACTGATGCGATTGCTAGAGGGGCAATGTCAGGTGATTCAGGTCATAATGCGGAGAGAATTGATGAGTTTGGATTTGGGAAAGTAAGTTTTCAACTGGGCTTTGCGGCTCACGTATCTAATCTTGGAGCAGTAAATAGGGATGCCCAACGAGAGTTGTGGGAAAAAAAGGTTTTTTAAAATATATCATATTTGAGATTTTTGAGAGTATGAGGGGCCAAGTGACCACGAGATACCATGTGGCATCTTAAGAAAACCCACATGAAACCTTGAGGGAGCAATGTGCACATTTTATATCCTAAGTTGTGGCCCTCATTTGTTACAAGGAGGTGGGAGAAAGAGAGAGAGAGTTCGGGCCTCTTGTCGGCTATGGCGTGCGCACATACATGCTACAAGATTTGGTGGCCCGTCAGTTGGTTTTGGTGGCCTTGGCTGCTACAACGGCCATTAAGTGGTGTTACAGTGGTGGTTGTCAATGCTTCTCGCAATTTAAGTGACAGAGATGATGTGGTAGGCCCGTGTAGGGATGGGTTCACACGGCCCATGAGGCCCATGACTTTTTTTGAAGGCAAAATAAAGCCTCCCCCCCTCCCCCCCCCCCACACACACACACACACACACACACACACACACACACACACACACACACACACACACACACACACACACACACACACACACACACACACACACACACACACACACACACACACACACACACACTAGCGACCTTGCTAGTGCAATGGAGTGAGATATTGAGAGTGACAAAGAGGAGGGATGAGTTCAAGGCAAGTCAAAGGTCAATGGAAGTACGAGCTCAGAGAGAGGGGGGGAAAGGGGGGGGGGGGGGGGGGATTAAATTCAAAGCTTGTAAAGTGACAAGGGGCACTAGCGACATCACTAGTTCTCCCCTGGGCTCCGTAAAAGAGGTGGTGCCCTTCAAATGTTGCTATACTCAACAGTCTTGTAGACACCATGAGATAGAATTAAAGAGAGATATAAAAGCATACATATATTATTTTCTTGAAACTTAAAACTCTCTAGCTACAATAGAAAGTTCTCAGCAGGTAGTGTTTTGAAATCTCCATAGGTCTGTACGTGAGCTTCATAATGGTCTTTTGTTTGCTACATACCTTGGTTCGGGTTATTTGACATCTCTGCATGGGATGTTGTATGAAAAACTTGAACCCATGTGACTAAATCTATTGAAGCACTAAGAGCATTCCAATGAAGCAAAGCATCAAACAAGCTATTATCACGATCTTGTCTAGAGTATAGTTTTCCTAAAGACCCCACACCATTTTTAACTCTCCTGTCTATGTTTTGAAAGCAAATAAAAAGAGATCCAATCGTTGCATTTGAATTAGATGGCCACAAACCTATCCATACAAAGTGTTCATATCTTCCATGATACACCCATGAGTTCTCATGCAAGTCAAGGACACTTATAGGTAGCATGAGGTGTCCATATCTTTTAGCTTAGGGATTATTGTTTTTTTTAAATTTATATTGTCATGGATGATTCATACATACAAATTAGGAGACATCTAGGGTACTTGTGCCATTCATAGTATAACTTTATATTAATTTGTTGTTGTTTCATATGTTTTCTATGTTCCTCCATGATCCAATGTGGTCAGTTCTCCCATGCAAGAATACCCACACCCCTTCTTCAAACTATTTCTTGTACGTATAAAATGATGTCGTTGGAATCTGATGCATCTCATACCAACTTCTACTAGCGATCTCATTGCCATTCAATGAGAAATCATATCTCATCTTTCCATGTGGATTGATACATTGAGCTTTTCCAAGGGTATCACACACATAGTTAGTGTGAGCCTATTCAAATTGACCCCAGAATTCTCTTATTAGAGACATTAGCATCCCATGGTCTGCTAGAACCGACAACATTTCTTTCCACAACAATCAATAGTTGACATTTGTTTCACAAAATCAAGCCATATATATATCTTGATGTTTTTGATTCTCTAATCACAAATTTTGATTTCCTATGTCTAATACAATATTTTTATTATTAGATAAAGGTACGACAAGTTTGGGGTCATCATCCACATATCCCATTTAACTCAAGCTACATAGAATCATCACCCCACAATGGTGTGGCATCCAAAAAAGTGACCTATTTAATTGGCCATCCAAAAAGGCTAATACTATCTATATTAACTAAGTTGCTTGTTATAGAATCACACACCCTCTCTACCACCACACCAACAGTGTTGTCTCCAAGAAATTATAGTTAAATGCATAGAGTAGCATGCCATAAATAACAATCCCTTCACACATACACCTAGTCCTACCTTCATTCCATAGTTGAACCCTCTTATCTTTTTGTCTCCAAGAAATTAAAGTTAAATGCATAGAATAGCATGCCATAAAGAACAATCCCTTCACACATACACCTAGTTCTACCTTCATTCCATAGTTGAACCCTCTTATCTTTTCACAACTCTCTGATGGACATGTTATCTTGCATGAATGCTAGTTTTTATGGTTTACTTTCATGTTGAGTATCAATAGTGGAGCTCATGGGGTTACTAATTGGATTAATGAAAATGACATGTACTTAGTGTCGACTCCATTTCAAAACACTATCAATTGCATCACCTATGGTAGATGCATCCATGGTTTGAAATGGATATAAAACTTTATGGAAAACACAACCTTTTAGTGCAACAATGATGTTTCGTTGGCCAATGGTATCCCCATGGCACAATCCATTGGGGTCAACTATAACCACCAACCCATGTTCAACCACTTTCTTGGATATGAGTTGCATAGATGCACTTATAAAAAGGACCATTTTTGGACCATGCAATAAAAGAGAGAGCATGTCAAAAAAAGCCAATACGACAATTTCATTACCTATAATCAATATAATTTAAAGAGGATCAAGTCGTGTGAAATTTGGCCAGTCATCCAAACCGTATGCATATATGTAACATACGTCAAGGCACCCAAACTATTGAAAAGTGGCAAGTCCACTCGGTATATTATGCTAAATGTAGCATAGTTTCACTGAAAACTAAGATCATAGAGATATGGGTGGCTAGTCAAATCACGTGTAACAATTTTTTTACAAAAGAATCACACTTTATGAACATTACATAAGAATTTGTGTTTGTTCAAGTGTGCATTCTAGTAGAGTAAGAATTATTTAAAGCTTTATGTATAATATAGTCCACATGAGCTCTAGTGCTAAGGAATCTAGGTGCTAGTATAATCAATCATTGTAATATACCCCACCTAGCCATTGAGTTCCATGAGATTTTACCAGAATCTCATGCATATTTTCCACTCCATGCAATCAACCCTCATCCCTTGCACGATGTCAACGCATCGGGAATATCATTGGAAAGCCTCTATGAAAACTTAGACTGAATTTACCATAGTTCCCATTAACACATTAAGGACTCCAAAATGTAATATCACATTGGTTCTAGTTGAAGATATCCATGTTGGTGAACATTATGAAAGACTTTGTAGAGAAATTTGACTAACAATTGTATTCCATGAGCTTTAGCACTATGTATACCTACGTTGGATTTACCATAGTTTTGATCAACACGTTTAGGGCTTAGGGATTAGAGTATAGGGTGTATGATTTCATATTTATGGCTTATGGTTTAGCATTTTAGGTTTATGGCTTGGGTTTTAGGTCTTATGGTTTGGAACTTAAGTCTTAGGGTTTAGGGTATAAAGTCTAGCATTTTAAGTTTGTGGCATATGGTTGAGGATTAGGGTTAAGGATCTTAACTTTGGAACTTAAGGATTAGGATTGATGATTTAGGTGGGGTTTATTTAAATTGGGGCTTAGGATTTATGTGTTAGGGTCATGGTTTGGGGTTTGTGTCAATGGTCTTAGGGTTTAGGGTTTAGAACACTGAATTGGCTGCCTAAGCTTTAGGATTTAGGATAGAGAATCTTGGGTTTAGTATTTAGGGTTCATTGCCTAGGGTTTAGGATTAGCATTTAGAATTATAGGTTTTAAGGTTTAGGGTTTATGAACTAGGGTATAGCATATAGGGTACAGGGTTTGGAGTATATGGTTTATGACATATCACCTATAATAGTGTATTAGGCTTATAGGCTTTAGGTTTTACAGTTCAAGGTTTAAGGTTTAGGGATTAGGCCTTAAGGTTTAGGGTTAGGGTCTAGGAATTAGTGTTTGGGTTTGAAGTATATGGTGTATGAGATACCACCTATGATAGGATTTAGGGTTTAGAGGTATAGTCTATAAGGATCACGGCATATGGATTAGCACTTAGGGTATTAGGGTTTATTATGCTAGGGTAGTTTAAGTACATATGGTTGAAGGTATCTCTCTCTCTCTCTCTCTCTCTCTCTCTCTCTCTCTCTCTCTCTCTCTCTCTCTAGCGACAACAAGCTCTAACCCCAGCATCAGCGATATCTCCTTCCCTTTGTGTGTTTCAGTGTCCCTTGGGTGAGGAGGAAGCCCTAGGGAAGGCCGCATAGCCCTTCTCCCCACATCTAGTAGAAACTCAGTCCGCCCCGCTCTGCTCGCCTACATTTTTGGCCTCTACAGGCTCTGCATTTTGGGCTTTGCTCGCCCGAGGTCCGTCTCTACCCAGGCTCAACCACTTGCCCAGGTTCAGCCTCTGCAGGCTCAGCCTCTACCCGATAGAGGCACGCCTATTCACTGTGTGGAACAAAGCCTTGCTGACTCACAATTCATCCCAAGTTCACCACTTCTATAGATTCACGCTTTAGTCCGAGTTTGCTACACACAGTCCTCCTCTCGACCTGCTACACACAGAGTCTATTCCTAATTAAATAGAGCCTAAGCCGCTAATTTGAATTAAACTTAGTCCTGTTTTCTTGTCCCAGTGCCTACCATGGCCACTTCGGCCTCATCTCGTGGAAAGCTCACATTTGCTGGCGTCGTGGCAACACCAAGAAAGGTGGACAACATGGCCCGACTTCAAAATGAAGTTTAACGGCTTTGCAAGGAAAACAACGCTTTTCCTCGCAGCCATTGAGTCTCGTCTCACCACAGTGGAGAACTCCAACAAGGGAAAGATGGAACAAAAGGAAATCAAGCTCAATATGGAGGCAGAAATCACCCTCACAGAGAAGATCAAGACTCAAGTGCAGGATGTCATCTTCCGCAAAGTTGATGATCATGTGGCGTCTACGGTACATGAACAACAACGACAAGATGCTATTGCTCTCAATGTTAGTATTGGAGGACTCCCGAGCGGTTGGCAAGGAAAGGGGGACCCCAAGTTCCACGAGTCATTCGGTTGCATCCGAACAAAACCCCCCATCATACCATGGGATCCAACAACAATCACCACTCTTGCTCATGAGCATTGCACCAACCATGAAATTCTTACCTTCAAGACCAAAGGGGATCAAGTCAGGCTTCTTGAGCAATTGAAGCTTCTCAAGGACACAAAAATTTGGTTTGCTGAAGATCTCACACCCACCCAACTCCAAAAGAAGAAGGCCGAACTCCAAAAGATGTGAGAAGCGTGCACAGCAGGAAAATGGGTAGTTTACTGAGGAGGTAAAACCATCATCCAAGAGTTCCAAACTCCAAATCAGCTCCCCCCTCCTCACCTACCTCATCTTAGGTTTTTGTTCATCCCACCTTATCTTTTGTTCACCCCTCAATGGACCCTCAGTTCTGAACTGATATATATTAAACGAAATCCTTTGTACTATTTTGTTCAGATCTCATAGGTCATATATGACCTCCGCGGACAATAATTAAATATATCTCCCTCTCTCTCTCTCTCTCTCTCTCTCTCTCTCTCTCTCAAGTGGCACCAAAGTAGTGGTGATAGCAGACATGAATAGACTATAAAATTAAAGAGACCATGAAAAAACCATGGACCAAAAGACAGCGTTTAAGTTCCTACCAAAGATTGTTCTCACTTCTTTTCAAAGCCAACCAATGCTTATGTGCAAATCAAAGGTTTGATGTCCATTGTTTACTTGTGCCTCATCTCCAATTTTGAGCATGTAATGGAGATGACGCCTGCACTTGATGTGTATTATTGGTGGGAGGGAGGGTGTGTGTGTTCAATGACAAGTTATGGATACATTGGGCCTTATGATAGAGGGGGGACATTTTTTGCTATGGTTGGAACATATTTTACACTTCAATCAAACGGGTAGAAACTTTTAATTAATGAGGATTCATGACCATGCGAATAAGCCACCCCCATGTCCAAGAGGGTCTTTTAATTTATTAAATTCCTTAAAAGTCTTAAAGCCTATGGCTTGGTCTTCCTCTTTGGCTTTGGATCTTAAGCTAATTTTCATGCTAGCCCACCCATATCTTACTTTATTCATCAATAAGGGAAATTTCCCTAGTTTCCCATTTCTAATTGGCCTAAACTATTTCAATGAAGTTAGAGTTGGATTTAGCTGCTTTTTTGGGACATAATTTTCTCTTTGTACCAAAAAACTTTCAAGACTAAATCACAAAAAAAAAAACACTAACGTTTGAGTAAGAAGAAAGAGAAAAAAAATGACAATATAGCAAACTAAATATGACCATCAAGTCCAAAGGGATTGAGCGACACCCCTAACCACAAGACGTCCCAAGGTCTACATCTCCGTCTACATTAGCTTGATATTTGGAGATTGACAAGGTTCAAATCTGGAGGGAGTTTTGTACACCCAAAAGAAAGGGGGAATAGATTCAATCATTGGCGGATTGTAGTGCTCTAAATATAAGAGGTTAGAGATAAGTAAAGCTCTTCTCTTCAACCCAACCCTTTAATTGTTCTTTTTTATAGGTCAAGCCTCTAAGGATGTGAAATGATGAAAGGGCATAAAAGAGATTAGCCTTTTACAAAATTGCATGCATACCAAACTCTAGATAAGAAGATAATGCCAACTTATTAAGATCACAACCAATGTAAGATTGAGGTTTTTGGACACAATGCCCTCTACTTTTTGTGATGCGAGTGCGTGAGGTAGATGCTCCCAAGCTCTGGTGTACTCTTACCACTTTGGCTGGGGAGTCTCTACTTGCACTTCTCTAGCTTTGTATGGATGTGTAAGTCTAGCACTCTAGCAAGGGCAAGCATCAACCCTCCATTTCTAACGCTGATTCCTAAGCTCTCTGTGTGTGTGCGTGTGAGAGAGAGATGGAAATGGCCTATGAACTTTAAAAATAGCAGAATTAAGAATTAGAGTGACCGTTTTTATGAGATTACTTTGAGGACATAGAGGGTGAACTTAACTGATGGTAGCAACATAAACATAGTACTTAATTAACTTGGCATGAACAATACTTTTGCAAGAGAGAGTATTAGAGAGCATGACAATAGTTGAGGACCGGAGTTACTTGGAGTCCGTCCCCCCTCCAAAAGGCGTTTATATTATAGATTCTCCCATCAAGAGAGACTTGGTACACTACAATCTTTCTGTTCCTTGTGACCTAGGTGATGCAATGAAGATGGAAAGATTCATGCATCACAAGCATAACATAAACTTTGCAAAAAGCATTAACTATCTCAAGCCTCAGTCCCAAGGCCTCAAACACCTTTGAACGTGGAGAGAACTAGCGGGGAATGAGGGTAGGGAGGAGGAAGAAGAATCATTCATAGGAAAAAGAAAAAGTTTCTCACTTATCGTCACTCTTCTTGAGCATAGCATAATAGCATAGTAATGAAAATAAAGAATATGGCAAGCTTAAGCATTGAAGCATGACTCTTGGTTGGATTCGCATTCCAAAGCCAAGACTATTGGTATAGGCTCTCAACTTCTCAACAAGCTTGGAGAAGGAGATGGAGCTCTTTCACTTTGCACTTCACACAATGAGAGAGAGAGAGAGAGAGAGAGAGAGAGAGAGAGAGAGAGAGAGAGAGAGAGAATACCCCTTCTCATGCTTGGTCCACCCCTCCTCTCTCTCTCTCTCTCTCTTATTATTTAATTATACCATATGGACATGTGTCCTCTTTTTCCTTTGAGATAAAGAACTTAGTTATTTATGTTTATGCATCTAAACTCTCATTGGACCCCTTTAAAGCCTATCCAATAGGATCCAAGCACATCATGAGGGCCACATGGGGAGGATCTTGACATGTGTCTTTTATGCTTCTTAAGATATCATGTTTGAATTGAACACTTCAATCACCTTAGTCATTTAAGCATGAAAATTGTTTATGCCTCTTGAGAGATCATGTTTGAATTGAACATTTCAAGAACCTTAGTCATTTAAGCATGACATGCACCTCAAGCTTGGGCAAGGTTCCCACAAACACTTTAAGCACTTTAGTCATCAAGCACAACAAGCACCTCATGCTTGGGTAGGATTCCCACCTCAAGGTCAGCCCTAGCTTGCCTAAGGTCAAAGGACTTTTTAACACTAACTTTTGGAGGTCTTTAATGAAGCTAACCCTAAGGTCTTTAAGCTTTATTAGGTAGCATTTCTCTTTAACATACCATCTCTCATTTGGACCCCTCTAACGTTGGCCCCATGCTGAAACAGATCCATAAGGTCTTTAAGCTCCATTAGGTAGCATTGCTCTTTAATAGACCATCTCTCATTTGGACTCCTTTAACCTTGGCCCCATGTTGAGACAGATCCATTAGCACATGTCTATATATTCTAACGCTTGTTTTCGTTTATTCTCCCACATTAAATGAACTATTTAATATGAGAAAATCATTTGTGTTGGTTGGATATTAGATTTTATGACATTACCTCTCTCTTGACTTCATAGTCTTCCTTGACTATGAGGTAGAAGAGATAAAGTCTTAGTCATTAGTCTATATTTCTTACCAGGTAGAGGATTCCTTTTCACTCTACAACATTATTCCACAATGGATGACTAGTCCATTTGGTGCTTGGGAGATGTAGCTTCCACAAGCATGTCTGCTCTTTAGTCCATATCATACTCCCAAAGCAAAGTGACAAATTCTACTTGGTGTTTGAGTGACGCCGTCATCACAAATATGATTGTAAGTATGCATACTACTTAAATTTGTGCACAAAAAATGATTAGTCTTATAAGACAAGAACATTGTTCCTGTAGAAATCATTTACATTTGCTTACTCTAATGTAGCATTGTAAGCATTGACAAGCTTCATACTATCCTTAAGCTGTATTCCTTGCATCCATCTAGCATCTTCAAAAGTATAATTTATGAACTTAATAAGATACGGTGAGATAATCTTACCATGTCGTAATACCTTGTCTTCATGCCGAAGGATAGCTTCGGGCTGTAGCACCTCTTCTTGGGTCCTCGGTTTTCAGAGGGTCTTCAATAATTGGTTCTCTTGGTGGTGAGGTAGTCCGGGGTGGACGACAAGAGAGGTGACCTCTAAACACCCTTCAAGGCTCTGGTGATGCTCAATTGGTGCCGGGGCTACCACAAACAAACAAAATAACAGCAAATCCATAGCCAACAATAAGTGAAGGGGCACCACCTAGTTATAGAGCAAACTAGGATGCAACAAAGGAGAATCCCTGAGCAATAAAGCAAGAAGGAAGGGTACCCTATTACTAATACCATTGCTACAAATATACACACCTACCACACACACACACACACACACACACACACACACACACACACACACACACACACACACATACATAGAGTTTTGTCCAAGAGTTTATCTTCAATGTATAATTGATGCAGGTGTATAAACAGCTTGGAGGAGAGTCAAGAGACACAATTAAGTTTGATGATGCTACAATCTACACATTATCTTAGGGTTATGGGAATCCTCTCACCATACAACCCTCTTATAATGTTTTTTGAAGCAACAACAAAAAACACAAAAGCTCTTGAGTTACATACAAGCAAATACTACAAAAGAATCTCAAAATAAAAACGCACCACCTTAAACCAAATTAGATGAGGTTTCCAAGCATGAATTGGAGTGACTCAAGAGATTTTTGAATTGTGATTGCACCCAACTTATTGATTCAATTGATGTGCAAGAGTAGGTACAAATTTGATTGGAGGCTATGAATCACTCACTCCCTTGCAATGCTACAACTAGCTCGGAGAAGCTTTTCTATACACCACAAGTATGGTGTATAGAGAGCTCTCTCTCTCTCTCCCTACAACTAAGATGGGGAATGGTATGCTCAAAGTAGTGAGCAATAGTGTAGAGATCATGCCATTTATAAAGGGAAAAGGGATCTATTTATAGGTGAGGCGAGCCTTTATTAGGATTATCTCTTGATCAACATCTACATAGAAAACCATGTTTATGAATTTTTTAACATATTCCTAGGAGAGTGGGGCTTTCTTGTCTCTTGAGTCACATGGAAGTGGACTCAAGATGAGAGAATTATTGAGGTATAATAGAGAAGATTCTAGAGAGGTGAGTGACGTTGCCTACTCCAAGGTAGAGTAGAGTGGGTGCAATTTACAAGAAAGGGTTAGCAGTTAGTGTTAGCAATCACTAGAAAAAGTTAGTAATATAATTACAATGGTTAGAATGACTTGAAGGATGAGAAAAGAGGGGTGAAATGAGATGGGAGTACCCTTGAGATGGTGAATCCTTGAGGAATCTTGGACTCACTCGTGTGTAGATTGTCAAAAGTGATCGTCAGTCTTCTTCATCTTCTTTTCTTCACGCCACCACCATAGTTGAGCACCTTCAATAATATGAGGGTTTTTTGTTGATAAAAAACCCCCATTTTGCAGAGTTGGAAGCATGGTTAGGTTGCTGAATTTTTATGCACTTTTGAAAAGATGAAACAAAATTATAACATGGGAGTAATAGAGAGGGATATGGAAATAATGTATGTAGGTAGAGCTTCAAGAAAAAGATATGGATGTGAGATGAGAGGGTAATGGTGCGGAGGGTGATAGAAACCATGGAAGGTGCAGGTTTGAGTGAGGGATGGAGAGGAATGAGTGTGTGTGGAAGAGTGAAAAGAAGTGAGAGAAGACTAGGGTGACTTGTGAGAGAAGGTGGGAAGAATGGGGTATAAAAATGCTACTCTCCCATGTTCTTCATCCCCTTCTAAGCCCCCCCCTTGGCAAGGTTGAAAATACTCACATTATACCACCTCAAAGGTTGATGGATTATTTTTTGATTCTGTGAAAGCTTTGGCTTCTTGCATGAGAGGTTCCTCCATGCTTAACATACATGGGTATACAAATGCTTTTCAAAATCCTCAAACACTTCTTGAAGATTATCATCACATGGATTCAACTCACACTCTTCTTCTTTGTTTTGGAGTTGGCATTCCATGTACACAGTCATCTCTTTATGATCAATGTGGTCTATGATCTCCCCACTTATGATTTCATCTTCTTCTTCACTCTCTTCATTTACGCAAGACACCCTCTCAGGAAATTCCATAGGATCAAGGTTACCTTCAATGTCTTCATTCTCCATAGAGTCATGTTGCACAAAAGTTTCCTCTGCTCTAACTAGAAACTAGCCATCCAAAAGGTTGGTTGTATCCATTATTGAATCATCCCCAACACCATTTGAGATATCTTGTTCTGATTGTTGCAGGATTGTAATGAAAGTAGGAGAAAGAGATTCCACATTTGAATCTCTATCACACACTTTAGCACTTGAATCATCGATTACCATGTAAACATCATCTTCAATATTTTTTGGAGTAGAAGGAAAGAAATATGGTAAAGGAGCCGATTTCTTTATTGAAACACTTTCTTGCTGGTTGGTTCTTCCAACATGATGGAAACCATTTTTGATGTAGAAGTACTTGTGAAACTTCCTTCGGGCAATAGTGACCACTTCTTCAAAGGTAGAGGGTCCACTACAAGTAACCTTAGTCTTTAGGAAAGGAGACAAACCCAAAATAAATTGATCCATTTTTACATAATCTGGAAATGTAGAGTTAAATCCGCATTCAAACCATTGACGAGAAAAAATCTCCTCATAAGCATAGGAGTCTTCACCATGCTGTTGAAGTCTCCTCAATGAAGCCCACGATTTTCCCATTGTTGGAACTTTAGATAATCTGTTCTTCAAAGCTTTGGTAATTTGGGTATATCCGTCTTCAATTTGAGAAGGTGCTAATTAACCCCAAAACCATTGCTCAGTGTTGTGTCTAAGGCATAGCAACAAAAAATCCCCTTTTTTAATGTCATACCTTTTGCCAAAGATATGGAAAAACATTTCAAATTCAGCAAGAAAATCATCAACATCTTCTTCTAAATTTCCAAAGAAGATTGGGATATCCTCAAAGGTATACAATGTCATAGTCTGTAAATGCTAGAACCACATAAAGGTTATTTCAGAACAATCATTTTTGCTTATCTAGAGTCTTGCTAGGAATTCCAACATAAATTCTAGATTCTTGTATGAAAATATTTTTTCTTTGTTATGTTATGCCAATCCATACCATATTCTATCTAAATTTTTGTGGTATTGAAATCAAATTATGCACTCTAGGCTATTTTTGTAAGTTTCACTAAGACAAGATGAAAACATGCACGTCAAAGGATGCATGATAGTCAATAAGAGGCAAGATGACAAGGTTTGGTGGTGACGCAAGAATTTCTCCTACTCTTTGAGCACCAAACACATGAACACCATATGTTGTTGAAAATGGATCTTTCTACTAATTGCAACATTTCCTCTAATGTGTGGAGTGAAATGAAAGGAAAAAACTCTATTGATGGGCCAATATCCATGGTTTATGCATGACCTAATGCTTAAAACAAAACAAACTAAGGTCGGACCTAATGAGAGGCAAAATAAAAGGATTTACCGAAGCGTTTATCCTTGCCAATCTAAGACGACCTAAAATTCTATGAATTATACTTTGAAATTGCAACTTAGTACTAACAATTATGTGTACCTTTTGCCTTGCAATGGGAATGAAAGGATCATAAAAATTCTTGTGATTCATGCAAACTACTTGACTATGCTAAAGGTTGATCGAACCTACACAAAAACATATACAAGCCGTCCTCCGTGGGGGCACCAAAATTGAGGCGGTCCTGGGCGGGGCGGTCCTGGGCGGGCAACAAGAGAGGTGACCTCTAAACACCCCTCAAGGCTCCCGTGCTACTCAATTGGGGTTGGGGATACCACAAGCAAGCAAGCAATAGCAAACCCACATCCAACAACAAGTGAAGGGGCACCACCTAGTTATAAAGCAAACTAGGATGCAACAAATGAGAATCCCTGAGTAATAAATCAAAAAGAAAGGGTACACTATCACTAATATCAATGCTACAAATACACACACCAACCACAGAGAGATAGAGAGAGATTAAATTTGATATCCCCTCTTAGAGAACCATATATATTGACACTTGACCAAAATAGACAAGAGATAAGCATGGATTTAATATTTACGTAATTGCATCAAATTGTGTGTGATCACAAGGTCTTATTGACACATTTACATGATCACACAGAAACCGGTTTAGGGTGACTTGCAAACTCACAAATTTCCCGCCAGGATTTATTATTTTCCCTGCGGGCCCGCCGGGGAAACAAAATAGCCCGGCGGGCTATTAGCGTTATATATACGGGCCCAATCGGGCCCACTGGGTGTATTAGCTCTTTCGTCTTTTGAGAGAGAGAGAGAGAGAGAGAGAGAGAGAGAGAGAGAGAGAGAGAGATAGATAGATAGATAGATAGATAGTTCTATTATCGTCCTGGGAGGTCAAATATGACCTATGGGACCAAATGAACATGTCACGTGGTGTGAGTGGAGTTCATAAGTGACTCTCGATGCTCAAAAATGGCTGAAATGAGCGTCGCAATAGAGAGTCCACATCGTGGTTGGGAGAGGAAGGTATGTAGGGAGAGCTCATGGCTGAATATATGGGGAAAAGAGGACCTAATGTGGTCAAAAGCTGAGCACTCAAGTAGTGTGTGGTACTCACTCTCTCGCACTTGACGAGGGCATAAGGTGCAAAGTCGATGACACTCCTCGCCAGTGCCCCAACGTCCTGTCTCGCAGCGTAGAGAATGGGAGCTAAGACGAATGGAGGCAATGGTGCGGATCGCACTCAACGGGATGGGCTCAAGGATGTAGGAATGGGTTCGGTTACCTCGTTCCGAGAAGAAGAGAGATTTGTAGTTTGGGGTAACGTGTGTGGTGTAATGGCTGAAGCGAGAACCTCCAGATTTCTCCCAAGCCATGATACATTGGCGTTGTAAGAAGGCCTCATTAACTTGGGAGTCGATCGACGCATCCTTGACCAAGTGACATGCATCCCATCTTCCAAACCATTTCTTGATATCAAGCATCCACCCCGAACTTAGTATTTTGCTCTTGCATGTCTTTTGAACCTTTTGACTTGCTTCATATGCGATTCTAGGAAGTCGATGCAAAGGGCTACGTTGTGTCTTACGCATGTACTCCACAACCCTTTCCATGCCCAAGACCTCAATGGGAAGCGATCCGGACTCAAGAAGTAAGAGCATGTAGGGTGTTTGTGTCTTGACTTGGAGAAAGTTGGTGAGAAAACGCTTTTGGACATTCTCAAACTCTTTCCAAGTAGACTTCCCGATGCTTCCACCCCACACCTCCACTCCATAAAGAAGCACCGGTGTCACCAATGTGTCAAAGAGGTACTTTTTGAGAGCCCAACACTTGATCTCTCCTGCATTGCACATGTTCTCAAATGCATAATAAGCCCTCTTTCCGGCTTCCAAGCGACGCATTGCACAATCCTTCCATTTATGATTGGATGGAACCTCAAGGCCAAGGTACTTGAAGTGATCTACCACTTCAAGTTTCTCATTGTTGTATACAATGCATGGATTTTCGTCATTGAGGGTCTTTACAAGCATAACCTTGGTTTTGGATCCATTCACGATCAACCCGCTATGTAGGCAAAAGCGTTCCAAGACACTCATAAGCTTTTGTGCATCTTCTAAGGTATGTGCCAAGAGCACTACATCATCGGCATAAAGCAAAAGCATGATCACCGCATTTCCAATCTTAACCTCTTCTATGCCTTCTTGCTGCATAAAATCAAGAACAATGTATTCCAATTCATCAATGAGTAGCCCAAAGAGGGTTGGGAAAAGTGGGCATCCTTGTTTGACACCAATAGTGCTTGCAAAAAATTCTGAAATTCCATCTCCCATACGTAATCGACATATCACTTTTTGGTAGATGCGAAAGACTGCATGCATAAATTCTCTCGGCACTTGAAGGCTTTGCATACGTCTCCAAAGATTTCCTCGCGGTACCATGTCAAAAGCTTTCTTGAAATCCACAAAGCAACAATACAACTTTTTTCCTTTCAATCGAGACACTTCCATAAGAACTCGAAGAGTGACAAGGTGATCAATAGTGCTATGATGCTTTCGAAAACCTGCTTGGCCAAGCGCACGTTTGCCATTCTTTTCAGCCTATTCACTTATCTTCATCTCCATGATACATCCAAATAACTTTGCCATCAAAGAACCAACCATTATAGTGCGATAGTTGTTCACATTGTTTACATCTCCTCCTTTGTGCAAAGGTTTGATCCAATTTGCACTCCAATCATGAGGCATGCCATACTGAAGTGCAAGGTTAAACATATCGCATATCCAATATCGTGTTTTCTTGCTTGTCCATTTAATCATTTCAGCCTTGACACCTTGAAGGTCACCTGCCTTGCGAGTAGCAAGTTTCTCAAGCGCACGGCATACATCTTCAATGGTAAAGAAGGGAGACATAAATGGAAGGGAGCTACAACCCTCCATCTTATCAACATTGGGTTGCTCATAGAGGTTCTTACAATGCATATACATATCCTCAAGAGTCAAGTTACCAAAGCTCTCAACGCGCTTGCCTTTTAGATTTTGCCAAAACTTGCCACATGCATGTGCTTTCTCTTGTGCTAAAAGAAGTTGTTTTTCGACTTCCCACCTTCTCCTTTTCTTTTGAACAAGTGCTTTGTATGTGTGTGAACATTCCAAGTAAACTTCCTTGTCTTTGATTGCATCCAATCTTAGCAAGTGTTTTCGGGCTTGACTACATTCCATGTCAAACCATTTCTTCTTGGTGCTACCCTTCTTAGACCTTTTGCAAGACATGTGTTTCCCTGAAAAGCATTCCTTCGCACAAGAGAAAATTACTTCTTTGAAAACTTTCCACTTGCATTCTAATGTTGGGCTCCCTTGATGCTCTATCATGCTTAACATTTGGTCCACCATATCAGCATATATAAGTGCTCGTTTGAAGTCTAGACGTAGGTACAAATGATTCACATCATGATTGGAGGCTACATGCTCGGGCCGTTTACCACACTTGAGGTCAATACATAACATCCTATGATCCGATTCCGGATTCCATTCACCAAGTGTAAAGCTTTGTATGCATTCTAGAGTGGCTTCTGAGAACAACATATAGTCAATCACGCTAGCACCATTGTGCTTTCTACATGTAAAGTCATTGGTGCCTTGCCATAGAGATACACCATTTGCAATGAGCATTCCGGTACTATTGCACATATGTAGAAGTGACTTTCCATAGTGATCCACTTCTTTTGCATCATTAGAACTTCGATTATACATGTATGAGTCATCCACTCTTCTTGATACATGCGGCATGTCGACTTGTTGTGTGTCGTGTTGTAACATATTTGTGCGAGCATTCATGTCTCCAAAAACAATGACTTCACCTTGATCCTTGTAATGAGCAATGTCTTCCTCTAGTTCAACAAAGGGCTGATCTCTATCCATATTCAAGCGAGCATAAAAGTTGGAGTCATAGTGAGGAATGTAGCAGCCGGCCACAAACATGACTTGACCATTTGGTGGGCTGATTTTCAGCCATAAGTAGCGTTTATACTTATCTTCTTTGACAATGGAAACATCTTTCAAACCCTTTTTGGTCATACATGCTACGCCTCCTTGGCCTCTTCGTTGCTTTGCATTTTTGGCCCACATCAAAGAATGTACATCGTATTTGTCAAATCCAAGAATTCGTTGCGCATCATGCTCCCATGTTTCGACAAGAAGTATCACATCGGAGTCATTGGTAAGCTCATCAATGCCAATTCCCGCATTCCATGGATACCCGTTACAATTCCAAAAGCTTATTCGCAAGCGTGAGTTGGTCTCATAGATCATGTGTCCCTATTTGTTGGGTGGACTTGCATCCTCCTCAAGTGACTTTTCTTCTTGAGATGATACCTTAACCTTCTTGCTTCTTTCCTCGTATGCTTTGCGACGTACATTTTGTTGCATAAGAGTGCGATCCTCATATACATTACAACCCGTTCCTTTGAGGTAGATCCAACCATTGTCAAGGATGATCTTTCTCTTTACCTCATCAGCCATGGTACATACAATAGGTCTTTCTCCCGAGCGAGGGACTCCTTGTTTTCCAACTCGATGTGCACCATAAGCCATGATTCCTGACATGCCAAAGTGTGTAGCAAAAAACTCTTCAATAGCAACCGCAAGAGATTGGGGTGTTTCCATGCTTTCCTCCTTGATTCCACGAATGACGATGTTCTTTGAGCGTTTTTGTCGTTCTTGCAATTCTTGAGTGTCCACATTCTCTACATTCTTTGCTTGGACAACGGCTTGCGTGATAGGAGATGTAGAAACCACATTATCCTTACATATATCAGCCCATGATTTGGATGCATTTCTCATCTCACATACATCATGTCGTATTGTATCTATCGTTTCCTCTTTCAATACATGATCACTCTCAACTTTGCTCAAGCGCTCTTTCACTATTTTCATGTCCACAAGAGAGCGTTTACATTCTTGAACTTCATTCTCAAGATGCATCAAGCGTGTTGTTTGCATTTCAAGAACCTTCTTGAGGTGCTCATTCTCCACAACGAGAACTCTTAAAGTACCATTCTCCATTGCAAGTGCGCGCAACTCTTCACCTTGCTTGTTGACGGTTTCTTGTAACGAGATCAAGTAAGCCATGATCATTGCTTCCGTAGAGAGAGAGAGAGAGAGAGAGAGAGAGAGAGAGAGAGAGAGAGAGAGAGAGAGAGAGAGATCTTGCGCCACCTTTGCAGGTACGTCGAGAGGAGAGAGGAGAGAGGGAGAGAGGGAGAGAGGGGGTCTGTGGGAGCGTGCTCTGCGTCGCAATGCGTGACAGCAGCAACAGAGTACCTGACCACACGATCCGGGTATGTGTTGTGTGTGTGTGTATGCGTTGTGTGGTAGCGTGCCTTTTGTCGTAGTGCACGACAGTAATAAGGTACCTTACCACACAATGGGAGTGTGTGTGTAAGCTGTTCTACGGAACAGTGCTTATTACGGGGGCATCACCTCGGTGACGCGGGGAAGATGGTGTCCTTGTGGTAAGTATTGGCTTACTATCTGGGTACTACGTCGGTAACGCGGCAAATCTAGTATCCTTATGGTAAGTCAACTTCCCTTCCCCTTTCCCAAAAAACATATGGTCATCGATCGGTAACGCGGCTATATGATGTTCGTATGTAGGCCATTGTTTCTCCTTAGATTCAGGCGGCACTCGATTGGTAACGCGGCTAATAGAGTGTCGTTTGTTAGAAGCATATATTTTTGCATAAATGTGGTGTTCAGGTTGTTAACCCAGCCGTACGAACGTCATATAATTTGTATGTGCATGTGCAGTTAATTTTTTAAGTATTAAGTATATAAAATTCTTGGTCGGTAACACGGCTATGAAGAGTATTTCATATACAAAATGTATGAATTGTTTGATTTTGTTGTTTTTAATTATCCATTTGAAATTATATACTAGCTAATCATATTCAAAAGAATACTTTATTCATCAATCATCGCTATTTTAAATGTTCCATTTATATAGAATACTTTATTCATCAATCATCACTATTTTACTTTATTCATCAATCATCGCTATTTTAAATGTTTCATTTATATAGAATACTTTATTTATCAATCGTCGCTATTTTAAATGTTCCATTTATATAAATTACATGTAAAAAATATTTGTACACAAATTGCATGTTTAATATTCGTTTTTAATCTTTTTAAAGGACTCTCAAGCATTATCGCTAGTTTTAATGCTTCATTTACATAAATTCTCTGCAAAAAATCTAAATACATACAATTTGCATGTTAAATATTCTTTTGTATATTTTAAAGAGCATCAATTATCATCGCTTTTTGATTGCTATATTTACATAAATTCTATGTAAAAAAGTGTGTGAACACAATTTGCTAGTCCAATTTGTATACTTCCAATGTTTTAAATGTTTTTGAAGATTTTAAGTCGGTGTGTGCTTTGTTTGAATTAGTATATGCGCACGAAGAAAAATATAAGTTAAAAATTCAATATATGCTGAAACGTTAAAGATCGTTAACATGTATTGTTTGATCTGAATTAAGTTCTTATAAACCATTTGTTTGAACTGCTTTTTACACGTGTAACAGATTGCAATTTTAAGTGAAGATTATATTCAATTTTTATCATTATTTCCATAATATTTGTTAAAGTCTTCAAGTGGTGGTTAAGAGTTTACCCGAGATAGTGTGAGAGTAGTAGTGTCATTCGCAACCATGAATTTGTATTTGATATGCTATTTTTATATTGTCCAGTGCAAATATGACGCTAGATCAAAAGAAATGTATTATGCGTTCCATTCATAAAGAATGTATTTTGGAAATCTCATCATGCATGTGCAGCTGATCGCATACAACAGATTAGTGAAAGCGATGTCTACATCAAAGACATCACTAGTGCTATATGGGACAATAAAGAGCGCAGGTTGCGACTTGAAGGCCAATACAAGTTGTTGAGTCCAGTTGGGATACAAGAATTTGACCCCTACCACAAGGTCAGGACAGTGTTGGGAAATATGAAAGTATGTTGCAGAGACTTAAAGGAAGATATCCTACCTGCTTGCGACATGTCAAAATTAGAGCTCTGGGATAAATTGTGGGAAGAACAGAAGGTAAAGATGAAGTGTGTGAAAGCGCACGACCAAGCAGCTTTACCCAAGAGATTGAAGATGGCCCAAGATGCGCAAGCAGCTTTGGGAGGTCGATCCGATGCCAGCGGCATTGGCACAATCATGCGCACTACTTTGAATGCAAAGTGTGCTCATCTTGTCGGCATCCCTCACGAATCCTTGGTAGAAGGTATGAGGATTGCAGCAGGCTCCTTCGGTGTGTACACATTGTACACTATCAAAGGCATCTCATTTTTTCCAGACCACATTACATATGTGGGAAAATGTTACAAGGGAGGGAGTGAGGCGAAATTTGACAGCTTGCAGACAGAGCAAGGAATGCAAACGCTTCACCCCTCCATTGTAAGGTACATTGGGTTTACTACAAAAGCTCCTTGGATCACAATATTCCCATACTACAATGGGGGTACCATGGGTGACATGATGTGTCGCTTACTGTTCACTCACGGATTGTTCAAATGCCACATGCATAGGCTACAACACGGTTGGAGGTCATTGCCTGTAGAAAACAACCCTATAAGAGAGATAGACACGGTGTGGATCAAAGCAGTGATCAAGCAGATGCCGACAATTTGTCATGCCTTAATCGACGGCGTTGCAGCTGCCCACTCGACCGGTATAGTGCACAGTGACCTGCGTCCATTCAATGTAATGTTGGACTTTACTCGCGCCAATAAACCCCGCGTCGGTATCACTGATTGGGGTATGATTCTGAGAACACCTCCTAAGCGCGTAGCAAATAATTATTTGTCTCCAAGCGCGCAGCTGGACGAAGCAGTTTTGAATGCACAGAGAGCAGGGAACGCCGAGATGGCTAAGCGACCGTAGATTGCTCCCGAACTATACGATCCATGGTGCGCAGACGCATACACAAAAGCCAGTGACATTTATGCATTGGGCTACATGTTCGATTTTGGAGTGCAGCCAGAGAATTTTATTTTCCAGACGAAGTTTTCCACCACCCGGATGAAGATGTTATGAGGGCTATTTGAATTAAAGTAGATTTTTGGATGAAGTTAAAAGAGCGGGACTAAAGAAGGAATGCTTCTGACGTGTTGATATTTTCAAAGAACATTTAAAGACAGACCCTAACCCTGTGCAACGTCCACTTGTTGAACTTGCACCATCATTTTATCCAATTTAAACATTTCTATGATATACATGTCTTGTCAAGTGTACGTATTCTTTTTTTTATTGAAGTGTATTATCTGGTTTGAAGTGGTTCACCTAATTGAGTCAATTATCTTTAGTAAATTATCTTTAATCATTTCAAATTTGTCATTTAACTGTCAATGTTTCAAATTTGCCTTCTGGTTCAATTAGTCGCATTTGAAGTGGTTTGATTTAGTGGATTCCGCGCAGTGTCCCAATGATGAGTGAGAATATATATTTGCCAATGATATTGAATATTTTCCACTCTGTTAACTGCAGATGTAAGAGAAAATGGCTGATCAAGAACAAGATATTGTCACCCAATCATTCCCTGATCATCAACAACAAGCGGCTGTTAATGCATTTCATCGCATGAAGTCTCTGGCACACGGCATGTCGGCACAACAAGCGATGCGTACTGCTCGCCGACTCTCAAAGTGGGCAAATCCAAACCATATACAGTGGAAAGAGATCAATAAAGAAGTGACAAAGGACATGATCAAGACAATATGGCCATGTGAGGACGCAGAGATCAAGAAAGGAAGGGGGAAGGTTTCGAAGTGCACCCATGATGGTATCAAAGATAACGCTGAGAGGATTTATTTGGAGGTTTATGGCCATCCCCTGCGCAATGCAGATTGTGCGCTATATTTTGCCAAAATGTTATATGTTCACTTTGTGTAACAGCGACCAGTAGACTTCTCGTCAAAGGAGACAACTGTTGCCACTCATGATTTAAGGGAGAGTTGTGTCACTTTCACCTGAGATGAGCTAGCATTGATAGTGGAAGGCGCTGACCTATAGTTAAAGAGAGAGAAGGATATTTACACGACACAGTTGGTAGAGAAAGATGCAAAAATAACACGCCTTTCTATAGCCACCCAGACACTGCAACCCTCATAAGTCCGGATGGAGAAAAGCATTCACCGCTTAAGTCAGGACGTTCAAACCCTAACACAACAAGTGAATCCAACACCTGTATAAGGGACACACATCAGCCACCTTGTCTTGCATCCGGAGTTGGTCCCCTCGTCTACTTCAGATGCATCCTCATCTTCCCAATGTCCAGTTTGCTACAAGAATTTTGATGGATGGAGTGGGTACTATACATTGACATGTGGTCACTATTATCATTAAGTTTGTCTTATTCGTTTGATGCAAAACAATAGTCGATTGGCAATATGTTCACAAGATATTCCACAAGGAATATATATTATGTTTGGCATGGAAAACGAATATAAATTCAAGTAAGCACGCCCAGATACCCCTAGCACAATTAGAAATCTGTTTGATAAGCAAGATGCTGCTTCAGGGCAACACAATTGAGATCGGCAAACTATTTAATATCACGACAAACTATGTACTATCGAGAATATGAAGCATTGTAATTACTCAAAACACATTTAAATACAAGGTCTTTTACAATGGTTTTTAACATTTACTCATTCTACTCTCAAGCTATATTGAATCAGTTGAGTTGTTATCTGGTTCTAAGTCTGAGTGTTGTGGTTCTCCTTGTAATTCAACCTCCACATGTATTATCAACTTCTCTTCTATTTCGTCTACAATGCATTGAGATACACCAACATTGAAATCTTCTTCATTTTTGTTTTGACAATCATACAACCAGGTTGCAATTTCCTCCTCGTAGCCAGCACTTTCGATGTGATTCAGTATCTTTTCATTGCAATATATATACACTAATTTCTCCGCTCTGTCTGCTAATAGTCTGTTGCAAATAGTGCTGTGAACATACTTGTACATACTCCAGTTTCTCTCTGAACTTGAATTTGCTGCACATTGTGCGAGTACTTTCATTGCAAGAGGACGTAAGATAGAGTAATGCTCTCAACCATTCATCATCCACCACTTCCATGCAGGTTGCTCTTTTGCCATTACCTGTACAAAATCATTCGCAAAAAGACCTTCTTTTAATCTAAATGCACTCATTTCTTTGATGCAATCAATTTTTTCCTGAACGTTGGAGTAGAACGTGTTGACCACGTGATAGAAATCGCCTACCACCTCTGTATTGGACATCAGATCTAAATTCCAATACTCTGGATTGAGCATGTAAGCCACACTATGGAGTGGACTATGAGCGCTCTTCCACCTTGCATGAAAATACTTAGCCAAAATTTTCTGCTGTTTGCCAGAGAATGGTAATCACTACTCCTTATCTACTACAGACTCTTTCAGCTCTTCAGCATTTTCAAGACTCTGTTGGACTGACCACCATCTCATCCACACTTTGCCCAAGTTTGGTGCCCTTTGATCAAGATTGCGGATCGCGAACATAACGGACATCATTACATGGTATGCATCCATTACACTCCTCCACCAAGCAACCTTGTTTACATTTCCACGTAGACATGTAATTTTATCTTTCATTGTTTCTTTCTGCTCAAGCTGCCATTCATCAAAGGCCACGCAATTGAATGTGTCAATCACAGCACATTTATTACGGAGAAGTGATTCCAAGGTATAAAAGTATGTGCAGAACCGAGTTTCAACAGGAAGTTTCAGCATCACTGACATGCGCATCCTATACAAATTGAGCACTCTCTGTCGTTTCAAGATAAATTTCACAACCTGACTTGCTGTATCAATTATTTTGGCGAACCATGTGGTTTCTTTGCTAGTGTACCAATCTTTCAGCACCAAGTTCAAGCTGTGCGTATTACAACCATTGGCAAAAATATGCGGAAAGCACTTCTTTATTAATTTACTGGCATTTTTACAATTCTTTGCGTTGTCCACCACAACTTGAACGACATGTTCAGCACCAATTTCTTTGATTACATCAATCAAGACCTCACAAATGTATTTGCCACTTTTAATTGCACCAGAACTATCAATCGCCTTTATAAATGTTTCTCCCCTTGGACACCAGCATTACATTGATCAATGGTCTTCTCTGAATATTTGACCAGCCATCACTCACAATCGTACATCCTGAAAGCGAAATATTTTCAAGTATTATTTTGCCAACATGGTCTTTGAATTCGATGTAATATTTGTCCAAGAAAACATTTCTTATCGTGTGATAAGAAGGACCTGAAAATCCTTGACCAAACTCACCGATTTTCTTCCAAGCAGCCTTCCAATGATTGCTGTCTACCATGACCAAAGAACTTTCAGTAAAGAATATTGCTTTGGCGAGTACTATTTCTGCTTCTTCTAGAGACTGCACTCGAAAGCTTTGATGTAATGATTTTTGACGCATTTGACAAAGTCCACGTTCATTGTGACGTTTAAAAAGAACAATGCCTAGAATTTCCTCTCCTTGCATAGGTTGTTCTCCAAGGTTAGTTGGATCCAATACAAGATCTGCGGAGTTAATATTTGACTCTGGGAACTCTTGATTCGAAGGCACATAGCTATATATCTGTCGTCTCTTGCCACCCTTTTTGGCGAGCTCTTCTCTCAAACGCTTTGCAACTGCAGGCGCCGGGAAAATGAAAGAGCCTGGCGGGTCCCGTAGGGAAATTAAAAAATCCCGGAGGGCTAACCAGTTCTATAGGTTTTTGCAGGTCAAAATCAAAGTCACGTTAACAATTAACGTGATCACGTGATTTTTTTGTGTAAATACTAAAGTTATTTACGTAATCATCCGATCTTGATTACATCAATGAAATCACTGAATATATGCCAATTGATACCCTGTCAACACACAAAGATCAATACATTCTTACATATCCCTAAAGAGCTACGCAAGAAGCTGGACCCCAAATCACACAAATGCATCGTCATTGGATAGAGAGATGGGCAAGATAGACAAATGGCCTATCGTTTCTAGCACGCAAAATTTCATTCACGACTCACAATTTATCTACAATGAATTGAAAATGCACAAACAACCTATCAAAGAGGTTTGAGTATTGTAAGGATAGATTTGAAAACGTAGCATCAACCGAGATCAAACAAACAGCTCAGTCTAAACATAAAGTGTTGTCCACGAAGGTTAGGCCAATCATCATTGAAGCTTCTTCTTAGTGGTGCATATTCCTTAAAAGCTCTACCAATGTCCACACAATCACAATTGGCATCTCTATTGCAACATTTAGAAAGTCATGCCACATGCGATCGTAAGTATTAGAATAAGAGAAATATATATATATATACATATATACATATTCAAAAACAAGCAGCAAAACGAGATGATAGAATCTGGACGACACTATAGTAAAATGCACTCAATCGAACCTTGTCCACCCTTCCATCCTCATCAGCAGTCTTATCTCCTCTTCAACATGCAAGCTGGAGTCGGCTCCACCTCCTCCTCTTCTTGGCAGATTGAGTCTTTTCGTTAGCATCTCTTCAAAGTCGAAGACATCAAATTCTGCAGCCAGCTTATCCATTCGTTGTCGCAAGCCTTCTTACACACTGAAGTATGGTAGGAGCAATGGTAGTTGTGGAGTTCGAGGCCATGAAAAGATGTTTGATGTAGATAGTGTGAAGCAAGCCCCTTCTCCCTTTCATCTATTCAGTTATCACTGCTTCCATTGGTTCTCGGTGCAATACAGTGACATGGCTATGCAGGAGCATTAGGTTGGTCCACAACAATGAGATCCTCAATGACTCAGTTGCTGCCTATAAAAGGAGTGCAAAGAAACAATAAGCATCTTGCTAGTCAAAAACCCTCTCAAGTTCATATCCTATTGCACTTTTCCTTTGCAGGCATTGTTCTCCTCTTCCACACCTATAAATTCTTTATCCCATTCCTTTCAAAATTAGCCTCTCTCAGACACACATGCACACAATGACTATTGTAGTTCTTTGCAAGTATATCTCGTTCACGTTCCATTGTTTGCACTCCTCAGTACACCCCAGAGAGAGAGAGAGAGAGAGAGAGAGAGAGCCTGCATATTGTGTGGGTGGAAGAGCAATGATAACACCCCAACAACAGTAATAACTGGAATAAGCCCAAGTATGCCCCCACTTGGCCAATACACACTTATTGACTCCTCGGTGTAATTGGCCGCAACGGTTAAGTTTTGTGACAGTGGCCATGTGCTACAACATGTAGAATCTCACAAAACGAGTTTTGCCATGGCACTTGTAAATTTGAAGATTTTTTAAGTAAATTAAAAAGTTAATGGTATATATTAAAAATTAGATGTGATATTACACTAAACCTAAGTTTTTCGAGCAGCCTCATTCTCCTCGTCTTCCTGCTCGTCAACGATAAGCCCTCAACTCCATCAACCATCGTCTTGCAGCCCCACTACCTCATGGCCCGATTATCGACCCTCAAGCAGCTTCTATCCTCTCTGAACAAATTGGCACTTAACTGTACTACGCTGTTGTGGAAATTCTAGAGAGAAGGCCATGGCGGCCATACATAGAGATAGATGACTGCATGCACAGATAGAGAGAGAGAAAGAGAGAGTGAGAACAGCGCGATAACTGCTTGCTCTTGTTGATCAATGATTGCGAGTACATTCTTATAAGCCTCAATAGGCGTGATCTGGAAAGGTGCAATCATTGAGTTGTGCCCCTTGGTTGCGGACAATATTGATGCCTGATTGGGCTTGTACTTCCAACACCCCCCCTCAAGCGCAATTGTGGCATGACAGAGGAAGTCTGTTTTATTTTGACACTGTGCTTAACTGCAACTACAATAGTGCGTTCTGTTTTTGTGGTTTGAAAACCGTGCGGTGCATAAATAGATTGGATACATTGTCGATGGCGAAGCTATCCAGGGTCAACGAAGAATTGGGATTCCCAGGTCTTCTTCTTCATCTTCATTGCGGCTCTGATACCATGTGGAAATTCTAGAGAGAAGGCCATGGCGGCCATACACACCTCTACATGACTGCATACACAGATAGAGAGAGAGAAAGAGAGAGTGAGAACGACACGATAACTGCTTGCTCTTGTTGATCAATGATTGCGAGTACATTCTTATAAGCCTCAACAGGCGTGATCTGGAAAGGTGCAATCATTGAGTTGTGCCCGTTGGTTGCTGGGCGGCGGACAATATTGATGCCCGATTGGGCTTGTACTTCCAACACCCCCCCTCAAGCGCAATTGTGGCATGACAGAGGAAGTCGGTTTTATTTTGACACTGTGCTTAACTGCAACTACAATAGTGCGTTCTGTTTTTGTGGTTTGAAAACCGTGCGGTGCATAAGTAGATTGGATACATTGTCGATGGCGAAGCTATCCAGGGTCAACGAAGAATTGGGATTCCCAGGTCTTCTTCTTCATCTTCATTGCGGCTCTTTGCTTAGCGCGCCTTTTCTTCTCAGGTTGCTTTGATGATGTCACCTTCATGGGCCCGGCATCTTTTCTTGCGCCTTTTTGGTCGTCACCATCTTTCCGCAAGATTTTATGCACGCTTTCCATGCTACGATCACCGTCAAAGAATTCGATGCACCATTCCCGAACAAGCTTGCGATGTTGTGTTAGGTTTGGCATAGGAACATGGCTTCCATAATTAATTTTACGTGAATATGAAAGTGAAACAGACGATAGCTTTGATATTGCCGATGGCTTTGAGAGAGTGCGTAGCAGATTTATGTGAGCGCGGTGGCAGGGCCGTTCCGGCTCTGATACCATGTGGAAATTCTAGAGAGAAGGCCATGGCGGCCATACACACCTCTACATGACTGCATACACAGATAGAGAGAGAGAAAGAGAGAGTGAGAACGACACGATAACTGCTTGCTCTTGTTGATCAATGATTGCGAGTACATTCTTATAAGCCTCAACAGGCGTGATCTGGAAAGGTGCAATCATTGAGTTGTGCCCGTTGGTTGCTGGGCGGCGGACAATATTGATGCCCGATTGGGCTTGTACTTCCAACACCCCCCCTCAAGCGCAATTGTGGCATGACAGAGGAAGTCGGTTTTATTTTGACACTGTGCTTAACTACAACTACAATAGTGCGTTCTGTTTTTGTGGTTTGAAAACCGTGCGGTGCATAAGTAGATTGGATACATTGTCGATGGCGAAGCTATCCAGGGTCAACGAAGAATTGGGATTCCCAGGTCTTCTTCTTCATCTTCATTGCGGCTCTTTGCTTAGCACGCCTTTTCTTCTCAGGTTGCTTTGATGATGTCACCTTCATGGCCCGGCATCTTTTCTTGCGCCTTTTTGGTCGTCACCATCTTTCCGCAAGATTTTATGCACGCTTTCCATGCTACGATCACCGTCAAAGAATTCGATGCACCATTCCCGAACAAGCTTGCGATGTTGTGTTAGGTTTGGCGTAGGAACATGGCTTCCATAATTAATTTTACGTGAATATGAAAGTGAAACTGACGATAGCTTTGATATTGGCGATGGCTTTGAGAGAGTGCGTAGCAGATTTATGTGAGCGCGGTGGCAGGGCCGTTCCGGCTCTGATACCATGTGGAAATTCTAGAGAGAAGGCCATGGCGGCCATACACACCTCTACATGACTGCATACACAGATAGAGAGAGAGAAAGAGAGAGTGAGAACGGCACGATAACTGCTTGCTCTTGTTGATCAATGATTGCGAGTATATTCTTATAAGCCGCAACAGGCGTGATCTGGAAAGGTGCAATCATTGAGTTGTGCCCGTTGGTTGCTGGGCGGCGGACAATATTGATGCCCGATTGGGCTTGTACTTCCAACACCCCCCCTCAAGCGCAATCGTGGCATGACAGAGGAAGTCGGTTTTATTTTGACACTGTGCTTAACTGCAACTACAATAGTGCGTTCTGTTTTTGTGGTTTGAAAACCGTGCGGTGCATAAGTAGATTGGATACATTGTCGATGGCGAAGCTATCCAGGGTCAACGAAGAATTGGGATTCCCAGGTCTTCTTCTTCATCTTCATTGTGGCTCTTTGCTTAGCGCGCCTTTTCTTCTCAGGTTGCTTTGATGATGTCACCTTCATGGGCCCGGCATCTTTTCTTGCGCTTTTATGGTCGTCACCATCTTTCCGCAAGATTTTATGCACGCTTTCCATGCTACGATCACCGTCAAAGAATTCGATGCACCATTCCCGAACAAGCTTGCGATGTTGTGTTAGGTTTGGCGTAGGAACATGGCTTCCATAATTAATTTTACGTGAATATGAAAGTGAAACAGACGATAGCTTTGATATAGGCGATGGCTTTGAGAGAGTGCATAGCAGATTTATGTGAGCGCGGTGGCAGGGATGTTCCGGCTTTGATACCATGTGGAAATTCTAGAGAGAAGGCCATGGCGGCCATACACCTCTACATGACTGCATACACAGATAGAGAGAGAGAAAGAGAGAGTGAGAACGGCACGATAACTGCTTGCTCTTGTTGATCAATGATTGCGAGTACATTCTTATAAGCCTCAACAGGCGTGATCTGGAAAAGTGCAATCATTGAGTTGTGCCCGTTGGTTGCTGGGCGGCGGACAATATTGATGCCTGATTGGGCTTGTACTTCCAACACCCCCCCTCAAGCGCAATTGTGGCATGACAGAGGAAGTCTGTTTTATTTTGACACTGTGCTTAACTGCAACTACAATAGTGCGTTCTGTTTTTGTGGTTTGAAAACCGTGCGGTGCATAAATAGATTGGATACATTGTCGATGGCGAAGCTATCCAGGGTCAACGAAGAATTGGGATTCCCAGGTCTTCTTCTTCATCTTCATTGCGGCTCTTTGCTTAGCGCGCCTTTTCTTCTCAGGTTGCTTTGATGATGTCACCTTCATGGGCCCGGCATCTTTTCTTGCGCTTTTATGGTCGTCACCATCTTTCCGCAAGATTTTATGCACGCTTTCCATGCTACGATCACCGTCAAAGAATTCGATGCACCATTCCCGAACAAGCTTGCGATGTTGTGTTAGGTTTGGCGTAGGAACATGGCTTCCATAATTAATTTTACGTGAATATGAAAGTGAAACAGACGATAGCTTTGATATTGGCGATGGCTTTGAGAGAGTGCGTAGCAGATTTATGTGAGCGCGGTGGCAGGGCCGTTCCGGCTCTGATACCATGTGGAAATTCTAGAAAGAAGGCCATGGCGGCCATACACACCTCTACATGACTGCATACACAGATAGAGAGAGAGAAAGAGAGAGTGAGAACGGCACGATAACTGCTTGCTCTTGTTGATCAATGATTGCGAGTATATTCTTATAAGCCTCAACAGGCGTGATCTGGAAAGGTGCAATCATTGAGTTGTGCCCGTTGGTTGCTGGGCGGCGGACAATATTGATGCCCGATTGGGCTTGTACTTCCAACACCCCCCCTCAAGCGCAATCGTGGCGTGACAGAGGAAGTAAGTTTTATTTTGACACTGTGCTTAACTGCAACTACAATAGTGCGTTCTGTTTTTGTGGTTTGAAAACCGTGCGGTGCATAAGTAGATTGGATACATTGTCGATGGCGAAGCTATCGAGGGTCAACGAAGAATTGGGATTCCCAGGTCTTCTTCTTCATCTTCATTGCGGCTCTTTGCTTAGTGCGTCTTTTCTTCTCAGGTTGCTTTGATGATGTCACCTTCATGGGCCCGGCATCTTTTCTTGCGCTTTTATGGTCGTCACCATCTTTCCGCAAGATTTTATGCACGCTTTCCATGCTACGATCACCGTCAAAGAATTCGATGCACCATTCCCGAACAAGCTTGCGATGTTGTGTTAGGTTTGGCGTAGGAACATGGCTTCCATAATTAATTTTACGTGAATATGAAAGTGAAACAGACGATAGCTTTGATATAGGCGATGGCTTTGAGAGAGTGCATAGCAGATTTATGTGAGCGCGGTGGCAGGGCCGTTCCGGCTCTGATACCATGTGGAAATTCTAGAGAGAAGGCCATGGCAGCCATACACCTCTACATGACTGCATACACAGATAGAGAGAGAGAAAGAGAGAGTGAGAACGGCACGATAACTGCTTGCTCTTGTTGATCAATGATTGCGAGTACATTCTTATAAGCCTCAACACGCGTGATCTGGAAAGGTGCAATCATTGAGTTGTGCCCGTTGGTTGCTGGGCGGCGGACAATATTGATGCCTGATTGGGCTTGTACTTCCAACACCCCCCCTCAAGCGCAATTGTGGCATGACAGAGAAAGGCGGTTTTATTTTGACACTGTGCTTAACTGCAACTACAATAGTGCGTTCTGTTTTTGTGGTTTGAAAACCGTGCGGTGCATAAGTAGATTGGCGAAGCTATCCACGGTGAACGAAGAATTGGGATTCCCAGGTCTTCTTCTTCATCTTCATTGCGGCTCTTTGCTTAGCACGCCTTCTCTTCTCAGGTTGCTTTGATGATGTCACCTTCATGGGCCCGGCATCTTTTCTTGCACTTTTATGGTCGTCACCATCTTTCCGCAAGATTTTATGCACGCTTTCCATGCTACGATCACCGTCAAAGAATTCGATGCACCATTCCCGAACAAGCTTGCGATGTTGTGTTAGGTTTGGCGTAGGAACATGGCTTCCATAATTAATTTTACGTGAATATGAAAGTGAAACAGACGATAGCTTTGATATTGGCGATGGCTTTGAGAGAGTGCGTAGCAGATTTATGTGAGCGCGGTGGCAGGGCCGTTCCGGCTCTGATACCATGTGGAAATTCTAGAGAGAAGGCCATGGCGGCCATACACACCTCTACATGACTGCATACACAGATAGAGAGAGAGAAAGAGAGAGTGAGAACGGCACGATAACTGCTTGCTCTTGTTGATCAATGATTGCGAGTACATTCTTATAAGCCTCAACAGGCGTGATCTGGAAAGGTGCAATCATTGAGTTGTGCCCGTTGGTTGCTGGGCGGCGGACAATATTGATGCCCGATTGGGCTTGTACTTCCAACACCCCCCCTCAAGCGCAATCGTGGCATGACAGAGAAAGTCGGTTTTATTTTGACACTGTGCTTAACTGCAACTACAATAGTGCGTTCTGTTTTTGTGGTTTGAAAACCGTGCGGTGCATAAGTAGATTGGATACATTGTCGATGGCGAAGCTATCGAGGGTCAACGAAGAATTGGGATTCCCAGGTCTTCTTCTTCATCTTCATTGCGGCTCTTTGCTTAGCGCGCCTTTTCTTCTCAGGTTGCTTTGATGATGTCACCTTCATGGGCCCGGCATCTTTTCTTGCGCTTTTATGGTCGTCACCATCTTTCCGCAAGATTTTATGCACGCTTTCCATGCTACGATCACCGTCAAAGAATTCGATGCACCATTCCCGAACAAGCTTGCGATGTTGTGTTAGGTTTGGCGTAGGAACATGGCTTCCATAATTAATTTTACGTGAATATGAAAGTGAAACAGACGATAGCTTTGATATAGGCGATGGCTTTGAGAGAGTGCATAGCAGATTTATGTGAGCGCGGTGGCAGGGCCGTTCCGGCTCTGATACCATGTGGAAATTCTAGAGAGAAGGCCATGGCAGCCATACACCTCTACATGACTGCATACACAGATAGAGAGAGAGAAAGAGAGAGTGAGAACGGCACGATAACTGCTTGCTCTTGTTGATCAATGATTGCGAGTACATTCTTATAAGCCTCAACACGCGTGATCTGGAAAGGTGCAATCATTGAGTTGTGCCCGTTGGTTGCTGGGCGGCGGACAATATTGATGCCTGATTGGGCTTGTACTTCCAACACCCCCCCTCAAGCGCAATTGTGGCATGACAGAGAAAGGCGGTTTTATTTTGACACTGTGCTTAACTGCAACTACAATAGTGCGTTCTGTTTTTGTGGTTTGAAAACCGTGCGGTGCATAAGTAGATTGGCGAAGCTATCCACGGTGAACGAAGAATTGGGATTCCCAGGTCTTCTTCTTCATCTTCATTGCGGCTCTTTGCTTAGCACGCCTTCTCTTCTCAGGTTGCTTTGATGATGTCACCTTCATGGGCCCGGCATCTTTTCTTGCGCTTTTATGGTCGTCACCATCTTTCCGCAAGATTTTATGCACGCTTTCCATGCTACGATCACCGTCAAAGAATTCGATGCACCATTCCCGAACAAGCTTGCGATGTTGTGTTAGGTTTGGTGTAGGAACATGGCTTCCATAATTAATTTTACGTGAATATGAAAGTGAAACAGACGATAGCTTTGATATTGGCGATGGCTTTGAGAGAGTGCGTAGCAGATTTATGTGAGCGCGGTGGGAGGGCCGTTCCGGCTCTGATACCATGTGGAAATTCTAGAGAGAAGGCCATGGCGGCCATACACACCTCTACATGACTGCATACACAGATAGAGAGAGAGAAAGAGAGAGTGAGAACGGCACGATAACTGCTTGCTCGTGTTGATCAATGATTGCGAGTACATTCTTATAAGCCTCAACAGGCGTGATCTGGAAAGGTGCAATCATTGAGTTGTGCCTCTTGGGTGCTGGGCGGCGGACAATATTGATGCCCGATTGGGCTTGTACTTCCAACAACTGTCGTCCTCCTTGTAGCTTACTGGCGTTGTGTACGTCCGGACCTCGAAATATGTAGCGGGAGGGAAGCAGTGGCCCTGCTCCAAGGGTGATGGCGTAGCCCTTGGAAATCAATGCCTGTCTCAACGAACTTTTTGAGGAGCAGAAAACGCGCTTTGTGAGCGTTGTAAAAATACTTGAGATGCTCATACTGTAACTTTCCCGTATCATCCCACACCTTGGATACGTCATGAAGCCACCTTGGAGGCGGCCCAAGAATGCCGTCAATTGTAGGCACCTCCGCATCTTGCTTGTCTGCGAAAAACGGTAATTCTGTGTGTGTGTGTGTGTGTGTGTGAGAGAGAGAGAGAGAGAGAGAGAGAGAGAGAGAGAGAGAGAGAGACGTCTCCAATACATGTTGCATGTACATACATATAAGTAACAGGAGCAAGAGCAAGCACGAAAATTACCTGCTACGGGCACCCTCGTCCCTGTTGGCAATAAACAAATCCTAGTCTATTATTATTATCGAATATACCTATGTAAACTCATTAACGAATGAACATATCGAAGCGTCACAACCTGAAATGAAAAGGCAGAACGCTTCCTGTAAATAACTAACGAACGCGAGCAATAAGATACAGAACTCGTTTACACAGATCAAGCTGTCATGTGTCAACTTCATCGTCTCTGCAACTCTGATAAGATTCATACTTATGTTTTCTAGTCATACATCTATGTTCTGTTATATATAGTCGTCAACATGGTATCAATCGCTGACGACTGCTAACTTTCTGCTCTCGTAGCCCTCTCGCTTCCTGCTGCTGCAGACTTCGCCTCTTGATTTGATCCGGACCTATCAAGAAGTCATGGCTGCGGCATCAACTTCCTCCACACACAAAATTTTACTAAATCGAAAAGCTTCAGGGCAGTAATTATCTTCCGTGGAGTCTTCGCATCAAAATGGTCCTCGAGAAAGCTGGAAATTGGGAGGTCACTGATGGATCTGAACTTGACCCTGCAAAACAACCTATTGCAGCCGGTGCCCAACCTCCTACTGATGACGAGAAAGCGGCGTGGAAGAAGAAAGACCTCAAGGCCAGAACAGAGATCATCATGCACCTTGGTGATCGACAACTTCAACTTGTTCGAACATTGGAAACTGCCTACGAAATGTGGGAACTTCTCAAGACACAGTATCAACAAACCAATATTGTCTCCCGTGTCCTCATCCACAAACAACTCAATGAGATACAGATGGCTTCATACCCTACAACTGAGGCATTTCTTGAAGCTTGGTAGGCTGCCAATGACAATTTACTGATTGCCGGACTCCACCTCCCTGAGGAGGTCCAAGTAAATATTTTGCTTGCAGCTTTACCTGATTCATGGCAATCTTTTGTTTCTCAGCATGCTAATACACCTAACTTAAAGCTAACTACCTTGCTGGCAAATATAAGACAGGAAGATCAGATTCGGAACAGGGGTAGAAACACCATAGCCTCCACAAGTACCCCTCTAATTACTCCTCAAGCCATGATTGCTGGTGGTTATCGCCCAAACTTCCGCTTTCGACCACATCCATTCAACCCTCGTCAATCCCAAATGTTTACTCCAACAACTCAACAAACTCGACCCGGAATGCGGACATCACGTCCTTCAATGCAACCGCTGTTCAATCCCTCTTGTTTTCGCAACTCAATGCGACCTTCTCCTTCCACCAATAATACTAATGCTCCTGTCTGTAATTTCTGCCATTGCAGAGGCCATACTGAGAGACAATGTCGCACTAAAAGACGCCAATTTCGTAATGCTTCCAGCCCTCGACTGGATGCAAACTTGGCCTATTCTGCTGATGATGTGACTGAAGATGTTACTACCATGCACCTCTATGCTGCGATAGCCAGTCCACCTGGTGATGCTGATGCTTGGTACCTTGATACTGGTGCCACTCACCATATGACGGGCACCCAAGAGTGGTTACACGACTACCAACCTACTTCATCTCTTGAGGTTCGCCTGGGAGATGATTCCTTATACCAAGCTGTTGGAAAAGGGGATTTACATTTGCAGCTACCTACGGGTGCTACTACTGTTATTCCAAATGTGTACTATGTCCCCGGCTTAATGAAGCACCTTCTTTCTGTCAATGAACTGACAAGCCATGCTACTTCAGTGGAGTTTCAACACAACTTCTGTGTGATTAAAACTCCTTCTCCTTCTGGTGTTCCCACACACCTCATTTGTCCCAAGCGAGGACGTCTCTATCCCCTAGGATTGGTTGTTATTCGTCCTAGCATGGAGCTATATGCTGCTAATAGCACTCAAGATGAGGAGACCTTACTATGGCACTATCAGTTGGGTCATCCTCATGTACAAGCAATGCGTACTCTAAAAACACACCATATGGTGGAAGGCTTTAATCCCAAACTGAGCCACATTTCCTTATGTGAGGCATGTATCTTTGGCAAGATGACCAGAACCAAATTTCCTAGATCCAAGAGCAAGACTAAAGGTACCTTGGAACTTATTCATTCTGATTTATGTGGACCTATGCCCACTACTTCACTTACCGGCTCTTCTTACCTTCTCACGTTTATTGATGATTGGTCCAAGTACACTGTTCTGTACTTTCTCAAGAAGAAATCAGAAGTGCTTACTCATTTCAAGCACTACAAAACTTTTGTCGAGCGGCAGCTGAATAAGCAACTTCGAAGCATTCGCACTGACAATGGCGGTGAGTATATCTCGAATGAGTTTACAGCTTACTGTACTAAAGAGGGTATTTTCCATCAGTTTACAGTTCCCTACTCTCCCCAACAAAATGGGGTGGCTGAGAGAAAGAATCGCACCCTGCTTAATGGGGTGCGCGCTATGCTGCAAACTGCGGGACTTTCACAATCTTTCTGGGAAGAAGCTGCTGCTACAGCATGCTATGTATAAAACCGACTGCCTACTCGTACTTTGCCCAATAAAACTCCCTACGAGCAATGGTATGGTGAGAAACCTGACGTTTCTAATATTCGTATATTTGGCACGCCTTGTTACACTCTAATTCCACCTGAGAAGCGTGACAAACTCTCCTCGCATGCTGAGCGAGGTATTCTCGTCGGATACAGTGATCGTTTTGGAGTGAAAGGTTACCGCATCTATGACCCTAAAGCAAGAACATTCTTTTTCAGCAGAGATATTCTTTGCCAAGAACATTTGCTGATTGTAAGTCCTCATGGCAGTGAGCAACTGCCCCATACAACGACTAATGCTTCTCCTTCTGCTGGTCCCAGCCAGTCTCATGTTACAGGCCCATCTTGGAGCTATGTTGAGACGTCTTCTACTGTACCACAACCTGCTCATATACCTGGTGAACCACCTCCACTAGTTGCTCCTCCTATCGCTCCAGTACTTGCATCTCAGCCTGTTACACCTGCTCGCCCAGAAGTGGTGTCTCCTGTCCTACTTTCCCCAATTGCTGGTCTTCGCCCACATCCTTCCTCCCCTTCAATACCTCGAAGTCTTCATCATCATCAGGCTACTCATTCACACATGCCCTCTGAGAGGGTGTTACCTACTGCAATTCCGAGAGTTCCTCATAATCGATTTACACGCCTAAATTATGAATCTCCCGTATTTAAACCCACAAATGCCCCAAGCTTTTCTCGAGTTTAGTCTCATAGTAACTCAAGAGCTCATTTACCGTCTACACAACAGTCCACACATCCCACCCATACTACTTCTCAATCTCCTGAACCAAGTAAAAAGGGAACTTACTGCTCAATTTCGCATGAGTGATGGGGGGAACTTAGTTACATCTTAGGCATGCAAGTACTTAGGCATCGCCCAACACATACATTGCATATCACTCAAGCAAAATTTGCAGAAGATATAGTGAGGAAATTTAACACTAATATGAAAAAGCATTGCTGGACACCACTACCACTCATACAACAAGGAACCTATAACTTACTAAATACAAATACAGCATTATGGGTACATGATCCTCTTTCTAAAGAATTTAGAAGCATTCTTGGAAGTATTCGCTACCTAGTTACATGCACTCGTCCTGATCTTGCTTATGCATCCGGCATGCTCTCACGCTATATGCACTCTCCGTGACATGAACATCTCATGCTTGCTGAACGATTGCTGCAATATGTAAACACGACGCGTGATTTTGGTATTACCTTTAAAAGAGATAATACACGCAATGGTATTCAAGTTACAGGCTATACAGATGCTGATTGGGCAACAGATAGAAAGTCGAGACATTCAATTGGTGGGTTTGTATTTCTTCTATCGGGTGGCGCTATATCTTGGAAGAGTAAGCGTCAAGCAACAATCTCCCTATCAAGTACTGAATCTGAGTACAAGGCAGCTTCTGAAGCAACAAAGGAAGCATTGTGGATCAAGAACTTTCTAACTGAACTTGGTTTCTTTGTGAATATTCCAATCACTATATATTCAGATTCTATGTCTGCGATAGAATCATCCAGGAAGGCTAGACAATCTGATAAACTTAAGCATATTGACATTGCTAACCATTTTGTGAGAGAGCAGGTTGAAGCAAGAAATATTACACTGGTCTACAAGCCAACTAAGGAAAATGCTGCTGACATTTTTACAAAGAGCCTTAGTGCACCGCAACACCACAAATGTGCAAAGACTTCAGGGATGGAGTTTACAGAATAACTGAGTATTTGTTTATGGGGGGGTGTTGGCAATAAACAAATCCTAGTCTATTATTATTATCGAATATACCTATGTAAACTCATTAACGAATGAACATATCGAAGCGTCACAGCCTGAAATGAAAAGGCTGAACGCTTCCTGTAAATAACTAACGAACGTGAGCAATAAGATACAGAACTTGTTTACACAGATCAAGCTGTCATGTGTCAACTTCATCGTCTCTGCAACTCTACTCTGATAAGATTCATACTTATGTTTTCTAGTCATACATCTATGTTCTGTTATATATAGTCGTCAACAGTCCCCTGCTGGCCAACTTCAGCGAAGTGAATACGTGTTGAGCACGTCGCTGCTGAACCCACCCAGAAGCAAACCCAAGGCAGCCCAAACTTGCTCGCAATGGCATCGCTCCAGCCTATTAAGTTGTCTGTCCAAACAAACGCCACTTGCTGCTCTTCCATGATGTTGGAGATGAGTTGCTCCATTGGCTCCTTCATGGTTTGGGCTGCCATATTGAATGCCTCCATAGCAGACAAGTGGGCATGCGCTTTTGGTGCGCATCCACCTTCGACATGCACCATGCGAAATGGCATGCCGTCCCTTCTGTTTCTGATGTCCTTGTGTATGCAAGTGTTTTTCTTCATGATTTGTGTCATCGTCATACTTCCCCTCTTGTACATGGTGACGTCCCCCAAGGTGATGTGTGTTGATGGTGTGGGCATGGCCATTGGCCTGTGGAGAACCCTTGGCTTCACCACACAGCCACAATCGACGTTGTTGGTGCAGATCCCGTAGGTTTTCTAAACCCTCATGGAATTGGGAAAAGACAGTGTTCAATAAAACCTCTGGTTCATACAAATCTGCAAAAGCGAGAAATCACACATGCTCCTACCAGGAGGGCATTAATCAAAGAGGCGCGACAAGCTATGACACCACGCTCTAACTGTACTAATTTGTAAAGGAGTTTACTAAATGGTGAGCGCTCCCTCCTTGGATGATTATAGTCATGTGCCTCCCTGCAAAGTGACATACTCCTTGACACTTCTGCAATGGCGTAATATGTAAAAGGCATGTCAGCAGAGCTAGGGCCACTACCTTTATGCCCTTTTCACCACTCCCAAGCCTGGAAAAATTTACCCCGTCTGTACCTTGAAGTCTCACAAAAATATCAATTTCTGCCTCCTTAGGAGGTTGACGAGGAGCACCATCAGGCTTTTCACACAATGCCGAGAGGTTCTCTAGAGTCGAATTTATCTGATATGGGAGCTTAAGCCTTGTAATTGGCTGCAAAGCTGAGTAGCCCGGTAAAAAGCGCTCAATAGACATACCAAAGTTGGATTTGAGGGCTCTTTCAGCCACCACTGACAAGGACTCATTCACTGCAGCAACCTGCTTTTTCATCTCATCAAGCAGCTTCTGCTTGCCCTCTTCAACCTTCGTGTCAACCGCTTCAACTTCCTTGCGTAGCATGTCAAACTTCCCTTCAAACCTCGTCATCGCCATGATCAGTAACTCCTTCGCGGTCTTGTGTCTTCCTTTGTGGTCGATTATGCGGTGCCATTCTTCTTCTGGATCGATCTTATCCTCCTCTGATCTATCCCCCGTTGCCTCCTCTTTCCCAAGAGCGATTTTCGCCAGATCTGAGACAGACTTATCGACCCCCTTGCTGAAACACAAAGGATCCGGCGCTGAAACAATATCCACAAGCTGATGCTGCCCCATTGCCTCCTCTCTCCCAAGAGCAATTTTCTCCAGCTGATTGGAGACAGACATGTCAACCCCCTTGCCGAAACTCAAAGGATCGGGCTCTGAGATAATATCCACAGGCTGATGCTCCTCCATTGCCTCCTCTCTCCCAAGAGAGACAGACTTGTTGTGGGAATAATTAATCCACATCATCACACAGTTATATACACAAGAATGGGCCGTTATAGGCACAACTACCCGAATTCCTAGGAACCTCATATGACATCTGTAACCGGCCTATAACGGCCCATTCTTGTGTATATAACTGTACCTCCGGTAATGGAACAATATCGCCTTGGCCACGCTTCTTGCCATCATCTTCTCACTCTCTCTCTCTCTCTGCGTATCGCTCTCTCAGTGAGCACCCTATCTCAAGCTCTCTCAGTGAGTTCCCTTTGTCTCACACTTGTTAGCGTCCCCCTTGCTGAGACTCAAAGGATCCTCTGAGACAATATCCACAACTACCTGATGCAAGTCCTCGCCTTCGTTATGACTAGATTCAGCCATAACCAGAGAAGGGCCATAATCTGTTACTGTAAAGTCCTCACCTTCTGTAGGTGTCAACAGCCCTAGCGTTTTCAGTTGCTCATGCTCCTTCTTGGACAGTGACAGTTGAAACTGCTCATAGCATGGTTCTGGACCATCTACGTGCAGACAGTCACTCTCTAGAGTAAATCTCAATCCTGGAGTTGCACAAAATGCGGGCCACCAGATGACCTCCTCCCCCTTTGGAAACGGGTAAAATGCTGGTGCAAACAACTCAGGCTTAAAATTGAAGCAGATGAGCTTGGCGTCTTCGATCATTCTGCAAAAGGTATCCATCTCCATCTCCTGTTGGTCCCAACTATGCAAGTCAAGGTATGACACCATCTTCTTTGCAGGCATGGCACCCCTCGTCTTTCCTCTACTCCTCTTCGGCGCCATATTCGTTACAGTGCCTCAAGTTCTCTGTGAGAGAGCAGTATGAATGCCCACCATATTAAACCATACCCGAGCCTCAACTACGTAGGTCAAGGTATGACACCATCTTCTTCGCAGGCATGGCACCCGTCGTCTTTCCTCTACTCCTCTTCGGCGCCATATTCCTTACAGTGGTATGCATGCCCGCCATATTACACCATACCTGAGCCTCAACTGTGCAGGTCAAGGTATGACACCATCTTTTTCTCTCTACTCCTCTTCGGTGCCCGCCAATTTACACCACTAGTACGGCCGGCAGCCTTTCTCTCTCCCTCTTTATCGCATGCACAGGAGCTTCTTATTTTTGGACTTTAGCCTTTACACGTCGACACATCTACAGGCTAAAGTCCAAAAATAAGAAGCTCCTGTGCATGCGATAAAGAGGGAGAGAGAAAGGCTGCCGGCCGTACTAGTGGTGTAAATTGGCGGGCACCGAAGAGGAGTAGAGAGAAGAAGATGGTGTCATACCTTGACCTGCGCAGTTGAGGCTCAGGTATGGTGTAATATGGCGGGCATTCATACCACTGTAACGAATATGGCGCTGAAGAGGAGTAGAGAAAAGACGACGGGTGCCATGCCTGCGAAGAAGATGGGGTCATACCTTGACCTGTGCAGTTGAGGCTCGGGTATGGTTTATTATGGTGGGCATTCATACTGCTCTCTCACAGAGAACTTGAGGCACTGTAACGAATATGGCGCCGAATAGGAGTAGAGGAAAGACGAGGGGTGGGGGTGCCATGCCTGCAAAGAAGATGGTGTCATACCTTGACTTGCGTAGTTGGGACCAGCAGGAGATGGAGATGGATGCCTTTTGCAGAATGATTGAAGACGACAAGCTCATCTGCTTCAATTTTAAGCATGAGCTGTTTGCACCAGTATTTTACCCCTTTCCAAAGGGGGAGGAGGTCATCTGGTGGCCCGCATTTTGTGCAACTCCAGGATTGAGATTTACTCTAGAGAGTGACTGTCTGCACGTAGATGGTCTAGAACCATGCTATGAGCAGTTTCAACCGTCATTGTCCAATAAGGAGCATGAGCGACTGAAAACGCTAGGGCTGTTGACACCTACAGAAGGAGACGACCTTACAGTAGCAGATTCTGGCTGTTAGTATAGATACCTGAGCCTCAAGGCACTGAGGGCCTTGGCCCTTGAGTACGTTCCCCTTTCGTGCAAGCTTAAGCATTCCTTTTCATGCGTGAGAATGTGAGGAGGGCTAGTTTCACCAAACTTTGAAACTGATCGTGTGGAGGGCTATTTTGTTTTGAAGACTAAGGCCAACCATGTGCAATTCTTGATGATGTTTCTTGCATGCTTGGATGCATATGGTGAAGCTAACTGTGGTTGCATCAAAGAAAGGGATTAGTGTGGGTGACCTTATTGTCATGGAAGAATTGATTGCACAACAATGGGTGTCAAGTTAAGGTCATTCTTTCCAACCTTGATAAGGTGGAAGCATGGAGAATGATATCCTCTTCATTCTTCTTGTTAAGAAAGATGTTGCCTTTATGCACCTTACAAAGGACAGATTCTACATCCGCTTTCCATGTGTAAAAGGGACAACATGACATTGCCACATGCCTCTTTTTAAGGAAAATAAAAATAGATCTAAAGCTACTTGCATTAGGTCTTATAGATAGCAATTCTTATGGATTGAAGATTCTCTGTGTATAACAACCACAATGTAACAATCCCCAATCTCGAATGGTTAGGTGTTTGACCTACAAATTTGAATAAATTTAAGATTCTTGAGCAGTGTCACTTTGCAATGACCGGCCAGGATATTAAGATGGGCAAGGACTTATTGGAAGAAGACTTTATTAAGAAAGATACAGATTGATATGCAGAGCTAGAGAATTAGAAGATCGATTTTTTTGCCTTTTAATGTTTAGAGAGAGAAAGAGATCTAGGCCAATGAGAGGAGGGATTCCATTATGGAACCTTCGTTTTAAAAATTGCTTTTGATTCTCTAAAATGAATTTTCTTTGAGCCAAAATCTAAGGTAACTTTTCATTATGTAGGCTTTCTACCTCAAGAAGGTCTCTTTCATTGACCCAAAATAGTTCTTGAATTTTCTCACAGCCTTCTTTTTCCTCCTATTCCCACCTCTATCCTCCTCTCGCCACCTTCTTCTCCCTCCTCTTCCTGTTGTTCTCTCTTCACCTTCATCTTTTGTGCGCCCTTTTAGAACTCTTGAAGCAATGGAGTCTATCTATACTAAATGCCCTAGCTCATCCACTGAAACCATCACCACTTATGCCACATTAGAGAAGCACAACTAGTGGATCCGAATATCCATAACCAAGGGTAGCTAGATTATAATGGAACAAAGTAGGAGAAGAAAAGTCTCATCCAAAAATCCATTCTTATTTGGAAAGGGAGAGTAAAAGATTTTAGACCTTTTGGAGCTAAGAAGACAGTGAAGGAGGTTTTAGTGTAGCATGTTTACATGCACAAGGAACTTCACCTCAAAATCTTGCTCTGCATAGAGCTAATTGTAAGTGGTTCATATATACATACTAGATTATTTTCACATCAGCTCTTCCTCTATCCCGACCAGTATCTCCTTGGTACTTGTCTCTATCACCTACAACCCTGGTGTTGGTCTCGTTCTCTTTGGAGCCACTCGCTCCTTTAGTCTTCAATATGATCATAGATAAGTCCTTGCCTTTCTTAAAGTGATGAATCCTTATGCCACAGTTATTCCATAGATTCCCGTATGCCTTACAATATGTGCATTAAAAACATTCATCTGACGGATGATCTCTAGATTTACAATGTGAACTCTAGGTTTCTAGTTTAGTCACTGAAGATCTAGTTTAGCCATATCAACAACGTGCTTGGACATTTCTTCTAGCTTCTTCATCCAGGACCCCTTCTTGCTACTCTTAGCTTTATCATCCGAATCGGTGTCTAATGAGTTGGAACTAGAAGTAGACTAGACTCTTCAATGGTCATCTCAATGTCACTGGAATTCCTTCTGCTTTTGTGTCCGTTTTCATTTTTCAGATGTTGTTCTAATTTTAGAGCTCACTATACTCGATCATTAATTTTTTGTTGGGGTCGGAACCTCCTGTTTCTAAGCTTTTTACTTCTCAACCATATTCGTTACAGTGCCTCAAGTTCGACACACCTTCTTTCCTGCTATCTAAAAAGAGGAAAATCTATCTCCTCATTGTGTAAGTCCTGCCTCACTTTGTGCAATGTGTACATGGTTGTTATCTTCAAAGTTGCCAGAGCTGTTCAAGTTCATCCACACATCAATGTCTAGGATAGGTTTCTCATGAAAATCATCCATGTTTTGATTAAAAGAAGGGACCAAGTCACCCCCCACATGATGCCATCGACTATAAACAAATGATACAATGAATTTTTGGGTATTGATCATGTATATATAGATAATGGAACCAGATTGCATTAACTGTATCATTGTTCTAAACACTTTCACATTTTCCTTTGCAAAAAAATTCAGAAATACAATGATGGGCTCTGCTCTGCTTGATTGAAATGTTAGCCTTTAAACATTTATGGATCTCATAATAGAAAAATCTAATAAACACCTTCTTTCCAGCTATCTAAAAAGAAAAATCTGTAGGAAAATCTATCTCCTCATTGTGTAAGTCCTGCCTCACTTGGTGCAATGTGTACATGGTTCTTATCTTCAAAGTTGTCAGAGTTGTTCACTGTTCATCCACACATCAATGTCTAGGATAGGGTTCTCATGAAAATCATCCATGTTTTGATCTAAAGGAACAAAGTCACCCCCCACATGATGTCATCGGCTATAAAAAAATGATACAATGAAGTCTTGGATATTGATCATGTATATATAGGAGGTTTTAGTGTAGCTTGTTTACGTGCACAAGGAACTTCACCTCAAATCTTGCTATGCATAGAGCTAATTGTAAGTGGTTCATATATACATACTAGATTGTTTCCACATCAGCTCTTCCTCTATCCCGACTAGTACCTCCGTGGTACCTGCCTCTGTCGCCTACAACCCTATTGTTGGTGTCGTTCTCTTTGGAGCCACTCGCTCCTTTGGTCTTCAATATGATCACAGATAAGTCCTTCCCTTTCTTAAAGTGATGAATCCTTATGCCACACTTATTCCATAGCTGCCCATATGCCTTACAATAAGTGCATTGAAAACATTCATCTGACTAGTGATCTCTAGATCTACAATGTGAACACTAGGTTTCTAGTTTAGTCACTGAAGATCTAGTTTTAGCCATATCAACAACGTGCTTGGACATTTCCTCTAGCTTCTTCATCCAGGACCCCTTCTTGCTACTCTTAGCTTTATCATCCGAATCGGTGTCTGATGAGTTGGAACTAGAAGTAGACTCAGACTCTTCACTGGTCTCTCAGTGTCAGTGGAATTCCTTTTGCTCTTGTGCCCCTTTTTCATTTTTCACCTGCTGTTCCAATTTTAGAGCTCATTGTATTAGATCATGAAATTTCTTTGCTGGGGCCGGAACCTCCTGTTCTCTTAGTGTTTTACTTTTGAACCATATTCATTACAATGCCTCAAGTTCTCTGTGAGAGAGCGACATGAATGCCTGGCACCTCTCAAGGCACTACTATCTTTGAGGGCCTTCCCAAGGTGGGAAATGATGCGAAACTATGCAAAAGTTTCAAACAAGCTAGTGAGAACGACAAGTTCATCACTATTTTTAAAAGCCCTTTCCCTTCCATGCAAAGTTTAAGCATTCCTTTTCATGCATGAGAATGCAAAGAGGGCTAGTTTCACCAAATTGTGAAACTCATCGTGTGGAGGCCCTTGTTGATTCTTATGCAAAAGTAGCACCCCAGTTCTCGAAAAATATTTATTGTACAAAATCTTCAAAGATGCTTTACCTTGAATTTTAAGGAGTGCTACAAGGGTATCTAAAAGGAGAGCTATGCCACTTTGTGATAGGTGAATAAAGCTACAAATCAAACAATGACAAACAAAAACATCAAAATTAAGTTCATCATATCCACGTTGGCTATTCTATAAGGAGCAATAGACACACATGCCTCTGCTTCAACACATCAACCTTCTAGCCGCTACCATTTTTTCCTTCTCCAACCACACTTCCTTTGGTAGTCCTACGCCAGCATCTTAGCCTTGCAAAATTTGCATAAGGGCCATCTGCACTTGACCACCCTACCACCTGCATCCTATCTAGAAGGAGGTGATAGCACCATCATGAAAAAGGTAGCAGTGCAAGGTCGACCCCCCTGGTTGCCCTAGTGGGCTATGTACACTTCGATTTTGACATGCGACTTGGCAATAGCTGACTGGAGCTACAAACCAAAACCAAACAGCGACGCATAAAATTAAAATTTTATATCCACTAATACAAAAAAATAAAAAAATTAAGTTTTTCATCTCCACATTGGCTATTTTGTGAGGAGCAACGGATGAAATGTCTTTGCTTTAACATGTCAATCTTCCATCTATGTCAACAACCTCTGTTGCCGTGCTGCCACTTCTGCCTTCTCCAACTCGGCTTTCTTTGCAAGCCCTATGCCAACACATTAGCCTTGCAAAATCTTCATAAGGGTCATCTACACTTGACCTCCCTACCACATGCATCCTATCTAGAAGGAGGTGATTGCACCAGCGTGTAAGGACGATCCCCTATTTTCCCTAGTGGGTTGTGTACACTTCGATTCACCTGCCACTTAGCAATAATTGACTAGAGCTACAAACCAAAACCAAACAGTGACGCATAAAGTTAAAAATACATGTCACCAAGCGTGATCTCATCTACATGGATGTGAAACTTTTTGAAGACTAAGGCCAACCATGTGCAATATTTGATGTCATTTCTTGCATGCTTGGATGCATATGACAAAGCCTAAATGTGGTTGCATCAGAGAAAGGGATTAGTGTGGGTGACCTTATTGTCATGGAAGATGGAGATAGACTTGATTGCACAACAATGGGGGTCAGGGTAAGGCGGTTCTTTCCAACATCAATAAGGTGGGACATGGAGAATGATGCCCTCTTCATTCTCCTCATTGAGAAGGATGTTGCCTTTATGTGCCTTACAAAGGACATAATCTATACCGCTTTCCATGTGTAATAATCATAGCAAAGGACAACATGATGTTGCCACATGTCTCTTTTTAAGAAAAATGAAAATTGATCCAAAGCTACTTGTATTAGGTCTTGTAGATAGAGATCCTTATGGATTGAAAATTATCTTAGTGTATAACAACCTAACAACCACAAAGTAACAACCCCCAATGTCATTAAATCTAATATCTAACCAACCCAAATTATTTTCTCATATTAAAGTGATCATTTAATGTGGGATAATAAACGGGAAGAAGGGTTAGAATATAGACATGTGCTTACGGATCTATCTCAACACGGGGCCAATGGTAAAGGGACCCAAATAAGAGATGGTCTATCAAAGAGCAAGGTTAACTAATGGAGCTTAAAAGACCTTAGGGTTAGCTTCATTAAAGACCTCCAATGGTTAGTGTTAAAAGCCCTTTGACCTTAGGCAAGCTAGGGCTCAGCTTGAGGTAGGAACCTGACCTAAACTTACCTTTGACCTTAGGCAAGCTAGGGCTGAGCTTGAGGTGGGAACTCGACCTAAACTTTCCTTTTAACTTAGGCAAGAGCTTAAGGTGGGAACTCCACCTAAGGTGCTTGTCATCCTTGATTACTAAGGTACTTGAGGTACTTGTCATATTTAATGAGGAAGGTGCTTGAGAAGCTTCCTATGCATGGGGAGTAAGGTGCTTGAGTAAAAAAGAGACCCTACAAACTTAATGGGGAAGTTGCTTGAGAATCTTCCTATGCATGAAAGTCCCAAAGTTAGGGGAATCTTTGACCTAACCTTCCACTCACTCAAAGGGAACCCCTTCTCTAAAAGGGCACATGGGATACATGTCAGATTCTCACTAAGATTAACCACGTGGTGTGCTTGAATGCCCTAACCTTCCACTCACCCAAAGGGCACCCCTTTTCTAAAAGGGCGCATGGGACACATGTCAGACTCTCACTAAGCTTAACTACATGGTGTGCTTGAATGCTATTGGTTGGGCTAAAGAGGGGTCCAATGAGCTTCTAGTTCCATCCAACAAATATCTAGATATTTTCAAGATCTCTCTCTCTCTCTAAGGGGTAAGGAGGACACTTGTCAAAAGACTACCCATGTACTTGACTGCATGCTGCATGTGATTGGCTAGGGGGAGAGGGGTCCAATGAGCTTGAAGCATGTGGAAAAGCAACAACCTGCCCCAAGCAAGCAAGGGGGGTGCTAGGGGGATATACACCACACACACACTCATTTTGTGGAACCATTCTCACTTGGTGAAAGTTGAGGAACTCCACCTCCTTCTCCAAGCTTGTGAGAAGTGAGAGCCTACACCAACACTCTTGGCTATGGAATGCAAATCCAACCAAGAGCCATGCTTCAATTCTTAATCTTTCCATCTTCTCCATCTTCATTACTATGCTATTATGTATGCTAACAAGAAGAGTAATGATAAGTGAGGAACTATTTCTTTCTCCTATGGAATGTTTCTTCTTCCTCTTCCCTATCCTCATTCCCCGCTAGCTCTCTCCACCTTCAAAGGTGTTTGAGGCCTTGGGACTGAGGCTTGGGATAGTTAATGCTTTCTACAATGTTTATGTTATGCTTGTGATGCATGAAGCTTTCCATCTTCATTGCATCACTTAGGTCACAAGCAACACAAAGATTGTGTTGTCTCTCTTGATGGGAGAAACTATAATACAAATGCCTATTGGAGGAGGGACCGGATCTGTATGAATCTGATCCTCAACTATTGTCATGTTCTCTGAACTCTCTCTCTCTTGCAAAAGTATTATTCATGCCAAGTTAACTAAGTACCATGTTTATGTTGCTACCATCAATTAAGTTCACCCGCTATGCTCACAAAGTAATCTCACAAAAGTGCTTCATCTAATTTCCTAATTCCGCTACTCTCAAAATTCATAGGCCATTTCCATTACAACCTTGAATGGTTAGGTGTTCAACCTACAAATTGAGCAAATATAAGATTCTTGAGCAGTGTCACTTGGCAATGATTGACCAAGATATTAAGATGGGAAAGGACTTAATGGAAGAAGACTTTATTAAGAAAGATGCAAATTGGTATGCAAAGTTAGAGCATAAGGAGGTCATTTTTTGCCTTTTAATGTTTAGGGAGAGAGAGAGAGAGATTGCTCTAAGCCAATGAGAGAAGGACTTTCGTTACGGAACCTTCTCTTTAAAAATTGCTTTTGATTTCTAAAAATGAATTTTCTTTGAGCCACAATCTAAAGTAGCTTTTCATTACATGAGCTTTTTATCTCAAGAAGGTCTCTTTCATCAACCCAAAGTTGTTTTTGAATTTTCTCACAACCTTCTCTTCCCTCCTTATTTCCACCTCTCTCCTCATCTCATCACCTTCTTCTCCCTCCTCTTCCTGTTGTTCTCTCTTCACCTTCATCTTTTGTGCATCCTTTTCTCCTCAAGCAATGGAGTCCACCCAGTCTAAATGCCCTAGCTCATCCATTGAAATAATCACCACTTATTCCCTATTAGTGGATCCAATGTCCATAACCAAGGGTAGTTGGATTAAATTGCAAAAGAGTAGGTGAAGAAAAGCCTCATCCAAAAATCCATTCTTGTTATGTTTGGAAAGGGATAGTGAAAGATTTCATCCTTTTTGGAGCTAAGAAGATAGTAAAGTAGGTTTTAGTATAGAATGTTTACATGCACAAGGAATCTCACCTCCACCACAGGAGCTCAAATCTTGCTCTACACAGAGCTAACTATAAGTGGTTCATATGTACACACTAAATTATTTCCACTTTGCTTTGGCTTGTTTGTGGTTGTCTACTCCTATGGTTGTTACTATTTTGTGCTTGTTTTGTGTTACTATGCTTATTATATACCTCCATCCCTCGAGCATAGAGGAATGGTAGTCTATGGAGTGTTTCATAGATACGTTGGATGTTTAGCATGGATTCATTGGTGAGGATCTTTACAAAGGGAGAACTCATGGGTCTCTGGTAGAAAAAGGGGCATGATTTTATGATCATTTTTATGTTCCATCAGAATCCATGAAGGATTGGGTTATTTTCTCCAAGCCTGCCTTGCCTGATGGGCCACTACACTACCAAGCTCAACAACAAGTGAAAGCTATAGATGCAAGATCTTTTAAGAGATCCATAAATGTTTAAAGGCTAACATTTCAATCAAGCATAGCAGAGCCCATAATGTATTTATGCATTTTTTTGCAAAGGCAAATGTGAAAGTGTTTAGAACAATGATTTCAATTAATGCAATCTAGCTCCATTACCTATATATACATGATCAATACCCAAAAATTCATTGTATCATTTTTTTAGCCGGTGGCATCATGTGGGAGGTGTCTTGGTCCCTTTAGATCAAAACATGGATGATTTTCATAAGAACCCTATCCTAGACATTGATGTGTGGATGAACAGTGAACAACTCTGGAAACTTTTAATATAAGAACCATGTACACATTACACCAAGTGAGGCAGGACTTACACAATGAGGAGATAGATTTTCCTATAGATTTTTCTTTTTAGATAGCTAGAAAGAAGGTGTGTAGATAATGATTTCTCTTTTTCTACCATTCTTTGCTTGGGTGAGTCATAATCTTGTTTTCCTTGTATTTTATTATGGCTTGCAGGTCCTGAGGAGGATTAAAAAGAAATTGCTATGTCAAAAAGTGCTAGAAGAGATTGTGCATCTTCTCCCAAGCTAAAGCTTGCTCCCTATTTAGAGCCGTACTAAACTACCATTACTGTTGGAAAATTGTATCAATTGTTGCTTAAAACAGACATTTTGTACAAAATATTTTCATATAAATGACAATCACTTGTTTGGTGCAAATGTCTTATCTTGCTAGTTTACATTTCGATGGTTGGATGTGGAAAGATGTGCCACTATCATGCCCTAAATATTGTATGAATTTTATGCTAGCACTATTCGTATAGGGGACAGTGTAGGGTCCCCTTGGTTGCCTTGGTGGGTTGTGTACACTTGGATTCACCCATCAAAGAAGCACAAGACTTCATTACCACATGTGTCTTCCAACTCATTCATCAGCTTTTCATAAAGCAGATACATGTCACCAAGCGTGATCTCCTCTACACGAATCTAAAACCTTTTGAAGATTAATGCCAACCATATGCAATATTTGATAATGTTTCTTGCATGTTTGGATGCATACAGTCAAGCCTAAATGTGGTTGCATTAGAGAAAGGGATTAGTCACCTGATTATCATGGAAGATGGAGATAGACTTGATTGCATAACAATGGATGTCAAACTAAGGTCATTCTTTCCAACATCGATAAGGTGGGAGACATTGAGAATGATGCCTCTTCATTCTTTCAATTGAGAAGGACGTTGCCTTTATGCGCCTTACAAAGGACAGATTCTATAACCGCTTTCCATGTGTAATAATCATAGCAAAGGGACAACAGGATTTTGCCACACGCTTCTTTCTAAGGAAAATGAAGACAAATCTAAATCTATCTGTATCAGGTCTTGATCCTTATGGATTGAAGATTCTTATAGTGCATAATAGTGGTTCTAAGAACATATCATACAATACCTACAACTTAACACCCCCAATCTTAAATGGTAGGTGTTCGACCTATAAATTTGAACAAATATACGATTCTTGAGCATTGTCGCTTGGCAATAACTGACCGTGATATTAAGATAGACAGGGCTTATTGGAAGAATACTTTATTAAGAATGATACGAATTGGTATGCAAAGCTAGAGCTAACGATGAAGACAAAAGAGAAGGCAAGCTACACTTACTAGAAAGTCCAAAGTCCTTCAAGCAAACAATCCAATGCCACCATTTTCATATGTTGGAATGGTTAAAGGAATAGCTTTACACTTGTTAAAAGGAGCTAGTAATAAAACTAAAAAAATGAACTATTGTAACAACACTCACAATCAAATGGCAGGCAACTTAATAAAGATGGAGATGGTAACCCTTCAACATTTGGGATGGACATTGACACACAATATACAAGGGACACCAATATTTGCTTCGACAACTATTTGTTGCTTGTGATTTTTAGCAACAAGCCTTGAGTCTAATCTCACCATAGTAACAAGAAGTTTCTTGAGTCTACCGTGTAATTGCAATATTAAACAAAGAGCACCTGTAATGCTAGGGGAGAAGCATAGGTGTCCCACTAATACTAGAGGGGAAAACAAGTATATGGGGGAAAGGCACATTCCCTATGGTTTGTAGTAACTAGATGAAGAGGGTGCTACCTCACCGCTACACTTACGTATGGTTTATATATATATATGTATTGGTGGGGGGAGGGGGGGGGGGGGGGGGGGGGGGGGGGGGGGGGGGGGGGGGGGGGGGGGGGGGGGGGGGGGGGGGGGGGGGGGGGGGGGGGGGGGGGGGGGGGGGGGGGGCACAAGAATTTTGTGCACTTAATGCATCTCTATGCATCTACAAAAATTATGTTTTCAAATTTCCTTACCTCATTACATTAGCTAGCTCAAAGTTTCAATGCAAGGTCATCGAGGATCAAGAGTGCCTTTGAAGAGAGAAGCCACAAATTTTGGAAAGAAGCCAACACAGAATGTATATTAAGACTATTGTTTGAATATGTGTCAAAGAATTGGAGTTAAAGTGCAATGGAAATTACAAATTAAAGTAGAATAATTAATCAACTATGTAACACCGAGCATATTTGAGCATGATAATTGCAAAGCAAGCAAAGAAAGCATTAATTAAGAATAGATCACACATCACATACATGTGCTAAAACTTAGAGAGAGAGAGAGAGAGAGAGAGAGAGAGAGAGAGAGAGAGAGAGAGAGAGAGAGAGAGAGAGAGAGGACTCAAAACATAATAACTTGATTATGATAAACTAGCAAGATGCATATAATGATAGATTGGTGTTGAGGTTGAGGGTGGAATTAGAGGGTGTGTACAAGAACTTGCTACTTATATAGTAGCTCATATGGTTAGATATACCTCTCAAGGGTCACAAGTACCTTTTCTCAAGGGTCAAGGGCCAACTCTCCAAAGGTCAAGAGTGGCTCCATAAAATGAGGAAAAGCCATGCTGATTGGGATGGTCATTTGGACTCTTGTGCAACATCGACCACATCTGCTGTTGGAGCTCACCCATATTTTGTCTACAAGGTCGCCACTATCACTTGCCAAGTCAAAAGCCACTGGCTTCATATCCATCTCTTCTGCGATGCTGATGTTCGGATGTTGTTGTTGTTACATACTTTAAATCTCCAACAATCCTTTAAGCATCTAGGCTCGTAGCAGTTCTTGACATTTTTATTTGATGAAGGACTAAATGAAGTGCAGGAAAAACTAGATGAAAATGAATGGATGTCAATGCTTCTCCCCTTGAAGTGAATATTCCCTCTTCTAATGTGCCTTGGAGCGATCTTAGCATTTGGATATTTAGCCAAAAGCCAGTGTCTAAATTCCGTACATAAAGTCCTTGATGATAATTATGGCATACATTGCTGTGGGTTATGCCATGGATGCAAAAATTTAACTTTGAATTATAGAATTTTATTAGGGAGGATGTGTGAGAGAGAAATTCCTTTGATTTGGAGCAAGCTCGATGAATCTTCTTCCTTTTTGAATGCTCGAGGAGCTGCTTGAAGTCTTGGTCCCTTTGAATCACTTGATCTAGAGGTTTTTGAAGTCTTGGATCTTCTTCACACTACCTCCTTTAGTGCTTCTGTCGATGGGAAGGATCCCTTTAAGTGGGATGACACTTGATGTTATGTGTTAGATGGTGTGTAAGTCTTGAACCCAATGAGTTTGGATGGGAGCCGTGGGAAGCAACTCTGCCTTGGAGCTTTAGGGTAGTGCCAAGCAGAGCCGTGGGAAGGGGCCCACTGCCCAAAAGAAATATAAGTTGCAATTCAGCATAGGTGGGCACCGATCGAAGATAGAGTAATAGTGGATATCACCAGGCGATCGGCCACGGGCACAAAAGGCACCAATTGGACTTGCCGATTAGCGACAGCCAATTGGGGAGATCCATTCATGGGCCTAAAAAACCATGCAATATGGTTGAGCGCATTACTTGAGCTTCGTTAGCTGGGTGGGCACCTAAATTAGGTTTAGGCCCTTGTGCCTTTGACCTTGAACTTGTGAGAGCGCTAGGTGCGGAAGTGATCCGCAGTGTGTGCAGAGTGCAAGGGAGGAGAAGAGTAGAAGACACACTGTGTGGGTGGAGAAAGCCTCAAGAAGTGAGTGAGGAGCCCCTTATTCTTTGGTCTATAAATAATAAGCCATGTACAGTGGGAGACCGGACATCGAACGTCCAGCCCTAAGCAAAGGCACACTGCCTTTATCCCAATAATCTCCCACTTAAAGGCAAATGTGCCAATAAGTGGGTCCTACTAGCTAAACTACTAGTATATACAACAAAACAGATGAGAGACTCTCTCAACCTAGGCTTGCCATCTTCTCCATCTTCATTATGATACTATGCCCACTGGATCAGTCAGTTGATCTACATGCAGCCGTATCGTATCTAGTGATAGGCAAGCATGTGTATCCACCCTAGAGCTTGTATGTAAATCCCAAAGATAACTATGTATGGTCTGCAGGCTCCACGAAGCATCATGCTAGTGTTAGCCACCGTACGACTTACAATCCCTACTGCAAATGCTTCCACTACAACTGTTAGGTCGAGCCTCAACACTAATAGGTCATACATGAGATACTCAAATGCTTATTAAATCTACACAAACTTGACTATCCTAGCCTCCCCTATGCTATTTGCATGTATTGAGTTACCAAGACTATCCATCACATATGGGTGTGTCATCACCGACATTGGCATGGCTACGCCCCTCTCACCCATAGGCGGAACAATCCATCCTAGCATCAACTCATCAAACTCTAGCATGAGCATATCAAAGAACTCCATGTCCATCATCTCTGCTTGTGTCTCACTAGAGCACTGTCGCTCTACCTTTGTCAATATAGAGTCTACTGGCACGTCCTGCACAACTAAATGCTCAGTCTCATGAGTATGGTGGAGCTCACCCATGAAGGAGAGATGTCTCATCTCTCACTCAATGCATGTCAATAACAAAACCAAGACTATGCCTTATTGTACCTCAAACACATGCATAGAGTAAACCAAACCACTACGGGCTCCCCTGGCAATCACTAATGATCCGCAATGCATCTGGAAAGACTACTCTCTAAGCAATGTCTGACATCCACAATCTGCTAATTGTCTCACCGAGATGAAAATTATCTCAGCTGAGGAACATAGTGCACATGTCGTAGCATATAGGATGCACCACTGAGCAATGACAAGCATACATCTTCTGCACCCTCTATGTCCCATGTTGAACCATTAGTAATTCACACGTAACTAAGTCTCGCACTAGAAAAACTACTAAACCACTCACGCCATGGTGTGACGTGGAAAGCAGCATCGTCATCTAGTAACCACTGTGGAAAAAGTGTGCTATCCATAGACATATCTACAAGAGGTATAGTCGAGGAAAGCGTGACATCATCATCACTGGCATATATGTAACTGCCTCTCTAATTGTGTCAAATACACATCTACATCTCGCATACATCTCTGCTACTGTCCCATACGTCTGAAACAACGGCGCCTAATGACCACAATTCCAACAATGCAAGTATCGGCAACTACGAGATTGCCGTCTCTCACAAGTCATCACCATCAACTCTCAATTGTCACACATACCTGCTATATGGATATCAACCATAAACAGTGTCAAAATGGCAACAATGTAGGAGATCAGTCAACCACTACATAATCATGAAAACCATGATCAACCACATCAAAACCGATGCTCGCATAAAAAAGCTCCACAATCTGCTATCTGTAGGCATGCAATATGGGACAAACAGCTCAATCGAGCATAAAGTGCATAACCATATACACAAGTAGTGAGAAAACAAGCTCAAAATGCATCCCACAAGAAAACTCTCTGCATAAATCTACAAAAAAACTATAAAGCCTGTGATGGCCTGTAATGTAGCCACCCGAGTTTATGCAATCCTCACTCCTGCGAGCGTGGGTCAGAGAGAAAACTGTAGATAGGCATAGAACATGGAAATAATTTGAGAAAATTTTGACAGAGTTCCCCCTAAAAACTGAGTAAAACTCAAAAATTTCACCAACAACTATATAAAGCATCAATAGACACTTAATGTCTTGATCGATAGATCCGAAAATGGTATACATGAAACTGCCTTAGTCCTGGCAATGAAGCTCAATCCTATATAAGATACTCTATGGACGTGTACCTATCCACAAAACACTTGTTAACCTATGAATCTATCAACCTGTGAGCTATACCTAGCTCAAGCTGTATCCGCAAATGCATACATAGAATAAGCTGCAAAAATTTGTGCTAAAACCACTCTTTGGAGAAAAATCCACACAGTCACAATGCATACAAAGCAACATTCAGATGTGTAAAAATCCAAAAGTCACATCCCAAAAAATGATTTTTGTCATAAAATCTAATATCTAGCTTTACCCAAATGATTTTCTTGTGTTTAACTGATCATTTAATATGGGAAGATAAAAGGGAAACAAGAGCTAGAATATAGATATGTGTTTTTAGACCAAGCTGAACACGAGGCCAAAAGGAGTGGTTTCATCTTAGCAAGGGCTCACAAGGAGATGGTCTACTGAAGAACAATGTGTGCATAATGGAACTTAAAAGACCTTAGGGTTAGCTTCATTAAAGACCTCCAAAGGAGGTTAGTGTAAAAGTCCTTAGACCTTGGGCTAAACTAGGCCTATGATTGAGATGCTTGATGACTAAGGTGCTTGAGATGCTTGCTGACTAAGGTGCTTGGTCAAGCTAGGCTGTGCTTGAAGTCAAATCAAATCCCTACAAGGAGGGGCAAGCCCTTGAGGCTAGGGGCCTGAGGGAGAGAGAGGCCATGCACTTGCTAATCCCATGCTTGTGACTAAGGTTCTTGAAGTGCTTAAGCATGTTGCAAACCAAGCTGCTTGAGGGCTTGAAATTCAAACCAATGCTTACAAAGGAGGGGGCAAGCCATGAGAGTAGGGGGTAGGGTTGAGTGACTACTCCCTCACCCAAAGGGCACCCCTTACTCAAAAAGGCAAAAGGGTCACATGTCAAGACCCTAGCGAAGTTGCTCCCATAGTGTGCCTAATGCCTATTGGTTGACCCTTAGAGAGGTCCAATGAGAATTTGATTTAATTAAATTAGTTTTTTAAGCTTTTTCCAAGCCCTTTATCTCAAAGGGGAAAGGAGGACACTTGTCCAAGGACTACCTCTATTGCTAGTTGTGACCAAGGCTTGTGATTGGCTAGGCTTGGGAGAGCCAATGAGCTTCAATCAAGGGCTACAAGAGGGGGTCGCGACCCAAGCAACTTGGGGGCTAGCTTGAGGGGTATACTCTCTCCCCCCCCCCCCCCCCCCCCCCCCCCCCCCCCCCCCCCCCCCCCCCACACACACACACACACACACACACACTCATTGTGTGAAGTGATAAGTGCAAGAACTTCATCTCCTTCTCCAAGCTTGTTGAGAAGTTGAGACCCTACACCAACGCTCTTGGCTATGGAATGCAAATCAGACCAAGAGCCATGCTTCAATGCTTAAGATTTCCATCTTCTTCATCATCATTACTATGCTAAGCAACAAGAGTGATGATAAGTGAGGAACTATTTCTTTCTCGTAAGAATGCTTCGTCTTCCTCTTCCCTACCCTCATTCTATGCTAGCTCTCTCCACCTTTGAAGGTGGAGATGTCTTGGGACTGAGGCCGGAGACAAGTTAAAGCTTTCATTTAGCTAAGTTATGGGCATAATTGTGGTGCATGAAGCTCTCTATCTTCATTGCACAATCAAGGTTTCAAGGAACACAAAGCTTGTATTGTACCAAGTCTCTCTTTATGGGAGAAACTATAATACAGAAGTCTTTTGGATGGGGGATGGGGGACAGGCTCCACATAAATTCGATCCTCAACTGTTTTCAAGTTCTCTAATTCTCTCTCGTGCAAAGTATTGTTCATGCCACGTTAATTAAGTATAGCGGTTATGTTGCTACATCTAATCAAGTTCACCCTCTATTTTCTCAAAGTATCTCATAAAAATGCTCACTATGGTTTTCTTAATTCCGCTATTCCCAATGTCCATAGTCCATTTCCATTACATTGGTATTGGAGCTATTGGTTTCTCTTTTCTTGCTTAAGAAGATAGGTTCGTAAGTTAACCATGAAAGATTGGACCTGTTCATTGCAAGAGGGTAAGTGGGGCAGGGATCTATTATCTTGGTTGAAAAGAACTTAGTTTAGGTACATCGTTGGGAACTATAGACTTAATAATGGAGTCTTTCGGGGCTTGCCTTTGACTTAACCATTATTGAGCTACTAGCAAGCTCAACAAGAACCATAATCAATCGGGCAATGTTAGACCCTCTCCACTACTCTTTGCAATCAATCGTCTCTAAACCATAGGTGTGACTGCTTGAGAGATAATTTTCACAGGTAAAGAAGAGTAGCAAATAAGGTTTTTGAAGGTACCAAAGCACAAAGTAGCATATACATAAGTTTAATTATCATGGCTGACAATAATCAAGAGAGTAGAATGAATATTGACAACTTTGATTTTGCACATGAAGGTGCGACTAGTGATGCCCTAATGTTTGTGGACTATCTTGTTACTAGGTTGCAACAAGCTATGGGCAACCCTGCCTTGCGAGCCAAAGTTAACAACTTCGTGCTTATGGGATTTCCCTTCTTCTCCGAGAGAGAGAGAGAGAGAGAGAGAGAGAGAGAGAGAGAGAGAGAGAGAGAGAGAGAGAGAGAGATTAGGAAGCCTCTTGTTGAGTCTTCCTAAAGAAGACTCTCTCCGATAAGAGAAGAGGAGGTATCCAATGAACAAGAAAGAAGTAAATCTCCGAATCCCAACTCCTCCCAAGAGGAAAAGATCATCCTATAGTCCTTCTCCTCGTCACTCCGAGAGGGAAGAGAGGAAACAAAGGAAGAAAAAGGCAAGAAAGAGGTCACCCTCTTCTCCTTATTCTTCACATTCCTCCTCTTCCAACGAAAGAAACAATTATTCTAGAGAATACAAGAGGAGAGGACATCGCAAATCCTACCTTGCTTGGTAAAGGTCCTAAAAGCTTAATAAATTCAAAGAGGGAGGAAAGAGTATTTCTTTTCTCACCTATGATGGCACTGGCCGTCATCCAGCAATTCGATGCGTCCTTTGGAGATGAGGGCCTCACAGAGTCCTCCAAGCTACACCTTGTAGCTATGCACTTTCAAAAATCTGTTCGTCATGGTGGGCTAGTCTCTGCGGGAATGGCGAAGCCCCAAGGACATGGAAAACTCTACAAGTTTCCATAATGAAGCAGCTCCTTGCAAGCGATGCCAAGGACAAAGTGCTTCTGAATGGAGAAGCTGAAGCTAATCTCCCACAATTCTCTCCATAAAATATGTAGACAAGTTTTGGGATTTACATCTCAAAGCTTCAGTCTTTCAAAAGATAAACTTCCTCGAGAAAAAGCAACAATTTTGTGCAAGATTACTTGAAGAAATGGCCGAATATGTCAACTCCCAACGGCCTGGTTTTATCACCGAAGTCATCCACCACACTATGGTTGCATCTCGTATTAATTTCCAACAAGGGGTAAAAATGAATGCCAAGCCCATGGAAAACAAAGATCGAAATGATGCAAAGGGGAGGAACAATTCTCAAAATTCTTCCCAAGGCAATTCCAAAAACAACAACAACAACAACAACACCAAGGAGAAAGGAGTTTACAAAGGTAAAAACAAACTCTCTCCTGAAAAGCTAGAGGCTTTTCACAAAGATCACAAATTTTTTAAGTGTGGGGATCAAGGACATGGCTATTGTTTAGCAAGCAAGAACACTTTATTCTTGTCAAAAAGACTATTAAGGCACACCAATTGGCAACCCTCTTTATATCGCATATTTTCAAACACCATGGATTTCCCACGTCCATCGTGTCAGATACAGATCCTAGAATGATCAGTAATTTTTGGAAGGGTCTCTTTGAAAATCTAGGTACAAGATTGAATTTCTCTTTGGCATATCCCCCACAAATGGATGGCCAACGTGAGATAGCCAATCTTACGATTCTTGATCTAGTAAAGATTTTATGTTACAAAAGTAGATGAATGCTCAAAATGGGAGAATTACTTACCCCTTGTAGAGTATGCGTACAATAATACTGTCCATGCTACTAGAGGAGAGTCACCTTTTGAGATCATAGAGGGAAGACCAAAAAGTCCCTTGCGACTTAGAGTACATGGGTAGTCGATCTTCTCTGCCGATGAGTATAGCCGTGACCTACAAGAATCTTTTCAAAAGATTAAGGAGGCTATATCCATCTCTTAACAAAGGCAAAAAGCTGTTGCTGATAAGCACATTCAAAGAAAATGATTGGGTCCTACTCAAGTTTACTAAGGCTCGATCGAGGCAAACAACGGGCAAAAATCCTACGGGCCATTAAAAGTATTACGCTAGACTAGCAAAAAGATACTATGGTCCCTTTCAAATCTTGAAGCCAATCAATCACATGGCTTATCAACTCAAGTTGCCCAGCCATTGGCTCATACACAATGCTTTTCATGTGAGACTACTCAAGCCTTACAAAGGAGAGCCACCAACAAACCCAATTACTGAAGACCCCTCTGAAATCGAAGATCGAGAAGACGTTTGACATGAGGACAAGATACTACCACATGCTAAGACTATCCGATGGTATCTTATTAAGTACAAAAATTATGCTTTTGAAGATGCTAGATGGATGCAAGGAATACAGCTTAAGGATAGTATGAACCTTGTCAATGCTTACAATGCTACTTTAGAATAAGCAAATGTAAATGTTTCTTTTAAATGATCAATATTTTTGTCTTATAAGACTAATTCTCTCTTTATTGTGCACAAATTTAAGTAGTATGCATGCTTAGACTCATGTTTGTCTTGATGACGTCTCTCAAACACCAAGTAGAAATTGTCACCCTACTTTGGAACTATGATATGGACTAAAGAACAGACATGCTTGCGGCAGCTACATCTCCCAAGCACCAAATGGACTAGTCATCCATTCTAGAATGATGTCGTAGGGTACAAAGGGATCATGTACACGCTATGAAAAATGGATCAATGACCAAGTCTTTATCTTCTCTACCTCATAATCAAGGACGACTATGGTTTCAAGGGAGAGGTAATTTCATAAAATCTAATATCTAGCTTTACCCAAATGATTTTCTCATGTTAAACTGATCATTTAATATGGGAAGATAAAAGGAAAATAAGAGCTAGAATATAGATATGTGTTTTTAGACTAATCTCAACATGGGGCCAAAAGGAGATGGTTTCATCTCAGCAAGGGCTCACAAGGATATGGTCTACTGAAGAGCAATGTGTGCATAATGGAGCTTAAAAGACCTTAGGGTTAGCTTCATTAAAGACCTACAAAGGTTAGTGTAAAAGTCCTTAGACCTTAGGTTAACATAGGCCTATGCTTGACATGCTTGATGACTAAGGTGCTTGGTCAAGCTAGGCATGTTCTTGAAGTCAAATCCAATCCCTACAAGGAGGGGCGAGCCCTTGAGGCTAGGGGCGTGAGGGAGAGAGAGGCCATGCACTTGATAATCCCATGCTTGTGATTAAGGTGCTTGAGGTGCTTAAGCATCTTGCAGACCAAGGTGCTTGAAGTCGTGAAAGTCAAATCGATGCCTACAAAGGAGGAGCGAGCCGAGAGAGTAGGGGGTAGGGTTGAGTGACTATTCCCTCACCCAAAGGGCACCCCTTACTTAAAGAGGCAAAAGGGACACATGTCAAGACCTTAGCTAAGTTGCTCCCATAGTGTGCCTAAAGCATATTGGTTGACCCTTAGAGAGGTCCAATGAGAATTTACATTAATTAATTTAATTTTTAAAGCTTTTTTCAAGCCATCTCTCTCAAAGGGGAAAGGAGGACACTTGTCTAGGGACTACCTCTATTGCTAGTTGGTGACCAAGGCTTGTGATTGGCTAGGCTTGGGAGAGCCAATGAGATTCAATCAAGGGCTACAAGACTAGCTTGAGGGGTATACTCTCTCTCCCATACACTCACACACACTCTCATTGTGTGAAGTGCTCAGTGCAAGAAATTCATCTCCTTCTCCAAGCTTGTTGAGAAGTTGAGACCCTACACCATCACTCTTGGCTATGGAATGCAAATCCAACCAAGAGCCATGCTTCAATGCTTAAGCTTTCCATCTTCTTCATCATCATTACTATGCTAAGAAACAAGAGTGATGATAAGTGAGGAACTATTTCTTTCTCGTAAGAATGCTTCTTCTTCCTCTTCCCTACCCTCATTCCCAGCTAGCTCTCTCCACCTTCGAAGGTGTTTGAGGTCTTGGGACTGAGGCCAAGGAAAAGTTAAAGCTTTCACTTAGCTAAGTTACAGGCATAATTGTGGTTCATGAAGCTCTCTATCTTCATTGTACCATCAAGGTTTCAAGGAACACAAAGCTTGTATTGTACCAAGTCTCTCTTTATGGGAGAAACTATATTACAAGAGCCTTTTGGAGAGGGGCCCGGCTCCACATAAATCCGATCCTCAACTGTTGTCAAGTTCTCTAAATCTCTCTCTTGCAAAGTATTTTTCATGGCATGTTGATTAAGTATAACGACTATATTGCTACCTCTAATCAAGTTCACCCTCTATTTTCTCAAAGTAGTCAATGCTGTGCAATGTAGGAATCAAACTGCCTAGCTTCTATACATCGAGATTGCTGCAAGTTTCTACAAAAAATTCAACGCTCAAAATTTTGATATGAGCAATGCATCCAAAATGTGCCAAAACCTTAGGATACACTACGAGATCACATAAATCCGAGTCCGGGTGTGAGAGATATGTAAAAAGAACGTTTTTCGGCCCAAAAACATAGCACAAACTTGATGTTGTTGCATCTGCTGTAATTTTGATCAAAAATTCAGAAAAGGGATATCACCATCACATTGAGAATGTGCCAAAACCCCAACCTAAACTCGTGGATCATATCTATCCGACTCCATGTGACGGAGATATGCAAAGACCACTGTTTCGAGAGGCAAAAACAACAAACACAAGCTATTCAACCGTCCATTGTACATTACAGACCAAAGAATAAGGGGCTCCTCACTCACTTCTTGAGACTTGCTCCACCCACATAGTGTGTCTTCTACTCTTCTCCTCCCTCGCACTCCGCATGCACCGCCATCGCTTTCGCACCTAGTGCTCCCTTCAAGTGATATCAGAGCCTCGATTTTATACGGGTGTAGTGCAATGGTCAAGTCGACAGCTCCACAATGAAAAACACATTGATGGAAACATATTCGCACACCACAGGTCTGCGAGCGATTTTGCTCATGTACTCGAAAGCTTCTACGTCGGCATTGTGTGCATGCAGATTACAGTGCAAGAGAAGCCCATATTGCAGATCTGAGATTAGGCATGTGTACTTAGCTTGTATAGCAAGCCATTGCTAATTTTTTGCAGAGAAAAAGTAGGAGCAAGAAGTGTTGAGCTGCTTCACCCACATCCTGTGTTGAGCCGCACACGCACCGCATTCGCGCACTCACACATAAATGCTAGGTGCGTGCGGAGTGCGAGGGAGAAGAAGAGTAGAAGACACATTGTGTGTATGGAGAAGGCCTCTGTAAGGTCTCTGACCCCAACCAAAAAAGAGCACCCTTGTACCATGAAATGATCATAATGAAAAAAAGTTACTATTTTTAGCAGTTTTCCGAATTTTGTCAGTGCCATGATGTTTAAAATGTCATAAAGCTTCGAAATGTGAATTAAAATAATTTTTGTGAAAATTTTCCAAATATAGTAAGGTTTTGGTCACCTGACCCGTCTAGTTTTGACCGTCTCGAAAATTTGCACCAGAACCCTGAATTTGAAAAAAATGCATTTTCGGACCCCGAGGACTGCTAAATATGGCAGGTACTCGGGCCAGTACGTCTTAGATAGAGCTTAGTATAGCAATTTACGGCATCAAAATCCGACTCGTATGGCCCGTTTTAGCCTAAAACCAATTTTTCACAAAATTGTCCGGGAGGCACCGGGGGCCCGGGACTGTGTGGGAACAGGTTCCAGCCCACTCCAGATCAGCTATAGCAGCTAGGGGGCGCCCTCTTGCTTTGTGGGAGTCTTGGGAAAGCTGCCAAGCCTGCAACTCAGTCTCAGAACCAGTTAACCAAGCCAAACTGACACTTGGTGGGCAGAGAACTGGACTTGCCATGCTTAACTGGAGAAGCTCCCAGATGCATTTAGCAACCCAGATTGATTTTCAGCCTGTAGGAGCCTATTTAAAGACCTGCACACACACACACACACACACACACACACACACACACACACACACATGCTCACACACACAGTGCACACACACACACACCTACACACACTCTGGGAAGGTGCTGCCGGAACACACACCTTTTGAAGGAGAAGCAAGGAGGGAGGTGCTGTCAAATTCTCGCCTCAAGAAGCTCGATTAGATCAGAGAATCGAGAGGATTATCAGCCCTTAATCACGGTAACCACGGTTTAATTAATGCTTTCTGCAAATCCTTTTCATTACCGCCTAAATTTCTCGTCTATTATGCTTATTCATAGTCGTAATTCTCTATAACTACTCTCTAAATTCTCATTAACCATATTTTATTATGTAATCATCATCCCATAGCCGAATTATCAGCCATTCATCACTCTCAATTAATGATTAGAGAATAATTACCAGAATTTTCTCTCTCTAGGCAGTATAGTAATTAATCGGTAAGCTAGTAATTGTGTAGATTGATGAGAATTACCCTTCTATCACGCATTAATATTGTAGCTGATTTAGATTCATCTCTGTTATGCATTAAGATATAATTAAGGTAAGATTAATATGTCATTAAGTCTCTAAGAGATGGTTTTTTCTCACACCTATGCATGCGGTGATTCTGCACCCTCTAATTGCTAGGAAAGAGATTAATCGTGCTTAATTCATCTCTTTGGTAATTCCAATAGTGAAATCCTTATTATTCTTAATCATGTGAGTCGAATAACTATCTCAGAGCCGGTTCCCATAGGATTATGTGCCATCCTTAATGATTGCTTTATGAAAAATCTAGATCTATCATATAGGAGGGATTAATTAATGTCACTAATCTACCCATTGGGCTATTATGATGCTTGCGAACCTTAGCTCTTTCTCCAAGCTAATCATTTAAAGTAGTGAGAAATGGCCCCGGTTAAGAGGACTCGCTTTGGTGGTGCCCACGATCGCGAGGCAGGAACGAGCAATGTCAACGGGAGGGGGAAGGCTCCCATGGAGGAACAAATACCGGCCATCTCACGGGCTATCGATGAAGAAGGGGAAGAGGTAGTTCATATTTTTATTCAAGTTGTTTAAACTAACATTGCATACGCTAGTTAGGAATGCTCATATCCCCAAACACGTTGGAGAAATCCGACGGAAACCTCGGCATTGAAAGCATTGTACATTAAGTTCTAAAGTAGGAAGGAAATGATTGATGGGAATGCTGTTTGCAATAGGAAAGAATGTCTGCTAGGGAAAATTTAGCTCGGCATGTTCATTCTATTTCCAATGTTGAATTAGTCATGAACCCCCTCCTGATCACAGGGGCAGAGTTCCTGGTTAAGGGCTCTTGAATCCACGACTGTTGGGTAAGCAGTGGATACCCACGACTGCTGGTTAAGCGGTGGGAACCCACGTCTGCTGGTTAAGCGGTGGGAGTGTCCATGACGTGCTTTCTATGCGGTGGACATACCTAGTTGTATGGGCAGCTAGGCGACAACGGGAGGAGTGAACTCTCGCTGGAGGGGGGATGTTGTACCTCCAGAACATTGGAATTTTTATGAATAAGCTTGAGTAGAATTTTTACTAGAATCCTGTCTTGGTGTTGTTTGCAATACTGGTTGAAGAGCTGTATTAACGAACAATGTGATTCGGAATTAAACAAGGAATCTTTATGTTGAACAACCTTTGTGGTAGTAATTAGGTCACACAAGGAAGTGTGAGTGTGGGGGTGGAAAGTGGGGGCTTGGTTCAGGTTGCCAATGCCTACGAGATGGGTGGTCCCGATTGGTCGGGAACTCTTTGTCCCCATAGTGCTTACTCGATATTGGTATTACTCATTGCCCCTAGAGCGGCGAATCCTCGAGAGTACGTGCCTCTGAAACATGGGGAAAAAGGCACTCGGGGTTTCTCTCCTCTTGGAAGGTGGGTCTTAGGATCGCTAGATAGTTAAGTACGCTTCCCCTGCGAGGTGGAGCTAGATCTCGTTGCTAGTAGGCTCGAACTCGACTCACTTTGTGATGAGAGATCGTCTGCTAGTTGAACCCTGAACCATTTTGTTTGCTTCCGCTATAGATCTAGTGGCCACGAGGTTTACCATCAGATCCGTTGTTTGATACGCCGGGGTGGGGACCTCACACCTGGTATCAAAGCTATAAGTTTACGAACTGGAAAATGATGTTGTTTGAAATTTTAAAAACTAAGGGATTGTAGGATAGCTCGTACTCAAAGCTTGAGCATGATGTTTCCCAGAATAATGACATTGGATTTGTCTAGTGGATTGTCTCCTGAGTGATGTTAAAGAGTTTTACTCGTTGAGCTTGTCGGGATTCAGTGGGTTCCACATGATGTTTTTTGAGAAGTCGTTGGTGCGACTAATGCTGCGGGCAGGTAGCCTGTTGATGCACCTAAAGTTATAGGTATGGATCAAAGCTCTCGAGTAAAGTTTTAAACATTATTTATCGGACAATTTTGGATGTATTCAATGAAATTTAAACTTATGGTGGAATGGTTAAGTCCTTTGTGATAGATGTACAGATTAAGTAGGCTGGTTAAGCCCAAAAGTTAAATTTCTTCTTGAGTATGGAAAAGCTTAGGTTCATTTGAGAAGAGTGCTATTGTAATGAGTTTTATACCATTGGATAGGCACCGCCTGCTGCTCTCTACTCGGCAGCGCAAGAGAAGAAGCTCCTCCTTAAACAAGCTCAGCCTCCAACCTTTAAAGGCGAAGGGGAAAATGTGGAAAGAGATGCAGAAGTATGGATGGAGGCTATGGATGACTATTTCGAAGCTGCGAGAACTCAACCCGAGAACCAAACCATGCTTGCAATGTTCCGCTTGTCTGGTGATGCCAAGATCTGGTGGAAACAACATTGCAGGGACTTGGATATCAAGGGATCTTCCCAGTCATGGGAAGACATCAAGGCTGCTGTGATGGAGCGTTACTTACCACCCGCCTATAAAACCTTGAAGATGAACGAGTTCTTTTCCCTTTAGCAGCTGACTTCATCTGTCGAAGAATATTATTCAAAGTTTGTCACTCTTCGGAGATATGCTCCTAAGATGACATTGGAACAGTAGGTAGCACGGTTATGCCAAGGACTCGTCGACCCCCTGAACAACCGACTAGAAGCTCTCAGGCCAGTAACTTTGCAAGATGCCTTGCTAAGGGCCAAACCATTAGCTAAAGAGATTCAGAGGACTACCCAAGATAGTGAATACTATTTGTCAAAGAGGGCCAGGACAGACAACTAGAGTAACAGAACAATCAACCCTGCATACAACCATCGTCCGGTAGTAGCTACCACGACAGCTACCGAGTTTCCCAATATAAGATGCTTTGAGTGCCACGAGTATGGACATTACAAAAGTCGATGTCCAAAAAGGATTTCCCAAACATCGGATGCTAATAATGTACCTCTGAACGTCAACGGGCGAGGTCAACCAAACGAAAGAGGAGGCCGAGGAAGAGGAAACATAGGACAAGGAAGTAGAGCTTTCGCTAATGCCGCAGTGAGACAACCAACTGTGGGTGATGAAGCTGATGAGAGAGCACCAATGTATGATGCAACTGCTAATCCTAGTGAGCAATAAATCAAGCACCATAATCTCATCAAAGTTCAGCAGAATAAGACGCATAAAGCTAAAGACTACTCTATTATCAAAGGATATCTTTACTTTAGACAAAGGATATATGTACCTAAGTAGTTAGCATAGAGTTTATCCAGATGTATTCTTGAGATGAGGACATCTCAAATTTTTCACATTGGGGAGGTTGTAAGGTCTCTGACCCCAACCAAAAAAGAGCACCCTTGTACCATGAAATGATCATAATGGAAAAAAGTTACTATTTTTAGCAGTTTTCCGAATTCTGTTAGTGCCATGATGTTTAAAATGTCATAAAGCTTCGAAATGTGAATTAAAATAATTTTTGTGAAAATTTTCCAAATATAGTAAGTTTTTGGTCACCTGACCCGTCTAGTTTTGACCGTCTCGAAAATTTGCACCAGAACCCCGAATTTGAAAAAAATGCATTTTCGGACCCCGAGGACTGCTAAATATGGCAAGTACTCGGGCCAGTACATCTTAGATAGAGCTTAGTATAGCAATTTACGGCATCAAAATCCGACTCGTATGGCCCGTTTTAGCCTAAAACCAATTTTTCACAAAATTGTCCGGGAGGCACCGGGGGCCCGGGACTGTGTGGGAACAGGTTCCAGCCCACTCCAGATCAGCTATAGCAGCTAGGGGGCGCCCTCTTGCTTTGTGGGAGTCTTGGGAAAGCTGCCAAGCCTGCAACTCAGTCTCAGAACCAGTTAACCAAGCCAACCTGATACTTGGTGGGCAGAGAACTGAACTTGCCATGCTTAACTGGAGAAGCTCCCAGATGCATTTAGCAACCCAGATCGATTTTCAGCTTGTAGGAGCCTATTTAAAGACCTGCACACACACACACACACACACACACACACACACACACACACACACACACACACACACACACACACACACACACACACACACACACACATGCTCACACACACAGTGCACACACACATACACCTACACACACTCTGGGAAGGTGCTGCCGGAACACACACCTTTTGAAGGAGAAGCAAGGAGGGAGGTGCTGTCAAATTCTCGCCTCAAGAAACTCGATTAGATCAGAGAATCGAGAGGATTATCAGCCCTTATTCACGGTAACCACGGTTTAATTAATGCTTTCTGCAAATCCTTTTCATTACCGCCTAAATTTCTCGTCTATTATGCTTATTCATAGTCGTAATTCTCTATAACTACTCTCTAAATTCTCATTAACCATATTCTATTATGCAATCATCATCCCATAGCCGAATTATCAGCCATTCATCACTCTCAATTAATGATTAGAGAATAATTACCAGAATTTTCTCTCTCTAGGCAGTATAGTAATTAATCGGTAAGCTAGTAATTGTGTAGATTGATGAGAATTACCCTTCTATCACGCATTAATATTGTAGCTGATTTAGATTCATCTCTGTTATGCATTAAGATATAATTAAGGTAAGATTAATATGTCATTAAGTCTCTAAGAGATGGTTTTTTCTCACACCTATGCATGCGGTGATTCTGCACCCTCTAATTGCTAGGAAAGAGATTAATCGTGCTTAATTCATCTCTCTGGTAATTACAATAGTGAAATCCTAATTATTCTTAATCATGTGAGTCGAATAATTATCTCAGAGCCGGTTCCCATAGGATTATGTGCCATCCTTAATGATTGCTTTATGAAAAATCTAGATCTATCATATAGGAGGGATTAGTTAATGTCACTAATTTACCCATTGGGCTGTTATGATGCTTGCGAACCTTAGCTCTTTCTCCAAGCTAATCATTTAAAGTAGTGAGAAATGGCCCCGGTTAAGAGGACTCGCTTCGGTGGTGCCCATGATCGCGAGGCAGGAACGAGCAATGTCAACGGGAAGAGGAAGGCTCCCATGGAGGAACAAATACCGGCCATCTCACGGGCTATCGATGAAGAAGGGGAAGAGGTAGATCATATTTTTATTCAAGTTGTTTAAACTAACATTGCATACGCTAGTTAGGAATGCTCATATCCCCAAACACGTTGGAGAAATCCGACGGAAACCTCTGCATTGAAAGCATTGTACATTAAGTTCTAAAGTAGGAAGGAAATGATTGATGGGAATGCTGTTTGCAATAGGAAAGAATGTATGCTAGGGAAAATTTAGCTCGGCATGTTCATTCTATTTCCAATGTTGAATTATTCATGAACCCCCTCCTGATCACAGGGGCAGAGTTCCTGGTTAAGGGCTCTTGAATCCACGACTGTTGGTTAAGCGGTGGATACCCACGACTGCTGGTTAAGCGGTGGGAACCCACGTCTGCTGGTTAAGCGGTGGGAGTGTCCATGACGTGCTTTCTATGCGGTGGACATACCTAGTTGTATGGGCAGCTAGGCGACAACGGGAGGAGTGAACTCTCGCTGGAGGGGGGATGTTGTACCTCCAGAACATTGGAATTTTTATGAATAAGCTTGAGTAGAATTTTTACTAGAATCCTGTCTTGGTGTTGTTTGCAATACTGGTTGAAGAGCTGTATTAACGAACAATGTGATTCGGAATTAAACAAGGAATCTTTATGTTGAACAACCTTTGTGGTAGTAATTAGGTCACACAAGGAAGTGTGAGTGTGGGGGTGGAAAGTGGGGGCTTGGTTCAGGTTACCAATGCCTACGAGATGGGTGGTCCCGATTGGTCGGGAACTCTTTGTCCCCATAGTGCTTACTCGATATTGGTATTACTCATTGCCCCTAGAGCGGCGAATCCTCGAGAGTACGTGCCTCTGAAACATGGGGAAAAAGGCACTCGGGGTTTCTCTCCTCTTGGAAGGTGGGTCTTAGGATCGCTAGATAGTTAAGTACGCTTCCCCTGCGAGGTGGAGCTAGATCTCGTTGCTAGTAGGCTCAAACTCGACTCACTTTGTGATGAGAGATCGTCCGCTAGTTGAACCCTGAACCATTTTGTTTGCTTCCGCTATAGATCTAGTGGCCAGCAGGTTTACCATCAGATCCGTTGTTTGATACGACGGGGTGGGGACCTCACAGCCTCAAGAAGCGAGTGAGGAGCCCCTTATTCTTTGGTATATAAAGAATAAGGTATGTATAATGGGCGTTCGAACATAGGATGTGCGGCCCCGGGCAAAGGCACATTGCCTTTATCCCAACACAACTCCAAAAAAGGGGGTTGTCCCATGTATTGAAATCCGTGGAAAAAGTTTTGTCCCCAAAAATGCTATTTTCATTTAACGCTCCCTCCCCCCCCCCCCCCCCCCCCGACACACACACACACACACACACATAATGCTTGTGAGCTACTATTCTGCAAAGATTATAGAAGCTAATTATGCACTTATTGTGAAAAATTGATCGAGCGATTAATTGCATTAATGAAGCCCAATTAGAGAGCTTGATAGCTCGTTGTAGAGAGCTCGGGGAGCACAACTTCTACAAGATTAATGTGGCAATTTGATGCTAGTGGAAGGATTATATGTGGCTGCAAAATCAACAAAAAATTTGAGGATTTTTGTGCTTCCAATTACCAAATGCAAGTGACTAATTGCTTGCTAATCAAACCTAAATGCACACAACAAACTATGCACCTAACACATGGAGGGTAGTGGCCTTTTGGGTCTACCAAGGACATGCCCACACATGGATAGGCTAGAGCTCAATTATTGAGATGTGCAATTATGAGAAAAGAAAGAATTCTAATCCTACCATGTGCTCTTATACCACTGATTGGGTTGGGCTGGATCAATGAGACTACCATTCATCTTAATAGCATTGATAAGTACACTAGTAATTAGAAAGAAAGAGAGAGAGTGTGTAGACTCAAAACATAATAACTTGATTATGATAAACTAGCTGAGATGCATATAATGATCGATTCCCGTTGAGGTTGAGGTTGAGGTTGAAATTAAAGAGTGTATAAGAACTTGCTACTTATATAGTAGCTCATATGGTTAGATGCACCTCTCAAGGCTCACAAGTGTCTTTTCCCAGGGGTCAAGGGCCAACTCTCCAAAGGTCAAGAGTGGCTCCATAAAATGAGGAAAAGCCATGCTGACTGGGATGGTCATGTGGAGTCTTGTGCAACTCATCTGCCACATGTGTTAAGCCATGTGCCCTCACATGCTTACTTGCTTACTGAATTGCTTCAAATATTCCATTTTTGTCTTGTAAAATCTCGGTTGAATCCTTATCAAATTTCATTGGTACTTCTAAAAAAATGCATTCAAATCTAGAGCTCTCTAATTCACAAACACATTCCTTTCCCCAACGTACATAATTGGCCCTTCTACTATTTTTTTTTCCTCTCATTGAAATGGCCAATTCTAGAGAGAGAAAATACATAACCCCATCCTTGAAATCATAGTCGTTCTTGATTATGCTTCTCTTCAAGAGAGGTGTCTTTGGTCCATTGTCTTTTTGCTTAGGATCCACTTTTAGCACATTGGACATCGTTTCAAAGTAGATGTTTTGATCTCTAGTCACACTGTCACATCCGCAAGCTCCAACGTCCAAAGATGTGCTTTGGTTTGTAATCATGTAGGTATCTTTTTGTCATTGACCATTGTTGAGTCAAATTTATCTACTACAGGAGTTCGACTAACATCTCTACAGTTATGGTCCTCCACGCTAATCCTCATAGTAATCTCTTTGTGTCGTAAGTCGATATGGTCGTAGCCCTAATCTTGTACCATTTTAAATTGACGTATAAATGGCCTCCCTCAAATGACATCAAAGTTGTTGCTCTTGCCAAAATCCACTATTGCAACAATATACTCATATTCTATCCTACATGAGGATACTATAATCTGTTCCAAAATACCTGCAAGTCTCTCAACATAACCCTCTGCAAGTTTAGTTTCAATCTTGTCTTTCTGAGAGGCGGTCTTCTCCCTTTTTCCCATATTTCTTTGGTGGCAATGGGCACTACATCCCCTCTATCAAGTATAGAAATCATTTTTACTCCATTATGTTCCACAGGCAAAGTGGTATTTCTTTCTTCTCCTTCACAATAATCTCCCACCTTGTTTACAACTACTGGTTTTGTCTTTGGTTTGCCTTGTGTGTGTGATGTTACCCGTTTGGTCATCTATGAGAATGTCTTAAAGTGGAATTGTCAATCCCATATTCTCTAAATTTTGTCCACTTCTCCCCATAGATGGGTTCTTATTTTTATCAAGTCAGAGAGAGTTATTGTGCATTGTATAGGAGTAGACATCAATTCGTGTAGGCTCTTGGTATCCATCATTTTTGGAATTGGCTTCTATTGAGAGGGCACTACCTTGATCTTTGATTTTGTTTCATGCTCTCCAATCAAAGAGGACAAAGTTTTCAATGTCTCAGGTTTACTCTCTACAGATGTTGCTGTTCTTAGGGTCACTGTATAAGGATTGTGAATCTCCAGGCAAAACTCATTATCCATAACGATCTCAGTGATGGGTGCAGACTTAAACATCACACTACCCTCCTTTTTTTCCTTGATTGTTTCTCATAAGGCATGTGGCCATGGCTCTTCCGCTTCTAGAATGGAAATCATCACTTGTGACTTAGGCTCGTCTGTGGTATTAGCCCGTATCCCTGTATCCAATGGTGTTTTTGTCTCTAGTTTCATGTGATCATTAATTTTGTCTCTTTTGTGCTCACTTTTCTCATCCTATTCATGAATTAAAACTTCTTGTTTAGGGCTTTTTAGTTTTCTAGGTCCATTAGAGGTTGAGCTGTCTCTGTGACCCTCATGTTGATGCTTCAAACTTTGCTATTGGTTGCATATTGGCTCAGCCAAGCAAGGGGACAATGGAATTTCCTATCTCCTATGCTAGCAGATAGCTCAATCTAGCAGAGAAATACTACACCACCATTGAAAGAGAGGACCTTGGAATGGTATATGCGGTTAGAAATTTCAACACTACCTGTTAGCTAGCAAGTTTGTCTTCTTTGTGGATCACCAATCCTTACTCTATTTGATGAATAAGCCATGCAACATTGGAAGGATAGTAAGATGGTTTATCATCCTAGAATTTGACTTCATAGTGGTAGTAAAAAAGAGCACCACACACCAAAGGGCCGATCACTTGTCAAGAATCACTTCAGGGGAAGCACCAAAAGGGGTAGAAGATGATTTTCCTGATGCATATTTGTTCTCCATGGAAATGATTCCGAGGTGTTCTGAAGATCTTGTGTCCTTAATGACTATAGCTCAGATAGATTCACAACTTCCCATCACACCACGCTTGATAGAGCAATCAACTTTATATCAACTATTGGCGGGAAGGCTGTATCAAAGAAGCAAAGACAGAATCCTACTTCTATGAATAGGCCCAGAGGAGTAAGCAAACTATCTAAGTCAAGCACATACGACTTTGCTTTGCAAAATCCCAAACCTTACGACAATTGACATGGTTAGGAGTGTATTGGCATACTATGATGAGAGATGTTCATATCTATGTGAACAATTGTACTCAGTGTAAGAAAAAGGCTGTTGTACCCTATGCCACATTGTTTTAGATCTCTATACCACCACAATAGAGAAAATACCTTGTAAAGTATCTTACCAACAAGACCTTCCCTAAATACATGACTAAACACATGTATAGAGCAATTGAGACTAAAACACACAACTATGCGATGATTGGAAATTGACTTTCTTGACGAGGAAAGAACCAATAAATTAGACTATGTGCCAACAAAGATGAATATCTTCCTATCCTAGAACAAACGCATGTAGGACTTGTAGGTGGTCACTTTTCTCATGAAACCACATCTCGAGCTATTCTGATAGCTGGAATTTGGTGGCCAATTTTGTTTGTTGATGCAAAGGAATTTGTTCAATGATGTGATATCAACGAGCTTAGACGCCAACAAGAATTGACAACATCCCACTGCAACCAATGATGCACTAAGTGGGGTATAGACTTTGTCGGTCCAATATAACCACCAACATATAAGACTCAGGCTCAATATATTATTATGGCCATTGACTATACCAAATGGGCTGAAACAAGAGCCACTAGGAAGAATGATGCTCAAACCACTGAAACATTCCTGTACAAGTGTATATTCATGCGTTACGGACTTCCTATTGAGCTAGTGAGCGATAGAGGACCCATTTCCTTAATGAGGTGATATAATACTTATTGAATGAGTTTATGGTTATCCATAATAAATCACCACCCTATCATCCTCGAGAAAATGGTCAAGCTGAACATATGAACAAGATTCTGAGCTCAGTACTTACCAAGATTGTGAGTTTTGGAAGGATTGATTGGGAAATGCATCTCCATTCAGTCTTGTGGGCTTATAGAGTGTCATTCAAGATAGCTTTGAATGCAATTCCCAATAACTTAGTCTACGAACTAGATGAAATATTGTCCATGGAGTTTTTGTTACCCACACTTTGAGTTGCGCACGATTTGGAATAGAAAGGTCATGAGCTGTCAGATCGAGTAGAGGACTTAAAGTGATTAGATGAATAGATGTTGTCTGCCATATTGTACATTATGGTCAAAAACGAAAACAAACACAGTTTCTTGATTCAAATTTGCTAACAAAGATTTCAAACAAGGGGATTTGGTTCCTAAGTTCAAAAAGAAAGGACATGGTCCTTTTGTCATTGAGGATGTTTCACCAAGTGGAGTAGTCAAGCTAGCTAACTTAGATAGTGTTATGGAAAACCTTGTGGAAAATTGGGTTAGTGAATGTCGCCTGCGGAAATACCAAGGCCATTAACTGATGACCTTTTGCAAAGAATGCATGCAACAAATGAACGCAAGCTTAAACAACAACAGGTGATTGTGAAGCACGAGAAGAAGCACGTATTCAAATTTTGAAGCGAAAAGTGGCCTTATGAACTGACCTTGAAAATTTTACCCCTGAGTACCCTTCATATTCACCATCACAACTTGACCCCACCCCTAATGGAGGATGAAGTAGAAACGGATGATGAATGGCTGGATTGATTAGATATGCGAATAATAGTGACCTTGAAAGATGAGTTCAAAGTCAAACCCTCACTGATATAGGTGCATAACTCAATGCCATCAACTATTCGACATACAAGAGGGCAACAACCCAACCGCTATACTGCAGAGCTAAAGTTAAGGGGTATCACAAAAGGAATATAGACCAACATTGGGGTTGATTAATCTTTATGTCTCTGTGCATGGATTTCCATGCCCTCACATCTTTATTTGTATTCTAGATGAGCATATGAATGAAGACCTGGTGCTAGGTCTTCCCTAGATGAGAACCTACAAAGCTGTTCAAGGTTGGGATGCTAAGGTTTTGGAGTTAACACTCAAAGGCGGCGATATTAGTGTAGCGTTTGATCACAACAATGCAGAGTGGAAAGCGACAAACCCACTGGACAATAGGACCACAACTCAAGCCCAATGACCATGACTCAACACTAGATTCATCCAAATAGTACAAGCATGCAAGGAACCAAACAAATTTAGGTACCCACGACCCAATTCAATAACAACCCTAAGAAAATTTGGGTGCATAAACAACTATTGGCGGCACAACAGAAGACATCAGATCCACCACCTTACAAACCACAACAAAAGACACAAAGGTCACAGTCATCTTGATGGGTATGGAAACCTAAGAAGCAACCAACTTAGCATAAATCAAAGATTGTGGACAAAGTGCAATACACGGCCAAGCCATAGACAACTATGTATAGATGGGTACCAAAGTTGTCACCAAAACCACCAACATCAACATCAATAGAGCCGACCACTACCAGTACCATGACTTAGGAATCGGTACTAACACTATCAAGGAACAAGCACAACTATTCCAGGATCTACTCTTTAAGAAAGTTACCCAACAGGATACCTTGCCACCAACAACCCCTGGGCAAGCTGCTCAAGACCCACCTCTTGCACTGAATTGTGTTTCCAATTGCATTGACCTCATTAGCATGGTAGAGCCAATCACGGCTATGCATAGACACGGCTTTAATGGCCATGCAATGCACAAAACCGGTAGTACACTGCCAATTGAGGAACTGAAGCAAGGAGGGGGGAGGCATTTTTAATGCGCACCTAGACGTCGGCAAGCAAATTAGGAAAAAGGGCAATGTTTGGAAGTGCTTGAATGTTAACGTATGTATTTTCGCAATTAGAAAGTAAAATGACCTAATGAGTAAGCATGACATGCATATTTAATATGAGGATCCCTACACGTGTGTATATAGTGTAAATACCATAAAAAAAACCAAAATAATGTGATTTTTCACTATGTTTATGTGTTTTAGGTCGAATAAGTACTCAAAAAGGAGCAATCTGCAAAAAATATGGCCGAAGGGTAAAATTAAGTGTGTTTTTGTAATTTTTGGTTTTAAATATATATTTTTGATTAATTTTGGATAATTTCATTTAAGTTTGCTAATAAAAGTCAATAAAATTTCAAAATAAATAAATAAATAAGCAAGAATGTCAAAATTGGAATCCAAATTGAAACATCAAATCTTAAAGCTCAATGGAGTAGCCTCAAAAATTTGGGGTAGTTCGGATCAACTTGATCGACGATCACTTCGACACGCTAACCACTTTGGCCAATTTTCAACAGCCTGATCAGCAAGTGTCCGGTTCAACAAATTTTTGACTTGAGAGGACATAGCAAGAGCTATTTAACTCATTGGTGAGGTAAAAAGGGAGGGCTATCCGAAAAGTCTAGGTATGTCCATTTCAACCGTCATTTGCATTGTTGGCCATTGGAGGAGAGCTCTAGAGAGATTTTATGCGACCTTGTACGAGCTTCTACCCACACTCCGATGCCCTTACTCACTCCAGCCATGAGGGGTAAGTTCCTAACTGTAATATGAAGCATTTTATATGTCACTTGGTCCACCGCCAAAGTCAAGGGGGGCACAATCACATAGGACAATCTAGGAATTTTTGGGTAGAGAAACGCCTAAATCGACCACACTGGGTGTCCAAATCACATAAGATTTTAACCAAGGACTCATCCCAAGTATGTGAACACATGGGTATAGTCAAATGTCAATTTGGACCGAGTTTTGTTGACCTATTATCTTTGGCACGCCTAGATAAAAAGCTCCAATCTTGACCAAATTTTTTCATATGGAAGATGCCATCCTCTAGAAGAATTGTAGAGAGTTGGGCTGTTTTGAAAAACTCTACATCAAGCTAATAAAAAATGACCATATCCAAGCTTCAAAGTGTCATTTTGCACTCTTGAGAAAAATACCACTCCAATTACATCCAAAACTCAAGGGGGTATCCTAACAGCTGTCTAAATCCTTCACCAACCACAAAGGGCCGGTAACATCAAGTTAAAGCTTCAATGGCAGACTCTACTCCTCATGAGGACTTCAGATGCAAGGGGACCACTACAAATGTAAAACATAGAAACAAGGGCCTAGATGACCTTTACTACACTAGTAGGAACTATGTATAGAAAAATGGGGGTGGGAAGTACTAATGTTGGTAAAAATTTTCTTCGGTCCACCAAAGATAGATTTTCATCCCTGAAGCATTTTTTCACATATGATTACATCGCCATGTTCCTCATAGCCCACATGCATCATGTGAACCCCTGAATCTCACATATCTTGCGTATACCTTTTCCTAATGCACTTTACCGGCCAAAAATTCACCAAAAGACACATCAAGAGGCTTCTAAGTTGCAAGTAGCACTCAAAAGTGCACACAGTGCTGGAGTAGCACTCATGGAAGCTGCCCAATTGCACCTAAGACAAAAAATGTCAAATTCTGGCAAGATCTATCTTTGGCACGCCGAAGATAGAACTTCAATTTGAGATATTTTTAAAAATTTTCATGACGCAAGTGATTAGTGCAATTTCCTCAAACCATATATCAGTTTTCAATGACACTTCCCACCTTTTGGAACCTAAAAGGTCTAAGTGTGGAAAAAGCGGCTACAAAGCTACTTGTTACTCTCACCCCATGACTTCAAAAGCTATCCCACTTCATGAACATCACCTACAACACGAACACACTGGTAGTTAGTTTGCACTCATTTACACACGTTTGCATCTTCGGCGCGCCTAAGATAAATGTTGCTAGATTTTCTATTTTTTGCATTTCAAGTGTTGTCATAGCCTTTCTACTTGTGAGTAAAGGTTGTAACACATCTGACAAGATCGTGTACATGCTCTCATTGCAGGATCTCTCTCATCTACCTCAAGGACTCCGAAGAAGAAGACAATGAAGGAGAAGTTTATTACCCCCATATCAACTGGAAGAACAATCAGTAAAAGAAGCCAATGTCACTTGGTTGGCCAAGGAACAGCTAGGGCAACAACATGTTACAGTATACCATGGCACTTTCAAAAGTGCTCAAAAGCACGACAAACCTATCGCTAGAAACTCTTAGAACTAAATTCGGGTAAAAACTGACACCGCTATCCTCTCTGGAAGATTCATTGCCACTTTAAATAACAAAAATATTGGATGGTTTTTAATAATCATTAAAGGTAAAGACTTTACCTTAACCTCCTAGATATTTACCAGATATTTATAAAAAAGCATAAAATTCATCCAAAAATGGTAAAATTGACCAACCAAGTTGGACAAGTACTCAGGTAGGCCATCATTGACTTTCCAGGACACATTTAGGAGTAGGTAGCTCTATCTGGAGGCTGAGGGCTGCTTGAGCTGCAAGTAACTTCCAATTTCAGCATGTGAGCTTGTGAGTGCTAGAAAAATCTATAGATAAGACCCTATGCTTCACGATCAGTTAGACTCGAAGTCCTGGCTAGAAATCCCTCGTGCGAGAGAGATACTTCACAAAAATCACTAAGAGAGCAAATTCTAAGTGATTAAGCGAGGTAATTATGCTAATCTCAATTAATTAACAAATTATATCTAATTTTTAAAATTAATTTATTAATAAAAGAAATGAGACTATTTTCTACTATTAATCACTCTTTTATACATTATTTAGTTCTTGATTATTTTATCTCAATTAAGATTAATAATCTACTTAATTATTAATTCTAATTAAGGACTAAAAATGATTAATTTTAGCCTTAATTAATTGAAATTATATTTTAATAAAGCTTAGTTAACTCTAAGATAATTACTAGCAATTAATTATACCATTAAAAAGCTAGGAAATTATATGATAATTTTTTGATTAATTTTTGTAATTAATTAGATATTTCTAATTATAAAATTAATGAAAAACTTAGTAAACCAACTTAACAAATCACAAGATAATTACAAGAGTTATGAAACATCATTAGATAATCGTGGTAACTATATCATTAAGAAAAATTTAGATTAGCTACTTAATTAAGTAAAACTTGATTGATTTTAGCTATAGATTAAAAGGAGAAATTAGTTAATTAACTTGGATAATTAAATAGTAATTATCAAAGTTAGAAAACATCCTTAGATCATCATGGTGATCATCTCGTTAACATTGAATTAATTTAGCTATTTAATTTAGCTAAAATTCACTGATTTTAGTTGTGAATTATTAGAGAAAAGTACTTAACTAACTTGAATAATTACAAGATAATTAATGGAGTTAGTAAAAATGATTAACTAGCCGTGATAATTATCTCATTAACAAAAAATTAGTTTAGCTAGTAAATTTGGCTAGAATTGATTGATTTTAGCTGTAAATTAAAAGGGAAAACTAGTTAACTAACCTGGATAATTACAAGGCAATAAAATAAGCTAGGAAACATCATTATCTAGTCGTGTTAATTATCTCAATAACAAAAAAATAATCTAGCTTTTTAATTAAACTAAAATTGATTAATATTAGCTGTAAATTAAAGGGGTTAAATAGTTAACTGACTTGGATAACTATAAGATAATTATTTAAGTTAGAAAACATCATTAAATAGCTGTGATAATTAGCTCATCAATAAAAAATTAGTCTAGCTATTTGATTAAGCTAAGATTGATTGATTTTACCTGTAAATTAAAAGGGTAAATTAGTTACTAACTTGGATAATTACAAGGTAATTAGCAAAGTTAGGAAACAATATTACATAAGTGTGATAATTATCTCATTAATGAGAAAATAATTTAGCTAATATAGTCTAGATTTAGCTATAAATTAAAAAGAAAAATTATATAATTAGCTTAGATAATTATAAGGTAATCAATAGAGTTAGTAAAAATCATTAATAAGCGTAGATAATTAGCTCATGACCAAAAAACTAGTTTAGCTATTTATTTAGGTATAAATTATATAATTTTAGTTATAAACCAAAGGAGAAAATTAGTTAATTAGTTTAGATAATTGCAAGGTAATTATCAAAGTTAAAAAAAATCATTAGTAATTCAAGATAATTATATCATAATTAGTTAATTACTTTAATAAATCAAAAATTATATTTTAAGCTAAAATTTAACTAGGATAAATAGAAATTACAATTAATAGTTTATAAAAAAATTAGTGGAAGTGTAAACTATTGATAAGACGCTAAAGAAATTCAGACAATGAACCTAATAGTTATTAAGCTAATTATAAGCAAATTTATTCAATCTTAATAAAGAAGAGAAAATTAAAAGAAAAGATGCAAAAATTTATTAAAAAATTAGGGGAGCTTAGGAAAGCCTTAAGAAAGATAATATAAAATTATCTTACCTGTATAAGCAAGTGAGAAGCTACTTGGTCAAGAAATTATCATTTTATGACTAATCTAACCTTAGCTAGGGTGAAAAGAGGAATTAGATTCAATACAAAGGTAAAGTCAAGTTTTTGATGATTTACCTAATAAATAGACGTCATTTTCATAAGGATAGAAGTCATGGAATCAAAGAGGACCAGAGCAAACCTTGAACCTGATGAGGAGGGTAATGTTCCTAAAAGGTTTAGAGCGTGATATGACCCCGCGAGGCCGGGCCTAGTAGTAGGCCTATAGATGAAAGCATTTAGGCCCTAGCATTGCAGCAAATGCTGGACCAGTCTCAGGTGGGTCTTCATTATAATTTAAGTTAAATAATTCAAGTTTTTTTTTTTTGCATACATAAAAGAGTGGGTAAGGATTTAGGATAGATGAAATTGACTAAAAAACAAAGGCATCTTTCAAAAAACCAACATACACTTGTTTGTAAAGAAGGAAAGAGTTGTTTGGGTTAAGGCTGGTTGATTTAGGAAAGATATGATTGATCATCTTTAAGACAGCTTGTCTGAAGACACCTCCGACTCCTTGGTATATTTTGATGAATAAGGATGGCTATAATGCCACTAATAAGTCTGTTACCCCCATGAGTGATGAGTTTCTACTCCATGTCATATCTTGATGTTTCTACATAAGTTAGGATACCATTTTTTATCCTAGGGGAGCCGCTCGGTTGTATGGGCCACTGATTTGGTGTATGGGCACCCCGAAATTTGACTGATGGGTTTCCACCTAGATTATGAATAAGGAATGGGTATCGTTTTTCACCCTTGGGTGGTCTTGAGACAAGAAGAGTACTTATTATGGTCAATATTTTTGATTGGAAGTACCTTGTCTTAAGTTTAAAGATGTCTATTTTATAAAATAATACTTTTCAATGCTGTCTTTAATAATTGATTGAAGGGATCACTGTGACAGAAAGTTAAAAGACTATTATTTTAAATGTTAAAACAATGTGATGGTAATTAGAAAACAAAAGAATCATGTGTGAATATGGGGTGGTAAGTGGGGATTGACTAAGGTTGTCAATCAAGGTGGACCTGATTAGTCAGGTAACTATCCATCCCCGCGTACTAAAAATGTTAGGAGACTTCTTCATTGGAAGAGGAGTCCACCAACGGCTATGCCCTCACTCATGTAGGGGGAAAAAGCGTTGGACGAGGATACCTTAGACCAACTACGAAAATTACATGGTTGAAAGAGTTTGGACTTTTAGGATTTTTGTCCCGTTTTTGCTTGCGAGACAGGACTAGGTCTTTTTCTAGGGCGATAGTCCCCAACCATTGCCAATGGTAAAGGTCTATTCTATAGATTTTTCTTGTTTAGAGACTCTGATTTTTATTAGGCCGAGAGACCTGGCAAGGACCCCATCACAACTTTGGTGTAGGTGGATTGGGGACCTTTCAATTAGCTCTTGATCCAAGGAGGTCACAAACACTTGGCAACTATTAGTATGACAAGGCCTGTTGCTAAACTTTTTCAAGGGTCCAAAGATGTTCAGCATGGCCAACTCTTTGTAGTTCAAGAAGCTAGTAGTGGCATATCTCTTTCTCCATCTGCAAGTTCGGGGTTTGAATTTTTTTTATGGCATGGTTCCTAGGCAAAATTTTTCTGCACTTAAGTTGATCAGGACAATAGTTCAGGGTGCACCACAGCTTCTGCACATATGCAGTATTTTGTATAAGCCAACCATACCACAGTTGCTATGAATCTCGGTAGCAAGGACGTCAATTCAAGCAAGTCGGTAAGCAAGTTAGAGTTTGCAACTTTGAACTAATCTTGTATGAGATTTTATCATGCCAACTTGACAAGCAAAGGTTGTTTTAGTTAAGTAGAGTTGGCAGTTAGATAGCTACATTTCTTGAGCTATTTACTCACAATATTGGGTAATCTGAGGATTTTCAATCAGATGTATGATTCGGCAAGGACAATTCTCTATGCAAACTTGACATGATCGATTTTCTTTTGCATTGACTGATCATGAGATCCATCCTATCTTATTTTCTTCATGTATTTATGCAAAGCAAGACTTCAATTTAGGACAAATTGCATAGAAGTTTCCAAAGTTTAGAATATGCTATTAGCATACGAACTTGGGGAACTTTACAACATGTTTGAATGCGTTTTCACCAGAGGTCAGAATGAACCAAGCCAAGAAGGGATGAAACAACCATTCAATAGCACTGAATTTATCAGTATACATGGCTATGCGTTAGCTTCAAACGAAGGTAACTCATTTTGAGAATGACAAGGTTAGACAATTTTAAGTTCTTGTGTCCTGTCTTTAACTTTTCATTTGGAAAAAAATCTACTCCTGTGCAAAGCAAAGTGCTTTGACATATGTAACGAGAAGCAAGGGTTAATTCTCGTGCCATAATGCTACCCTTTGACTTAGGATCAAGGATCATGGCACACAAGTTTGATAAATTAGCAACATATGGATATAAAATCACATTTTACATTTTACAATGTCAAATTGTCATGTATGTATGCTAGTATAGATTGTGCAAGGCACATATGGGATCGGATCAAGTTGTTGAGATTAATATTGTAGCCAAGGACTTAGTATCATTATTTTGCTGATATGCATGCATGTCATGCTAGTACAATGGGATTTATTCCTGTGAATCATTGTTTACACTTTTGCTAACATCAGCTACTCTGTTTAAGAAGAGTTGAGGTTGGTATATTTGCTTGTGATTGTTGTATATGACTACAATGGTCGGAAATTTTTGTGCACAAGATGTTTCCAATACAAATGATGATTTCTATCGATAGCAAGTATATATGGCCTCACTATCAAATAATCCATGGGATGACATGAATAGACTAAGAGAGCCTCAAAGCAGGTGATCTCTTATTTGAACACCTGAAAAACTTTAGTATGACTACCTTCTTTAGGGTGTTGAGAATATTTCTCTTCTATTCAAGGAGAGATATGATTCTTTCAAGCTCTAGTTGTGAATATGATTCCAACTTGCAAAGATATTTTGGTTAATATATAGAACTGATTGTGGCTATAGCAGTGGTATTTCTAGGGGTATGACCTAGCTAATACAAATCACACCATTTGTGTTAAAGGTCCTTGATTGATCTCTTCACAATTGTACTTTCAAGGAAAGAAGTCTAAAATGTGCCAAGGAAAAGTCAATACGTTCAACTTTGCAAGACAATTACAATCTTTGTAGGACACAATACACTGACCTGGTCATCGTTTCAGTAGTTTACATGCAGAATCTAGCCAAGGGGTTCGAATTTGGAGAATTACACCGAGGGGTTTTGATTGCCAAGTCAACACCCAGGGTTTTTAGCTATATGTTGTATTTTTCAAGTTGTACTTTTTATGTTGGACTAGTACGCTTAATTATGGGTAAGTGGCTGCTATTTTCACCCTCTAAGTAAGCCTATGATTTAGTTCCATTTCATTCCTGTATATGATTCAATTAAGTTTTCCCAGTGGGATGAATATGCTAGAATGATTGCATCTATTTTTCTCTTCAGACACATGACAAAGTCATGTAGATACACATAATTGGGGCGAGTAGTGTGCTAGATACATTTTTGCACCCTGCAGTTATATACCTACTTGGTAGGGTCTTGTTTGACACATGTTGTCACATGGGGAGCAACACGGTATAGGAACTCATGGAGTTTGGTTTAGCCAGTGTGGATTAGGGTTTATGAGGGTCCCTCTCACTCATGTCGCCGAGTGTTTACAATTGCCTCCACACACAAGTATATTTTGTACTTGATGGATGTCATACTTTTTGATGTCATTATATGATACATGTTCCACATGTGGAGAGTATGAGTCTCTTGGACTAACATTGGTGCCTGTTTTTTTAATTATGTGTCGTGACAGAGTCCCTAAGTGTTGATCAGATCCATGGAGTAGACCATTGTTGAGCACATACTATCAAGAACAATTTTAGTGGCAGAAAAATATTAAAAATGTATTGTTAATGAAAATGTTTCGTTGTTTGTAACTGAATGTGATTTATATTTTACATTCTATTATGGATCAAATATTTTAGCAAGGCTTGCAAGTGGTTGCAATAGGAAGTATTTAGTTTCTTCTCAAATCTATTTACTCTCCTCTTTTCATGTGTGCTATGAGAATCATATTTGCTATATATATCGACAATTATAGTCATGAAAATGCAAGTTTGGATTAGTTTTTTCTAAAGGCATTCACACTAGGTGTTATGGGACCTAATGTTTAGCTAAGGCGAGGCTAAGGCTAATTTGAAGTGGCATGCAAATTCATGAAATGGATCGTTTATGAAGCATTTTGCACTCTATGTGTAGTGAGATTAATTGTGGTTCTACCAATCACTACCCAAGGTCATGGCTTGGTATGGATGCTTGTAAATAGGCTGCTTAAACTTTGTAAAGTTTACAAGAGTTAACCCAGATGGTTGTTCTTGACATTGTTGATTCTTCAGCAATGTTGCAAGGAATTGTGACCCACAATTACTAGTCATTTTAGGACGACTATCTGTAAACGATTGAGAAACACAACTCAATATTAACGAAGAAGTGGGTAGATAGGTTACAAGTGTTCCTCTTCTATTAAAGGATATGCTAAGAGCATACGTTAGCACAAAGCAAACCAATTGGAAATATTATCTCTCTAATTGGCGTTTTCTTACCATGAGAAAAAGCATGTTGTGACTAGGTTTAGTCCCTTCATGTTTAGGTTAGGTTTCTAGGTCACCACTTACAATGTGATTGGCAACTGAAGAGCTTCTGTAGGTTAAGGATTTTCTCCAAGACCACTTGAAAATATGGAGAGTAACTCGTCAAAATGTTTGACAAGCACATGATCGGTATCAAAAGTATGTTGATGAGAAACGTTGGCAAGCTACCTTCACGAAAGGGGAAGATGCATTTTTGCATGTTCCAAAGCATTCAAAAAGTCTTAAGATTTGTCAACAACTAAATTATCTCCAAGGTATCGTGGGCCTTTTAAGATACTCAAGCGAGTTGGTGATATAGTCTACAAACTCTCATTACCTGCACACTCTTGTATTCATCTACGTAAATGCTTACATAAGGATGACAATGTTATTAACCAAAAGATTTTGGTTAATTTCATTGAACCTCCTACTGAACCACATGAACCTGAGTTATATTTTACCATCATGATTTACACACGCATCATCATGTATGTTGACAAGCATTAGTCAAGTGGAAAGACGAACCTAAGGAAGATGCCACATGGAAAAAATTAGTGTTCTTAAGAAGAAGTTTCCCACTTTTGTTTTCAAGGATGTAAATGCTTCTCCAAGGGGGGAGTAATGTAAGGCTAAGGGCCAAAGACCACACGCTAGTCTGAACATGGCTCGGGGGTGCCTATAGGAGGATACAGTTGGGTTCAGAGTCGGCTATCAGACTTTCCACAGTCTCACAAATATCTTATTTGAAATTGTATCACTTCTTAGACTTCTCATTTATATACCTGATCAGATTAGAAAAATGTTGGTTTATAACAAGCTGACCACCACTTTTAAAAGTATTTTTCATGGAACTTGCAAGACAAGGAGTATTGACCAAATGTGCAGATTTCAAACCAAACTTGTAAATAGTATCTTCAATAAACTTTGACTATCAAAGTAATAAAATATCGTTGGTACGATTTCTTTGGACCGCCACTTTTAGAAATATTTTTCATGAAACTTGCAAGACAAAAAGTATTGAACAAATGTGCAAATTCCAAACCCAAAATTTTGAATAGTATTTTTGATAAACTATGATTGTCAAAGTAATAAAATATCTTTGGTACGATTCCTTTGAGTCTGGATGCCAAACATGAGTGAAGCTCTCTAGATTCACCATATCAAATGTTGAAGCCAACAACTTCTTGACTTGTTGAAGAAATCCTAAATCATTAAAAACAAGGACTGTATCATCAACATAAAGAGGAAGTATCACAAAACTACCATTTTGGCATTTGATATATAATTTGGAGTCTTTAAGAGCAAGAGATAAGTCCATGGAAGGTAAGAAAAATATCAAACTTTATAAAATAGCCTTGATGAGCTTATTTGAGATCGTATAATACCTTATGAAATTGAGCAATACGATATTCCTTACTTGGAATAACAATGCTCCATATAAGTTTCTTCATTCAGATCACCATTCAAAACAACTTGCACGTCTATTTGGCGATTCTCTAAATCAAACTGAATAGCAAATGCAAATAAGGCCCGAATACTAGTAACATAAACAATCGGTTAAAAGGTCTCTTGATAATAAATGCCAATAATTTGAGAATAAAATTTGGCAACTAGTCATGCCTTGCATTTATCAAAAGATTCCTCTACTTTGACTTTTGTCTTATACACCCAATTATGCTTAATGGTTGTATGGCTAGGAGGCAATTCGGTTAGTACTTATGTAACTTTAGAGAAAAGAGAGTCGTACTCTGCTTCCATAGCCTCTTGCCACATTGATCCTATTGCAAAGAAGAGATAACTTCACTATATGTGATAGGATCTTTAGAAGTAGAGAGAGTGTTATCAATGATATCTTCATCGCAAACATGATAGGAACCATGCTCAAAATAAATAAGGTAGATAGAGAAAAGTACCAATATCATCATTGATAGCATTTGGAATTGATGATTTTGAAGTGGGAAGCCACTCCTTAGAAAGAGTCTCATCATCATAAAAGAATGGAAAAGCCTAAAATAAGGATTTAGTATCATCAGAATCATCAATGAACCATGTACCTTGCATAAGCTGCTCATTGAAAGTAGCATCACGATTCAAGATTACTTTCTTGGAGAAAGGGTCATAGAATTTGTATCCTTTAGAAGTGTCAAAATATCCAATAAAAATAACTTTGAGACTAGGAGCATCAAGCTTTGTTTGCATTTCTTTGGGAGCATGAATATAAGTAATACATTCAAAGGTTTAAAAATGAGATATAGAAGGAATTTCACATGTCCATGTTGTGATGGGTTTCTTACTAGAAGGAGCAGTAGTCAGAAGATGATTCTAAACAAATACTACTGTCTGTATAGCTTTAAACTAGAAAGCACGAGATAGCCAAGAATGAATCAACATACATCTTATAACACTAAGAATAGGGCAATTCTTTTGTGCAGCAACACCATTATATTGAGGTGAATATGGGATAGTATGTTCATGATGAATACATTGTTCAATATAGTAACTTTGAAACTCACACAAAGTATATTCTCCACCATTATCACTGTGAAGTTTCTTGAGATGATCAGTTTGAATTTTTACAACCTTGTGAAATCTTTTGAAAACAGATAACGCCTCAAATTTTTGTATAAGCATGAAAACAACTATATACCATGAGTAATTATCAATAAACTTAATAAAATAAGAATGTTTTGATCTCGATGAAGGCCAAGGTCCACAAATGTTGATATGAACAAGATCCAAAAGATCATGAGAATGAGTTTTACTTGAGAGAGAAAAGGTTTTACAATTGTGTTTTCCAAGATCAAAGACCTCACATATTTCCATATATGGACGAGCTTTATGATCCATGCCACAACATCATGACGATGAAGGTCAAGGAGTTTTGAGAAATTAGCATGAACAAAGTGGTGATGACATACCTTGGAATCATGATCAGTTAGAGTAGAGATAACATTTGTTATATCATCGTTACGAAAGAGCTCAAACAAATTATTGTTGTTGCGAGAAGTAATCACAATAGTCTATCCATCTTCTCAATGTGGCATTTGGTATGATCAAAGCACACAAATAGACCAAGGTTAATGAATACTGAGAAAATCACACAAAATTGGAGTTGAAGAAGATAATGTACCAAGATAGAAGTCTCCAATATCCTTTACTTGACAAGTTGCATCATCTCAACACGATAAACAATACGCTTAAAAAATAGAGAATGATAGTTGTGTAGCCGCTTAGATTGATATGTCATATTTTTTCTAGCATCAAAATCATTAATGAAAAGCGAACCATCATATACATGAAGTATTCTAGAGGAACCAAACATAAAACACATTCTATTTATGGTACAATGTTATCAAATGATGCTCAACAACATATGCTATATTTTGATCTACATCAAATCGGTGCTTAAAGCATAGAGGGATGATCAAATCATCCACAATAATCATAGGAAGAAGAAGAAGAATCTCTAGATAAACATGGTTGTTTTGTGATAATGCTATGCTCTTCATCGTATTCATGTTGGTGTAGCCCTCGGGGGGTTCACTATGTGTAAAACTACCATATCACGTGCGTTCAAGACATGTTTGTAAAACCCCTTATTTGTGAATTTTGTTAAGAATATAATGTACCCTTTTCTTTTAAAATCTCTAAGTTTTTTCAAATTTGAAAAAATAATGCCCTTCTGTATATATATTTATGTAAGTTTCAAGAACTTTAAATACCCTTCTGTTGAACTCATGTGATAAGTTACATTTTTATTAGGTGACCTACCCGGGGTGTAGCCAAAGAGAATCAATGCCAAAAAACATGGAAAGCAAGTTTAAGGGTGCTTACAGGTGTATGCCAGAATGTCAGAGAAGCTATGTAGACCTAGTGTAGGCAAGGAGGTTAATGGTGTGTATGATTGATGTGATTATCTAGGCACAATGCAAGGATTTGATGCCTGCAAAAAAGTGTTCTCATGTGAAAATTCTGCTAGAACATGCAAGGCAAGCTGGGTAGTGAGGGTCATGTGGTTAGTGCTAGAGAGAGAAGTAGCTCTGAGACTTAACTCTATTGCATAAGGGAGGCTAAAAAATGCCATTCTCTAAAATCTTATAAAACATGTTCTTTGTAAAATGGACTATGTGCAAGAAGAAAAATACCATTTTGCACATTTTTGCATTTTATGCACATAAGCTAATTCTGCACTAGTTGAGAGATATTTAACTTTTTGTACTTTGCTATTTTTTTGAGGATGCAGGAAAATTATAGAAGAAGAGAGAGATCTCAGAGAGCCTTTGTTGCTATATGCTCCACCATATCCCATCACTTGGGAAAGAAGCAAGCTTTGATTGCACCATTTTTGGTGTCCTCTCTCGATCCCCATCCCTTCTACTTTTCTCTTCTCTTGTGCAATGGTCTTGATGTGTGTAGGCATGTATGAGCCCCCCTCTGGGCCAATTGGTGTGAGTGGAGAGAGAGAGAGAGAGAGAGAGAGAGAGAGAGAGAGAGAGAGAGAGAGAGAGAGAGAGAGAGAGAGAGATGTTATGTATGTGGTTGAGAATTGGGAAGCAATTAAGTGTATTGGAATGCAATAAGCTATGATTTTTTGTGTGATTGTGAATTTGAAAATGTGCAAATGAGTGTTTGTCGTTAAGTATTGTTGTTCGATGTGTTTTATGAGAGGATTGAGGTGCTATGATTCCACTTGAGCTATAGAGAGGCATGTGTGTGTTGCTAGGTGTGTTTTCTCTTTCCCCCCTTCCATTTTCTGGTGCCCCCATGGGAGGATGGTTTGCAAATTGCTTGGTAAAATGTTTGGTAATTCAATCAAGACTTGAAGATGATGGTGTCAAGAATTGCTTCTATCTTTGCAATAGTTGAAGATCTTGAAGATTGCGTAGCAAATCTTGAGCTATGGATGCTGTTGATGTGCATGATCATAGACAAGGACAAGTTGCCGATGGTGTTGCTACAAGGTCTGGCTTGGCAAGTCTAAAGGGTGTCCATTGAAGTACATGACAATAATTGCAAACTCAATTTTTGGGAAAGCTTCGGAAGACAATTTTTCCTGAAAAGGCAAGTGCAAAGCTGACACATGGCAATTGCTACTGGGTTTTGAGGCAACCAATATTTCAAAGTGACAAAATTCTTGGATTATCTACATCTGAGGATTAGAGAAAAGGTCGAATTTGTTGTTGTTAACTATGCAAATGTGGTCTATTTAGCCAAGGTGAGAAGTAGAAAACTAAAGAGAAAACTGGAGATGGGCTTGTTGAAGCCTAGAGATTATGGATCTATCTCAACAATGGTGCCATTGAAGGTGGTTCCAATTGTTCGCAGTGCGTAGAGCTTGTATGGGTAAGACCTATTGTCAATTATGCTCCATTACAATTTCCTATTTGCAATGGGACCATGCTGATGGAGTGCAGAGCCTGCCTGGGCAAGATATATTGTCAATTATTCTCCACGAAAGTTTTCTATTTGCAATATGTCCATGCTGATGGAAAACTAGCTCATCAATTAGGATAAAGAGTTTATTGAAGAGTACCCGGATGCAAAAGGGATAGGAGAAGTAAATTCAAAAGAGAAACATGTAGAGGTAAAAGAGCCTCTTCTCATGAATTTAATGCATACAAAGGTGGCAGAGTGTAAATAGGTTGTAGATTCCAAGGTCTTGCAAGCAGAAGAAGAGGATGTACAAAGCCAAGGTAATCAACAAGCCATTGTGCATCAACAAGATGCCTATCTACACAAAAACACATGAAATATTTTGTAAACCACAAGTTTGGCTTAAGGGGGGAATTATTAGGGTAAGCCCACCTTGTTGTGGCACCACCATGGGAAATCCCTCTAGCCACCTAGAAAGGATAGATGGTGAAACATGGTCCAATAGCAGAGGATGAAACCTTTCTAGCCGATGATTGTAAAGCACTAACCTATATAGAGCCTACTTTCAATTAATTGATTGCACTTTGACTCTTATCAATGTTTCTATAATCTCTCTCTCTATGTTCTTGCTCTTGGTCTAACCCTAATCCCCATCTCTCTAATCCTAACCCTAACACCATGGTTAAGCTAAGGCTACACCCTCCATAGCCTAATGCTTAACCATTGGTGATCAGGGAGATCGCTTTTGCTACTAACCTCACAAGTGGTATCAGAGCCGACGGTTCACGCCTAAGCTTAGCTAACCTCCTTCTCTCTCCCTAATCACTAGCATCAATGATTAATCTTGGGCAAATTCTTGGCAATACCAATGAGCCACTACCCTTCTTCATTAATTGATTAATGATTAGCAACTTTCCAATAATTTGTGTGCGCGTAATTTTTCAATCAGTGTGCATAATTTGTGTTCATTTTCAACTTGTTTTGCAGCCCCATTGCTCTCATTGTTAGGAACCTTTGCCTTGTGAGACTTGTGTGTGTATAAAGGACACTCCAATGCCATTCCATAGAGCTTTCAAGCATCAAATTTGCCCATCATTTGGACATCTAATTGAGCCTCTCAAATCTCTCAGTTTTATGCCCTTTTTAGAGTTCTTAATCTCTACGTTTGATGCTTGTTAGCCCACCTAATTAATTATCCCATATTTAGGTGTGCCTTTCTTGCCCTTTCCAACTCAATTTATAAGTTATTTTCAATTAATCTTGCACATGCAAAGGTTATTGGTCTATTGGCAGCATAGGGTGTTAGTTTTGTGCTTGATTCTCAAGTGCACAATTTTTATGCATCACCGGACGGACACCAAGGGCCATAAAATTGGGCTTATAAGTGACATTTGGGTCCGACTGTTTGTCAATCAAGTTTGAGAAGGCATATCTACATCTATTGCCTTGCTTCACTTTGATGTTCCTTGCTCAGGCTAAGAGACACCTACAATTCATGCCCTTGCAGTTGCTATCATTACCATATGCTTCTGCTTTCTATGGTGCAACCAAAGAGTATCAATGCTAGAAAATGTGGAAAGCGAGATCAAGGGTGCTTACAAGTGTATGCCAAAATGTGATAGTAGCTATGAAGACCTAGTGCATGTAAGGGGGTTAATAACATTTATGATTTATGTGGCTATCCAAGACCAATGCAAGGATTTTATGCTTACAAGGAAATGCTTTTATGTGAAAAGCCTCTTAGAATATGCAAGGTAAGCTATGTAGTGAAGGCCATGTGGTTGACGATATAAAGGGAAAGTGGAGAAGGAAAAGGTCTTTTTGCACATTTAAGCATCTCACACACATATGCTAATTTTGCACCAGTTGAGAGATATTCAATTTTCTATACTCTGATTTTTTTTTTTGAGGCTATAGCTAGAACAGAGAAGGGGAGAGAGATCTCAGAGAGCCTTTGTTGTTTTATGCTCCACCATATCCCATCACTTGGGAAAGAAGCAAGCTTTGATTGCATTGTCTTTGATGTCATCTCCCCTATCCCTATTTATTTTCTCTTCTCTTGTGCAGCTGTGTCGATGTGTGTGGGCCCCTCAATCCAATTGGTGTGTGTGCAAAGAGAGAGAGAGAGAGAGAGAGAGAGAGAGAGAGAGAGAGAGAGAGAGAGAGAGAGAGAGAGAGAGAGAGAGAGAGAGAGAGAGAGAGAGAGAGAGAGAGAGAGAGAGAGAGAGAGAGAGAGAGAGAGAGAGAGAGAGAGAGAGAGAGAGAGAGAGATGTTATGTATGTCATTGAGAATTGGGAAGCAATTAAGTCTATTGGAATGCAGTAAGATATTGTTTTGTGTGTGATTTTGTGCTTGGTGCATGCAGACAAGTGTTTGTAGTGAAGTTTTGTTGTTTGATGTCTTCTTTTGAGAGGATTGGGGTGTTATAGTGACTCCACCTGAGCTATAGAAAGTAATATGTGTGTGTTGTTGGGTGTGCTTTCTCTTTTCCCCCTTCCAACATGCCCTACAATCATCTTCAATATGATCATTTCTATTGTAGTAAGAAGAATGGTTGCTAGGAAATATGAGACAAAAGAATCTACCACTACGACAATCACCTCCATGGCTTACTCATGGAAATGGATGTCTTCGAACATAAAAATCCCGTTCCAACTATTGTGATGCAGACTTCTCTTGTGAAACCATAACTGCATCGTGACTATCATTACGCCATTCTCGATGTTGAGAGTATTCAATTAAAAAGATGCATGTTTTGATTGAAATCCAAACCGTCCTTGTTTGAAAGAATTGTAATAATGTTTTCATAAGAAGAATCCTTTACTATAATAAAAAGTAGTGTAATTAGCTGCTTTTGTGGAACAGGATCACTGGCAATGGCAAGTGGATTACTAATAGATTAAAAGACTCAATATGTCTAGTCATAGTAGCACCATTTGCATATTGTAAATCGGTAAGCAAACCTCTCAAATAAAGTATTCCTATAATAGACTTCGTCTCAAAATTTCCTAGAATTCCCCAAATGCCATGGGAAGTAGAAATTTTATATACATCAATAAAAAGAGAATCACTAAGTGCAAAAATAACGTATTGATGATGAGCTGCTTTATCACATCGTTGCCAATCCATATAATCAGTATGCCACTCTTCAGAGACAAGTCCTTTAGTGATAAGAATATTGTAACAATTATCATTCGGATGAACAATTTGAGATAGGCATACATAACTTTCCAAGAACAACATTTGAGAGTTCAACGCCTTCATAAATTTAACATCACAAGAATAGTCATAATTATATTTGCCGGTTTTGTGAGAAGATGCTCAAGATAAGATCACAAAATCTCCACACCAAATACGATCTAGGCTGCAAGAAACAAGAGACATCAACTAAGGATGAGAGAGAAGTATCACACTCGTACTGTGCCAAAGTGGGTAGGAAAAGATGCTTGACAAAAGATCAAAGAGAACGTGACAACACGATGCCTAAAAGGGAGGTAAAAAGAGACTTAATTAATCAAAGACAAAATAGAGATAAGATTGGTGGCCACACTATGCACTATAAAATGCTAATTTTTTTGCAAAACTATTGATGCTAAAAACAGAAAAACAACACCGGATGCTTTATGAAGACAAAACCTGTGTCAAGTCCAATTGTATTCAAAATAGCATAACTTACAGTTACAAATTTTGTTTTCTACAAACTAGGACTCAAATCAAAGAGCGTGAGAATTTGATGAAGTTTTGATCAAAGCACAATCCAATTGTCTAAATTTTGAGCAAAGACCCTTAAAAATTGATCCAAAGTTGAGATCTCAAAATACAAATCAATAAATAAATATAATCAAAACTTAATTACGTTGATCAACAATAAACATGACTTAGAACACTAATTACATTTCTCTTAAGAAAAACCAATTACTATTAACAAGAATCTCTTCTCAAATTAAAGTTTGCAACAATTGCAAATCTAGCAAACAGACTCTGTTCCTTCACCATGAATTGCATCAATGTGTGATTGTTACCGCTCTGATACCATTGTGAGAGAGAGAGAGAGAGAGAGAGAGAGAGAGAGAGAGAGAGAGAGAGAGAGAGAGAGAGAGAGAGAGAGAGAGAGACGAAGAGAGACACACCATGTACGCTTCTAAAGACTGACTCATATCGAGGACAAGTTACATATATATAGATCATACCAAGTTAGAGAGAGTGATCCACATATAGCTCCAACAAAAAGTACATCTACCTTAGGGACAATAGAGAAAATCCACAAAACAACCCTCATTACTTGATTGAATAGAGCCATCATTGGCCTTCTCAGAAACATAATAGTAATATATCTCTATATGCTTGGTCAAGACATGAAAAATTGGGTTCCTTGCAATGATTAAATAACTATGGTTGTTCGAGTAGACCGTGGTTGTTTGTTGTAGCAAGCCAATCTCCAAAATTAGCATCCTTAGCCAAATTGACTCACATGAAACATTTCAAGTGTCCCTATACTCCACCTTTGTTGATGAGATAAGGCAATTGTAGGATATTTCTTATTGCTCCATGAAACTACTCCTGAGCCCAAAGAAAAGGTGTAACCAGTCATTGACCATCCATCTATCTCCACCCTAGTCTGAATAATTCCATCCTCAAAGAATGATCTAGGAGGCCATACCTCCAACCACAAGAAAAATGCCTAACAACTTTGACTGCTTCAAATATTGTAGTGTTTAAAGAGCTTGCTCCATATGTGACTTGGTGGGTCTCTATATGTGACTTGGTGGGTCTCTACATGAAAGAGTTGAGAAGTCCCATCGAGGAACCAAAATCAAGTCGTGTTTGAAACCCAATAAGAGAACCAATTAGCTTTTGATACTCTATGGTATCTCTTGCACATGAGGCTATATATATATTTTTTGATGTTTCTAACCGTGCAGACAAGAATGAGGGAGGCAGGGAACATGTTGATGGGAAAGTGTGTGTGTGAGGTGGTGGAGTTTGTTGTGGCAAGGCTTAATAAGGTAGCAAGACAAGCAAGGGCGTGGGGTAAATGGGCCATGGAATCTCGGTGTGTGCGTCAAATCACTCAAGCGCTAATGATGCTGAGTTTATGGACTGCATGGGGTGGCCAGGCTAAACTGAGATGAGGGGTTTGGAGCATGTGATGTGCAACTTTGGTGGGTCAAGAGAAGCCCAAATAGGGCAGTCATTTATTGGTGAAATAGCAAATAGATCTAGGCCAGGGAAAGTGGCTAACGAAAGTGGATTTAATCTGCACCAATAATTGGAGCAGCACCGGAAGGTTTGCAAGCGCGTGTGTTATGGGCCAGTGCAGCAAGGGGTCCACGAGAGTTACAGGACTGGCTTGGCAGCATGAAATGGGGAGAGAAAGTAGGAGAGCACCAAACTTGGCCTCAGTTGGTACCTTGTGTGGTGATTAGCCACAAGCATATGTCCACGAATGCCCTTTCTCAGGATGTGTAATTGCTAGCGCCAAATAGGGTGTGTGTGTGTGTTTTTTCTTTTGCAAGTGGAATACAAGAGAGAGGGAATGTATGGAGAAGGGAGAGTGATCATGAATGTGTATGTTTGTAACAAGATCGATCACATTTGTTTAGCAATCAAGTGAACCTCAATGCAAATTGTATGGACATAACCATTCAAATTTCAAGTATCAACATTACTTTCAACTTTTATTGGTCATACATTTATGATAAACACATGAAACAAATCAATTGTGTATTAGCAATGCATGTTCACGTTGGTTTTAAGTCTTCTATCCGCATCCCAAAACACTCAAAGTTAAGTTCAATCCCTCAATTGGTTACAAGCTCATAAAAATATCCACACTTTTGTCCCAATTGAGCGTTTATAATCCTTCAAGTCATGTGATAAAGCACCAATAAGAATTTGGTCCATCATTGATTAAAGTGGGTGAACAATTTGAAATTAATGCATATCATATATTATTGAGTATTGCAATCACACAACACATGATATTCCAATTCTCTCATTTCCATAACCAAAATTTAAATCATTGTAAGGCTAACTAAGCTTATTATGGCTTTTTGCAATCGATCATGGCATTTGTAAATGCACAAATCATCAAAATTCTTACCATATCCTCCAATCGCATTGGCATACATGACAATGGTAATACATGAATACATCCTCAATTTTGTGGAAATGAGTTATCCAAAGTAAAATCAATCATACACACGCCAATCTTTTAGGTCTTCTAACCATCATAACTAGAACCCAAGACCAATTATTCATCCCCATTTGGATACCAAATTCCATTGAGTAGGCACACACACCCAAATTTAGACCAAAATCATATGCACAAAATCCATCAATTCCATGTTGCAATGCTCAAATTTCAAGCTCGATCAAGCATAAACAAATGCATGCATGCTCAATTTCTCAAAATTAATCTTAATTTTCCCTAATCAAGCAATGTGCACACTCCAAGATTAAGCACACAAATCCAAATTTTGCTCACTTGGAAATGCAATTAGGCCCATCCCTTATTCCTCAATCAAAAAGCATTTGGGTGCTCCAATTTGTTGGGTTCAAGCCCTTTTCGGTACCTGTGGGAATCACTTCATAAGGCATGCAATTAGAAGATCCAATTTGCATGGCCAAACCCTTTTTATATGTAAGGTTTTTTACAAAGTAATCATAACAAAAAATAGCGTTGCTTGCAGTGTCGACTCTCTCTCTCTCTCTCTCTCTCTCTCTCTCTCTCTCTCTCTCTCTCTCCCCTCTATAGCCTCCTCGCCATGGCACCTCACCATTGGCATCCTCCATAGCTTTGCAACTCAACACTGGTATCAGAGCGTGTATGCATTGCTGGGACCACCTCCCAAGATGCTGTGGGTAGGGGCATCGACACAAGCGATAGTTGTTCCTAGGCAGTGCCACATGCAGGTAGACTGAGCCACAAGTGGGCCAAAGCAAGGAGACCTTGGTGCTGGCAAGGTAAGGCGAGCCCACGCTTGCATCTTGAAATGCTGTAGAGCTTGCCCCAGGCAAGGCAACTGTTCTTCAAGCGCTAGGTCAAGGCCTCTCAAGACGCAGGCAACTACGGGAAGTTCACTGCGTGGATTACAAGCATCTCAAGATGTTGTGTGATTCTAGGCGGGAAGCATCAAGACTGTTGATCCCGATTGCATATTGAAATGTAGGCCCACAGCCCCCCCTAGTTTGGTGGCAATAGCAGTGAATGACCAAGCTTTTCAAAACGCCTTCTAAGGAAATTTTTGTAGCATATCAAAATGCCGTCTGTAGGTAGCAGCCACTTGGGAATTTTGCATGCATTTCAAAAACCTATGTAGAGTAGAGGATTCTTCACAAAAGACTCACTACAAAGAAGCTTACAAACTTATCAATGCTCTACACCGACAATAACTGGCAATGGTAAAGACAAAGCAGTCAAGAAATACATATATGCAGATCAATTTGAGATATTTTTGACCAATTAAAGGTGATAACTTGAAGAACCCAAATGTTTTAAATATCATGGTTATTTTGCATATCAATTTAAACAAAGCACCTCTCTCAGATACGTATGTCATATACATCAATTTAGTGGCTTTTCTTGTTAATTGAATATAGCTAGCAATAAATCTAGTGAAGATTCTTTCAACTATTTGCTTCAAGCACTCGGCATACCAACAGATGCAACACATGAAGATGTGCTTCGAGACTGCAGTACAAGCTTTCACAAAATATTTTACCAGTTTAGTATCATAGATTTGTCATTTTTTGTCTATTGTCAAAACAATCATACAAAGCTTTGTGTTAGCCTTTAATTTGTCAGTTATTTCCATGAATTCAAACTTTGTACAGGTTATAGACACTGCCACAAAAATCAAGTGGTAAGACCTCCCAAAAGTATAAATGTTCTCAGCCCATTTTTGCTGCAATTCTCATGAGGTTACTGGGTACACCTTAAACCCAAGGGTTGGCAGTAAACCAAAAACTCCATTAGTAGCTAATTTTTGACGATACCCTGTCTGTTCAAGGGGGGGTTTACTACCATATCACCAGGTTATGGATACACCAGAAATCCTTGGTTGTGAGAGAACCTAAAACTCACGGTTCACGAGTACACCAAAAACTCGAGGTATTATGAGAGTGGTATGTCTAGTTCGGGCTTGAGGGGGGGATTGTTGGGTTCAAGCCCTTTTCAATACCCGTGGGAATCGCCTCATAAGGCATGCAATTAGGAGAGCCAATTTGCATGGTCAAATCATTTTTATATGTAAGTTTTTTACAAAGTAATCATAACAAAAAATAGTGTTGCTTTGATTTTCCTTGCAGTGTCGACTCTCCTTCCTCTCTCTTTCTCTCTCTCTCTCTCTCTCTCTCTCTCTCTCTCTCTCGTTTCTCTGCAGCCTCCTTGCCATGGCACCTCACCGTCGGCATCCTCCATAGCTATGCAACTCAACACAATTGACCATCAATCATTAAATCATGTGGTCTTCAATTGGGCACATACACAAATTTTGCCCAAATTTTTGGTAATTAGGCTTATCCAATGATTGAATTAGCCTAACATACACATCACTTACATGATTGCATTTTCATATATCATCAATTTTTTCAATTTCTCTTCATGCACACACTCAAGATTAGGTGCACAAACACTTGAATTTTATCGCAATTTTTTCTCTCTTTGGTGCATTACACACACAATGATCTTTATGCACATCATGAATTCTTGTTGAGAATTAAGCTTTATCTTGACATACACAAGGTTCATTAGTCAAAATTGACCATTAATTTCATTCCAAGTGAATCAAATTAGGTGCTAGGTGTAGGCAATTGATTTACACACCTAATTTTAACAAGCGATTAGCACACAATTAACCACCTTAATCAATCAAGAATTGAAATGAGCAAGTGAGTGCACTTACATCGTAATCACACTCCAAACTATTCCTTTGCTCCATGCAAAGATGCATCATTGCACACACAAGTGTGTGCACCACCAAATCGTCTCACAAATTGACCAATGTAGGTAAAAAATCAAACACTCAAATCATCAAATTAGGCACAAATTAGCATAGTTAACTTGATGGTGATTCCACCTGTTATAAAGGGATCAAACATACATTACAAATCAAATGTTGGCGGTTAGGTTAGCGAAGTTAGTAAAAAATTAGTAAAAATTAGCATGAAATTAGTACAATTAGCATGGAAATAAAGCAAAATTAGTAAGAATTTAGTGAAATTGGGAATGGAATTGGGAGCTTTGAGGTATTAATAACTCAAAAATTAGCTTCAAATACTTGCACAATAATCAAATTAAGCCAAAGTTGAGTTACACACACTCAAAACCAATGAAATGAGTGGTGAGATTACTCTATTCTTAACATCCATTACTCACTAGCTTAGGTTATCGATCCTCAACAACAACAGCAAATGTTGGAGGTCGTCATAGCATCACCTAATCACAACCCAAGACCAACAAAATTATCAATTGGTGGATCGGAGGTTTGAGCATCATTGGATGTATTGAATGAGAGGATTCAAGAGAATGCTCTTCCAATGCAATAGAGATTAGCTATGAATCACTAACTCTAATCACACCATAATCATAAATCAAGCATCACCTCTACACATTGGATTGAGCATCATTGGATGTATTGAATGAGAGGATTCAAGAGAATGCTCTTCCAATGCAATATTGAATGAGAGGATTCAAGAGAATGCTCTTCCAATGCAATAGAGATTAGCTATGAATCACTAACTCTAATCACACCATAATCATAAATCAAGCATCACCTCTACACATTAAGCCCACCAAAGTCCAACTTGCCATAGAATTGAATCTCAAAGTACTCTCTTGACAAGCACACACTAATTGCATTGGTTTTGGTCTCTCTAATCACCACATGCCAATCAGGGTACTTAATCAAAATCTACACACACAAGGGTGAATGGTGCTTGAGTCTCATTAAACCCATCCACACATGAGCAAACAATAAAGAACATACTCTAATCACAAGATAAAGAACCGACTTAATCAACTTAATTAGAGATTTTAGATATCACAAATTGAGTATTCATAGAATGATAGGAGTGGTCAATAAGCAAGAAGTTATCACCACACACTCAAATCTAGAATAATGAGAAGGTGAAAGTACTTCATGGCATAATGGAATATAGAAGAATTAATACTAATGAAGAAAGTAAAGATAAGATGAATCAAGAAGTACTTCTCTAATTACAAAGGATTATCACTAGTCTTTTAATCATGGGCATTAAGTTAAGCTCAAAGGCTAATCCATCCAAGTCCCCTCAAGAGAGAGCTCTCAAGAACGACTACTCAAGAATGAAGCCTCATTGCATAAGAGGGCTTCTTATAAAGGCATGAACCACAAGCCTTTCTATTATGGGATTAAGTTGAGCCCTCTAGCATATACAATTTGAAACTCCCAGATGAGCCCAAGACCTTATACAATGTGAATAGGAAATATTGTGCACATCCATAGCATGTCCCTAGCTTGGTGCATAATTGGTGTAGCATGAGCTAGCCGCTAACATCACATTTTAGGCATTTGACTTTTGCCAGTTTACTGCATTTGCAAAAATCTGATATGGTTGCTTCTTCGCCACCTCTTAAAGCACATGTGAAGCATGTTTATGAGGGCTGTATTTTGGGTAAGATGTAGCATTCAAAGTTTCCAAAGGATGGGCTAGTTAGGTCTACATGTAGATTGCAACTTATGCATAGTGATGTTTGTGGACCCATGCAAACTCCATCCTTGGGAAATTACCTTTACTTCATGATTTTCATTGATGATTACTCTAGACAGGCATGGGTATACCTGCTTAAATCTAAGTTTGAAGTGTTTATGTGCTTCAAGCAATTTTTGGCTATGAATGAAAATGTCTCTAAATGTACTATGAGCACCCTCCATTTAGATCAAGGGCTTAGGGTTTAGGGTTTATATATCTCATGAGTTGAATGCATTTTTGACTAGTCATGGGATAAAACACCAATGTATAGTGCCATATACACCTCAAAAAAATGGTGATGTTGAAAGGAAAAGCAGTCTGCTTATGAAAATGGCACTATGTATGGTCAAGAGTCAAGCTTTGCCTTTTTTTTTTTGGTTTGAAGCTATCATGTGTACTACTTACGTACTCAAGAGGTGTCGTATGAAAGATTTGCAGTTTATGACTCCTTATGAAGCATGGCATGATAAGAAGCCATGTATTGATCACATGCATGTTTTTGGTTGTTTAACTTATGCCTTTGGTGCCACAAACACAGCGTAGAGAATTGGATAATAAGGCTATTAAATGCATTTTTGTTGGTTATAATATTGAAAGCAAAGGTTACAGGTTGTACCGCCCACAAACAAAACATATCTTGGTTTCAAGAGATGTTGTGTTTGTGGAAGATTTTGCTCGTGCCTTGTTGTCATGTACTAGAGACAGTAATGTAAGCTCACAAGACATTTATGATAGTTTGTTGCCTCTTTTTAGTGGTGGAAACTTAAATGTAAATTCCAATGAGGAAAATGTACAATCTATGGGGGTTTCAAAAAATGCTATGGATCAGCCTATTTTTGATGCAGATGCACATGATGTGGAGAGATCTGAGAATGAGCATGCTAGAGGTATGCAAAAATGGCTGGTGCATACTTTGCATGATAGTAAATTGGATGCACCTTTGTCTAATTGTACTCGCTCAGGTTCTTGCCATGCATCTTATATGAGATTGTTATGTGTTGGATGCTTCTAGTTTATGTGATGTTGAGGAACCTCTATCTTTTGATGAAGCACATAATTCAAAAAATTGGATGGCTACCATGAAATCAGATATGATGCACTTATATAAAACGACACATGGAATTTATGTGATTTGCCTCTCGACAATAAAGGCCATTGATACAAAGTGGGTTTACGTAAGCCGAATGGTGAAATTTATTGCTATAAGGCTCGACTTGTTGCACAAATTATGCATAACAAAAAGGCATAGATTATGAAGAGACTTTTGCTTCCACTTTTTGTATGACTATTGTGCATTTTCTATGTGCATTGACAACTCATTTTGGATGGGATGTACATCAATCAGATATTTTTACTAATTCCTTAAATGGTGACATATTTGAGGAAGTCTATGTAATGCAGCCTCATGGTTTTGTCATTAAAGGGCAAGAAGATAAAGTGTGCAAATGTAAGAAAGATTTATATGGGTTGAAGCAATCTTGTCGTACTTGGTATGACAAAGTTGACACTCATTTTGTTAAACGAGGATTTTGTAACAATCCAACAGAAAGAACTTCGTATGTAAAGCATGAGGTTGATGTACTTCTCATTGTTGTCCTATATGTGGATGATTTGTAGATCACTAGACCGAATGAGACACATATTCTTGAGTTTAAGGCATACAGTTTAAGTTGTGTGATGGTGGTATTGCCTTGTATCAAACAAGTTACATAGAGACATTGCTATGAAAGTTTGAACTTGAGGACTACAAAACTATTGCTACTCCCATGGAAACAAGTTTGAAATTGAGTCTTCATGATGCTCGTGATCCTGCCGATGTCACTCTTTACCAAACTATCCTTGGATACCTTATTTATGTATGAAACACGAGGCTTGATATTCAGTTTGCAGTCTCATTGGTTAGCAGATTTATGCATGGCCCAAGGTGTAAACATTGGCAGGCAAACAAGAGGATTTTTTTGCTACTTGAGTGGTACTTTGCATCTTGGGCTATTTTATCCCAAAGGGGGATCATTGCCACCAGATTTACATGATTTTTTAGACTTCAATTGGGCTGGTTGTTTTGGCATGCAAGCATCAACAAGTGGTTTTTGTTTCAAGCTTGGCAGTTCATGCATGTCATGGTTGAGCAAGAAGCAAGGTATTATGGCCACTTACAGTTGTGAGGCTGAGTATAGGGCAGTCTTCACAACTATGGTTGAGTGTGTATGGCTTAGATGCCTTATGGTTTATTTGGGTGTTGGATAGAGCACTTCCAACATCATCTAAACTGATAGTCAGAGCACATGGACAATTGCGAGGAGCCTAGATATTCATTCTCCCACAAATCACATTGAGGTGCATCATCAGTATGTCAAGGAGAGACTCTTAGCAAGAGAGATTAGCTTGGCTTATGTGCCAATGTAGGACAACCTTGCAGATCTATTCACAAAGGCATTGCCTCATGAGAAGTTGAAGCTTTCCGCTCTCGTGCAGCTCCGCTTCCATGATGGAAAAATTATGGGAAGGATGCACATTGTGATTGATTGAAGTCTACTTGATTATTTATCAGTGATCAGGGCATGATAACATGCAAGGTTTGATGCTAAATGTATGCCAGGTGCCGCTTTAAAGGGCCAATAGATGCTTTAATGTTTTTAAAAATAAGTATGCTTAAAGTGAGCATATATGGGAGATTATGATCTAGAACTGCAGTGCTTGAAGTGCTCTACAGACTTATCTTTACGGCTCGTCGATTGGAGCTACGGTGAAGAAGTTATGGCAGTTTGAAGTTTGAGTCAATTGCAAATCCGTACTTGATTGGGCAACTATAGCTAAGGGGACAAAAATGAAGTGAATGCACATGCTTGAAGTGCTCACTTTGTGGAGCGCATCAGTCTTTTCAGATTAGCAGTCGGAGTTACGGTTACCAAGTTATCGCCATATTAAATTTCACCGGGGCCGGTTCTGTACCACCCTGGTCGTGTCGGTCAGTTCTTCATCTGGGAACTTTTGAGCTTCAGCCAGGTTTTGGCAAATGGAATCTTGTTCGAAATTTCATCTCTTGCAGTGCATTGTTAACTAGTGCTTCAATTGAATTGTATTTCATGACCCGCTTATGAAGATATGAGTGATGTGCTTAGCAGTGCCTTGGATGATAAATATGCTAAGTGGATTAAGCTTGAGAAGCATTAAAATGCTTGAAGAACATTGATTGGGTGATATGCCGTGCTTAGCAATGCCTTGACTGTTATGCATGTTCAATGTGGTGCCCAAGTGTGGTGCCCAAGCGCCCAAAGGGCCACCCAAATACCAAATGCGGTGCCGTTACTAAAGCACAAAAATCTCTTGACGAGCTCATTGTCCAAAATGACGTCTCATGGAGTATATTGATTGCTCAAAATGTATGTCAAATGTGGTGCCCTCACAAGGGCTATGGCCGCTCAAGAAAAAGGGCCACACGGGAGCAATGGCCACCCACTTGTAAAGGGAAGAAAGGACGCCCACTTTGTAAATTAAAAGGGCTTTAGTGTGTAAAAAAAAGAAAAACAAGGAGATGGCATTCAGACAAGGATCAAAGGCGCAGGAAGAGGAAGAGAAGTTTGCACAGGCCGTAGGAGGAGTTGATTGACGTCGAGCAAGAAATACATATTTGTCCAGCATGGCGAGGCGACCCCATTCGGCATCACTTCTGGTGGATTTCATCTAGCTTTGGAGCCCCCGCCTGCCACGTCATCAATAATGCTTTCCTGCACCATGTCAGTCACGGCGTCGTGATTGCGTGGTGGGGCCGGATTTTGGGAGGGTATAGAGGGAGACATAAGGAATGAGAAGGAAGGAGGGTTTTTTTCCTTCATGCTCTCTCTCTAAAGTGATGACAAGGAGGGGAATAGGGAATTGGAGGAAGCAAGTGAAGGGAAGAAGGCACGGCTCTCTCTCTCTCTCGTGCTTAAGAAGCAAAGAAAGGCAAGGAGAAGCGGGGATTCAACGAGAGTGGCAGGAGGGAGGTCTCTTGAGCTCGCAACGAAGGGATATCTCTCGCTCTCTCTCTCTCTCGTCCTCAGTGAGCAAGGAAGCAAGGGAGAGGAGGAGCATAAATGAGGGAGAAGAGTATCGTGAGGAAGCGGAGAGGATATTGGAGGCATACAAAAATTCTCTCTCTCGTTCTCGAACAAAATCAAGAGGAGGCTATTTGGAGGGAAGAAAAGAGGAGGTTTTTTCTCTCTTGCTCTGGGAACAAAGCAAAAAGAGGAAATCTCTCGTGCTCTCGATTAAGAGGAGAAGAGGACTCAATATTTCTCTTTGGTGAGGGCTTTAAGACTCTCTCTTGACTTTGGTGGGCAAGAATAGATAATATTTGTGGGCGAAGAGCAATCAGAGCTCGAATTTTGGCAATGCAAGGCAAGAAGGAAGGATCTCAAGGAGAGCTATCAGGACGAGATTAGACAAGGAGAGAATGCCACATAGAGATAGTTTGCAAAACAATTTACAATAATTGAAGTATGATGATTGACACAATGAACTTAAATTAAATTTTGCAGAATCCAAGGGTAGTTGAAGCAGAAAAAGTGACAAGAGGGATTTTCCATCACCGTCATCAGCTAAAGATTGATTAATCTCCTGTTAAGCCCGAGTGTCATTAACGGCCCGATTATTCCTATAAAACGGGATCTTAAACTCCTAGTTAGTAGATGATCCAAGTGACGGTGCTGTTAATAGCCCGCCTTGGCTAAGGAGAATTAAGTTGTATTCAAAGCATTATTCGATTAATTGATGATCATGATGATTACCAGATCTTTTAGTGTCTGCTATTCTCTCTTTTTCACACCTCCCATAGCCAGAGGCCCAGCGCATGTTTCGAACACATATCCCCCAACATCTTTGGTGAACCTGACGTAAAACGAACTGGGGTGGGAGGTACGGATGGAGAATTTGGAGCAGATGATGAAGTTGATTGTAGAGTTAAGTGCAAATGGTTTTGATGATAAGTCAACAGTTCCAGATTTTTCAAAGATGCTTCAATTGGTTCAAGGATCTCTACTTGAAATGGAGGTAATGAAGAAGAAAAATCAAATGGATGAAGTTTTGGATGCAGCTTTAGATGCGGTATACGACGAGAGGCAAGTCTTCGAAGGTTATGATCCAGCGGGCTACCTCTAATGATTTAGAAGGGGAGCAAACCTCTTCTCTATCAAGAATTTGTGACATATGGCTCACACTATGGAAGAATGATCATGAACTTGATGATGCTGATTCAGAGGGGGTGCATAGTGAAGTGCAATCTCTTGATGTTGAATATGATTGTTTCATTTTTCCGATGATGCAGACAGGGTAGTAGATGAAATTTTCAATGTGCATGTTGAACTTTGTGTTACAGAAGTGCAAAGTTATTTGGATGAGGGTGAAAGACTTGAAGAGCAGTTTACAATAGCAGACATATTTAGTATGCATGTTATATGTGGAAATCATAGTTTACAACAGCCTGAGATGTGTAAGATGGAGGAACCTTTTGAAGAGATGGACCTAGACCTTATGTGCTTATTGGACGAAGCTTTGGAAGGGTTCTCAAATACAGATGCTAAGGATGTCAATCAATCTAGATTCATGCATGAGCAAGTTTGTTTAGATGCCGCTGATGGTGACCTTATGTAGTTGTTGGATGACGCTCTACTTGATTTTGAGCCTCTCCAAGGTAGAGAATTGTTTTTGGATGCATCTTGCGAGCCTAATGAAGAGATTTTTTCCAAAGACTTGATGTATCTAGATATGCATAATGGGAATTCCAATACTAGTGAGAGTGAAGGTGCACTACCAATGTTTTTACATGTGATTGATGATCGACAATTGGATGAGCCAATTGCACATACGGCTAGTGATACTGATGCTATATGGAATTTGATATTACGCTATGATGTAGGAGATTTTGAGCTAGCTTTTGACCCAGGAGGTGACAGATATATGCATGGTCTGGGGAAATTGATTTATATGCCATATAATCCAGACGGTTTTCATGAAGATTTGTGGGTTAATTTATGTTTATGCTCCACTGATTGGAAATTCTTGTGTTTTCTCTATGATCCTGGAGGATGATGCAAATTTTTTAAAGGAATGCTTATAGTGGGGCAAATGATTGGTTTCCCGTTTGATCCTGGGGGCTACTAAAGTGCAAAGTTGCAGATTTGAAGAGTATCAGTTATCTATTGTAGCAGGTTTCATAGTAAAAGGTTTTGTTTCCTAGATCTAAGTTAAGTGAGAAGAGTTTTGGTTATGCATTTAATAAGATTACATGGCTAGCTTCCAATTGACTTATTTGAATAATTGATGAAGTATCTTCACATCTTTTAAGTTGGTTCTACTACCAAAACTTGAAGTAACGGACTTGACGACCATTCCGTGTGCAGACAGAGTAAGGCATACTTGATCTTGATAGGGTTCCATTTGCATCATTAACTGGGGCACTTGAGTCTGACGGGGTTCACTAAAAAGGTTTTCTATAATTGAATGCTTTGGAGATACGGCAAATACGGTTCAAAGATTTTTGATGGAAAGCTACCCAATGCTTAAGCTAGAACATTGATGATAGGGTATAAGACTTGTTTTATTTTTCATATGTTTACCAGTTACGTGAGTCTGATGATGGCAAAGAGCTTAAGGTACCTATAGCAAATGTAGATTGAAGTGCAGTTGGCACAGACCAGAGGCTGTGCATGTTCAGAGGGTGTGGATGTCGTGCAACTCCGCTTCCATGATGGAAAAATTATCAGAAGGATGCACATTGTGCTTGATTGAAGTGTACTTAATTATTTATAAGTGATCAAGGCATGATAACATGCAAGGTTTGATGCTAAATGTATGCCAGATGCGTCTTTAAAGGGCCAATAGATGCCTTAATGCTGCTAAAAAGGAGTATGTTTAAAGTGAGTATAGATGGGATATTATGATCTAGAACTGCAATGCTTGAAGTGCTCTACTGGCCTGTCTTTATGGATTGTCGATTGGAGCTATGGTGAAGAAGTTATGGCAGTTTGAAGTTTGAGTCAATTGCAGATCTGTACCGAATTGGGCATCTGCAAGCTAAGGGGACAAAATTGAAGTGAAAACGGGAGCTTAAACTCCTAGTTAGTAGATGACCCAAGTGACGGTGTTGTTAACAGCCTGGCTTGGCTAAGGATTAAGTTGTACTCAAATCATTATTCAATTAATTAATGATCACGTGATTACCAGATCTTTTAGTGTCTGCTATTCTCTCTCTTTCACACCTCCCATAGCTAGAGGTCCGACGCACGTTTCAAACACATATCCCCCGACATATTTGGTGAACCTGATGTGAAATGAGCCAGGGTGGGAGGTACAGATGGAGAATCTAGAGCAGATGATAAAGTTGATTATAGAGTTAAATGAAAATGGTTTTGATGATAAGTCAATAGTTCCAAATTTTTCAAAGATGCTTCAATTGGATCAAGGATCTCTGCTTGACAATGGAGGCCATGAAGAAGAAAAATCAAATGGATGAAGCTTTCGATGCAACTTTAGATGTGGTATACAATGAAAGGCGCGTCTTTGATGGTTATGATCCAAAGGGCTACCTAGAGTGTTATGAGCTAGAAACCATGTTAAGAGGGATACCTGAAGAGTTAATGGTCAAATCCTTTCAACAGTTAGTGAGTTCAAATTTGAAGGAGCAGATTCAAGAGGTTACCAAAGCCTACAACGACGACTGTGTGAGATCCCCAAACCCGCCGACACCAAAAAGCGGGATGGGATCCTTGACAGGTCTCTAGGCCTAGTAAAATTTGAGTCCCTAAACAAGAAGAATCCAGGGAATTCACCCTTACCATTAATAATGGTTTAGGTTTATAGCCCTAGAAGTAGTCCTAGTCCTGTCTCGTAGTGGAAACATGACAACTTGTTGAATTAAAAAAAAAAATCCGGTCCTATAACTCCCATCATTCGGATTACGAATTCCTTAGCCTACATTTTTTTCCCCCTAACATATGTGAGGGCACAGCCGCTGGTGGACTCCTCTTCCAAGTGGAGAAGTTTCTAGACACTTTCAGTGCGCGGGAATGGATAGTTACCTGACTAATCAGGTCCACTCGTCCATGATTGACAACCTTAGTCAATCCACACTTACCAACCCGCACTCACACATGTTGCTTTGTTATTTAATTACTACCACATTCTTGTCACAATTAAAACAATGATTTCTTTTAACTTTCATAACTGAATTTCATTAAAACAACCCTTGAAAACAGTATTGAGAACATTCTTTTAGCAAACCGACATCTTTAGACTTAAGACAAGGTACTATCATTCTGGAGTAACTCTGACCAGTATTGGCTTGTCTCAAGACCACATATATAGGGGTGAAAAAATGGCACCCATTCTTTATTTATAAAAACCAGGGTGGAAAAATCCATCACCCATAGTTCGGGCGCCCATACGCTAACCGGTTGTCCATACAACCGGGCGGTTCCTCTAGGATAAACTCGATATCCTAAGTAATATCCACAAGCACAAACAAGCACGGGGTAAAGACTCCACGTGCATTGATGAAACCGATTCATCCATGGTGGAGTTGCCATCATTACTCATTACCTGGAGTAAAATATTCCAAGGAATCAGAGGTGTCTTGAGACAAGTTGTCTTAAGGATGATCAAACATTTCTTTCCTAGGTCAATCAGTCGTAGCCCAATCATTTCTTTCCTATTTACAACCATTGCTCGTTGGTTTCTTGGAAGTCACCTTCCCTTACGGCCAGTTAATCCTTCCTAGTCCTTACGTATGCAATGTTAATTTGTAAATGAACTTTAATCTAATTAAAGACTAAAGTGAACAAATGGAAATCCACCTGTCAGCCATTTGCTGCTGCGCTGGCACGTGCAGACTTTCCTCCGTAGGCCTATGACTAGGCCCAGTCTCATGGTCATGAGTTGCTCTATTTCTTTTGTTGATTGTATCCTCTTCATCGAAAAGAGTATTTTCTCTGGTTCTTTTTGGAGCCATATTGGCAGCCTTTATAAAAGGACTTAATTGATTAGATAATTAAATGAATAATCTCTTTTATTTCTTGTATCCAAAAATAAGGATTTTCAGAGTAAATAGGTATCCCTGTGAAATATTTGGATGAGATATATCTCTTGTAGCTTCCTGGTACTATTAGTAATCTCCCATAATTATCGTATAATTATTGGAGCTATTTTTCTAAATTTCCCCTTTACTTTATGTTCCAAAATACCCTATTTTGGTGTTAGTAAATTATGAGTTACCTATCTGCTAGTGGGATATTTAGATGGAGTTTGAGATGTTATATCTCTATACTTTTCTGGCTAAATCATAAAATTGATTTATAAATTTTCCTTCAAGATTTATGGTCTGATTTAGACAATATTGGGTGACGGTCATTTGTTATACTATTTATTTGAATTAAGGTAATTTTCTCAACCTTCAAAAGTTATTTGTGATCTTTGTTAACTATCAAGTATTTATATAAATTTACTTACTAATTTCCTTTCCCCAATTTATACACAAAATTGATTACTATTAGTTAAAATAATTAGCTAAACTAAATATTTGTGGTTAAAATTAATATCACGAGTTTCTTAAGATGTGCTTTACCTTTGTTAATTATCTCAAAGATTTTTAGTTTGATTTTCTATTTTCCCCTTTTAATTTTCTCTTAAAAATAGTGTTTTTCTACTGAGATAATTAGGTAAAATAATTATCTGAGGTTAACATAATTATCACAAGTTTTCTAAGATGTTTTTTACCTCTAATAATTATCTCAAAGATTTTTGAATTAATTTGCTATTTTTCCCTTTTTATTTACACTTAAAAATAGTGTTTTTCGATTGAGATAATTAGTTAAACTAATTATCTGTAGTTAAGATAATTTTCATGGGTTTCTTAAGATGTATTTTTACCTTTGATAATTATATCAAATCTTTTTGGATTAGCTTGTTATTTTTCCCCTTTTATTTTCTCTTAAATATTATTTTTCTACTAGGAAAATTAGTTAAACTAATAATCTAAGGTTAAAATAATTATCATGGGTTTGTTAAGATGTGTTTTACCTCTGATAACTATTTCAAAGCTTTTTAGATTAATTTGGTTATTTTTTTTCTTTACTTTTCTCTTTAAAACAGTATAATTTTGCTTAAATAATTACAAAATTATTCAAAATATCAAAAGATAATTTTTCTAATATATTAACAATCTAACATAGCTCTAATAGTTATCGCATCTTAATCTAAAATTATTTGGTATAATTATCATTAATGTATGATTAAAATGAGTAATTTTAGTCTTAATATAATATAAGAATTAACTAGATTAGTATCCCTAAGCTTAATCTCAATAATCAGTAGAGAATTTAGAATTAGGAGATAATTTTAGAGTATAAATAGATTTAATCTTCTTAATTAATTGAATTAATTAGGAAAATGTAAATAGATTAATATAGTTCTACTAATTAAAAAGGGTTAGTGCTAATTGTCGTTGATTAACCAACTAGAGCTTTGCTCTCTAGTGATTTCTGAGTAGAGATCCCTCTAGATGAGAGAGAATTTGCCAAGGCTTCGAGTCTAATTTTTTGCGGAGAAGGGGGATCTATTTATAGCTTTTCAGGGCCCCTGGGCTGTTTTTGGTAGGTCTTGGCACCTCAAGCAGGCCCCCAGCTTCCAACTAGCGCCACCTGCTGCTAAATTTGTCTTAGGTAGGTTCATCACAGGCCCCCCAGCTTCCAGAATCGTTTTTTGCTATTTTTCTTGACTTTTAATGATTAAACTTGGAAATATCTGCAATTTCTAGAACCTTAGGATAAAAAGTCTTTAGTAGTAATAATTACTGAAACCTTTCAATTTTACTTAACTAATTAAATTCATAATGTAACCTTTTAGAGCCCGTAACTTTTCCAGATTTTATTGGAATTCGGTTCTGAAAAATTCTAACCATAGTAAAGCTCTGGTTATGGTTTCAAAAATACCAATATTTGCCATAGTTGGATCATTCTATAGTGTTTTCTTAACAACCAAGTTAATTCTCTCAGGCTTTGTACAATTTCTAAGGTTTCAGAAACTGGAAACCTTACAATCACCCCAACTTAAGGAATTGAGATATCCTCATCTCAACCAAATTTGTGAGAAGTGATACTTCATCCTCACATGTGGCGTCTTCCGGGGGGTAGTCCTTCCATTTTACTAAATGTTCTCTGATTACTCTGTTTTGCAGACTTCTTTCCATAGTATCGAGAATACAATCTGGTTGGAGTTCAATCATTCCTTGCTTCTACATCACAATCTGTTCGTCATCTAGAGTGTGATTGGGGTTTGGAATATAGGGTTTTAGAAGACTGATATGGAATACATTATGGACCTTCACGTGTTCAGGTAGCTTTAATTTGTAATCTTGATCACTGATTACTTTTATCACTTTATAAGGTCCATAATACCTGGGCCTTAGTTTTTTGAATTTTCCCAATGATAATTTGCTTCTCTTTGGCCGTACCCTAAGGAATACTTTATCCCCTTATTTGACAAACCGATCAGACCGTTTTTTATCAGCATAATGTTTTTGGCAGTTCTTAGCTGCTTGAATGTCCTATCATATGGCTTTGGTTTGGACATCCATCTCCTCAATATTTGTTTTGAAGCTTCTACTCTTGTAGTAGGGTCAAAAAAGTTTAGGGGTGATATATATTCATGCCCATAAAGTGCATTCAACGGTGACATCCCAATGCTTTTATGGAATGAGGAATTATAGGCGAATTCCACCAGCAGAAGAAATTGTATCTATTTTCGGGGTTCTCTACTACAGTAGGTTCTAAGGATGTCTTCAATAACTTGATTCAATCTTTCCATCTGGCCATCCATTTGAGGGTGATAGGTTGTACTGAAACATAGCTGGGTACCTAAGGATTCAAATAAAGCTTTTCCAAATTTTAAAGTAAATTTTGCATCCCTGTCAAAGACTATTCTCTTAGGAATCCTGTGTAATCTAAAGATCTCTTTGATAAATAAACGGCTTATGTATGATGCAGTGTAAGTCGTTTTCACAGGCATCAAATGAGACACTTTAGTCAGCATGTCCACTACCACCATAATGGAGTCGTTACCCCCTTGAACGGTAGGAAGGCCTATTACAAAGTCCATGCTAATGAGTTCCCACTTCATTTGAGGAATGTCAAGAGGTTGAAGTTTTCCTAGCATCATTACTTGTTCAACCTTAATCCTTTGACACGAAAGGCATTGTTTGATGTAGCGAAGTATATCCCCTTTCATTCCTGGCCAAAAATAGCTTTTCCTTATGGCATTAAGGGTCTTTGCATAGCCAGGATGGCCAGCGACCGGACCGTTGTGTCCTTCATAAAGGATTAACTCCTTTAATGTTGGATTCTTAGGAATGTAAAGTCGGTACTTATAATAGAGAAGCCCATCTTTAAGTGAATAATACTTGAATGTGTCTTTCTCTTTCTCCTCTAGGTTTTGTTGATTGATAACCTGTAGGAGTTTTTGATAATCCTCATCTTCCAGGGAGGCTTCCTTAACCTTGTTACGGATTGGATTGTCGACTGTGGAAATGACCCCAAGAAAACCCTTAGGGCTAAGGGCATCATCAACCACATTCTCCTTTCTTGGTTTTTATTTTATTTCAAAATCATATTCCTATAAGAGTTCTATCCATCTTCGCTGCCTCATGTTGAGTGTTGCTTGTGAATAAATCCATTTTAGACTTTGATGATCAGTGATTAACTGAAACTTTCCTCCTAGAAGATAGTGCCTCCAAAGCTTAAGAGCATGGATGACGGCAAGAGTTCCGGATCGTGGATTCTTAATTTACAAGAAGTAAAGGCGACTAATCTGCCTTCTTGGTTTAAGACTCCTCCTATAGCAAGACCACCGGCATCGGTTACTACTTCAAACTCTTGAGTGGAGTCAGGGAGTTTGAGTACAGGGGCTGATCTGAGATTTTTTTTTAGTTTGAGGAAACAATCCTCCTGTTCTTTTTCCCATGTAAGTTTGGCTGTCTTTTTAAGTAGCTGCATCAAGGGTGCGACGATGACTGCATAATCTTTGATGAAGATTCTATACCATCCTGTAATGCCCAAGAATCCTCGAGTCTCACTGACCGTCTTGGGTTGTGGCCAATCTATTATGTCCTTAATCTTTGCGGGGTCTACAAAAATTCCTTCAGGGTTTATTATAAATCCAAGATAGCTAACTTCGCGCGTGAAGAACACACCTTTACTCATCTTGGCATACAAATGATGTTGGCGTAGAAGATGAAGTACTTTACATACATGGCCTTCATGCTCTTTTTCATTTTTGGAATATACCAAGATATCATCGAAAAATACCAACACAAAATCATCCAAATATTCTCTAAATATATGTTGCATGAGACGGTTAAAAGTAACCGGAGCATTCATAAGACCGAAAGGCATCACGATGAACTCATAATGCCCATACCGAGTGTTGAATGCAGTTTTATAATATCTGCTTCCTTAATCCGGATTTGATGGTAACCTGATCTGAGATCAATTTTTGTGAATACCTTGGCTCCATGTAATCTATCAAGTAATTCGTCGATGCGAGGAATAGGATACTTATTCTTTACTGATACCTAGTTAAGTCCCCTATAATAGATGCAGACGTAAAGATCCATTCTTCTTCTTTTGGAATAGAACAGGCGCTCCCCAGGGTGAAATGATTAGTCTTATGAATCCTTGTTCAATAAGTTGACGAAGCTCTTCTTGTAATTCAATAGCTTCAGGGAGGGAGATTTTGTAGGGTCTTTTTGAAATTGGTTCACTACCTGGAAAGGTTTCTATTTCGTGGTCTATGTCCCTTGGGGGAGGTATATTTAAGAGATATTCCGGAAATATATCCAAAAATTCCTTAAGCCATTCTGGAGTGGTGTTGTCCTTTGATTCATCCGCCTTATTGAGTTTTACTACAAAGATCTGTTGCCCCTTGCGTAACCCTTTCAAAAGTCGACTAGCTTTAACTAAATGAGCCTTAAGCTTTCCATTTGATCCTTGTACTAATGTTTCTTCACCTAAGTGATTTTTGAAGGATAGGTTCCCTTGAGCACAGTGAATATGGGCTTGATTTTTTATTAACCAATCCATTTCTAGAATATAGTCATAGATTCCTACTGGTAGAGTCCAAAAGTAAGATGAAGTAAGGTTTCCTCTCAGTTCAAACTCAAGTTCCCCGGATGTAAATTGAGATAGAACCTCTTTCCCATTTGCTAGTTCTACCACTAATTTCTTGGTGGGATATTGGTTTAATTCGAGTTTCCTTAAGCATTTAGGGGAGAGAAAAGAGTGTGTGTTGCCACAATCTATAAGTAGTTCAAATTTTTCACCTTTTCTGTTTGCAGTGGTTTGGATGATAGCATACTGTTGTCGAGCTCCAGGGTTATCAATGGCGGAAAAAAGAGTAGCTCTTTCATCTTCTTCATCCATCAAGGTTGGCTCTCCTACTGATGCATAAGCTTTGGCTCCTCTACCTGTTCCTTTGCCTCATCCTCTATTTCTTCCACCTCTTTGATTATTTTCTTGGCCTATCTGAGTCTGAGGAGTGGTTCCAACAACAACTCGGGGATTTTGCTCCTCGGGGCATCGGCTCCTGTAGTGCCCCATTCGATTGCATCCATAACATCTGATATTTGGAAAATTCTATTCTATAGTAGCTGCAACTATCACTACCCTTCGTTGATTCCTTGGTTGAAATTTCCCCTTGTTCTTCCTCTAAAGTTATTGTAGTGATAATAATTCCTTGCAGAGGGGTTTGCTTCAGCCACAAGCGATTTAGCTCTGAGAAGGTCATCTTGAATAGATGTGGGTCTTATAGCTTCTAAACAGGTACTTAAAGGTTTGTTTAGGCCCTGGCAGAATGAGCAATCTGTTGTTCCATTGTCATTGGTGGAGCATAATGCCGTAAAGACACATATTTGGTGTAGTATTCTTCCAAAGTAAGCCCTAACTGTCTGAGGGTGAAAAATTCATTCTTTTAATAGCTTGATGAGCCGGAGGAAGATATCTTTCTTTCACTACCTGTTTCATTCTTTCCCAGGAGGGATTAATGGAAGGATTATCTCTACAATACTGTTTCCACAAGAGTTTAGCATCTCCAGTGAGCCAAAACATTCCTAGCATTGCCTGATTTTTTGAAGCAGTTCCTGCTGCCAAGAAATAATCATCCATGGCGTCGAGCCAGGCTTTGGCATCACATTCTAAGTTGGTTCCCTCTCCCTTGAAAGTTGGGAGTTGAACGAACCTGTTTTAGTAGTAGTTTCTTCTCTTGGGTGGGAGTGTAAAGGCTTCTTGCATTACCCTGGGTTTTTAATTAATGAAGATCTTTTAGTGATAACAAGTAATTTTGTGTTGTCGTGCAATTTTTCTAATCTATATACTTTCAAAACTTTGAATGAAAACAAAAATCCAACAATTACTATAACCATCCCATTTAAATTACACGAAGCATGTCATTCTCATAAAACTATGGTATATACAAGAGTTAATACGATCACTGACTCATACTATATACAAGATGTAACTCTCTATACCAAAATCTTCTTAACCACTGGTGGGTCTGACAGGGGATCAAAAAATGTAACATATTTTGGTCCTCTAAACTTAGGGCCTACCCTCATGGGTCTGATCCTACCTAGGTATATTACTTTAGCTACCCGATCAAATACCCACTGAATTTGTGACACTTCCACCCCATCTATAGTAATAGTCTGATTTTGATCTTTAGTCCCACTGAAAAAGAAAACTTTGATGATCCCAGTACTGGCTTGTCTCAAGACCACCTATACAGGGGTGAAAAAATGGCACCCATTCCTTATTTATAAAAACCAGGTGGAAAAAGCTATCACCCATAGTCCGGGCGCCCATACGCCAACCGGATGCCTATACAACCGGGCGGTTCCTCTAAGATAAACTCGATATCCTAAGTAATATCCACAAGCACAAACAAGCACGGGCTAAAGACTCCACATTCATTGATGAAACCGACTCATCCATGGCGGAGTCGCCATCATTACTTATTACTTGGAGTAAAATATTCCAAGGAATCAGAGGTGTCTTGAGACAAGTTTTCTTAAGGATGATCAAACATTTTTTTCCTAGGTCAATCAGTTGTAGCCCAATCATTTCTTTCCTATTTACAACCATTGCTCGTTGCTTTCTTAGAAGTCACCTTTCGTTTACGGCTAGTTAATCCTTCCTAGTCCTTACGTATGCAATGTTAATTTATAAATGAACTTTAATCTAATTAAATACTAAAGTGAAAAAAATGGAAATCCACCTGTGTGACTGGTCAGCCATTTGCTGCTGCGCTGGCGCCTGTAGACTTTCCTCCGTAGGCCTATGACTAGGCCCAGCCTCATGGTCATGAGTTGCTCTATTTCTTTGTTGATTGTATCCTCTTCATCGGAAAGAGGGTTTCCTCTGGTTCTTTTTGCAGCCATATTGGCAGCCTTTATAAAAGGACTTAATCGATTAGAGAATTAAATGAATAATCTCAATTGTCAAATTGTCGCAAGTGTAAAATCTAGGGTGAATCGAACAACGCTCGCTGCTGCTGCACGCTCCCCTCCCCCCCCCTGTTGTGCCATCGCTGCACCTAACCCCCCCCCCCCCCTCTCTCGCCCTCGCGCTGCCTCCAGCCCCCCAGCGTTGCCCCCTCTCCCTCGCGCTGCCTCCTTCGCCCAACCCTGCCCGCCACCCTCGCCCTCTGTTGCTCGCCGCCCGCTCCCCTAGCTGCCCCGAAGCTCCCCGCTACCCCCCATTCCCTGGCTGCTTCTCCTTCGCCCCACCCCCGCCCCCCGCCCCCCCCCCACCCCGCAGCCTTTTGCACGCTCCCCCCCCCCCTCCCGATCCTCATCATTCCCGAAGGTCTTCTGCACCTAGCTCTGCAACACTTCTTCTTCGGACAAGTGCTTGGCGTGCTCGGTTGCAGATTTTCTTCACTGTCCGCTTCTTCGACTCAGTAGTAGACACAGATGGAGGCTCCAGCTCTGCCACCACAGAGGGACTCACCTGAAGCCCCCTCGCCCAACCCCGCTGAGCCTACCATTCGACTTGCTCTTTCGCCGACAGAGCAAGCGAGCCTTGCCGCAAAGGTAGAGCTCTTACAGGCGACTTCTGTCATCTGCAAGGTTCTCGGCACCCGTCCTAGCAGAGGAGAGCTGCGAGACCTTCTCCAGGCCCGCCTTCTCGCAGAGGTGGGCAAGACCTTGGATGTCCAGATTCTCGGACGGAGGTACTACCAGATTGAGTTCAAGACTTTCGAGATGGCCTCCAAGGTCATAGCTATGAGTCCATTGGCCATCCGAGCATCACGCGCCCACTTTCGACAGTGGCTACATGGTTTTGACCCGACCTCGGATGTGCTAGTAGAGGAGGTAGACATCCCCATCTCAGTCTGCTTTCCGGGTTTACGGAGGGAGTACCTTCCACTTCTCTCCAGGATTGGCTCCGCCATCAGGACTGTCCTGGAGACACCTCGTACGGCAACATCAGTAGCTGCCACGGCGGCTGGAATCCCTTCAGTTCGAGTTTTGGTCAGAGATACCCACACGCTCCCGAAGGTCATCCTTCTGCCTCGGGTGAGTGGGGGTTGGTTTAGACAGATTGTGGAGACAGATGGGCCACCTAGCAAAGGCCTGTCCACGGAGGAGGCCACGACCTGCACCTCAGCCTCAGCCCCAACCTGCCACCCTCCGAGCCTGGGGCTCCAGCGGAGGAGGGGTGGCAACAGTCCCGTGGCCATCGACACCAGGGGCCACAGTGACAGCCTGGCACTCACGTGCCTACTCAGCAGCAGTGGGTTCCCACGGGGAACCGCTTTGGTCCTCTTGAGCAGGAGGAGCCCCCTACGCCAGCCTCCACCTCAGCTTCACCCTCACCAGCCGCCCCTCCTTCAGATTTCCCCTCCTCCTCCTCATCCCCTCCCCCGCCCTCTGCTCCCGCCTACTCCCCTCCTCACCCCCTTGTCTCTGTCGCCCCACCCTGCTTCTCTTCTCCTCCGCCCCCCCAGCTCCTTCTCCCCCTCCTCCTGCTCCAGTACCACAGTCGACTCTGGAGACTGGTCCCTCATCGGTGGCTAGGAGATCTCTTGGCAGCGCCTTTGCCACGAGTCGCCTAGCGAGAGAGGGTCAGCCCTTCTTGCGGCCCCCTTTGTAGATTCAGACATCTTCCCTTGCAGCCATCCCTCGTGGTCTGATGAGCATTGACCTCCGACGCCGCTGGGATTTCTTTGACTACGGGTTCACTCGCTTCCTCGGCGATTCCGCAGCAGACCACGAGGCAGCCTGCCTCAGGGTCCACGCTTTGTTCCTCGCGGCTAGGGGAACAGAGGCCTTGGACTCAGCAGTTGGTTTCTCCTCCCCCTCTGTGGTAGGACCGAGATAGAGTGGTCCCTCGACTCAGTGGTGGGATGGTTGCATACACAGGTTCTTGAGTTCTCTCACCACATGGGAGAACTTGGAGTTACAGATTTGCTGTAGACTTTGTGGCCACTGGCCAAGTTTGCGGTGACACCCCCAGACTCAGCAAGATGTAGGAACATTGTGGTGTACTTTTTTGCTAATACGCAGTGTTTGCCTTTCTATGTATACATTCATGAGGACTCCTAGACAAAGGAGGTTGCTTTACGCACGGCTCGCTCTGCTTGGGCTTGGGCCAGGCACTCACTGCAGTCTCGCCTATCTAGAGGACGCTCAGATGCGGATTACTCCTCATCCAAGCCAGCCTCGAAGATAGCCCGTCTTGCTGCTGCGGCAACATCTGTTCTCTCTCGCTCCCCATGAGGATCGTCTCGTGGAAAGTGCAGGGGCTAGGTGGGCCCCAGTTTCAGCGACAGCGGGGCCGATTGCGTCAGGAGCTTTAGCGTTGCCTTGTGGGAGGAGAGATTGATCTCCTTATGCTTCAAGAGCACCATTTGTCTGAGAGCCACATTCGGCAATGTGGTCAGATTTTGCGTGGACGTTATGATAACTTTTGGTCAGCTGCTTTTGGACCTGGAGGCATCCAGGGTGGGATATGTATGATATTGAGGACTCATTACAGCAGGCCATTGTGGGTAGAGGGATTATTGTGCTAGGCATGGCTCAGTGGATTACTATGCAGCTTCAGGGTGGCCTTGTGGGCTTCCTGAACATCTATGCGCCCAATGTGGCGAGTGCTCGTGCAGAGTTTTGGTCACAGATTGTTGAGTCTTTGCCATAGGATGACCATTGGTGTGTAGGAGGGGATTTCAACATGTTGGAGGACCCTTTTGACAGGATCGGAGGCAGCCATGCTACTGTGCATGGAGTCGAGTTAGCAGCTTGGGAGAGGTTTTGTATGACTTTGAGGGTCTCGGATACATGGCAGCATTCTGACTCTGTGAGTCCTCCAGAGAGTCTTGCCTTCTCTAGATCGGACCGCAGAGTGGGAGGAGTGAATCTATTGTGGATAGATCGCTTCTACACTAGTGACCACTTCAATGACTTGGGGGGCTCAGTGGGCATCCTGGCAGGGACATCCTTCTCGGACCATGCACCAGTGATCCTCACAGTGGCAATTAGGCAGAGGAGTGGGAGAACGATGCTTCGCATCCCAGAGCGGGTCTTGTTGGACTCAACACTCAGAGAGAGGGTAGAGGCTCTCTGGACAGAGGGCATGGACAACCAGGCTCTACCTACAGACAGAGTGGCCTTAGGCCTTAGGCCTAGCTCAACTTAGCCACTTTTTTCTCCAGGAGTCTCTGGCTCGATGGGCTGCAGCGAGAGAGGAGAAGTAGCGTCTCAGATGAGGCATTTCTTCACTACACAGGATGCAGGAGCAGCATCCAGATAGTCCATGGTTGGAGGAGAAGTTACAGCAGGCTCGACAGAAGCTTGCTTTCATAGAGGAGAGGCGCCATGAGTTTGCCTTTCACCGACAGGCATCTCAGTGGACTCAGGTGGGTGACAGAGTGATAGGTGTTTTTTTTTGAGACAGTGGGACCTCGGCACTTGCATGGCAAGGTCAATCAGTTGAGGAGACCCGATGGGTCAGTTGTTTGTGAGCACGAGGATATGCGTGCAGTTGCTACTGACTTTTACCGTGAGTAATTGTCGACTGAGCCCCAGTCAGAGAGACAGGATGCATGCAGGGAGCAGGTTTGGGCACAGATGCCTTGTCTTCTGACTCAGGAGATGCGCCAGAGGCTAGAGATACCTCTTCAGTTTGAGGAGCTGCACACGGCTCTTAGGGCTCTCCCTTGTGGTAGCTATCCAGGTGAGGATGGGCTGTGACTCTCAGCTTCTTCTTGGAGTACTGGGACCTGCTTGGCCCAGATCTTTGTAGTGCCTTTCAGTACATTCTGCACACAGGAGTGATGCCGGATAGCATGAGTGAGGGCCTGATTTACCTCATTCTTAAGGAGGGTGGCTCCTTGGATGAGATTTGATAGTGGCGCCCCATCACCATCCTAAACGCAGCCTACAAAATTCTTGCCAAGGCTCTAAGTTTGAGGATTCAGTCACTTTTGGAGAGCCTTATACATGGGACTCAGACAGGTTTTGTCAAGGAACGCAGTATCCTTGACAACATCTTCACCTTCTGGGAGGCTTCTGCCCTGTCACGACTCCGTGGGGAGGACCTTGTGATTCTTCTTCTCGATTCTGAGAAGGCATACGACAGAGTTGAGTGGGACTTTCTAGAGGGAACGCTACACAGGATGGGCTTCTCAGATGCTTGGATCAGAGGGGTGTCAACTTTGTACAGACAGGCTCACAGTCAGGTGCTTTTGGCAGGAGGTAGAGGTGAGCGCTTCATGCTCACACGATTGTTCAGACAGGGTTGTCCTCTTGCCCCCCTTCTCTTTCTGTTCTATGCGGAGGTGATGAGCAAATTTTTGGTGTCATAGCAGGTTGGTCTGAGGGGCTTAGCACTCCCTATATGGGGAGATGAGCTTCTGGACGCTGAGTTTGCCGACGACTCGGCCTTGTACTTAGAGGGCCAGGAGGCCAATTTACACAAATGTGACTCAGGCTTTGGAGACATTCTGCTGTGCATCGGGCGCACTGATAAACTGGAGAAAGACAGTGGCTTTCTCAGTTGGCAGTGCTGTTGTGCCAGATTGGATGCCAGGAGAGGGTTTCAGGTGGATTCCTCCAGGGACTGCAGTTCGGTACTTGGGTTGTCAGGTTGGTTTGGACTTGTCCCCCGAGCAGCAGATTGCTCCTCTTCTCCTGTCCATCAAGAGAAATCTATTACATTGGAGCTCAGCACGACTTTCGCTGGCTGGTAGAGTAGTAGTTGCCAACCAGGTGTTGTTGGCGACTATGTGGTACATCACTTCTTGCTGGATCTTTTTGAGTTCTTGTATCAGCCAGGTAGAGAGGTTGATCAAGAACTTCCTTTGGTCAGGTCACGAAACTCAGATTGCCCGAGCCAAGGTGGCTTTTTCGGTCATCACACTTCCTTGTTCTCAGGGAGGGCTTGGGATCATTGATCCAGCATAGCAGAGCAGAGCCCTTCTTGGGAAGTTCGTCGTCAGAGGACTTCTTCCAGGCGAGGAGCTCTAGAAGGAGTTCTTGCTGCAGAGTCTTCGTGCCAGGGTGCCTCAGTCAGGAGGCCCTTGGCAACCTTCGACCAGATGGATCTTTACAGAGCTGCACCGAGTTGGTTTGAGCAGGAGACTGGAGGACTGATTTGCTGTGAGTTTGCTTCGATCTTGGGAGCTCTTACAGCGTGGCCTAGAGTAGAGACAGCCGACGTGCACGGAGGAGCGCCTACGGCATCCCCTCGTCTGGAACCCCATGGTTAGCACTCAGAGAGGCCATTTGGTTGGGAGTCGGCCTCATGTTTCTTGGGGTCCCATGGCAGCTGGTCCAGCGCGCTCTCTAGGTGACTAGCTAGAGTTCACAGGTTTTTCAGAGGAGGTGCAGGCTATCCAGCTCTACAAGGCATGAGAGGGGTGCAGAGCATGTGTCAGGACATCTCAGAGTCAGTTCTAGCTGAGTGGCTCACGCCTCTTGAGCCAGTAGCACCCCGGTGGATGGGAGCCTTCACACGACTGGAGGTTCTCATTTCAGTCAGGGCTTGCTTAGAGACTGTCCCAGCCCTGTTCTTCGAGCTTCAGGGTGGGGGACGATTACAGCGAGTTGCAGTAGAGGCCCCGCAGGTAGCAGAGTGCTGTTTTCAGAGGATCCGAGTTGTGGGCATCTGTGGGAGGACTTGCGTCATAGACCCTGACCCAGCAGCTCTTGAGACAGGAAACTGGAGGCTATGGGCTTGGGATTGCTGTCCACTGGCACGAGTACAGTGGGATCCTGGTGAGTGGCTATGGAGGGACCCCTTCTCTTCTGCAGACTGCCCAAGAGTCCCCTTCTTTCAGTACACTGTTCGGCTTGGACGTCATATACTTGCAGCACAGAGAGAGGCCCGCCCCGCTACAGCACTTCATTGGCAGGAGGAGGGCCTCACAGTCGAGTTCTTGACAGCTTTTTGGCAGAGGCTGTGGGACTCCAGACAGCCGAGGCGAGTCACCTTGTTTCAGTGGCTGGTCGCACATAGAGCCACAGCAGTAGGGAGCTGGCTTGTGCATAGTGGTCTCTCAGCCACATGTGCAGCTTGTGACCATTTGGTGGAGAGTCAGCGTCACTGTCTTTGGGACTGTCCCTCGACCCAGCAGGTGTGGCTACGAGTTCTTTGGCTGATGCCTGCCCTCTCCATGGCTCGTCAATACACTTGGGGGGCAGCGGCTTGGTCCACCCTCACAGGCCCGGCACTTCAGTTTGAGCTATCTTCCACCAGCAGGATGATAGTGATACAGGGAGGGCGACCTACACTCCAGCCTGCTACAGAGCTTACTCCATTGGAGTGGTGCAGTGAGAGAGAGGAGTGTTGGGAGCTCATTAGTGGCCTGACACTTTGGTTCATTTGGCAGGCCCGCTGTTTCCGCATCTTTGAGGCTCGCCATGTGCCACCAGCAGAGACTATTCGTGACTTTCAACTAGAGCTGATCCATACTCTCAGAGGAGAGCTTGAGGGACTACAGGGCAGCTCCGACCGCATGCGGGAGCGCCGCGAGGCTTTCCTTCGACTCTGGCACCCTTGGCCTTTCTACACCATAGTCCAGGGGGTGCTCAGATGGCACTACTGTCCACCTGTGTGGCTTTTCCCTCCTCCCATCTCTTGATTTAGCCCCATTGTATATATGTTGTTTTTTCATTGGGAGAGTCTCCCCATCATGCTTGTTGTAGCCCTCTCTTGCAGAGGTGGTTGTAGCCCTATGGGCAGTTTTCATTAACTAATAGAAGGATCTTTTTCTCGGAAAAATTCATTTTATCCAAAAATAAGGATTTTCAGAGTAAATAGGTATACCTGTTAAATATTTGTATGAGATATTTCTCTTGTAGCTTCGTGGTACTATTAGTGATCTCCCATAATTATCGTATAATTATTGGAGCTATTTTTCTAAATTTCCCCTTTAATTTATGTTCCAAAATATCCTATTTTGGCCTTAGTAAATTATGAGTTACCTATCTGCTAGTGGGATATTTTCCCTGGATGGAGTTTGAGATGTTATATCTCTAATAATTTTCAGGCTAGATCATAAAATTGATTTATAAATTTTCCTTCTAGATTTATGGTCTGATTTAGAAAATATTGGACGACGGTAATTTGTTATACTAATTATTTGAATTAAGGTAATTTTCCCAACCTTAAAAAGTTATTTGTGATCTTTGGTAATTATCAGGTATTTATATAAATTCACTTACTAATTTCCTTTCCGCAATTTATACACAAAATTGGTTACTATTAGTTAAAATAATTAGCTAAACTAATTATTTGTGGTTAAGATTATTATCACAGGTTTCTTAAGATATGCTTTATCTTTGTTAATTATCTCAAAGCTTTTTAGTTTAATTTTCTATTTTTCCCTTTTAATTTTTCCTTAAAAATAGTGTTTTTCTACTAAGATAATTAGATAAACTAATTATCTAAGGTTAAGATAATTATCATGGATTTTTAAAGATGTATTTTATCTCTAATAATTATCTCAAAGCTTTTTAGATTAATTTGCTATTTTCTCCCTTTTATTTACACTTAAAAATAATGTTTTTCTATTGAGATAATTAGTTATACTCATTATCTATAGTTAAGATAATTATCACGGGTTTCTTAAGATGTATTTTAGATTTGATAATTATTTCAAAAGCTTTTTGGATTTTTCTGTTATTTTTCCCTTTTATTTTTTCTTAAAAACACTATTTTCTACTGAGATAATTAGTTAAACTAATTATCTGAGGTTAAAATAATTATCATGGGCTTCTTAAGATATGTTTTATCTTTGATAATTATCTCAAATCTTTTTGGATTAATTTGATTATTTTTCTCTTTACTTTTCTCTTTAAAACAATATAACTTTGCTAAAATAATTTCAAAAATTATTCAAAAAATCAAAAGATAATTTTTCTAACATATCGATAATCTAACGCAGCTCTAATAATTATCTCATCTTAATCTAAGAATAGTTAGTATAATTATCATTAATTTATGATTAAAATGAGTAATTTCAGCCTTGATATAATATAATAATTAATTAGATTAGTATCCCTAAGCGTAATCTCAATAATCAGCAGAGAATTTAGAATTAGGAGATAATTTTAGAGTATAAATAGGTTTAATATTCTTAATTAATTAAAAAATGTAAATAGATTAATATAGTTCTACTAATTAAAAAGGGTTAGTGCTAATTACCGTTGATTAATCAACTAGAGCTTTTCTCTCTAGTGATTTTTGAGTAGAGATCCCTCTAGATGAGAGAGAATTTTCCAAGGCTCCGAGTCTAACTTTTTGTGAAGAAGGGGGATCTATTTATAGCGTTTCAGGGCCCCTGGGCTGTTTCTGGCAGGTCCTGGCACCTCAAGCAAGCCCCCAGCTTCCAACTAGCGCCACCTACTGCTAAATTTGTCTTGGGTAGGTTCATCACAGCCCCATACAGTCCCCCCCAGCTTCCAAAATTGATTTCTGCTATTTTTCCTGACTTTTAAAGATTAAACTTGGAAATATCTGCAATTTCTAGAACCTTAGGATAAAAAGTCTTTAGCAGTAATAATTACTGAAACCTTTCAATTTTACTTAACTAATTAAATTCATAGTGTAACCTTTCAGAGCCCGTAACTTTTCTAGATTTTATTGAAATTCGGTTCTGAAAAATTCTAACCATAGTAAAGCTCTGGTTACGGTTCCAAAATACCAATGTTTGCCATAGTTGGATCATTCTACAGTGTTTTCTTAACAACCAAGTTAATTTGCTCAGGCTTTGTACAATTTCTAAGGTTTCAGAAACTGGAAACCTTACAGACTGGGAATACTTCAAAGAAGCTATTGTGCAAGTAAGTTATGAGCATTATGCAAGTTATCAAGAACAAAGTCCAAGTCTACAAAAACTATGTAGATATTCGAGGACAAGTACAATAAAAATTAGAAGATGTGATTGATGAGTGTATTGTACAAGATGCTACCTTGTTATTACAGGCTAGTGATGAAGACATAGTTGAAGCTGTGTATGAAAAGTTGGGTTTTGCAGATGTTGTGCATGAGGTAGAAGTCTTTGAGGGTGAGGCTTTACAGCTTCAGGATACACAGGGTGAATTTTGTAAAGAATCTACACATGCAGTTCAGGATACATACGGTGAATTTTGCAAAGAACCTATACATGTAGTACAAGAGGAAAAGAAATCAAGGAATCAAAACAACAATTGGCTAAACCTCAAGAAGAAATTGTGCAGGTGAATGAGTGCAGCTATATGCAAGTAGACATGCAGGAAGATTCTGTTACAACTGATACTTTTGCTAATACTGACTTAGAATTAGAGCAAAAATTCTTTGGTACAAATTCTACCATAGAGTTGATTGATGATACAGATGTTATAGGTCAAAGCAAAGCTACAATTGAGAGCAGTAGGACCATGGGTTTGGGTATACCAGATTTGCCAAATTTGGATATACCAGATTTTGAGGACTTGGTTAAGCTAGAGTATGTGCTTGAAGATCCACAAAATGTTGATTCAGAGGGAGTGCATACTCCTTCATTGACAAGTTTCTGTGAAACCAAGCTACCACAAAATGTGCTTGAAGATTTTGAGGACTTGGTTAAGCTAGAGTATGTGCTTGAAGATCCACAAAATGTTGATTCAGAGGGAGTGCATACTCCTTCATTGACAAGTTTCTGTGAAACCAAGCTACCAAAGTGGAAAACTGATCTTGAATGTGATTATGATGATTCAAAGGGGGTGCAGAATCCTTCTTTGACAAGTTTCTATGAGCCAGAGCTACCGATGTGGCAAATTGATCCTGAATTTGCAGATGATTTAGAAGGGGAGTAAACCTCTTCTCTATCAAGAATTCGTGACACATGGCTCACACTCGGCCCTTCATATTCAGGCCATCATAGACAATCAACCCCTCTGGCGAAAAAAATGGTTTGATCAACGACCAATCGATGAAACCTATTACACGAACACTCCACAGCATCTCAGGATCGACCCCACTTACTGTCCCATCAACAGACGGCGATACTGGGACAGTTTTTATATTTGGAAAAGCAAAAGACCGACAATGCTAAACTACCCGGTAATTACAATGCCTCTCAATAACAACCCACCATCCGAGCAGTACATGAATCAAACTCTAAAGACCAAAAGGTGGCAGGTGACCAAGGTAGCTTAGTGTCCACCGAAGAGAGTGTAACTCAGGCAAGGCTAGATCCACTAGCACCGATTATTGAGGAGGGTAGTGATACTGACACTTCATCAAACAAATAGTTCTTCATGATGGGTAGTCAACAGCAAGAGGTTTCACCTATGACGGACCAATGCCAGGAGGAAGCACCTCCCTAAGTCATTTAATTGATTCCAAGTTCACTGTAATCTTCTTAGGAGGAACAAACTCGAGGGAAGACCTAGTTTATTCTGACTATTGAGGACGCAAGTGTATTTGTATTGAAGAAAGGCCAGCTCAGAGACTGGAGATAATTCAAGTCTATGATGATGGAGATAGATTCTGAGACGAAAAGGGGAACCACCAGGGAAGTAGAATTATGAGGTTCTAAATTAGTGTCTAATACCTGGATGACCAAAGGGAAGAAACCAAGTGGAAAGAAAGGGCCTTTGGGATACGCGCATTATTGGAGTACTTATTAGCATAGGAAATATTAATAAAGTACTCAAGGGATTATTTGTTGGTAGATATGGAATTAAAAAGGCAGCAAATATGAGAGGCTAGCATGATGGAACATTGGTTTGGCTGCTGTAGTCCACTCAAGGTGCATAGGTGGAAGAAAAAAAGGGTGTCTAATGCATATGTACGATGGTGGGACATCATATAAGCATACATAGAAATGCATGGGAAACAATATACTGTACAATAAATATTTTGAGGGGTTCTTCAAAAAGATGGTGTAGCTATGAAAGCATATGACATGGCTTTGCAAGATGGCACCCCTTTCAGAATAGTGTTTTTTGTCGAGGATATGTGCTCTCATCTTACTATGCACTATGCGTGAGGGTTGGACTCTACGACACTCCAACAATTGTAAGTTAATAGACTTTGACTCTTATGCTCATCTCATCCAGCATGAGTGACATGACTTAGATATTCTCAACTCTTCCAGTTCTTGAGTGTAAGCCTAATAACTACGACTCTTAGCACAGAGTTTATTAAGACATGAAGCTTTGGAACTAATTCTTTGGTCATTTTATTCCTCAGCAACCTGACTCCGACTATGCCAAAGAGTGTCTTTTGCACCCTAGCGGCTTGACTTTTTACATTCTTGTGCTTACTACAAACATTTCTTCAAGTAAAAATAAGCTTGAATCCTCAAAAAGAGGATTAGTGAAGGACAAAGTTGGCATTGAAAGTTTCTTTTGCCATACCTGTTTTATCTTCTTCGAATTTGCCTGCTCGTGTGTTGGGTTGTCATTTTTTGACTATGAAGACTCCATTATCTATTTGATTCTCCAATAAGACCTATATATATGAGTCTTTGATGTTGTTGTAGGCCTTTGTTGGCTATCTGCATCTGGCTTTTGACTCGGATCATTGGAAGACTTAGAAATCCAAATCTCTTGAGGACCTTTGTAACTCTTTTGTTGAATTTGCTTAGCTCTAGGCCTTGTTGAGCTCTTGAGAACTTCATGTAGGTTTGGCGTAGTTGCAATTGACTTGTGGTTGACTGGTAGCCAAATCTTTGTATAGCCTGTGTATATTCCTTGTCCAAGAGGAACATTCTTTGAGATCCGTCTTTGTTCTGTATCCTCTTGAGAGTTGTGGTAGACTTTAGCATCTTTTGATGTTGTTCTGTTGTATGCTTGCTTCTTAGGTATCCTAGGATATTATCGAGGTTAATACCTTGTGGGCCTTCTTTCTTGGAAGGGACTTGACGTTACTTCATATGCTCTTACCTGAGGTTTGGTATCCATATGTGTCTATTACCTCTGTAGTAATCTTGTTCCTTTAAGCTCCACTGTGAAGCTATCCATCCCATGTGTTTGTCTTTCTGTGTTGATTTCTTATCTTTAATCCAAAATGGATCATTGAAGACTAAACTGCTTGGAACAAACACTTGCTTGACTTTCCTTTGCTTTCTTGATTACTTTGGCTAAAATATCTTTGCTTTCCTGGGTGTCTCCTTAGAGGGTTCAATTGGGTTAGCAAATGACTTGAATTTTTAAAATCCTGACTTTCTTGAAGAAGCTGATCCATGAGGGTTCTTTGATGTAGAGGCATATGCTGTCACACCTTCTTTGCTAATCGATGGAAGTTCCACTTTAGCTTTACCTTTGTATGAAAGATTTGTCTTTGATTCCTGTAACTTTTTCAACTTTGAATCTAGCATTAATGGTATCTGTATTTATTGCTTGCCAACACTTGGGAAAGAGAGTATCAACAATGTATCTTCTTTGCAATCCTTGTGTTGGTCTAACCACTAATGTCCAAGGATGACATCTGCAAGCATTTCCTTTGAAGGATTCACCTGAAACTTTACCTGCTTTTCATGATTTTGGATGCTAAGGGTAGCAACCATTTCTTCTTGACCTGTATGCATACCTAGAATTGTTTTGCTATCATGCTTGCATGGAGTGATATGGAGGATCCTTTGGATGTTCTCTGCAATCATATTGCACTTTGCTTCTTTATCTAGTAGAGCATTGCATCTGACACTTGCTCCATTTACACTACTAGGGACTATAGCTATTCTCATTGCTTGGCTCTATTGAAGATCTCTGTCCTACTTTTGCCATGGTCTCACCTTGATCTAAATATGTCTCTATGGAAGGTGGCTTGAGACTCTGGTTTCCGATCCAACTTTCATCAGCTGCTTTAGATGGCAATGAATGGATCTTTGGACTTCCTATTTCTTCCTGGGTGTCTACAATTTTGATCTTCTTGACTCTTGTCTTGGTGGCATTTTTTGCTCAATAGCTATTGTGGTTGCTCTTTGCTTTGTTTGATCTGCACTTGTTATTGTCTGATTTGATTTCAGCTCTTTTGAAGTTCTGTTCAATGGAGATGAATCACCTTCAATAAGATCTGCTTTGATATTAATCTCCATTTTAACTCTGCTTGAGGACTTTGTGATGTTGTCCGCGGGTGACCATTGTTGGTCTTCATTCTTGGTTGTCTTTGAAGACTGAATCTTGTTTGCATTCTGTATCTCTAAAACCTTATAATCTCTAAAGCCTTCTGAGATAGTGGCTTTCCCAGTTATCAGGTACATCTTTTACTGTGATCACATGGAATTGGGCTATAATGTTCTGTAAACTTACTTCAATGGTGGTGGAGATGATTCCCGATCATTTTGCTCATTTATGTCCTGATATGCTAACAAATTCAGGAGCATCTTCTAGTTGTGGTTGGCCACATTTCTTCCAATGCAAAAAGACATAAGGTTTTGGTCTAACTAAAAATCTAGCTTTACTTCACTTGAGAGTTTTTCTTCATTCTTACCAACAATGTTGCACTTGATCGTCTCAAGATTTTTTTTTGTACTAATTGATTCTATTGTGGAAGTGTCCTTTGGTTGAGCTTTATCTACATTTTCTTTGCTTTGATCACTTGCTTCGATCGATGTTGACTCCATTGGCTGTAATCTTGCACCTTTTGATTGCAACTATTGAGCATTGTCTATCTGCATATGAGTAACCTTTGATCCTAGAAGATCCATTGTATTATCTGGCAAAATCTGTCTCTTTAAAGGAGATTTTGGTGGTGACCTTTGTGTGGCTTTCTGGACTTTAGCTTCTATTAACTTTGACTTTTTTGTCACCTGTTTTGGCAGCTTGAGGCTTTGCATCATCTTTAGATAGTCTTTGACTTCAGTCTTACCATCTATGGGGGTTTGTACAAGGTCATGATCTTGGTGATATCCATTACCATGTGCATCTTGATATGCATATGTGAGCCTGGTCACATGTAACTGTTTGAGCACTATTGGATTTTTTGGCTTTTGGCTTTGACCTATGGAGATCAGCTTAAACTTTTGTCCCTCATGATCTTCATAGAAGCATTTATCTGTAGACTCTGATGGAATCTGGGTTAATTGGAAACTTCCAATAACCATATGATCTTTCAGTGGTTTTTGATTTGAAGGGGTCTATTGGATAGAGCCTCTAGGGCTTCTAACTGACATTAGGGTTCCTGGTACAAGAGCTGAGCTTGATGGATTTTAATAGTAAGAGGATGGGGTGTAGGAGGGCCTCTTTATTTTCCATGAGCTTATGGAGATGATTCACATTTTGATGAATAGGTATACGCCATGTGTGTAAGAATGGTGGGTGTGTAAGAGATGTGTAAGAGTGGTCAAAGGATGCACTTTCCCCCCCAAAAAGGAGGTGGAAAATTTTATGCTTTTTGACCTTTCATAACTCCCACATATGATCTCCGGTTTGAGCGAAGATCATAGATCTACAATCTTCTACGCATTGAGCTCTTTCCATAGATATGCTAGATGATATGGTTCTACCCACTAGATTTGATTTCCTTAAATTGCCAAATAAAGAGGCCCTCCTAGACCCCATTCTCTTCCTAATGTATAGCCTGCTCCATTATGAGTTTTGAAAATAGTTTGGCTCTCGTTTAGTCTCACCTTTTGAGAGTGTGAAGTCACACTTTGGGTAACATTGTTGATGTTTGGCATCTATAAACCTTCTGCATAGCTTCCTATGTATCTTCGTGAAACATGACAAATTATTTTCCAAGTCAAGCTATATATAGTATTATCTTTGCCCCGATATTGTCTATCCCATGGTTCTTCTATGATACAAGCTTTTGTGGTTTCAAGACCCAAGGCATCATAGATCTTAGACTCTCGTCTATATCTACGTTTTCTTTTGTCAAAGTATATGTTCGTTGGTCACAACGTCGAAGCTTGATTTTTGATGGAGGAGAGTTTGGCTTTGAACAGATTTCTGGGTTCACTCGGGTAATATCCTTCAGCTCTAGAGAGAATGGGCTATAATAGTTTCTATCATCTAAAATGAAACATCCTTTCTGATCTATCACTGGATGCATTTCTATGAGCTGGGATGTGGGCTGTTCAAACACTAGTTGATCCTTTTTGTACAGTTGCCCTTTTGGGTCCACATAGTGTCCATATGAATTATGGGTGCCATACAATGCTAACAACATTTTGTTTGATGTGTCCCTTAGACTCGTGAATGATTGCACATTTGTGGTAGTGGATGCAGAATCGTTTGCAAATCTAACAGTCTTTTCACCATTCGATGATATCTGGATACTTTGACCAAATTCACGCAAGAGCTTGTTGTTCAAAGAATCAATTTTAAGGTTTTCAGGTGCCTGTGCATCTTTATGTTGATTTTGAACTTCCAGTGGGTTTACTAGTGCTTCTAACGATAATGCAGAATCACCTGATTTCACTAAAAGTGACAAGTTAGATGCACTTACAGTGACGTTCGCATTTCCAATATTCTACGATACCTTGCTTGGTAGTTGATGTATCCCTGTTGTTTGGATTTCTTGGACAATTTTCAGAAAAATTGTCCACCTTTTCTTCCACAATCTGAGCAATACACCATGATTGGTGGTATTTCAACTGGCTCTATCATGTCAAGCTCTTGTAGAGGAGCTTTTGATTGTGTGCTTGCCAAGTTGTCAGCATCTTATTTTAAAACACTGAGTATCAAGTTGTAGAATGCTCTATCTTTACCTTTGTACTGTCTTTGGCTTGGTTCTCCAGTTAGAATGGCTTCTATTGGTTGATTTGTTGGATCTTACATTACTGGTTATCGACTATGATATGAACACTGTAATCCATGTACAATGACCTTGATTGCATATGCACCAACTGTATGTTTTGCTGGTTTGTGGAGATTTTTGGATAAACACTTGGATCCATCTTTTGCAATTCTATCAACACCTCGTCTTTGAGCTTGCAATACCTGGCTCCATTGAAGTCTGTGAACATTTGGGAGTTCTCTGAATCTGGCTTTACTCTAATCAATTGGATCATGGCTCCTATGTTTCTTTTGCTACTCATCAAGTATCTATGACCTTCTGGATCTGCATACAAGACTTTATCTCCATTGTAGCCATATAATTGTAAAATCTGTTGGCTCAATCTATAAAAACTGTCTCCTAGCAGATTTTGATGTTGCTTAATAGAATTTCTCCTACTCAGGTTTGATAAGGCTGCTTATGGCAAAGCAATTTTGGCAGTTGACTGCTCTTCAAACTCACAGTTGATTAACTCTAGCTCGAAAGTGTCAGAATTGATTGCAGCTTTTGAAATGATAAAAATATGGGCCTTGAATAACCTAACTTGCAATCCAATGTGATTTGTGCCCCTGTTCGTCTGATTAGAAGCTCAATTTGCAGTGCAATTACTTGTACTAGCCAATTTTTAGTGTGCAAAATTTTGAAATTTGTCTGTCGCTCAAACGGCTTTGAGTTGGTCTCTTTTTTCGCTCTTTTCGGGTTTTGTCGACTGTTTGTCTACTGACCTGGTTCGCTTCTTCTCGGTTGTGTGACTCTCTCGGATTTGTTTTTTACTTTTTATTTTTTGTTTTTTTGTTTTTGCTCTCTTTTTTTCCTTTTTTTGACTCCTATCCCCTTATTTCTAGTATTTTTTATGAAATTTTAATTTTTTTAAATTTTTTTGATATTTTTATGAATGTTTATAATTCTTTGAATTTTTAGAAATTTTTGGTGATTTTTTTATTTTTTTGAGTGTTTTATGAATTTTACGATTTTTTTGTGATCTATTTGATCAATTTATGATTTTTTAATGGATTTTTTGTGAGTTTCTATGGACTTTCTACATTTTTGTGAATTTTTTATTTTTTAATGAATTTTCTATGAGGTTTTTTTTAATAAGTTTTTTTGTGATTTTTTTGGGTAATTTTCTTAATCTCTTTTTGATTTTTAATGGTATTTTTTTAATGTTTTTATGTGTTTTTTTAAATTTTTGAAAAAACCTTTTTTTTAATTTTATTTTTTGAATTTTTGTGTGACTTCTTTTATTTTTTAATGAATTTTAAGACCTTTTTTTATTTGGGATTTTGAAATTTATTTGCCTATTTTATTTTCTTACTACTAAAAATAAAAATAATAAAAAAATCAAAAAGTTTAAAGCTTACCTTGACGGGGGTTGGGCGTTGGCCTGAGACGACGAAGGAGTGGGTGGGCTGGACAGAGAGAGGAGGAGACCGCGTGCTCGACTGCGCATGTTGAGGAGAGAGAATAAGGAGAGAGGGTACGGGGCCCGGGCTTGAGCGGTGCTGACGTGGCGGGCCTGACATGGAAGTAGAAGAAGACGAAGAGTATTTTAACGCCTTAGGGAACTATCCCATGAGACATTAAAGATCTAACCGACAACGAGAGTTGAGAGAGAGAAAGAAGGAAAGTTAGAAAGTGAGTGAGAGAAAGTTAGAGAGAATGGGAGGGTGTATGTGTGTGTTTGTGTGTGTGTGTTCACACGCCATGAAGAGAGAGAGAGCGGGCGGCAGCAGTCAGAGGAAGAAGAAAAGGAAGATTATTTTAACGTCACAGGAGACTATCCCAAGAGATCTTAAAGATCTATCCCACGAGGAAAATACAACAGAGCAAGTGGGAGAGCGTTCATGTGCCGAAAGGCAAGGCTCGGGAACTGAAGCTCGAAATTTGACCGTGCCGAGTTTGCACAACTTCAAAATTTGCCAAAACATGCGCCCAAGCTCGAGATCAACCACCAATGCTCGTCGAACAATTTTTTTTCAGTTTTTTTTTCTTAATGCCCGAAAAAGCCAAATTTAGTCCAAAAACGCTAAAAATCACCAGAAAATCCAAAAAATTACCAAAAAATCTTGGAAATTTCTAGAAATCTCAAAAAAACATCGGCAATCACAATCAAACATTTTGAACACACATAAACACACCAAAAATAATAGTTTTTGTCAAAAACGTGATTTACGACAAAATCAACAACCCGGTCCCCAGAAATAGCGAATCGCTCAAAACTTGACCAAGGAAGGCACAAATGTGCTCAAAATGATGCCTAAATATGACACAAAACAGCTCATCATGATCACAAGATATCAAATTTTTACGGAATTAAGCAAAATTAGAAAAAAATTACCAAAAATTTACAAAAATTATCCAAAAAATACCTTTTTAAAAAAAGAACTCTCCACACATAGGGGATTAGTGCAGCCAAATCAAATCACAATAATCACATTCATTCAATTGCCAAACAATTTCATCAATAAAATCCAAACTAGGCAATTAAAAACGGCAAAATTAGGTAAAAAATTGACGCATTTGGAATGTGTAAATCCCTGTTTTGAGCTCAAAAACACAGCAATTAACCATTACATGCAATCAAACGATGAATTAATCATGCACATTAAGCACTTTTTAGGTGCACGCGCACACGCACACACACACACACACTAATAATTGGTAGTTTTTACCAATTTTTACGTGCGCACATAAAAGGGTTAATCTTGTCAAAATTGCAATTTGATTTCATAAATCTCTAGTTGGGCATGACCACAACACAAATCAATCATCAAAATTGGAAAATTATTAAGCACACATTGATTTTTAGGTGCAAAAACAAGGGCAAAATAGTGCACACACGCCTAAAATTAGGCATACACACACTCAATTAGAATGCACACACACTTGATTTTAGTGCACACACACTTGTAATTGACCATTCAAGCATGCAATTAGATCAATTAGGCACACAAATAGCAATGTACATTCAGCAATTAGCAATTAAACTTATCAATTCCATACGCCTCCAAATCTGAAATATTTCGGCATTACAACGGCATGAAAATGAATATTTCAAAAATGTTCAAAGCATAATATAGCATCGACATGTTGTAATTAACATAGAATAACATAGCATTGACACGGTGTTAATTAGCATAGCATCAACATGGCATTGTAGTTAACATAGCATCGACATGATGTTAATTAGCATAGCATAACATGGCATCATCATGGCATCTCTACTCATCTCTACACATGTTTAGATTCTAGGGAGGTTGAGAATACCACCTTGTTTACGTTTCCAATGAAGATCGGTTGAATGGTTGAAAGCTCCAATCCTTAGTAGAAAATTAGTGTAAGTTAGCAAAAATTAGTAAAACTAGCAAGGGGTTAGTGTGAAATTAGAGTGTATAGGCACACAATTGGCATGATATAGTGTCAAATTAGGGAAAAATGAACACATTGCTTTATGCACACACATCCAAAATCCACAAAACCATAAACACACAAGTGAAATTAGTGAGGAAAGACATCCGGTTATGCCACAATTACACTAGCATAGGCCATCGTCCTTGGCAACGACGCCAAATGTTGGGGGTACCATTGTAGCATAGCTCCAATGACTAACAAAATTATCAATCCGGAGAGATGAGCTACCCGGCTAGGGCATAGAAACACTCACACGATTAGTGAGCTAATCATGGCAACACGAATGGTGACTCTATGAGGTAAGCTTCTCGGCCTATGGAGGAGCTAAGCCACAATGGCAATCTCCACATCCACTTTCCTTCACCTCCAATCAACCCAATCACACACACTAAGGATTGCAAGACACACACAACACTAATCCTATCATGCAACACACTAATCACAAACACACACACATAGATCTATCGAGCACCACACTCCAATCAAACCTACATGCACACACAAGCAAAAGAGGGAAATCACACAAGATTAGAGAGGGATTAACCACTAATTACTTACGATCTAGCCAATCAAAGCATCATCAACAAGCACAAGAAGTATGAGAGAGACATAGTAAAAGAGAATCAAGCATTGATTAGTGTTAATCAAGTCGCATGAGCAAGGAGAAGCTCAAGGACTCCATAGCCACACACCTCCTGAGCTCTCACCAAAGAGTGATCTTAACAAATGAGCTTGAGAACTCTAATTTCTTTTACACACTGCCTTATATACCTAGGGTAAAATATGCAATGTCCGGGCGCCCAAGGCCTTTAGGGCTCCACCACTTACTGAATCTGCAGCCTAGGCACACTAACTGACCTGTTCTTTACAGCTTGGAGCTCCATTGAGCCCGTAACACATTACAAATACTACAATGGCTTGAAATAAATTGCAAATTTACAATACATGACCATTTGGGAAAATGTGAAAAATATGTAACTCTAGTTTTTTCTCCTTCATGTTGATCTTAGATGCGCATCCGTAAGGCTCGGGCCTTTAGCAACTTCTATTAAACTGACATCGGCTCAATTAACAGTGTACACTCAGAGTGCTACTTGTGACTTAGAGACCCCTTGAAGTATCTTTTGGTGGATTTTTAGCGGTAAAGTGCATGAGGGAATAGTAAATGCAAGATTTGTGATATGCAGGGGTTCACATGATGCACATAGGCTATGAGAAACATGGTGATGATATCAAATGTGCAAAAAATGCTTCAGTGGGTGAAAAGCTATCTTTGGCACACCGAAGATAAATTTTCACTAAAGCTAAATTTTTTGCCCCCAATTTGCTATACATAGTTCCTACTAGTGTAGTAAAGGTTATATAGGCCCTTGTTGCTACTATAATTTTCCTTTGTAATAGTTTCCTTCCATCCGAAGTCCTCATGAGGAGTAGATATTTCCATTGAACCTCTAGGTTGATGTTATTGACCCCCGTGTGGTGGTGGTTGAAGGCTTTAGAAAACTACTTGAATACCCTCGTTGAGTTTTGGATATAATTGGAGTGGTATTTTTCTCAAAAGTGCAAATTGACACTTTTTGGCTAGGATATGGTCACTTTTACTTAGCTTGATATAGAGTTGTTCAAAACACTCACAACTCTCTACAGTTTTTCTAAAGGGTGGCCTCTTCCAGCTAGCAAAATTTGGTCAAGTTTGAGGCTGTCTATCTTTGGCGCGCCAAAGATAATTGGTCAACCAAACTGAGTCCAAAATGAAGCTTGACCATACCCATGTGTTCACATACTTGGGTGAGTCTTTGGTTAAAATCTTGTGTGATTTGGACACTTGGTGTGGTTGGTGCAAGCGTTTTTCCACCCAAAAACTCCCAGATTGTCCTATGTGATTGTGCCCCCTCTGACCTTGATGGTAGACCAAGTGACATATAAAATGCTTCATAATACATTTAGGAACTTACCCCTCATGGCTTGAGTTAGTAAGAGTAGGGAGAGTGCGAGTAGAACCTCGTGCAAGGTCATCGAAACTCACTCTAGAGAGCTCTCCTCCAAAGTCCAACTGGTGCAAATGACCTAGGGAATTATAAATACCTTGACTTTTCGGATAGACTCCATTTTTTTAAACTCACTTGTGGGTGGAATATCTCTTGCTATATAATCTCGAGTTGAAAATCTCTAAACTTTTTACCATTTACATGTGGTAGTGACGTGTGTGAATACACTTAGGACAGCCTGGGCATTTGTTCCCTCACAAGGAGATTTTTTCCCCCGTGCATTGTATATACGCCCATCATTCTAGGGCTATCTTATTTTTTTCATTGCACACTAATTAATACACTCTCTATTGTGTGCCTTGAGCTTCCTTCACCTTCTCCAAGTTGTGTGTGTTTTCCTACAACCCTAATTCCCTCAATTGGTATCAGAGCAGGTTGCATCCTCCTGGACTTAGTTGCCAGCACACACGCCTGCTCACTTTCTCTGATCTTTGTGAGTTTTAGCAAGCATTCGCATGTCATTTTTTAGTTTGGAAGAGGTCGAAGTGCCTAGTGTGCTCAGATTTCTAATTTGAGCTCATTTCGGCCTCCATTTCCACTATAGGCAGTACTCTGCATGCTATTTTGTCATTTTGTGCAGAATTTTTGTCAGTGTCATTTTTTGCATAACAGGTCTCTTATAGTATTCTATGGTTTGTGCTATATAGCACATGCTATTCCCGCTCTATTTCTCCTCGTTTTGGGCAGTTTTCAAACCAGATGTAGGCATTTGCCATGCCCAACAACAACACAGGTGTGTTCAAGATGTTTGCTGTTAAGAATAGATTGGATGGGGACAATTACCATATGTGGCTTACATGATGCAACATATTCTTGTGTCAAAGGGTGTCTGGAATATTGTGCAGGGCATTGATGTACGTCTTGGTTCACAGGATGTAGGCGATGTTGACGATGTTGCAGGTCTTGCTGCAAGGATTGCTGCTGTTAGAGTTGTTTTTCCTACGATAGAACAAGATCATTGGGATGTACAGACTGTCCTTGATGCCTTGCCAGATTCTTACCAGACTTTTGCTAGTACTTGGAGAGTTATGACCCAAGGAAATCTTGAAGTTGTCAAGTTTGATGCATTATGCACATTGCTATTGCAAGAGTCGCTTTCCAAAAAAAAAGGACTAGACAGCGTGCAGTTGAACATGCCTTTATTGTTGCTCAAAGAAAAGGTGGTACCAGTAATGCAGCCACTTCTCATGGTTCTTTTGTAAGTGGAAAATTACATGTTCCTAATGCTTCTATTGGCAGCAATTCGTATGGAAATTCTAGTGATAAGGGAAAAAGAAGATGCGTTTCCATTACTATAAAGCTAGTGATCACTTTATCAAGCAGTGTCCTAAGTTAAAGGCCAAAGACGCTAAGAAGAAATAGGTTGGTTCCACTACTAATGCTAGTTCCACTACAAATGCAGCTATTGTTGAGTCTTCTGTGAAAGGAGACTGTGATGTTGATGTTGATGCAAAATGGGCTTTTAGTGAAAAAGTGCACTTATAATCTTGTTGTCCATGATGCATGCATGTCAGTTTCTACAGATTCACATGTGTGGTATTTTGATAGTGGTGCTACAAAGCACATTACCTCACATCGTGATTTGTTCACCTCTCTTGAGTCTAGCCCTCATGGGAATTAAGTCGCTTGTGCCAACAATGCCTCTTATCCGGTTCAAGGAGTTGGAAAGATTGTGCTTACTATTGCAAATGGCAGTTCTTTCACACTTGGTGATGCACTTTATGTACCTGGGATCAAGAAGAATCTTTTTTCTGTATGTGCACTTGCTAGACTGGGCCTTGTAGTCAAATTTGTGGATGATAGATGTACAGTACATGACCTCAGTTTTGGTGATGAAATTGTTGCACCTTGCATTTTATGTCATGGGTTGTATAAGCTCACTTTGTATGACAAGTGTGGGTAGAATGTTTCAAATGCAGTTGTGGATTCAAAGGCTATTTTAGATGCAAAACTTTGGCATGCACATTTTGGTCATCTGAATTCTGCCAATTTTTTGCGTTTGCAAAAATTTGATATCGTTGCTTCTTTGCCGCCTCTTGAAGCACCTTTCAAACATGTCTATGAAGGCTGTATTTTGGGTAAGATTCAGTGCTCTAAGTTTCCAAAGGATGGTTCAGTTAGGGCCACATGCAGGTTGCATCTTGTACATAGTGATGTTTGTGGGCCCATGCAAACTTTGTCCTTGGGGAATTACCTTTTCTTCGTGACTTTTATTGATGATTACTCCATGCATGCATGGGTATATTCTCTTAAAGCAAAGCTCAAAGTATTCATGTGATTCAAACAATTTTTGGCTATGGTTGAAAATGTCCTGAAATGTACTATGGATGCCCTCCGTTCCGATCGAGGGGGGGAAGTATATATCTCATGAATTTAATGCATTTTTGGCTATTCTTGGGAGAAAACACCAATGTACAGTGCCTTATATGCCTCAACAAAATGGTGTTGCTGAGAGGAAAAGCATGTCACTTACGATGTTTGGTCAAAAGTCAAGCTTTACCTCATTCATTTTGGCTTGAAGCCATCATGTGTGCCACTTATGTACTTAACAGGTCTCCTACAAAAGCTTTGCAGTCTATGACTCCATATTAAGCATGGCATGATAGAAAGCCTTCTATTGAGCACATGCATGCTTTTGTCTATTTGGCATATGCTTTGGTGCCACAAACACAATGAAAAAAATTGGATGATAAGGCTGTCAAATGTATTTTTGTTGGTTATAGTGCTGAAAGCAAAGGTTACAAGTTATATAATCCACAAAAAAAACATATTTTGGTTTCACGGGATGTTGTGTTTGTGGAAGATTCTGTTTAGCCCTTGCTGTCATGTACTAGAGATAGTAATGTCAGCTTATAGGACCTTTATGACTCTTTGTTACCTCTTTTCAATGGTGGAAGTTCGAATGTAGATTCCAATGAGGCAAATGTACAGACTATGGGGGATTCTAAAAATGTTACATATCATCGTATTATTGAGGAGATTTACATGTTGTACTTGATGAGGAAAGGGCTGAAAATGAGCAGGCTAGAGGTATGCCAAAATGACTGGTGCATACATTGCATGACAGTTGTAACATTTAATGCACTAGTAACTTGTGTGTAGCGGAAATTGATAACATAGTGAGCATTTCATTAAGAACAAGTTCCTTATGAGCATAGAGAGAGTACTTAATTTGAGAAAGAAACATAACAATTTACACTTAGCTAATTTGGCATTGACAATACTTGAAAAGAGAGAGATATAGAAAATTGACAATAGTTGAGGAGCGGATTTACATGGAGCCAGCCCCCCCTCCATAAAGGCTTTGCATTATAGCTTCTCCCATCAAAGGATACTTTTGTACAATACAATTCTTGTGTTCCTTGAAAAAACTCGTTGGTGCAATGAAGATGGAAGCTTCATGCTTGAGAAACACACGTAGTGTCCCTAGCCTCAGTCCCAAGACCTCACACACCTTCAAAAATGGTGAGAGCTAGCATGGAATGAGGATAGATTGAGAGGAAGAAGAGGTATCTTATGAGAAAGAAGTATTCTCCTCACATAATCAATCTAATAGCATAGCTTAGCTTAGTAATTGGCATGCTAGAGGAGATGAGCATGCCATCGAAGGTTTGCTCTTGGTTGGATTTGCATTCCATAGTCAAGAGTTGTTGGTGTAGGCCTCTACTTCTCAATGCTTGGAGAAGGAGATGGAGTTCTTGTTGAACACATAACATGTGTGTGTGTGTGTGTGTGTGTGTGTGTGTGTGTAGCAAAGTATGTAAGTCTAAAAATGCCAAGCTCTCTCTCTCTCTCTCTCTCTCTCTCTCTCTCTCGGTCGACACCTCTTAATTTTTGCTCATGCTGGCCTCTCATTGGCTCTTGCAAAGCTTAGCCAATCAAAAATTAAAATCATAATTGGTAGCCTTGTGACATGTGTTCCCCTTTCCCCTTTTTTGAGATCTTTAAGTAATTAAATTATTCAACTAAACTCTCATTGGAACTCTTAGTCTTTTGGCCAATAGGAATCAAGCAAGAAAATGGGCTGTTGAATTCTCATTGGACCCCTTGGTAGACTATCCAATAGTCTTCTAGGGAGCTTAATTTCTATTGATTCTTTTATCAAGCATTTTTAAATTGATTAGACTAATTTTACTCTAGCTTAATTCTCATTAGTCCACCTCGAGGAATCCCAAACTCCGAGCAAACTTTTTTGAGCGATGATAAAATCGAGCGAGTTAGTGAGAGGCACTCTATCAAAATACACATAGCCAAGAGTTTTTGCAAGTCACTCATTTCATTAAATCACTCATTATTCACTTGAGAGACTAAATAAATTGACCCTAAACCTCCTAAAGATGGCGGTTAAATTTAAGAATAGATATGCTAGGCAAGAGGTAGGTGCTAGAAAGCCTGACATTGGACAACTCTTGAGGTGCAAAGATTGTTGGGGGACAGGGGCTATAACAATTTTTTTTGGGAGGCATCTCTCTCTTTCTCTCTTCTCTCTCTCTCTCTCTCTCTAACCTTGCTTCTGGAAAACATGTGATGAGTAGGTGACGGGAAGTGTTTCCACCCAACTCTTAACAATGTGTGGCTTTACTATAGAGGCAGGATGAGATTGTTATTTTATGCAAGACACGATGATGCCTTGCTAGTATCATTCCGTCTAGCGTCCTCTCTCTCTCTCTCTCTCATATTATATAATTAAAAAAATCTCCCTCAAAGGGTTGCGTCGGTTGCATCGGCGAAGACCCTCTGAAGGAGTTTTTTTAAAAATAAACATCGAAGAAAGAAGACCTCTCTTGCAATGGTGGTGCCTTTGTTTGGTTTGTGCGTCTGCTCTAGGAGAAGGGGTAGGGAAATCTTGCCACATTCCACCTTAAGAAATCAAGATGGAGCTACCTAGGTCTTGCCAATTTTACTTTTGGGTTGAATTAGAGGGTATCTTTGAAGATATCCTCGTTGACATCAAACGAAAAGTTGATTAAGGCAAGGATCTCAGTTCGTGGAGGTGGAGGTGGAGAGAGAGATGATATGTGAGAGGGAAAAGACAGAGAGAGAAAAAGAGGGAGAGATATTTTTTAATGGGAAAATTACAAAAATACCCCTCTAATTCGAGGAAATTCTCCTCAAATTGCAAAATACCATTGTGCCTATTTTGGTTGGATTGTTCAAGATTTTCTAATTTCTATTCCTTTTTTACAATTCAGATGCTTACCGTATGTAATTTGTCGCAAATCACTTGGCAAAAAAAGGCAATTATGTCTAAAATGGCAACTCATCTTTAAAGCGTGCACAACAGACTCAAATTCTAGTTTTAGCATCTTGTATTGATAAACAATCAATCTTCTTATGAAAAGCGACAAAAAAATTATTCCTGGAGAAATTTGGCATTTTGGGAATTTATGACAAAATATTGGGGGTAGTTTGGGAATTTCCACTTGAGTTAGCAGATTGGCACATGGAGGACGGAGAGACACAAAGTCAATGTGCGTCGATGCGAGGGTGGGCGCTTCAAGTTTTTTTCTCCTTCATCCCGATGGTATCTGACAGGCCTGTGGTGCATTGTGTCTACTTGACGGTGGTTACAATGGAGAACATTAGCTTTTGTATGTGTTGGTTTGCAAGGAGCGCATAATCTCTCTCTCTCTCTCTCTCTCTCTCTCTCTCTCTCTCTCATTTGCGACTTTGAGAAAGTGCAGGCTGCTAGAGTTTATTGTGATAAGGAGTGCAAGGGGTAACGGCTATCTATCTGCAAACAACAAATTGCTCGTACAACACAAGAAGTAGTGACTTCAAGCTAGGTGAGGTGTGTGCACCCTCAGTGCAAGAAGAAGGTGGCATGCAAGAAGAGGCGCAAAGATATGTTATGAAGCCAACAGAGAGAGAAAGTAGCAGGTATAGGAAAATTTAATACTGGGTCCATAGAGGAGATGCTAGTGAGCCAAGGAGGACATGTGCAAAGCCCACGATTGCAATTCCTAGTGAATCACTTTATCTGTGCAAAGAGCATCTTCTATGAATTAAGAGAGAGCACACATGCATGGGGCTTGCTATGTCCTTTGCTCTCAAATTTGGGAGATTCCAAAATCTCCATAACAAATTAATAGTCTTGCATTCCCTACAAAGGGAGAGAGAGAGAGAGAGAGTAAAAAGAAAAAATCCTAGTGACTTTAGTCTTCACACTCATAAAAGGATCTGCGCCGCCGCAGTTCCTTTGAGGGGAGTTCTTTTTTTTAAAAAGAAACTCTCTCTTTTATGGAGTGAAGAGTAAACAAAGGCCACACTTTTCCTTGAAAAACTTTCTCTCTCTCTCTTTGTAAGGATGCGCTCCATCTTGATTTCTTATGGAATAATGTTGCGAGATAATTCTACCCCTTCTCCGAGAGAAAATGCATGAACCAACCAAAGGCACCACCACAGCAAGGGAGGGTCGAACCCTAGTGCACGCAACCCCAAGTCTTCTATGGTAACCATAGAACTGCAAGGCCGTGCTCGTCAAGAGTACGATGCCTCCATTATAATAAAAAGAAAATGTGCACATCGTGTCCCTCATGTGTCGACACTTATCTCACCACTCGCAACCCCTCGAACCCTTCGCTACCTCGTGCAGCTCTTGGTTGGCATCGCATCTAGCACCTTCGCAGAGCTCGGGTTTGCTGCCACCATTCCTGCTCCCCTCGTAAGACATCGTTCATCTTCTCTTCCACCACTTGTCACCAGAGCCACACTTTTGCTTGCTTGATTGCCAAGGGATCTTCCTAGATTCGCTTCAAAGAAGCATTCCCAAAATCTTACCGACATTATACTAAAGTCTCTATACTTTTTTTTAACTCTCTCTCTCTCTCTCTCTGTGTGTGTGTGTGTGTGTGTGTGTGTGTGTGTGTGTGTGTGTGTGTGTGTGTGTGTAGAGGGAATGCAAATGGGAATTGAATTTTCTTTTTTAAGTTCTTCAACGTGTTAAAAAAATTTTACCCTCCAATGCAGCACCCCCCCCCCCCCCCCCCCCCCCCCCCCCCCCCCCCCCACCCGGGTGCACACTCTTTGAGGGAAAAAAACTACAAAAAGAGGGAGAGAGAGTCTCACTTATTTCTTTTCAATTTTTATACACATTGAAGAGAGAGAGAGAGAGAGAGAGAGAGAGAGAGAGAGATAGAGAGAGAGAGAGAGAGAGAGTCACACTAGGGCACCCGTCCCACCCTCGTTTTGCTAATGGTTGTAAATAATGTTGTCAAATTGGACTTAAAAACAAAAGCTACACATTTTTCTCAACAAGTGGGAGTAGCACATGTGGTTAAAACTCGGGCTTAGACATTGTTTGTTAGGGTTTTTCCCTCTAAAATGAACTCCCGTATGCACTTTCTATAGTTGGCTACGTCTTGGACAACTTAGCCAAGGATGTGAGGCCGTTCCTTTGACAAGGGGTAGAGGCTAACTTTTTTATTTCATCTACAAATGATTAGCTACCACCTCTGCATGGCATGTACTTCCCTGTCCTAGTGTGGCATGGGCCTAAGACAAATCACTCTTCTCATTCAAGAGTACTATCAACTCTGTGTGTGTGTGTGTGTGTGTGTGTGTGTGTGTGTGTGTGTGAGAGAGAGAGAGAGAGAGAGAGAGAGAGAGAGAGAGAGAGAGAAGAGGGCTCAACAAATAGGATTCTGACAATTTTACCAGTCTCAGAGATGAATATATACCATCCCAAGGAACGATACACTTTTGTGAATTTTAAAATTCAATATTGCTCAACAATTAGGCTTTAAACACATGGCACCCTCATTGTCCCTCTACTGAATGCCCTCATTACCTATCTCTCTCAATTATAAGAGTTAGATACTATAATATTATAAAGACTATATATATATATATATATATATATATATATATAGAGAGAGAGAGAGAGAGAGAGAGAGAGAGAATATAGAAGAAAAATAGACATGGTCTCTATGTGGCATGCCCCACTCTACTGCATCCTTGACGTTGAGGATGGGGCTCAAACCGCACCACATAGAACAACAGGGGCCCATACCATAAAAACATTCGCTCGGATTTTGGTTCGGTCGAAAAATGTCCCTCGGTATATGGTAAGACTCGTCCACCTCTATGGCCATCCAATAGGATTTGAGGGGAGGTTGGGGGCAACTGGCCTAGGAGCCTGACATGTGTCCAATATTCCCTTTGTGTAAAGGGTAATCCTTGGAGAGTGTGTGTGTGTGTTTCTCTCTCATACCCTACTCTCATGGCTCGCCCCCTCCTTGATAGGGATGTGGGAAGACTTTTTAGTCTTCCCATGACCATCCAATTTTCCCCTATATTGGCCTTTGGACAATTGAATAAAAAATTAGGAACCTTAGCCTATGGAAGTCTTAATGGAGCTAAACCTTAGGTCTTTATAAGCCCCATTGAAGCACATTTCTCTTTTGCAGGCTGCCCCCCTTTGGATCCCTAATTTTTCTTCTTTGGATCCCTGCAAAGACCAGTCTGGTAGCCTTACCAATATTCTAGCTTTTACTCCCCTGGTACTTCCCCATATTAAATGATCAGTTTAACATGAGGAAATCATTTGGGAGTTTTAGATATTAGTTTTTATGTATTAGCTCTGTCTTGAAATCATAGTCATCCTCAACTATGACGTAGAGAAGATAAAGCCTGTCATTAGTCCATCTGCTACTAGCGGGTAGAGGACCCCTGTTTTACCCTACGACACCGTTCCAGAATGGATGACTAGTCCATTTGGTGTTTGAGAGCCTTAGCTGCCACAAGCATGTCTGCACATTAGTCTGTGTCAATCTTCCATATAGAATTACAAGCTTTACTTGGTGTTTGGGAGACGTTGTCTCCACAAACATGATCCTAAGTATGCATACTAATTAACATGTGCGCACAATAAAGAAAAATAGAGTCTTATAAGACAATTTTTTTTTTGGTTCATTTATACATATTTACATTTGCTTACTCTAGAGAGTCATTGTAAGCATTGAAAAGGTTTAGGTTATCCTTTAGTTGAATGCCTTGCATCCATCTAGCATCTTCAAAAGGATAATTTTTAAACTTGATAATCTATCGTTGGATAGTCTTACCACCTCGTAATACCTTGTCTTCATGTTGGAGAATGGACTTGGGCTGCAGCACCTCTTCTTGGTCCTTGATCTCCGGTGGGTCTTCAATGATTGCTTCTTGAGGTGGCTCTCCTTTGTAAGGCTTTAATAGGCTCACATGAAAAACATTGTGTATCAGCCAATGGTTGGGCAACTTAAGTTGATAGGTCATCTCATTGATTGACCTAAGAATCTAAAAGGGGCCATAGTACCTTTTTGCTAATTTAGCATAGTACTTTTGGTGTCCCATAGGATTCTTGCCTGTCGTGTGCCTTAATCAATCCTTTGGAAACTTAAGCAAGACCAAATCATTTTGTTTAAAGGCTAGGGCTCTTTTGTGCTTATCAGCAACAACCTTTTGCCTTTGCTGAGAGATGGATACAACATCCTTAATCTTTTGGAAATATTCTTGCAGGTCTCAGCTATATTCATCTGCAACAAAGATCTTCCCATGTACCTTGAGTAGCAGGCGACTTTTTGAGCTTTCGTCAATTACCTCAGAAGGTGCTTTTCCCGTGGAAGTATGTACAGTGTTATTGTAAGCATACTCCACTAAGGTAAGTACTTCTCCCATTCGGACTTTTGATCTACTTCTATGACATAAGCTTTTAGCAGATCAAGAATTTTTAGGTTAGCTATTTCACTATGGCCATCCGTTTGGGGATGATAGGCCGAAGAGAAGTTTAGCCTTGTACCTAAATTATCAAAGAGACCCTTCCAGAAGTTACTGATCATTCTAGGATCTCTATTCGACACTATGGACATTGATAAGCCGTGGTACTTGAAGATTTGTGATATGAAGAGGGTTGCAATCTGATGGGCTTTAATAGTCTTTTTGATAGGTATGAAATGTGCTTGCTTGCTAAACCTATCTACTATCATCCATATTCTTGTATTCCCATGGATAGACTTGGGAAATTCAAAGATAAAATCCATGGATATGCTCTTCCATGGTGAATTAGGGATGGGCAACGGTTGAAGCAATCCAAGTTGCTTCCCCTATCAAACTTCGTCTTTTGGCATAGTACACATTTTGAAACATACTCTTGTATGTTTGCTTTCATGGCAGACCAATAGAAATATGTTTCTATCCCTTTTATGCCTCTCATAAGGAGGAGCATGAAATTCATACATTACTTTCTCACGTAGTGAGTTAGTAACGCATAGTCTATTACCATAGAGAAGATACCTACCATCTTGTAGGGTAAATGGTTCTTCCTTCTTCCCTAGTGCAAGGGCTGAAATCACATCTCTAAAATCAGGATCGATAGCGTACTCATCTATCATAAAATATAGATCATTGTGAGTTGCTACGTATACCGCATTCACTCTCGGTCATCTTGAGAGTGCATCGGCTACTTGATTATGCTTGCCAGCAATGTGAGCAATATGAAAATGAAATTGCAAAAGGAAGTTTGACCACCTCATTTGTTTGTTGGAGAGCTTGGTCTGCATCATGAAGTACTTAAGGCTTTGGTGATCCGTTTGCATAATGAAAGGAATCCCCAATAAGTAGTGCTTCCATGAGTCTAGAGCATGTAGAACTGCTAGGAGTTCCTTCTCATATATGCCTAGAGCTTGCTCAATAGGGTCGAGCCTTCGACTTTCATAGGCTATGGTGTGACCTTCTTGGAGAAAAACAGCTCCAAGGCAATCACCACAGACATTGCATTGGACCTCAAATGGCTTTGAGAGATCTGGTAGTGTAATCACAGGTAGAGAGATAAGCTTTTTGAAAGCATTGTTCTCCTTGGTGGACAATATATACCTAACTTTTTTTTTTGTTAGGTCATGTAATGGTCCCACAATTTGTGAGAACTTTTCTATGAAGCGTCTATAGTATGCACACATACCTATAAAGCTTCTTAGTTCATGCAGATTCCTTGGATTAGGCCATCCTTTTATTACCTCTAACTTTGATGGATCCATTTGGATGCCATTTTGAGAGATAATATGACCTAAATACAAAATCTCTTGTAAGAAAACATCACTTTTTTTTATTAATGTAAGTTTATTCTCTCATAAAACTTGAAATATAACCTGAATGTGTTGCTTGTGTTCATTTAATGAATTAGAGTAGATAATTATATCATCAAAGAGCACTCCAGTAAAGGTTTGGTGAGGCCTAAACAGCTTCTCCATCAAGCGGTTAAAAGTGGATGGTGTAGTGGTCAAGCCAAAAGGCATGACAATGTACTCATAAAGACCAATCATAGTGCAAAATGGAGTCTTTATAGTGTCTTGATCAACTATCCTTATTTGATGGTAGCCACTTTTTAGGTCAATCCTATTGAAGTAGGTCAACCCTTGTAGCTTATCAAATAGTTCTTCTACCTATGGAAGGGGAAACCTATTCTTGATAGTGATTCTATTTAGTGCTTGATAGTCGACACACATATAGTATGTGTCGTCTTTCTTTTGCACTAATAACACTGGCGAACAAAATGGAGATGAGCTAGGCCTAACCATGCCTTTCTCAACTAACTCATGCACTTGACGCATAATCTCCTCTTGTTGAGCTTGAGAAACTCTATAAGGAGGCTTATTAGGCGGTGAACTTCCTAGAAGAAGTTCAATTGCATAGTCGTCATTGCCTCGTTTGGGAGGTAGTTCACAAGGGATTTCATCAATAAAAACATCTTGGAACCCCTTGAGGAAGTTGGATAACTCTAATTACTTTTGATTATTTATATTTTCTTTTGCTAAAGCATTAGGTTCATTTTGAGAATCTTTAACAAAAATGTACATGAAAATAAAGCTCTTTATTGGCTTATTGAAAGCTTGCTTGTGTACAAGGGGTATTATACTACCCAACTCCTTAGCATCTATGTACATATCTTTTTCCCTTAACCTAAAGTAGATTTGCATTATAGGAATTTAACATTGGCAGCCATGCGATCAAACCATGGTGCTCCTAGGATTACATCCTTGTGCTTGAGAGGAGAGAAAAAGAAAATCTCCTTGTCCACATAGCTTTGGACATGGAGCCTCAATTTCCCAATTAAGGGAGTGAATGAGGCTTCTTGCCCCTTGAAAGCACCATCGGCATGTAGGACATCTCCCATCTCATAGGCTTGGATGCCTAGCTTGGTGGCCAACTCTGTGGATATGAAATTGTGAGTAGAAACAGGCTCAAAGAGAATAAAAGCATCAGGTTCTCTTACCTTTCCCCAAGCATGGCATAGAGGATATCCTTTGTGATGAGCATCCTCTTCTTGAATTTTGACCAAGGTAGCTCTAGGAGGCTCATTACATGTATTATTGTGGGGGCAAGCACGATAGGCATGCCTTGCTCCCCACACTTGAAACAACGGTTATCTTTTCAATAACGCTCTAGCTCTTCAGGAGAGAGTTTATTTTTGCCTTTATAAACTCCCTTCTCTTTAGCTTGTTGTTGTTGGTGTTGCCTTTGGGAGACTTTTGGACGTTGTCCTTCCCCTTAGGCTCGTTACGGTCTTTTTTTTTTCGTAGGCTTAAGATTTCTCTTAGCCCCTTGTTGGAAATTGATTTGTGAAGCCACCATAGTATGGTGTATGACCGCAAACATGGTGCGTGGCCTTTGGGAGTTAACATACTCTGCCATATCGTCAGTCAAACCCGCACAAAGTTGTTGCTTTTGCTCTCCAAAATCCATCTTTTTGAAGACAATGGCTTTGAGATGTAAATCCCAAATTTTGTCTACATATTTGTGAATAGATTCATAGGGAGACAGCTTCAAGCTTCGCCATTCGGTGAGTACTTTGTCTTTGGCATCAGTAGCCAAAGACTGCTTCATGATGGAAGCTCGTAAAGCTTTCCATGTTTGTGGAGATTCCCCATTTTCCCGTAGGATAGACCACCATTGCCTGGCAGACTTTTGAAAATGCATGGCTATGTGATGTAGCTTAGAGGACTCCCCAAAGCCCTACCTCCAAACATGGCATTGAATTGTTGGATAAAGGCCAAGACTTTGTCTGTAGTACCAAAAGTGCCATCGTAGGTAAGGAAAGAGATGTTCTTTCTTCCCTCTTTGAACTTTTTGAGCTTGGAAGACCTCTTCGAGGCGGCATAGGATTTCCTATGGCCTCTTCTTTTAGGTGGTTCAAGAGTTGCACCATCACTTTCTTCAGAAGAGGAAGAATATGAGGAGGATGGAGAAGAGGGTGACCTCTTTCTTGCCTTTTTTCCCCTTGTTCCTCCTTGTCCGCACCATCGCTTTCTTTAGAAGAGGAAGAGGATGAAGAAGATGGATAAGAGGGTGACCTCTTTCTCACCTTTTTCTTCTCTTGTTTTCTCTCGTCCCTTTTTGAATTATGGTGTAGAGAAGTATGCGATGATATTCTTCGTTTAGGGGGTGTTTGAGAGCCTTTTGCCCGCCATTTTTGTGGAGCCATCTCCGCCGAGGTGGTAGGAGACTCACTTCTTTCTCGTTCTTTTGTTGGGGGATATACCATTGAAACTTGGGTTCTCCTTTGGGAAGGAGATGCATCATCAAGTAGTAGATTTTTGAACCCTTTGTATGGATCCTCTTCTTCTTCCCTTATCGGAGAGAGTCCTCTTTTGTAAGTCTCACTAGGAGGCTTCCTAGGTACTCTCTCTTCTTGGTGGGGAGTTTGAAGAATACCATGGGTGCACAATTGCGGTAGCACTTCACCTTGGAGGGATGGACTACCCAAGGCTTGTTGAAGCCTAGAAACAAGATAGTTTACAAGAATAGGGGCATCATTAGTTTCCCTTTCATTAGCAAAATCAAAGCTATCAACATTCATATCAATATCTTTTCCTTTGTCAGCCATACTAGCAAAATCTAGGTGTAAACTTCTACTTGTACTTTGGAACTTCAAGACCTAGTTCCTACTCCTCTTTACCTTCAAAGATAAGCACTCAAGCATCTATACCCGTGGCTCGAATATTATTAATTGCAAGGAATAGAAGAGAGGGATCAACAGAGCCAAGATAGCACCGGTTCCTGTCAAGCTTCTAATAGCCAATAATGGTAAGCCATAGGCAAGCCCCGTAGGAATCCATTATCACATAGCTCTTGACGGTGTCCCCATTACCTGCATAAAGTAGGCATGCTTCAAGGATGAAAAATTCCTATTCTACTTACTCTTTTGCAATTAATAACACCAGCCATTTGTAGCAAGATTGAGGACCTCTCTTCTTGAGCAAGAAAAGAGAAACCAATAGCTCTGATACCAATGTAACATTTAATGCACTAGTAACTTGTGTGTAGTGGAAATTGATAACATAGTGAGCATTTCATTAAGGACAAGTTCCTAATGAGCATAGAGAGAGTACTTAATTAGAGAAAGCAACATAACAATTTACACCTAGCTAATTTGGCATTGACAATACTTGAAAAGAGAGAGAAATAGAATAATTGACAACAGTTGAGGATCGGATTTACATGGAGCCGATCCCCCCTCCATAAAGGCTTTGTATTATAGCTTCTCCCATCAAAGGAGACTTTTGTACAAACAATTCTTGTGTTCCTTGACAAAGCAATAAAGATGGAAGATTCATGCACCAAACTATGCTTGAAAAACACATCCTAGCCTCAGTCCCAAGACCTCACACACCTTCAAAAATGGTGAGAGCTAGCAGGGAATGAGGATAGATTGAGAGGAAGAAGAGGTATCTTATGAGAAAGAAGTATTCTCCTCACATAATCACTCTAATAGCATAGCTTAGCTTAGTAATTATCATAGTAGAGGAGATGAGCATGCCATTGAAGCTTGGCTCTTGGTTGGATTTGCATTCCATGTTGAGATGTCGAGCTCTACATCTTGAGCTGGCATCCACTATGGGTCTTGGCGGCTTACGGCATTTACTCACTGGCGCGTTAGGTGACCGACACGGAGGATCTCTGCCAGGGATTCTACAATTGGACTACACTTATAGTGCCAGCCTAGTACGCTTCTAGCGTGTTCACACTTAGTGACCGCATGTACATATGTGCTACTTTTCAGCTTTAGCACTTAGTCATTTTGTACTCTCTTTTCTGTGAGAAGAAGAAGAAGCTTTCCATCTATGTGTGGTGTGTGCTTGTCTTGTGTAGCTCTCTTGCATCCTCTTTCTTTACATGGTATCAGAGCCTGGTGCAGGCAAGAGAGGCTAAGGGAGCAAGAGCATCACAATCCCTTTGTTCGCAATCCACGACTAGATGCAAGTTTTTCGTACAAGTTTCTAAACAGGTCTCCAAAGTGCAGTACACAGAGATTTACTGTACAAGTACAGTGGTTGTATGTATGCTTGATTGTGGACACTCGTTGAGTGTAGAAGTGTTACAGGTACCACGATAGCAGGTTCAGCAGATTTGCAGGTTTTTGCAGATTGCAGCTATTTTGTCTTAGTGCTTCAAGATGTCTGACGGTTTCAGTCATATTGTTACTGAGAAGCTTGAGAAAAATAACTACCCCGCATGGAATTTCAGAATAACAAATTTCCTAAAAGGAAAAGGTTATTGGGACTATGTAGAAGGAGACAATGAAAAGGAACCAGAGATTCCCGAGGCAAATGCTACAGCAGAACAAAGAAAAGCTTTGAGGGACTGGCAACAAGGCCAGGGCAAAGTGATGTATTGGATTTCTATGAGCATCACAGATGGCATGATGGACTATCTACAGGATGTTGAAACCCCCGCCATTGCATGGAAAAACTTAGGCAGAGTGTTCGAGGTGAACACCAAGGCCAAGAAGCTTCAACCAAAGTCGGAGCTAAATCAGGTTAAGAGGAACAACCTCTCCATCAATGATTATGCCTTGAAGATCAAGAGTATCATTGAGGCTTTTGGATCTATTAAAGTCTCAGTGGAAGACGATGACATTGTTCGTGCATGCTTGGATGGCCTAGGAGATGAGTATGTACATTTCAAGTCTTCCATGAATACAAGAGACGACATCCCCGTGTTCCAAGATTTGATTTCTATGCTTATTCTTGAGGAGAAGAACCTTGACACATCTTCTTCTCATGGCAGAAATAATTTTGAACAGGCCTTCTATTCTAACTCCAACAGAGGTAGAGGTAGAGGTCGTGGTCGAGGCCCAAGTGGTTGCAGGGGCCAATTTCGAGAAGGTCGATCAAATCAAAACAATACAGGTGGCAGGGGAAACCAGTCTCAAGATAGGGGGAGTCAAAGAGCTCGTGGTGCAGGATCAAGCAGGTAGCAACATATTGCAGATAGCAGAGAATGTTGGACTTGTGGTGAAAGAGGTCACATTTCACGTGACTGTCCAAAGGGAAAAGCAAGTGGAAAAAGAGAAATGGGCAATTATACATCTACTAGAAGAGATGCAGATGACAACAAAAACGAGCACATGTTTGTTATGCAGCATGTAATGAATACAATGACTGCAGAGAATTCCACCCAAGATGATGTTTGGTATGTGGATTCAGGTGCCTCTAATCACATGACGTCTCTGTTGGACAAATGGTTGAGCAGGGTTTGCAGGTTCGCTTCAATCCAAATGGCTGTTATGTACAAGATTTCCAGAATGGTTGTAAGCTAATCACAGAGGGCAAATGTGTGGGCATAATGTTTACGCTGAATGTAGACATGCCTGAGGTAAAAGCTGCATTATTTGCACAGAGCACAGGTGTTGTGGCTGATGTTGACATTTGGCACAAATGCATTGGCCATGTCAATGAGCAGAGATTGCGTAGCATGCAATCAAAACAGATTGTAAAAGGTTTGCCCAAATTCAAGGTGGATGGTATGCATAAAGTGTGTGCAACATGTCAATTTGGAAAACAATCAAAGGGCTCATTTCCACATGAGCGCAATGTATGTAAAAAGCCACTTGATGTGGTTCACACAGATGTTTGGGGTCCAACCGATACTGCAAGTATACATGGTTGCAGGTATTATGTCTCTTTCATTGATGACCATACAAGGAAAGTATGGGTCTACTTCATGCGTAACAAAAGTGAAGTGTTTGGTCACTTTCAGGACTTCAAAGTCATGATTGAGAAGGAGACAGATATGCAAATCAAGACATTGAGGTCAGATGGAGGGGGAGAGTACTTCTCCAACGATTTTTCAGATTTTTTGCTAATGCATGGTATACGCAGGCAGTTTACATGCATATATACTCCACAGCAGAATGGGGTCGTAGAAAGGAAAAACAAGCACATTTCAGAGGTTGCACGTGCATTGATGAATGAGAAGAACATGCCTCATCATTTCTAGGATGAAGCTATAAATACAGTTGTGTACATTATGAACAGGACACCTACAGCTGCGGTGCATGATGTAACACCTGAGGAAAAGTTTACAGGTACAAAGCCTGATTTGACACACTTGAAAGTGTTTGGCTGCATAGCTTACGTGCATGTACCAGATGAGTTGCGTAGGAAATTGGATCCTAAAGCAGAGAAATGTATTCTTGTGGGATATTCCCTTGAACAAAAGGGGTACAGGTGCTACAATCCTACTACACAAGAATTACGAGTGAGCAGAGATGTAGTCTTTGATGAGATGAGCAGCTGGTACAATAATGCACATGGCACTATTGGGGTTGATGTAAAAGATGATGTGGTTGTACAAAATGTGAGGCCACAGTCACAGGTTTTGAGTGGACCACAAGAGTCGTCTTCTTGTGGCTCTGTTGAGAAGCCATGGAATGGTAGACTACGTACGTAGGTTACTCCACCAGCAGGTACAGGGAATGTATCACGAAAAGGAAAGGAAAAAGTTGATGAACCTCCCTTTATGGCTGATGCATCATCAGGGTTTTCACATGTAGACATGGATTTAGATGGTTCTGAACAAGGAAATTTGGAATTCCGGCTGTCAGGACACCTGGTGTAAGGAAAGTACAAGAAGATGCTAGAGGGAAAAGGAGTGACCCACGACCGCGCAGATCTAACAAAGTCAGAAATCCAGTTCAGAAATTGACTTATGATGGGTATCTAGCGCATCAGCAAGCCTACATGGCTAAGGTGATACAAGATGTGGAGCCCACATGTTTTGAGGATGCGGTTGGAAATGTGCATTGGGATGATGCAATGAATGAAGAGATGGCTGCATTGGAAGCAAACGACACATGGGAGTTGGTGCCATTGCCAAGTGGCAAGAAAGCTATTGGCTATAAATGGGTGTATAAAACTAAGCATAAGGATGATGGTAACATTGAGCGTCACAAGGCAAGGCTGGTTGCAAAGGGTTATACATAGACGTATGGCATAGACTATGAGGAGACCTTTGCTCCAGTGGCAAAGATGACGACTGTGAGAGCTGTCATAGCAGTGGCTGCATCTAGAGGATGGATTATGCATCAAATGGATGTAAATAATGCCTTCTTGAATGGTGAGTTGCAAGAGGAAGTTTATATGGATCAGCCACCTGGTTATGTCGATCCAGGTTACCCAGATTATGTATGCAGACTTCTCAAAGCTTTGTATGGTTTGAAGCAGGGCTCTAGAGCATGGTATGACAAGATTGCCAAGTATCTTGCCAGTATTGGTTTAAGGAGAGCTCATGCTGATCATTCACTCTATGTACGTGAGAGTGATGTGGGGATTGTGGTCATTACCATATATGTAGATGACCTTATTATTGTGGGTGACAATGCTATGGAGATTGACCATGTGAAGGGTCTTCTCAAACAGGAGTTTGAAATGAAAGATTTGGGCGAGTTGCGCTACTTTCTTGGCATTGAGGTGATCAAGACTCCAGAGGGTGTATGGCTGTTACAGAGACAGTATGCTTTGGACATGTTGTCAAAGTATGGTATGGCTGATTGTAAGCCAATTTCTATTCCCTTGGATGTGAATGAAAAGCTGAGTGCAGAGAAGGGTGATGTTGTTGAGGATGTCAAGATGTACAGGAAGATTGTGGGTATTCTAATCTACTTGACTATCACAAGGCCAGATTTGAGCTACATAGTAGGCTTGGAGAGTCAGTTCATGCAGTTTCCGAGGAAGCCACATTTGGATGGAGTATGGCGTACACTTCGGTATGTGCAAGGGACTCTTGACTATGCATTGTTCTATGCAACAGATGTGCCATTAGCATTGTATGGGTATACAGATGCAGATTGGGCAGGTAGCATTGTTGATAGGATATCTACGAGTGGCTTCATGTTCTCTTTTGGGAGTGCTGCTGTTACTTGGAGCAACAAAAAGCAGCCTACGGTTGCTTTATGAAGCACAGAGGCCGAGTACAGAGGTGCAGCAGTTGCGGTGTACGAGGTAGCTTGGCTACGCACATTACTTGAGTACTTGGGAGTACAGGTGGACCAGCAGATTGTCATCCATTATGACAACCTCAGCAGCATGCAGTTGGCTAGGAACCTAGTGTTCCATGCTAGGACCAAGCACATAGAGGTCCATTACCACTACGTTTGAGAGCGAGTGTTGGCGGGCGACATCGACTTGGTCTACGTCAGCACAGAGGAGCAGATAGCGGATATCTTTACCAAGGCCCTCGGAGCTAAGAAGCTTCGACGTTTCCGGACTATGCTTGGACTCTGTGACATGCAGAGCTCGAGGGGGAGTGTTGAGATGTCGAGCTCTACATCTTGAGCTGGCATCCACTACGGGTCTTGGCCGGGTCTTGGCCGCTTACGGAATTTACTCACTGGCGCATTAGGTGATCGACACGGAGGATCTCTGCCAGTGATTCTACAGCTAGACTACACTTATAGTGCCAGCCTAGTACGCTTCTAGCGTGTTCACACTTAGTGACTGCATGTACATATGTGCTACTTTTCAGCTTTAGCACTTAGTCATTTTGTACTCTCTTTTCTCTGAGAAGAAGAAGAATCTTTCCATCTCTGTGTGGTGTGTGCTTGTCTTGTGTAGCTCTCTTGCATCCTCTTTCTTTACATTCCATAGCCAAGAGTTGTTGGTGTAGGCCTCTACTTCTCAATGCTTGAAGAAAGAGATGGAGTTCTTGCTCAAAACATAACGTGTGTGTGTGTGTGTGTGTGTAGCAAAGTGTGTAAGTCTAAAAATGCCAAGCTCTCTCTCTCTCTCTCTCACTCTCTCTCTCTCTCTCTCTCTCTCTCTCTCTCTCTCTCTCTCTCTCTCTCTCTCTCTCTCTCTCTCTCTCTCTCTCTCTCTCTCTCGGTTGACCCCTCTTGATTTTTGCTCATGCTGGCCTCTCATTGGCTCTTGTGAAGCTTAGCCAATCAAAAATTAGAAGCATAATTGACAGCCTTGTGACATGTGTCCCCCTTTCCCCTTTGTGAGAGCTTTACGTAATTAAATAATTCAACTAAACTCTCATTGGACCTCTTAGTCTTCTGGCCAATAGGAATCAAGCAAGCAAATGGGCTGCTAAATTCTCATTGGACCCCTTGGTAGACTATCCAATAGTCTTCTAGGGAGATCAATTTCCATTGGTTCTTATCAAGCATTTTTAAATTGATTAGACTAATTTTACTTTAGCCTAATTCTCATTGGTCCACCTCTATGGCCATCCAATAGGATTTGAGGAGAGGTTGGGGGCAACTGGCCTAGGAGCCTGACATGTGTCCAGTATTCCCTTCGTGTAAAGGGGAAGCCTTGGAGTGTGTGTGTGTGTGTGTTTCTCTCTCATCCCCTACTCTCATGGCTTGCCCCCTCCTTGATACCTGCATATCTTTGTAAAGTCTTTCTTTAACCTGTAGTAGCTCCACTTTTATCAATGGGTAGGGCAGTGATTTTTGATGACATTGAGCATTGATTTGGTTGGGAGTGAGCTGAGTTAAATTTATTGAGTGCAGAAATCTCAACTCCCAATCCATTGCTACTTTACATTTAACATCTACTTCCTAGACAATCTGCTCTTTTAGTGCATCTTCCTTAGCTTTAGAAAGTTGGACCATTGGCACCTACTCGGCTTCCATGATTGGTACTTGAAAATATGATTCTCATGCAAGCCCTTCTAATGGCTGTGTTTCCACGTCAGCAAAAGAGACTAAGGGTATGTCAATGGTTGGTTGTTCAGAGGTTCTTGATTCATCCTGAGTTTCTGTTTGTCCCTCTCTTAGCAGTTGATTGACTCTCTTCAATTCCTCTATTTCCTTAAGCAATTGCTCTTCTCTTTGGACCCGCATCAATGCAAGGTCTCGTCTTTGTGTTTGTTCCAACTTCAGCTAAAGCTCAAGGTCCTTGTTCCTCCTTTTTAAAGTCTTGTAGACTTCATCTGCTCCCTTGATTGAGGCTACATCTAGGTTTTCTCTTATCTACCTTAGAAATGCTGCTTGATCATTGATCCAGAGCTCGGAGTACTGCAAAGAGGCATTAACTACATCGAGCTGCACTTGGATTTTTTGTACTGACAAACTAGTGGTTAAAAGTTCATTGGTTACTTCTGTCAGTTTTTTATCTTTACTTTTTCATGCAATCTGGTGTATTGCTGCTTCTTTTTTCAGCTCTTTAATCTGTCTTTGAAGATTTTCAATGATGTTCATTCTGTCATCTATCTCTCCTTGTAGAGCATCAATGACTAGTTCTAGCTCTTTAGCCTTAGCACTGTGGCTAAGTGTTGCTGTTTGCATCTTATCTATCATCAGATGAATTTGCCTGGCATATTCATTCACTTGCATGATAACTTCATCATTTGTTTCCCAATCTTCAGACTCGACTTGGGGTTGTTTAGAGGTTTGAGCCGTTTCAATTTGTGGCTCTTTTGTAGGTGTTGTAGCTTCTGATTGTGGCCATGGAGGTGGTTCTACTTCTCCTCCTTGAGGCTTTGCGGATGCCTCGGCCACTTCTACTTCTTGAGGCTTCATGGATGCCTCGACTGATTCTGGTTGTGTTGTTGTAGAAGGTCTAGCTTCAGTCTTTTCTGTTCCCTTTGGCTGTTCAAAACTTGTTTCTGCCTATTGTTCATGCTCTTTTTCTTTTGCTGCATTGTCTTCCTTAGATTTATCTATTGGTGAGTGGCTTGGACTTGGCATGGGTTGGGCTTCTTGTTCCGTAGTTGGTGAAGAGGGCCGTGGAGACATCTCCTCATGGTCATGAGGTGACTCATTTTGTTTAGTAGTTTTTTCTTATTGATGTTGCTCAGCCGCTTCCTCCATTGCTTTTCTTTGAGCTTCTTGAGCTTCCTTTAGCTTTAAAGCTTCAGCTTCTGTATACATCCACTCAAGAAAATCTTTGGGATCCTTTGGTCCTTTCCTTGCAGGGTTCTTGGTTCTTGGTCCCTTCATATCTCTTGGACTCCATCTTTTGGGGTTTTCACCTGCAGCTTGGTGGCTCCTTTTGTATGTCTGCTTTTCTCTTTCAAATCTAGCCTTCTTTTGCTGCGGTTCCTCTTGGTGAGCTTCTACTGCTTTCTTTTTCATTGCTTCAATCCTTGCCCTTCTTTCTTTGTTGTCAGAGATTTCACTACTATGGGCTTCATGGGAAATTTCTACAAATTCCTCATCTGACTTGTACATTCTCTTTGTTGATCGAGTGGTCCTTGGAGAAGGTTGAGCTGACACGATCCAGGTGTTCTGATCTGGGGATGGTGGTAAATTGTCGGCCATTCCAATAGCATGATATGCTATTCTTGTTAGCACTTTTGGAGCGCCCAAATATGTGACCTTTCCCTCTTTCTTTGTGCCCTTCAGTGTTGTAAGCACATACTATGCATGATCTATTTCTTGCCTAGTTGTCGACTTCAATACTTGAGTGAAAGTAGTCGCAACCGCATGGTTAAGAGTTGTATACCGTGGTGATCTCTTTGAGAGGAAGTGGAAATGTTAATGGTAGAGGTGACATGGTTCCTCCACTTGCCTTTGGATGAGATCAAAACACGTGGCAGTAGCAGTATCTTTGGTAAAAGTACCTACTGTCTTTCTACCTCTTGCTCGTATAGTCATACCTTCTGTTGGCATCTTCAGTGCGGCCACTATTTCCTTAGTGATCACCACTTCAACTTTTTTCCCTTGTTGATCAATGATTTGGGCCGACCCATCTTCCTTGATTGAGGATAGAAATTCTTATGCTTTTTGGAAGTCCACTTTGCATGGTTCTTGGTCCTAGAAATCTCTTAGCCCTAGCCTTCTGTTGGCTTCCTTGGCGTCTAGCTTTGCTGCTACATCATATACCTCCTTCGATAGCATTTGAAATTCTACCTGGTGTCCTTCTTCGCTCTTGAATCTGCCAGTGAAAATCGTTGTGTTGTTTTCTTTGAGCTGTTCTTTAGACAAGTAAGTTGCCTTTGCTGTCTTCATTGAGCTTGAATTTAATTGGTATGGTGGCAACTCTTGCAACTTTTCTTTCTGTGACACCCTTTTCTTTGCCTTCTCGGCCGCTTGCATTGCTCCTGTTAAGTGAATACAGTGTTAAAGTTAGAAAATTCTAGAAATTCCACTCTGAAATGCCCAGATTCTGAATTGTTGACAAATGATGTGCATTTTGCTTCAAATCAATTTTGGAGCATGCATAGATGCATAAAAACATGAAGAGATCAAAATCATGCAAAAATTACAACAAAAGTAAATAATTGCGATTATTTACAGCTACGGATTTTTTCCAACTTTTTGCATTTTTGATATCATAGGCTTAAAATATACAGCATTTAGGTACTCTAAGTGAAGTTTGGGCTTATTTGAGTGCACTGGGTGGAAATGGTTCCATTTAGGCTTTTAGACTCTAAAACAGTAGATATAAAGAGATTTTGAGTTTTTGAGATCCAAACTTACTCAAACTTGATTAGTGGACTTGGGACATCATGTTCTTTGGTACCATAAAGTTGCAAATTGCACCCATTTTGACAAAAAAGTAAATAATCGTGATTATTAACTTTTTCATCAATTTATACAATTTTTGTTGCAACTTGGTTCTAAGTATGATGTAGAGTCTATGTGTGAGATATGGGGTGATTTGGATAAAAAAATGTGACAGTTAACTCGAAAAAATGATTGATGAGACTTTGGTACGTTTTCTTTTACAAATTCAGAGTTTTTCTTGATCATTTTGGCTCATACTTAACATGTTGCATATAATAGATGTGTGCAAGTGATAGGTGAAGTGAAAAGACTAAATTCAAGCCAAGAAAGCACAAAAGTAAATAATCGCGATTATTTACAGTAGTCACTTTTTTTGCAAGAATTGACAATTTGATGACCTAAACATATTTCATACATCTAAAACAAGTCCTAAAATGAATTTGGTAAAGTTCGATTGTGTCGGCATCACTTTGTTACCTTGTCGACTCTGAAATCACCGCTTTTTGTGACTACTTGGCATATAGAGGTTGTTAGTCACTTTTGAAGCTATGGACTTGTCCCCTACATAGTCCTAATGCTACTCATCTAGTTTTGGCCCATTTGGAGTCAGTTTGATTTCATATGTCAAATTGACGCTTTGTAGCCTTCAAGTTGTTTTCTACTGTTTGAGAGCTTGCCTCGACTGTTTCGATAAAACCATATAGGTACATTGTGTATAGACCTAGTCTATAAGCTGCTTTTGGAATCATAATCCAATTCTGACATATGGCAAAAACCTAGATTTTTTACTTGGGACTCCCTCGACCCCGACCAAATGGTCATTTGGTGATATGGAAGTGTTCTATTATATTGGGGCATGCTACAATTCAAGTCTTGTCCAATTTGGTTGAGCAGACTCGCCACTACGGTCAATTTTGTGTTGTAGAACTTCGTGCACAGTTGGGTTTTTAGGGTTTTTTCCTGAGCCTAGACTTGCTATCCAGCCATATAGAATTGTTCACTGATAAGTTTGGAACTTACCCCTCATGTCTCGTGTGAGACGGAACTGTAAATGGACGAATGTAGACTCCGAAAACCGTGCGTGAAGAAGGCAGAAATCTCTCTCCTCCAAGAGTGACTAGTGAAAATTAAGTGATTTTGGGCTACCTTGGATATCTATGCTTGGACTTCCCAAACTATTTTTCCCCATATTCCCCTGTTAGTCCTACTAGACCATGAAATCTATGTTAGACTCAAAAATTTCTTCAATCGGATTTCGTTAGCTCATTCTGCAAGAATTTGTGAAAGTAGGTTTAGGCTTCTTGCTTTCATCTGTTGATTTGCTTGAAATTTTTTGTACCTACCCGCCTTGTCCTTTTGATCATCAACGTATCTTCAGTTTCTCCATCTGAGCTCATTTTGCTATTTATTATTAATTTTTAACCTGTTTATTGAAAAACTCAAAGAAAATAATAAGATGTGCTAAAAAAGAAAATTAAAAAATCAGTAATTGAGAAAATCTATTGAAAAACATTGCTTTATTGTTTTTTGGTGGATTTCTCCATCTTTAAATCCCAATATCAAGAAAAATGATGAAAATAAGCAAAAAAGGCTATCTTTTTTGATGATTTTTTGATATTATATACACTATTTTCACTCATTGGGGAGATGTTATCAATTATATTTTCCCTATTTATGATTTTGTAAGGGCATTATTAGGTAATTTTGTAAAAAATCACACGTTAACATCCAACTATTTCCTCCCTCTTCAAACATTGCCCTTAATTACTTAGTTCCCTTCCACCCCTCCGAGATGTCGTATTCCGGGATGACTGTGTGCATGGGTTGAACAATCTTGTCTATGCATAGCCTTGGTTGGCTCTACCATGCTTCAAAGATTAATGCAATTCAAACCATTATGTTGTGCAAGAGTTGAATCTTGAGTAATTAACTCAAGGGTTTTTGTGGTCGAGGTTTCTTGTTGTTGTTTCCTAAACAGAAAATCTTGTAGCTTGTGGTGCTCTTTGCTTTATTGTACCGTCAGGATTCTTTGGCACGCTGAGTTTCTGAGCTGTCGGTATCAATTATTACAGTTTTTGAGCTTTAACTCGCCATTGGTATCTTGGTTTTTCTTCGATGAAATGTTGTGGTTGAGTGTTTTGAGACTTAACTCTTCACTGCTTCATCAGTTTTACAGTTTGGGGAGAAGATAAGTGTTCCTTTTTCCTCCAAATCCATCTTGTGTTAGGTTCCCTGCTCAAAGATGCTCTTCTTTGTGTTTTTAACTTTGGAACCTTCTTTGGTACAGTAGATGATGTTTTGGGTACCCAAATTTGAAACATCTTGTCCTTGAGTTGTGCTTTTGGTACCTAGATATGCCTGACTCCTTGCACGCTACTTGTAGCATTTACTTGTCTAGAGGATGAAGAAGATTTATTGCTTTGTGGTTTCTTTTGCTGGTAACCTTGCTTGGTGCAATTGGAACAATGAGTTTTCCGCCTTTAGGTGAGATCTTGAGTTGATTGGTATCCCAATCTGGTATTGCCTTGTACGTCCGCATCCATGACTCGATTCCAAGAATCATTGTTTCATTCATGTGCTCATCTGGTAAGCATACAAATTGATGAGGGCATGAACATCCATGTACTATCACATTTAAGTTGACTACTCCCAGTGCTTGTGTTGGGTTCTTGTTGCATCCTTTAATAGCTGATATTCCTGATGTCAAAGATTGATCCATTTCTTTCTTGTACGTGGAATAACTGACTACATTTTCTTGAGCTCCTGTATTGACCAATGCATTTGTGATATGATTGTTCAATTGTACTTTGATGCAAAGGTCCATTCCATCTAACCATTCATCATCCATTGACGGTGCACTCTCTGTAATTCCCATAGTCCTTCATCTAGTTCTAGAGTGTTGATGGGAATACGTATTTGTTGATTTTTGAGAGCAACTTTCCTTTTGAGTACTCTAAGCTGAGCCTCCTCTTGGGATTCATCAATGACCTGTTGTCATTTAATCTTTCTTTGCTTTGCTGCATGCATCTTTTCTAGCAGTTCATTGGTTAGTGGAAAATTGTACTTCTTTAAACGGCATCCATTAATCCAATTAGCCATTGGTTCACCATCTAGGGTGGACAACTTAATTGCTCCACTTGGAGATATGTCTTCAATGATAAACGGTCCGTTTCCCTTTTTCTTAAACTTGGGAATGTGTTGCTTAAGGAAATAGACTAAAACTAAGTCCCCTCTTTTGAAGATTTTTGTAACTAGATGGGAATCAAAAAACTGTTTTTGTTTTCGCTTTTGTGCATAGATGTGAGCTATAGCTGTTAGGCTTTGCTCATCAAGATTTTCTAAATCTTCAAGCCTCTTTGACAATTCATGTCCAGTCCACTCAAGATCCTTAGTTACCCTTAGTATTAGCAATATAAATTTTATCGGCAGTATGGCATCAAGACCATAAACAAGGTTAAAGGGTGTTGCATTTAAAGCTGTCTTGAACGAAACTCTATGAGCCCATAGAGTGGCATGGAGATTCATTTCCCAATCAGTCCATCCTGAACTAACCACTTTAGTCAATACTGAGCTAAGAATTTTATTTGTGTGCTCAGCTTGTCCATTTACTTGTGGGTGAAAGGGAGCTAATTTGTTATTGATGACCATAAGTTCATTAAGCAGATACTCAATTACCTCATTGAGGAAATGAGTTCCCCTATCGCTGACAATTTCTATTGGCAATCCATATCTTGTGAACACATTCTTATACAAGAACGCGGTTGTGGTTCTGGCATCATTCTTTTGGGTTGCTTTAGCCTCTGCCCACTTGGTCAAATAGTTCGTAGGTACAATGATATATTGAGCTTGGGCTCTATAAGTAGGTGGTTGTATTGGCCCAACAAAGTCTATACCCCATTTTGCAAAAGCTCTAGCCCCCATCATTGGTCTTAAAGGCATGCTATCTACACAGGGTTGGAATTTTTGCTCGTTGACATGCATCACACCTTCGAACATATTCTTTGGCATCTGCAGAAAGTGTTGGCCACCATATGCCTGCCATTAAGATTGCTCTTGTGGTGCTTTCACTACAATAGTGACCTCCAGATAATCCCGCATGTGCTTGTTCTATAATGGGAATATATTCCTCTTCATTTGCACAAAGACATAGATTTTGATCCTTTCCTCTTTGATACAATTGGTTTCCAATAAGAGAATAGTCTCTTGATTTAGTTTTAATCGCTCTTTGGTGGCATTTACTCATATCCTCAGGAAACTTTTGGCTTGATAAGTAAGCAACTAGATAGTTACTCCACTTAGGAACGAGTGATATTTGGAACAATGTCACATGAGGTATGGATGCTTGTTTCTGGCATTGAGGACATTTTTTTACAAATGAGTGAACATCACTCCTCATGGTTGGCCAAAATACTCCAAGTCTCAACATCCGTTGCATAGTTTGGTCTTTTGCAAAGTGAAGTCCCACTATGGTAATATGTGCTTGACTTAGGTATTGGGTTTTCTCCTCGGGATTAATACACAAAAGCAATATTCCATCCCGATTTCTTTTGTATAGCCTTCCAGCTAGTAATTGATACATAAACGATTGCTCAATTAATCTTGTTGTTATAGAAAGTGGTATTTACAAATCCACTTGAGCTATGGTCATCAATGATACCATATGTTTCGACCGTTAGGGTATCATTTCCACAGAGAACAGATATGCATCTGGTAGATCATCGTCTATTCCCTTTGGTGGTTTGCATGAAATAATCCTTGATAAACGATCTGCTCTTTGGTGAGTGGTGCCCTTTTTCACAACTACAGTGAAATCAAATTCCAAAAGAATGATGAACCATCTCACTACTCTTCCAGTGTTGCATGGCCAGTGTTGACCAAGTACAATAAGGCTTGGTGGTCCACAAAAACACAAAATTGTTAGCTAATAGGTAGTGTCTGTACTTTTTTACAACATAGATCAGTCCTAATCCTTTTCTTTCGGTGGTGTATAGTTTTTCTCTACCATATTCAACTGTCTACTAGCATAAGAAATATGAAAATAAAATTTTTTGTCTCCTGGTTGAGCTAGTAAACACCCAATGGCAAAATTGGAAGCATCTACATGTGTGTGGAATATCTTATTTCAATCTAGTGCTTTCAGTATTGGGGCTGAAGTGAGAGCTTGCTTAAGCTTCATGAAGGATTGTTCACACTCATCAATCCACTCAAAGAGTGTAATCAAGCTATACATGGGTTTTGAAACTATAGCAAACATGTAAATGAATCGTCTGTAATATCAAAATGTCCCATGAAAGGTTGAACCCCTTTGACTATTGTCGGTCTAGGCAATTCAACAATAACATGAATTTTATCCATATCAGTAGCTATGCCATTTTTAGACACTATATGTCCAATAATTTTTCCTTGTTTGCCCATAAATGTGCACTTTTTAGGATTTAAGCAAATCCTATAAACTCTACATTTTTAGAATACCTTTTTGAGGTGTTCAAAATGATCAGCCCGGATTGATGAATGTACACAGATTATACATATATACTTCCAAGAAATTCGACAAATATTCCTTAAAAGCATGGCTCATCAATCTTTGAAAGGTGGCAGGAGAATTAGCTAATGCAAAAGTCATAACCCGATAGGCAAAAATACCCCATTCAGTTGCAAAGGTAGTTTGATGCTAATCTTTGGGGTCAACCAAAAGTTGATTGTATCCTGAAAAGCCATCTAAAAAGTTGTAAGCTTCTTTTCCTGCAACTCGTTCTAAAACATGCTCAGTGATTGGAAGAGGAAAGTTGTCTCTAATGGTGGCTGCATTCCCTTTCTTAAGGTTGGCACACACCCTTAATTTTCTATTTTTCTTGGGTACTACCACAATTGGAGACACCCAATCTGTGTGTTCAATTTCATAAATGAATTCAGATTCCTTTAGCTTTTCTATCTCTTCTTTGATATTTCTAAAAAATGTTTCATTATAAGTATATGGCCTCTGTCTGCTTGGTTTTGCATCATCTCTGATAGGTATAGTATGTTGAGAGATTTTTGGGTCAACACCCTTGAGATCTTTATAAGACCAAGCAACGATATCTCGGTATTCCTTCAGTAAGCTTAATAAAAGCTCTTCTTCTTCCTCTGTCAGGTTGTTTGCAATGTAGGCAGGTCTAGGCTCTTCTCCTGATTCGGCCAGATCTATCTTTTTTGCGTTTTTAGGTCCTTCGTAGGACTCACAGTGTTCTCTTAGTTCCTTAACAGGTTGTTCGACTATGATCTTTTGATATTAGAGAGTATATTTATTGTAATGCCATAGAACACTCATCACATCTTTTCCTTCCTCCTTGGTGGTTCCATTTTAGTGGTATACATCTCCTTCAGATCTTTTTTCAACTCTTGATACTTCTTTTTTTATTCAACTCGTGTCATGGTTAAATCCTTGTCCTGGGAGTTTCCTTTCTCCTCTTTCTCAATGTTTTGATATTTCTTGCTTTTTGTTTAAAGGAAATCTACCAGTGATTTTGTCTTTGACACAATCATGTGCATCTATCCGCATCAGAAACTGTGTTCTACTAGAGACTGATGGCATAGGCTTAGATTTCAAGTTTTTGGTGTCTCTTTTTCTTCTATACCATTTCTATCTTTGTGGTTTGTAATTTGGAAAGTCAAAAGAATTTTCCTCCCCTCCTCTCATGAGTAGCTAGCTCTCATATATTCTTTTTCCGACCCCGAATCATATGTGGTAGCTGAATGTTCTTTTAACTCGTATGTTGCATCATAGTAGTGGTCTGAAAAGACTTGTTGAACTTTCATTAAGTCCTTGGATTCTTGAATTTGTCTTCAATGTGAAGGGTTGAGATCATTTGTATGGGAATTATGTCATAGCCATCCTCATTGCAAAATTGAGTAGGCATAGACGTATTTACACACACATCCATTGTTGCTAAAGTTTGAGTCCACTCAAATGGCTCAAACAAATGCTCCAAAAATGGTTCAGGTATATAGGCTTCATTTGTGCAATCCCTTTCTAAGATACATTCTTCTCATTTTAAGCTCCCGTTTTTTGAGGCTCCACACATCCAAATAGGTGTGTCTTTATTTAGCCGAATGGAAGCTTTGTTTTAGCCAAAGAGACTGAGTCAAATTCTTGTATGGGTGTTTTTATGACATCTCTATAAGTGTGATCTTTTAGATTAACCATTGTTATTGATCCCTCTTGCTTTAAGTACAGATAATTGTTTCCTCAATCCTGGATGAGTTGTACTTGTTGCATGAAAGGTCTTCCCAAGATGATTTCATAATTAAGTTTCTTTCCAAAGTCCACTATTGCAAAAGTATGTTGATAATCAATTCCACAAGAACTAACTATCACTTTTTCAAGCAGTCCTAAGGGTTTCTTAATGTTGCCATCAGCCAATTTCAATTTCAATCGAATTTGTCTAATGGTTGGTTTTTCCCATGATTCCCAGAATGATTTTGTGACTATGGCTATGCCCGCCCCACTATCCAGTATCTCCATGGTTCTATATCATTATATCTCACTGGAAGGGTTGTGTTCTCTTCTTCCCCTTCGTAGTATTCTCTGACTTTGTTCATTGGGACGGATCTAATCTCTTTGTTATCCAATTTGTGTTTCAATTTTCCCAAAATTTTCACGATTAGCCCTGTTATCCCCACCTTCTCTAGAGTTTTCTGTAGATCATTCCATAAATATGGTCTGATTTTTAATAGTTCTCCTAAAGTAAGAGTGCATTGAATGGGTGTAGACATGATTGAATGGATGTTGTCTAGGGTCTATTCTGCTCTTTTTATCTGAGTGGTTTTACACACTTGGATTGGTCTTTGTTATCTCCCAAGTAAGAGGGTAGTGTTTTCAAAATCATTGGTTTAAACAGTCCTAAAGCTTCAGAGCTTCAATTCCCATACAAGGATTGTACATCCATGTCCATATCAGGAGGTGGATTGTCTAACCAAACTTCCTCTATAGGAGCTGACTTCAAAGCTAGGCTCCCATCATTAATCTCTCTAAATTTTTTCCATAAGTGTCCTAACCAGTCTTCTTCTATGAACAAAATTCCATCAAGGACATCTTCACTGTCAAGCACTATGAGTTCTGGCTCTTTAGTTTCAAGGTGGGGTTCTATCACCACTTCAGATTTCTCTTTACTGGTTCCTACCACAATCTCCTTAGGTTTTGCTATACTTTCAAGCTTGGGTTGTTGTCTTTCTAGCATCTCTTACCAGTTTTGGATAAGCTTCAAGCTTAGCTGCTTCCATACCTAGAAAAGATTGTTTTTCCATTTGTTTTTCACATTTTGTCCTGCTTTAAGTCCCGCTTGGTAAGATTCCAAGGGTGCATTGATTGGCTCAAAAATTTTGTCTACCAAAATTGATCCTCCAGATTTCAATGTTGTTTCCTTGATTTCACTTTCAGTTTCTTTCACTTTTTCTTAGAATAGATTCTTTACTTTCTCCTTGATTTCAGTACTTTGTTTTTGTTTTCTTATATCATACCTCTGGCTTCTTCTTATCTTGGTCTTTTGAGATGAAATTTTAGTATTCTCCGAGTCATCAGAGGTGTTATGTTTCTTTTTCTTAGCCTGGGCTCTAGTGATTACCTTGATTGGAGCAATAGGTTCACTCTCTGATGAGCTACTAGGTATCACTTGGACTATGTTCACTACTGCTTTACCCTTGTTTAAAGGATTTTTTGGACAATCTTTAGGGAAGTGCCCTCCATTTTTGAAACATTGTATACAGAAAGCTTCAACTGGATTAACACTAGAATGGTAACAGGACACTTTTATGTCCTTGGACACTTTTGTGTCCTGTTAAGTGACCATTTTGCTTGAATTATTTGAAGAGTATGAAAATGAATTTCTAGGTGCTATATATCCACAAATTTGCCTTATGAGCTGAAAAAACTTAGCTTTTTTTTTTGAGTATCGATCTCACCATTAACCTTACTCTTGCACAACATTTTTGAACCTAAACTGTGTGAAAAAATGGGTCCTGTTTTTGGCTTTTTTTCAATTTTTGGCAACTATACCACTCTAAACTTCATGTTTGTGAGGTTTAGATGGCTAGAGGTTAGGCCTTCATAGTTCTCAACATGTTTTGATGCTTGTAGGGAGAGCTAAGTGTTAAAATTGAAAGTTATGACCAATTTACAAGAATTGCATAATCCTGTTTTTTGGCCAAAATTAGCACTTTTATGATTTTTTTGGTGGCTTTCTTGATATCCAAATTCAATTTTGATTGTGTAAGTGTAATGTATAACATAAAGCTAATCTTCCTTGAGTTTTGGGGGACCTAATATGCTATATAGCATAGTCTATGATGATGGTTGAGTTTTTTGATTGCTGAAGAATACGATACATTTTAGAGTAGCAAGTATAACTTTCTCAATATTGCTAGTTTCTTAGGCCAATTGTGTGTATTTTGTAGGTAGTGACCATATCTAATCATAGACTACAAACTTGGCTAGATATTGAGTAGTTTCTATGGGTTTCTAGAGGTCATAATGCTAAACCCAGTTTTTTCATGTTTGTTGTATTTAGCACTTTATCATTGCCCCCAAGGTTCCAATCGTAAGAGATCCATTATCCTTTTGACATGCTCCATGGCTCCTTTTGAATCGAGAGGCCCAAAGGGAACTTAGAAAACATGTATATAGTATCTGTATTGAGCGTCACTATAGAAACTTTGATGATAGGTCCGCAGATTGGCAAAAATGCAACTTTTTTGTACCTATTTTTTTTTCCCAAAAAAAATTAGTGAGGTAAAAGCAACCATATTTTTTGGTCACCAACCCATTGAAATAAACGGGGCATTTTATCTCATGTCCTACAAAAATCTCCACTCTTATGTATATGCAATCAACCGTAAGAAATTGTTGTTTTGGGCAAAATGCACTGGTCCATCAACTTTGGAGGCTTGTAGTGACCAAGGGATGAGAAAAATTACAACTTTCTCATTTTTTCCATATGTATTAGTTATTGAACTATAAGCTCATGAAAGGATTTTTCAAAATGAGTGGATCTACTATGGTTTTGGAATTTTTTCCCAAAACCCTGAAAGGACACTTTTATGTCCTGTTAGGTTACCATTCTAGTGTTAATGTTCTTGTCAAGATCGGGGCATTCATTTTTCCAATGATCATCTGCACCACAGTTATTACAGTTTCCAATCCTTGGCTTAATCATGGGTCTTACCATTGGAGGTCTAGCACCTTGATTAGCTACATTGTACATCGGTGCAAGCTCTGGTGTAGTATAACCGCAGGTTCTTCCATTGATGGTGGATGTGAATTATACTACTCTCCTTCTACCATTACTGTAGATGGACTAGGCTCATCATATAGTGTAATAGGAACTAGTTCTTATTCATCTATGACTCCCTTTGAATGCATGTACTTTACCGGCACTACATTATGTCCAGGATATGGAGGTTGTTGACCCAACGTGGGCTCAGGTATTTCCATACCCATCGGTGGTCTTTGAGCTGGGGCTATATTAGGCTGATATCTATACATGGGTTGTCCTTGTGACCTCATAGGCACATATTGAACATTTCCATCATACTTTGGTCGGTAATAGCACTCATTGGTCTCATGGTTGGTCCATTTACCCTCGATTGCACACCATTTTTGTGGCCTAATTGGTTGTCCCTATTGAGGTATTCCTTGCCCTAGTCCCCTCAAAGGTGCTTTTTGCATGTTATTCATCAATTCATTCATCCTTTTGAGCATGTCTTCTATGGCTGTAAGCGATGCTGCAGCAACCGTTCCCACTTGTGTTTGGTGGATGCTGTTTTCTCGCTTTGATTATCCTTAGGGACATCTTCTTCATTGAAAATATCAAAATTGTCTCTTAAGTCAATAGCATTTGACACACACTCTTCTAGGGTCATATTTCTTGCTATACAATATAGCATGAAGTTCTATGTTTAGCAGTCCCTCTAGAAACAATGATACTAATCTTTTTTCTGCAGGTATTTCTAGTTCTGGGCATCTTACAATGTATTGCTTCATTCTAGTTGCACAATCCTTAATAGACTCACCTTGCTTCTGTTTGATGCTATAGATTTGAGCTACAATATTATGTTTGATTCTTGTTTTGGAAAATGCAACTACAAATTCTTGAGCTACTCTATTTAAGTCCATGATTGACCTCGATCGAAATTTTTGGAACCATGTCAATGCTTTTCCTTCTAATGTCATTCCAAATCCCTCAGATTGAGTATGAAAATAAAATATGTATTCTACTCTTAGCACTTTCTTAAAGCTTGCTAAGTGGTCACATGGATCCCCAGATCCACTGTATTTTCTAACCCATTTTTGAAAATCAGCTAGTTTGACACGTCTATTTTGTTCAACTCCTGGTCTCCTGACAGTTGGTTCGAGTCCTTCAAACCAATCTGTTGGAAATAATGACTCATGTAGCCCTAGACTGGATTTAGTGTCACATGGTTTTCTTTGCGATGAGGTAGGTTTGGGTTTTTTAACATTGCTCCCAAAAGATCTCTTGCGGAGTTCCTCTCTTGGAATAGTTTCTAGTCCTTGGCCCAATATCCACTCTCTTATGGAGTACCCTTGGTATTTGGTTTGTTCTACCTGCTCATGAATCATCATAACAAAGTTATTGTTATAACAATCCCTGAATAGGTAGATTGGTAGATCTACTAAACCCTTCTCTTTGATTTTGAAGATATAGATGATCTTCATGGGTGTTGTCCTGATTTCACATGAGAAGTCCATAGAAGATCTTTGACGTTTCTATCCTCCCAACAATAGACTCCAATCCTAGGATTATCCGTGCTAGCCATTTCAAGGGCTTTAAATCAACTTGATCGTATCCCTCAAATTCTAAAGTCGATGGTACTTCTTTTGTTGCCATATCTAGAATTATGGTATTTACTTCTAACTCCCATTTGTCTATCACATCAGGGTTTTCAACTTGTAAATATTGAATTCCTTTTTTTATCCATATACATTTTTCCATTATTTATTTGCCCTGATTTTCTCTTCAAACTCATGTCATGGTCATCAATGTGAATGGCATACTCTTCATTATGATCCAAGTAAACCTGAGCTCGATGGCCATTAGTCTTATAAAAGGTGAGTATGTGTTTATACAGCACTATCGTTCCGGTTCCTGAATGAGTCTGTTAGCGGGTACGTCGCGACGGACGATGGAGCACAGCGAGAACACAGACCAAAAAACTATCAATCCGAGGACGTAGCTGACCCGACTAGGGCATGGAGGCAATCTCTGGGTTGTCAACCCTGAGCTAGACATGAACAACACTCTACAGTCACTAATCCTACCACAACACTACCATAAAGCAAAGAAACAGACAACGCATCCTACGAAACACTACAAGCTCGAAACAGTCTCAAATCATATCGGAATGACTCGAAATCGGAGGGTAAGACTCATAAGGACATATCCTATATGGCCAAACACCTAAACCCTGAAAACCATAACTGTAAGACCTCTAACCGCTGTCGCGATAGACTCAAAACAGCAATTTCCAAAGTGTCCGAAACTGATCTACAAAGACATCAACACGAAGAGCTTCTCGCCCTGATTCTAACGACTACTCGATCATTCAGAACGGATGTCGTTTAAGGTACTTACGACCAAATATAGCTCGTAGCAGGCGGACTCGCGATGTGGTCTTCGGCTTGCATTGCTTGCGTCGATGTGGAGAGCTCGTCGATGCTGACACGCTCCTACTCTCATATCTGCAATGTGATTAGTGTGTGCGACAGTGTGTGTGCGTGAAGCTCACTACTGTGTGCTGCAGAACCCATGACTATATATATTTGAGATAACGTAATGTGTCCTTTACAAAGCCTTAGGTTTTAGCTTATATACCAAGCCTTCAAACCTAATGTCCGGCGAAATGACCTGAATTGTCCCTAGGCTTCTACAGAGCTTAATTACAAGAAACTGAGTTGGCTTTACTCATTATACAAGCATCTGCGGCCAAAATACAAGTGCCGACTTAAAATATGAGGTTCTCGTAAACATTACAAAAGTGGCCGTAATGGCTCAAAATAATAATAACGGGATATTCGATGACGTCCATGAACTCGTATCTTCATGTTGCAGCATCCATCTTCATCTTCATTACTTCATCACCATCTTCATGTGGAATCTTTACAGAATCTTTGAGGAATCTTTAATGGAATCTTTATGGAAACATTGTTGAAAGGGCGTCCTTTCAACTCTCCCCCTCCGAATTCTTGTCGTCCCCGACAAGACCCTATGTCTTTGTTGGCCTTGACGAGTTCTTGATGTCTTGGTGTTGGTTGAAGTTGTTGTGGCAGCCATTTCTACAGTTGGTTGCGTTGCGTGATGTTAAAGCTTCCTTGAAGTTGTAGCTGTAGTGTATCTGAAGCCTGGAACTCTCCCCCTTCGATTGGTTGTTGTATCTTGAATTGCATGAGGTTGTATCGACTTGTTGGTGCAGTAGGTCGTTGTCATTGTAGCTCTAGTATTTGCTTTTCCTGTGGTTGTTATCTCGCAGTTGTACCTGTAAGTTGACTTGAAGCTTTTTCAAGCTGTTTTTTGGCCTCTCCCTTTTGACTTGCCAATAGATTTGTAATTAGTAGTATGGGGATATCGTGGTTCTTCTTGTTTTTGTTGTTATAAAAAATAAAAGAGTAAAAATAAAATGTAGCGTATGTACAAAATGAAGGTCTTGGATACCTGGATAAGACTAAAGGGAAAAACCCAGTGGGAAAAAATGTCTTTAGTCATAATTAAATGCGAGGCTATATGTACTTAGGTTCTGATGTTATAGAGTTATGCTGAGTTAAAGTACATATGGCTATATGGCTACTAGTATGGGCTTGATATACATGGATAAGTATTAGTAGCTTGAAGTCGGAGTCATTGTTGTTGAGCAAAGTCTTATAAAACCTGTTTCCGCTTGGTCATCGTCATTTGTTTGTGTAAGTGCATGGGTGGAATAAAAAAGAGTGCCTAATGCATATGTCCAATGATGGGACATCTATATGCTTGCACAGAGTTATGCATGTTAAACAAGATGCGGTGCGAGAGAAGAGTATTGATGGGTTCTTCATGGAGTTAGTGTAGCGAGCAAAACATATAGCATGAGTGCTTCAAAAGCTTTCACTACTCACAAGAAGGGTTTTTGTTGTTGAGGTTTCTCCACTCTTCCTCACTATGTCAAGTGTGTGAGTGTTTTTTTTTTTTTTTTTGGACTACTCCACCTTCTTCACCTTATATATGGACTTTGACTCTTATGCTCACCTCTTCCAGCCTGAGCGACATGAATTTATGTATGCTCAACTCTCCAGCTTGAGCTTATACCTATTAGCTAGACTCATAGACCACAGAAAAATATTAACTTGAAGCTTGGGTCTGACACTTCGCTCATTTAGTGGCTTAGCTGCCCGACTCTAGACTCTTATGCCATGTAAGTTTAATGGCGACTTGGACTTACTTGATCACGTCCTGAAATCCAATTCCATATGCTTTTGATGTTTAGGCCTTTCTCATTAGTTTCTGTTTGAGATGCCATGTTGTCCAATACATTGGCATATATCTGCTCTTCATTCCTTGGTAGCAAATTGTGGTTGCTTGATGAGACAGGTATTGATGTTGAAGGAATGGTTGATGAAGTCTTCTTCTTCCAGATAGTGTTCTTCAAAACTGTGACCTCCGCATTTACCGTTGCTTTCTTTTTGTTGTTAAGTTGCTGTAAAGGAGTTGTGTATCTTTCTTGTTGTTGAGCCTCAATCGCGGATTTTGGAACCGACATTGTTCTTGGGCCTGGTGTGATCTCCTTTGCCACTTGCCTTGTTTCTTCTTTGACTTGATGGTACCTTGTCTTTAATTTCCAAATATGGCTGTTACTTTTATAAAAGCCTTGCTCTTGTAGTAATTGACGAGGGATCCATCTATAGGTTGTAGTACTCTTGGGTGTAGTGTGTGGCTGCTCTTGATTACTTGATGTTTCTTGCTTTTCCTGGGTGATTCCTTGATAAGCTACTACCTTAGGTAATTGAAACTTACCCTCATAGAATCCTTGTGCTTTGAGTAACTCGACTGGAATGAATCTTTGGACTTGCTTGGAGGTGATCTTCACTTGACTTTGTTGGGTAGTCTGGTAGAATTCTGATTTCATTACCCAGACTTGTCGTATGGTTTGTCTAGTGGAAGACCTTCTCTTTTGCTTTTTGTACTTGTCCTTTCTCTTGGTTGAGTTATGTGATTGACGTTGACGGCTTTGTTGATTCCTGACTGAGTGGTTGTCATGGGATGGATATCGCCAGGCTGTTATCTTGGGCTTGTTGACCCAAAAATCTGAATTTCCTTTCTTGTAGCCTTGTGCAATAATTGACTCGCTTGATGTGATCCATCATGTTACCTTTGCTTGTTGAGGTTGTTCCTGTGATTGTATCCAAATTGGATCATTAACTTTAATATGTGCCTTGGATACTAGCACTTGGTTGACCTGTTTTGACTTCCTTTGGAGACTTTCGGGTGATGGAAACTTCGGTTGATAGACTTTTTGCTTGGGTTTCCATTGTTTTGTTGATGGTTTGGCTTTTGATGTAGAGGCTTTGTCTTGCACTTGCATTCGCTGGGCTAGAGACTGTGGGCTTACTTTAGTTTTTCCTTTTTCAATAGCCAAGAATCTTTGAACTATTGTAGGCTTGACCTCTGTTGCCACTTGATAGTTTGTCGTGATGACCATTGTTGAAGATTCAGGCTCGTCTTCAAAGACTTGTGTAACTTTTAATTGCCTAAAATCTTTTGTGTAGCGGAATTTAGCATGAACATAGTGGGCATTTCATTAGAGTTGATTCCTAATGAGAATTACAAGAGTGCTTGGGTGGAGAGAGCAACAAAAATCATAACACCTAGTTAGATAGCATCGACAATACTTTCAAAAGAGAGAGCAATTAAGCTATTGACAACAGTTGAGGACCGGATTTGCATGGAGCCGGTCCCCCCTCCAAAAGGCTTTGTATTATGGTTTCTCCCATCAAGAGAGACATTGTACAATACAATTCTTTGTGTTCCTTCAAGACTAGCTAGTGCAATGAAGATGGAAGCTTCATACACCAAGCAAAACACTTAATCAAACACAACTTGAATTATCCCCGTTCTCAGACCCAAGACCTCACACACCTTCGAAGATGGTGAGAGCTAGCAGGGTATGAGAGTAGATTGAGAGGAAAAAGAAGTATCTTACGAGAAAGAAGTACATCTCCTCACATAATCACTCATATTAGCATAGCTTAGCTTAGTAATTAGCTTGGTAGAGAAGATGAGCATGCATTGAAGCTTGGCTCTTGGTTGGATTTGCATCCACATGCCAAGAGAGTGTTGATGTAGGCTTCTATCTCACAAGCTTGGAGTAGGTGATGAGCTCTCCATTAAAGCTTGGGAGGAGATAGAGTATTTTCCCTTCACACATGGTCAAGTGTGAGAGTGTGTGTGTCAATGCCAAGCAAAAATCAGCCCCCCCCCTCTCTTGGGCGAGCCCTAGCTGCTAAGTAAGTCTGGCTTTTGCCTCATTGGACCTCCCCAGGTCAAGCCAATAGGGATTAAGCAGCATAAGTGATAGCCTTCTGACATGTGTCCCCCTTTCCCCTTTTGTGAGAGCTTTAGGTAATTAAATAATTAAACTAAACTCTCATTGGACCCCTTTGCCTCCTGGCCAATAGGAATCAGGCAAGCCATGGGGCTCCTGAATGCTCATTGGACCCCTTGGGAGACTGCCCAATAGTCTTCTAGGACACTTAATTCTTATTGGTTTCTTTTATTAAATGTTTTTAAATTAATTAAACTAGATTTACTCTAGCTTAATTCTCATTGGTCCACTTCAAGGGTCTTCCAATAGGAATTGGGCACACCTTGTGGGCATCTGGCCTAGGGAGCTGACATGTGTCCCTCATTCCCTTTGTGTAAAGGGAGCCTGTGTGTGTGTGTGTGGCTTTCTCTCTCATCCCCTAGCTTTGGGGCTCGCCCCCTCCCATGTAGGGATATGCAAAGACTTTTAGGGCACACACTAAGCATCCAATTTTCCCTAGGGTTGACCTTTGGACACAACCTTTGAATTTTGGAACCTTAGCATTTTGGAAGTCTTAATGGGCTGAACCTTAGGGTCTTTTTGGCCCATTGTTTCACATGGCTCTTTTGCAGATGGCCCCCCCTTTGGATCCCTATTTTACCTCCTTTGGATCCCTACTGTGGCCGGTCTGCTAACTTAACCAATATTCTAGCTTTTTCTCCCTTGGCACTTCCCCACATTAAATGATCAGTTTAATATGAGAAAATCATTTAGGAGAATTAGATATTGATTATTATGACAACTTGTGCCCATGGCTTGTACAAAATCAAGTGTGTTCCCATTTGTCGAGAATCTACCACCAAGAATTTTTCTTTGACATTCTGTGAGTGTAGTTGGAGAGTAGCTTCTGCAATCCCCATACTTATAACATATACTTCGGGTGAGAGATTTACTTTTAATTGAATATCATAAAGCTTTGGCTTACCTAGAAGTAACCACATGCCATATGACATGACATTAGTCGTGGAATTTGTATCAATTTCTGCCATAAAATTCATCTTGACTCCGTCTTGTGCACTTAGCAAAAAGTTGATCTTCTTTGGTAACTATATTGCTTGTGTTCTCTTGAGTGACTTGAGCAATCTTTGGCCTGGACTCCTTGTCGTCTTCTTCTTCATTGTTCACACTTGTGAGTTCATCTGTGTGTTCTAGCTCCTGCTTTACCAGCATTTCCTCTGATATGTCTTTTGGAGAGACAAAATCAGCATTTGGTTCCTGTAGAGTCATAGGCTCTTCTTCCACGACTTCAGCTGTTGAAATGTCACCAATAGTGTTTGAACTTCCTGTCACTTGCTGCACCTCTTCTTTGATTGATTCCAAGTCTTCATATTGCTCGTTTGTAGGCGTTGGACCTGAAGCATCTTCTTTGGATCTTAGCCCTTCTTCCTGCAACTTTGCTTTGTTGACTTGCGGCTCCTCCTTTGTACTATGCATTCAAGTTGGACAGTTTGTAATCAAGTGTGTTATCGCACACTGATTGCAAAGAGCACCTATTTCTATATGACCAGTATTCAGGCTAGGTATCTGGTTTTGTGCTATCCCCATAACTGATAACCCCGTTTTGAACTCATACTCAGATTCTTCATCTGTCTCCCACATAACCCTTAGCATGTAGTAGGGGACTATGTCATACCCATTCTCATCGCAAAATTTTGTTGGTGTGGTCTCATTAACACAGACATCCAAAGTAGCCAATATCTGAGTCCACTCTAGCGGTTCTAACGCCTCTTCTGGAAAAGGTTCTCTTATGTAAGCATCATCTTCTAAGACCCTCTCTAAGGAATTCTCATTTCTCCCAAAGTCACTACACTCCGATGCTCCGCACATCCAGATTTCTTTCTTTTTTCCCATCCACGGATGGTCTGTTGATCCACTTTGTGTTGCAGAATCAAAATCTTCCACAGGCGTTCTAGTTACATCTTGGTAACTATGATTTCTCATATTTACACGTGTTGTGGTTTCAGCATGTCTCAAGTATAGATAATCATAACCCCAATCTTGTACCATCTTGAGTTGCCTCATGAATGGTCTTCCAAGGATGATTTTATAGTTATTTTTCTTGCAAAAGTCAACTATGGCAAAAGTATGCGCATACTCTATACCACAAGAAGACACCACTATCGCTTCTAGCAATCCCATGGGTCTTTCCACATGCCCATCAGCTAACTGTAATTTTATTCTGGTTGGGCCTACCCCATTTCTCCCATATTCGTTTTGTTGCTATGGAAATTCCTGCTCCGCTGTCAAGTATAGCTTTTGTTTCAATCCCATTGTACTCGACAGGCAAAGTGGCATTACCATCTTCTCCTTCACAATACTCTCCTACTTTGTTCAGAGGTACCGGTCTTACATTTGATCTAGGCTTCTCGATCTCATCTAGCTCTTTTTCTAGGAACCTTAACGGGCTTTTGATCCCAATTTTTTCCAAGCATTTTCCTATATCCGTCCACATACTTGGCCTGATTTTCAAAAGTTCTGCCAACGTAATTGTGCACTTCACTGGCGTGGATAGCAAGTCAGTCAAAATTTTTTTGTCCAATTCTTTTGTCCCCCCTAGCCTCTGTGATGGAACTCTCACAATATCAGACTTTGCCTCAAAATCTCCCATGTACTGTGGCAAAGTTCTTAACGATGCAGGTCTACTGTCTTCGGAGGCTATCGATCCTACGTCACCATGATATGACCTCACATCAACACTCATTTGTGGTCTATCTAATGTGATTTCAGGAAATGGTGCTGGTCCAGCATCCTCTTCTCTTTTTTGGGCATCTCGGACAGCCTTCCATAACTCCTCTGGCCACTGCTCCTCAACTATAGGAACATATGGTGGGAAATCCCTCATTGATTCATCTGTTGTATTTTGGACTACCCTCGAGTCTTGCGACCTTGGCAGTGATTCTTTCCTATGATCCACCTCTTCTCTAGGCAATTTGTCTACTTTAATGCTCTCGTCTTTGTGCACTGGGGTGACTATCCTATCCTTCACTTCTGGTGGAGGTGGTTCTAGCGATGCTTGAGCAGTTTCAATGAGCTGCTTACACATTTCTAGCCTCTTCTTCTCTAGTTCAGGATAAGGATAAGTCATCCATCTTTGTTCTAAGGTCTGTCTATTTTCCAATCTAGCCTCATAAGCCTGTAAAATCGCATCTAAAGGCTCATTCACTTTGTCCACGAGGACAGATCCTCCTGAACTAGCACTCTTGGGTGCTTCAACTGGTTTAAGGGTTTCAGCTTCCCTTTGCTGTGTCTATTGCTCTTGAGTTGTTTCCAACTCAGCTGTAACAGCCTTTTCTTCTCCTTTCTCCCTTTCTAGTCTCGCTTTCATTCTAGTCCTTCTTGCTCGTCTAGAGTTTCTACGCCTTTTGGAACTCTTACTAGTCTCTCCATCTGTAGGCTTCTGCTCTTGCACTTTTGCTTGTGCTCTTGTGACAACGTTTACTGGAGCAACTTGCTTACTTTCATCTTCTTGTTGTTTAAGCACCTATTTTTTTGCAATTGTTTCTTGCTCTGTTGTTGTTGTCGTCTCTCCTTTTGTTGTGACTCGTTCTTTCTCTGATTTGATGGTAGAAGGAAAGGTAACATGTGGTTGCATTTTACCTTTCTTTCTTGGATTCTTAGGACAATCCAAAATCATATGTGTGATTGCACACTCATTACAATATACATTTATCATGATATCATGGACCTTGAAGTGGCCTCTGATCTACCACATTTCTTTCTATTTGAACCTCATGACTCACATATGCATTTCTAGCAGCTATGGGTCTTTCACTTAAGAACACTTGTTCCGCTACAGGATGATATCTAGGCAGTTGAGACATAACATGCTCAAAGCCTGGTGGAGTATTAGGTCTATAGTAAGGACAATGTTGCATCGGATGGTCCCCTCCACATGTCATGCACCTTCGTTGTTGACGAACTCTATAGGCTGGTATTCTGTCAGAGTGGCTGATGCATTGCATCACATTCTCTATGATTTTCTCCTCAACATTTACTTGGTTTTGTCCTAGATTCCCTCTTTGATCCTCAAGATCAGCGGTTTTCTTTTTCTCACTCGCATCATTCATCTTCTTCTGACCATTGTCATAGAATTCGCAATTGTCAACTAGGTCAACCGCCACTTTGGTCACCTCTTTCACGTATAGGTCCTTTTGGAGATTCTCATTCCTAAGCCCTCTGATGAAGCATAGGATCTGACGTTCTAGCGTGGGTAACTCTTCGGTAGGACATCTAGCAACATATTTCTTGAAACGCAGTATTGCATGTCGCAATGTCTCTGTTTTGCCTTGTTTAAATTCCTGAATCTTAGGAAGGGTGTTATGTTTTATGCCCCTCTTGGTGAATTCTTGAACAAATTCATCCAACATTTTCTCAATGGTTGTGAACTCTCTCCGGTTCAATAGTTCAAACCATGCTTGTGCATTGTCCTCCAATGTAAGTCCAAAACCCTCATACTGCGTGTGGAAGTCCTCTACTCGTTCTGATCGTAGGACTTTCTTGAAAGCCGAGACATGGGCGTATGGGTCTCCTATGCCGTTGTACTTTCTATTTACCCATTTTCTTAGCTGAGATGGTCTTATACTTTGGGGTGCAAAGTATGGAACCATAATCCTCTCTGGTATCATTTCATCTCTCGTTATCGCTCTAGGGGGAAATCCAGGTGGTGGTCCCCTCTTTGGAATTCTCTTAGAGTTTTCTGTGTTTGGTGGATGTATCTGAGGTCCTTCATTGACCAAATATCCACTCATCTCTAATTTGGTTCGCGGATTTGTGCTTTCTACAGCTCTATATCCTCGTCCATACTTGTCAACAAATAAAGATATCCATTGTCGGTAGACCTCGTATGTATAGACATATAAGAGCTTGTACTCTGTCAGCTCATCTGGGTAAGGCTCTAAGCAACTGTAAAGGTTGAATTGATTTCCATTAATATACCTATATAGTCCTTCACTTTTATGGTTATACGTCCAAACTCTCTCCACAAAATTGGTCTTTATGTACTGTAGGTTTGGAAGATCTATTCTGGGCGGGTGCTCATCTATCCCTGCAATCCATGTGCTTGTATAAGCTAAGTCTGAGTCTGATGTAGAAATGACTTCTAGGCTTAACAACTCTAGCTTGCTGTAGTAATACCTCTCTCAGTGTGTTCAAGTGTTTTGGTCAGGGAAAATCCAAAACTATGTCCAAAACCGTGAGCGGCTTCTCACAATTCTCTCAAATTGTCGGTTTTAGACACCCCTGACTTCCGGATGCATTTTGAGGCCTTAAACAGCGTTTTTTTCAAAACCAACCAAAATGTATACCGTTGGCAACCATTTTGGTCTCTTTACTCTAAGATCTGTAGTGCTACTCTCAAGCTACGTTTTGATAAAAAAAGTTTTGAATCGGAGTCCGTATGTGAAAGTTAGACCAAAACAGTGAGATGTAATTTGGAAAGTTGCTCTATCTGATGTTTTTGCAAGTGGTCAGTTTGAGCCCAAAATTGGTGTGTGCATTCCTTAGGCAATGATAAACCCAGTGGTATACTTGGTTTCAAAAAATTTCTCAAAACTTTTTCCTGACTTGTCTATCGCGATAGACTCACCAAGTACCCCTTGCATATGTCCAAATGCACTCAAACTTTGTGTACAAGGTATAATGGGCCTTCTGAACCCAAATATGAAGTCAGATTTGAATTTTGAATTTTCTACAGTTAATTCCTAAGTCTATCGCGATAGACTCACCAGAGTGTTACTGGGATATAGTTTTTCAACTCTTTTTACAGATTTGAGTTCCCCCTTCTCTTGAGATACTTACTACTCACCAAGTTTCAACCAATTTGGAATACTTTTCCTTTGTAACTTGCATCAAACAACAGTTTCTTTTTTTATCTTATGAAGTAATCCTCTAAGATGCACTTCCAATGCTCCAAATTTACTCGAATTTTAACCATAGGCTCACAACAACATGTAGAACAAGGCCCTAAGGTCAATTTTCAAAAATATCAATTTTTGTGAAAAAAACCCTAGTCTATCACGATAGACTCGGCAGATTCTTCACTTTTGAAAATTTTCCAGATTTCTCTTTACCACTGTGTTCCCTATGCTCTGTACACCTTGCTCACCAATTTCCACTTGTTTTGGACTTTTTCTTAGGTCTCTAAACCCAACTCTAGAATTCAGAGTCTATCTGATCACTAGAAAATAGACTTGGGATGACTTCCCAATGTCCAAAATCCACCAAATTTTGTGTGCTCGTGAGAGGCTAAACAAGCTATGCTCCAGAGGGTTTTGAAATTTTCAATTTCTTTGGCCCTACTTTGAGTCTATCGCGATAGACTGAGCAAGTACCCCTTTTATAGGTCAAACTTGAACTTTGACTATACCACTGTGTTCCAATACCTCTCCTTAGTCCTCCTATTATTTTTCACTTGTTTTGGACTTTTACTTCGTCAGTTAGACCAGATCTGGTGTTTTCTACAAGCTGAATCCTCTCAAATGGTCTTAGACCCACTTTATGATGTCCAAATGACTTCAAAATTTTTATGTGTCCTTGCTAGCACCTTTCGAAGCTATGCCACAGAGGTTTTTGAAAAATTCAGTTTCTATCACTGGGTTCTTAGTCTATCGCGATAGACTCACCAAGTATGCTAAAATGACCCTTTTTTCAAGTTTTCTCTTCACAGATGTGTTCCCTACCCTCTGTAGATCATGTATACCAAGTTTCACAAGGTTTGGAAATTTGGTCAAGTTCCTTTACCCAATTTGTCTCTGAAGTTTGACTCAAAACACTAGACTTGAGGTTTAGTGGTCTTCTTGATGTCCAATTTCAAATTTGAAATGATGGTTAAGGTCTAGGTGAGGAGTGGATTCAAGCTATCTAGTCACAATTTCCAAAAACTGTCCCTCTCAAAATGTCATGAGTCTATCGCGATAGACACAGCAGATTGTGAGGAAAAGTAAACTCAAAATTGTGACTTCACTTTTAGATTCCCCTTACTCTCTTGAGTCTATCCCTCAAATTTCATGCAATTTGGACACTTGGTTTGTGTTTTGGGCCATTTTTAGTGTTTTTGTCAGAACCTGAATCTCTATCTTGGCTTTTTAGCTTTGCTAACCTCAAGGCAACTTTACTATCCTTTAAGACCTTAGGGATTAACCTACCCTCACTACCTTGCACCCCACCTTACAATTGTACAATTGGTTTATTAATCTCCACATGCATTTGGTGCAGATGTAGCCTTTTCGAGTAATTTATCACTTTACCCTCATCTAAAAGGCACCAATCTTATAGCTATATGTGGATTGGTGCAGATGTAGCCCTTCCAAGTAATTTATCACTTTACCCTCTTCTCAAAGGCACCAATCTTATAGCTATATGTGGATTGTATCCCTCTTCTACGTATGTTTTATCCCTTCATCTTGTACATCCGCACCTTGCTAAAATTAATAGCGTGATGTGCCTTGACCACCACCTTCCTTGTTTGTTATAACCCAAAACTTTAATCATCCTTGGCTTACCTTGAAAGTTAATACCATTTTTCTACCTTGTACATTCCCCGGTCTTTGCCTCGCCTAGTTGGTGACCTAGAACAAAGGTGAACCTGACCTCATAAAACTCTAATGCCTAACAAATTAAACCTTGCCCCACTTTGGTTGTCGTAAAACCTTTCATACCTTTAAATTTACCTCTACCTGCTTTTTATTTGCACCTTATTGCAGTGTTATTATCATAACCAACCTCTATTTACTTAACCATCCACCCGTAGGACACAGTTAACACCCTACTGACACAGACTTGCACCCCACCTTACAATTGTACTAAATTCTAATTTGTAAATCTCCACTTACATCCGATGGAGATGCAACCCTTCCAAGTTCATTTATCAGTTAAACCTATGGTAAATTGTACCAATTGTATAGCTTGTCATCGTTCTTTGCCTCACCAGGTTGGTAACCGGTACTAAGATAGCCTTGCCCTCATAAAAACTCTAATCCTGAGAAAAGTTAACCTTCACCCCTAGATTCTTTTAAGCTAAGCGTTTGCCTCTACCAAACTCTTGGCCCAAACCTAAACCTAAACTTCCACCACACTCTGGGCCCAACCCTTAACCTAAGCTAGCCATGTACATCGCATTCATTGTTTGCCTCCACCAGACTCTTAGCCCAAACCTAAACCTAACCTTCAACCACACTCTGGGCCCAAACCTTAAACTAAGCTAGCCATGTACATCGCATTCATTGTTTCACAGCTCAAGACTTCAATCTTGTATAACAAAAGAGGGTTTACAACAAAATCTCTTGTGGAAATTTATTGTTTTAATCCTTATCAAGGATGCTAGTGCTTCATGAAACCACCTAGCCATTGGTACCACTTTATGCAATCTCTCTAAAGGTCACCAGAAGTTAAACACCACTCCCAAGGAAATACAGTGACTTTCAACAAAGCCAATCTATTTCTTGGTAAACATCCATCACCATTTAAAACTCATAAAGTTGTACACAAGCCCATTTAATGCCCAACTAGAAAAAGCCAATCTTTTTCTTGGTATACACCCATCACCATTTTAAACTCTTGAAGTTGTACACAAGCCCATTAGATGCCCAACAAAGCCAATCTATTTCTTGGTCTACATCCATCACCATTCAAACTCTTGTAAGTTGTACTCAATCCCAATGAATGCCCAGTTACCCACATTTCCCTCCAAAGGTCTTAGAAGTTTTTCCTCCAAAAGTGCTTATAAAACCAAAAGCCTAAAGAGAGAATTTTTTGTATTCATGGAATGCCCTCATGAGACTCAATAAGTCGAAACGCATTGGAAAATGCCATGTTTTTAGTGAAATTCTCTCTTTCCCTTTATCATGTGTATTTTCATATTAACCCTTTTGTATCTTCTCTTGGTGAAGTACTCGCACGCTTGGTTTATAATGATATAAGAACCATTTTGGTCACTTTACTCTAAGATCTGTAGTGCTTCTCTCAAGCTACGTTTTGATAAAAAAAGTTTTGGAATCGGAGTCCGTATGTGAAAGTTACGACCAAACCAGTGAGATGTATATTGGAAAGTTTCTCTATCTGATGTTTTTGCAAGTGGTCAGTTTGAGCCCAAAATTGGTGTGTGCACTCCTTATGCAATGATAAACCCAGTGGTATACTTGGTTTCAAAAAATTTCTCAAAAATTTTCCCTGACTTGTCTATCGCGATAGACTCACCAAGTACCCCTTGCATATGTCCAAATGCACTCAAACTTTGTGTACAGGGTATAATGGGCCTTCTGAACCCAAATATGAAGTCAGATTTGAATTTTGAATTTTCTACAGTGAATTCCTAAGTCTATCGCGATAGAATCACTAGAGTGTTACTGGGATATAGTTTTTCAACTCTTTTTACAGATTTGAGTTCCCCCTTCTCTTGAGATACTACTCACCAAGTTTCAACCAATTTGGAATACTTTTCCTTTGTAACTTGCATCAAACAATAGTTTCTTTTCTGATCTTATGAAGTAATCCTCTTAGATGCACTTCCAATGCTCCAAATTTACTCAAATTTTAACCATAGGCTCACAACAACATGTAGAACAAGGCTCAAGGTCAATTTTCAAAAATATCAATTTTTGTGAAAAAAACCCTAGTCTATCACGATAGACTCGGCAGATTCTTCAATTTTGAAAATTTTACAGATTTCTCTTTACCACTATGTTCCCTATGCTCTGTACACCTTGCTCACCAATTTCCACTTGTTTTGGACTTTTTCTTAGGTCTCTAACCCCAACTCTAGAATTCTGAGTCTATCTGATCACTAGAAAATAGACTTAGGATGACTTCCCAATGTCCAAAATCCACCAAATTTTGAGTGCAACCTCCTGAGAGGCTAAACAAGCTATGCTCCAGAGGGTTTTGAAATTTTCAATTTCTTTGGCCCTACTTTGAGTCTATCGCGATAGACTGAGCAAGTACCCCTTTTATAGGTCAAACTTGAACTTTGACTATACCACTGTGTTCCAATACCTCTCCTTAGTCCTCCTACCAATTTTCACTTGTTTTGGACGTTTACTTTGTCAGTTAGACCAGATCTGGTGTTTTCTACAAGCTGAATCCTCTCAAATGGTCTTAGACCCACTTTCTGATGTCCAAATGACTTCAAAATTTTTATGTGTCCTTGATAGCACCTTTCCAAGCTATGCCACAGAGGTTTTTGAAAAATTCAGTTTCTATCACTGGGTTCTTAGTCTATCGCGATAGACTCACCAAGTATGCTAAAATAACACTTTTTTCAAGTTTTCTCTTCACAGATGTGTTCCCTACCCTCTGTAGATCATGTATACCAAGTTTTACAAGGTTTGGAAATTTGGTCAAGTCCCTTTACCCAATTTGTCTCTGAAGTTTGACTCAAAACACGAGACTGGAGGTTTAGTGGTCTTCTTGATGTCCAATTTCAAATTTGAAATGATGGTTAAGGTCTAGGTGAGGAGTGGAATCAAGCTATCTAGTCACAATTTCCAAAAACTGTCCCACTCAAAATGTCATGAGTCTATCACGATAGACACAACAAATTGTGCAGGAAAAGTAAACTCAAAATTGTGACTTCACTTTTAAATTCCCCTTACTCTCTTGAGTCTATCCCTCAAATTGCATGCAATTTGGACACTTGGTTTGTGTTTTGGGCCATTTTTAGTGTTTTTGTCAGAACCTGAATCTCTATCTGGGCTTTAGATTCACTTCTAGTGATCCAAACACCTTGAAATTTGGTGTGTATGCTATTAAGGCTCTGCTTAAGTTATCCCTAGGAGGGATTTGCAAAATAAGGTCAACAGCTAAATATCCGCAACCTATCGCGATAGGCTCATAAAGTTTCCCATTTTTGGTCTTTTTACAAAGTTCTCTTCACAACTAGTCTCCTTATCCTTTGTATAGTGAATACACAAAGTTGTGCAATGTTTGGACTATTGGTCAAGGTATTTTTACCACTGTGTCTCTGAACTTAGACTCTAAACACCAGACTTGAGGTTTGGTGGTCAAGTAGGTGTCCAAGTACACTCAATTTTTGGGAGCAACCTTGTATTGATGTGTTTTACCTGTGGTATGAGGGGTTTTGCCTGATTGTGATTCTATCTCCAATTCATCAGTCTATCGCGATAGACTAGGCAGAGAGCCACTGGGAGGTGATTTTTTTCTCTGTTTTTGGAGGGTTTGGTTCCCAATGCCCTTAGAAGCCTATCCCCAAAGTTTCATTCAATTTGGACTTCTTTTCCTTTGGATTCAAGCATTTCACAGTTCACTTCCTTACACTCAGAAAAAGAAAATTCCCACTTAGATGCACAAGCACTGATGCAAATGCTTTGAAATTTCACATACAAGCTCTAGAGCATATGCAAAACAAGGTCATATGCAAAACTTTTTTGAAAATTGCAGCTTTGGTTTTAGATTTTTGTTTTTTTTAGGGTTTTTAGGGGTTTTTTGTTTTTTGGATTGGATCAAATCTGTGTTTTGCCCCTACCTTAAGGTCTCCAATGCAAAAACAAGCACTCAAATCGGCTTTCAAACGACCATTTTAGAGCACTTTTACCATAATCAGCACAATTCCGCCTTTTGTGTTTTCAAGCACATTTTCATGTCAAAATTGCTCTAGATCAACATCACATGTCCTACACTACCTAAAGTCCTACTTTGGATTGTTGAATGGTTGTTTTTGCTTTCTGGCAAGCAAACAGCCTCCTACTTACCTTTTGTGTTTTTCTTTGCGTTTTTTTTTTTCTCTTTCAAGTTCTTCACAACCATAAGTCACAACCAAACACACAAACATAAAACCTAATCTAAACACATAACAAAATAATATAACCATACCTCAACCTCATGGTGGATCACCTCGGTGAGACGCAAGCTCCCTAGCTATCCCTTAGTCAAGAGATCCGCTCTCTGACTTCCCACTAAGAAGGCAAATGGTGACAACACTCTAGAAAACTCTAGAGAAATGCTCTACTATCAAACACGAGTGATGCGGTCTACGCTAGTTTAGGTGCTTCGTCCCCGGCAACGGTGCCAATGTTAGCGGGTACGCCGCGACAGACGATGGAGCACAGCGAGAACACAGACCAACAAACTGTCAATCCGAGGACGTAGCTGACCCGACTAGGGCATGGAGGCAATCTCTGGGTTGTCAACCCTGAGCTAGACACGAACAACACTCTACAGTCACTAATCCTACCACAACACTACCATAAAGCAAAGAAACAGACAACGCATCCTACAAAACACTACAAGCTCGAAACAGTGTCAAATCATATCGGAATGACTCGAAATCGGAGGGTAAGACTCACAAGGACATATCCTATATGGCCAAACACCTAAACCCTGAAAACCATAACTGTAAGACCTCTAATCGCTGTCGCGATAGGCTCAAAATAGAAATTTCCAAAGTGTCCGAAACTGATCTACAAAGACATCAACACGAAGAGCTTCTTGCCTTGATTCTAACGACTACTCGATCATTCAGAACGGATGTCGTTTGAGGTACTTACGACCAAATATAGCTCGTAGCAAGCGGGCTCGCGATGTGGTCCTCGGCTTGCATCGACGCGGAGAGCTCCTCGATGCTAAAACGCTCCTACTCTCATGTGTGCAATGTGATTAGTGTGCGCGACGGTGTGTGTGCGTGAAGCTCACTACTGTGTGCTGCAGAACCCATGACTGTATATATTTGAGATAAAGTAATGTGTCCTTTACAAAGCCTTAGGTTTTAGCTTATATACCAAACCTTCAAACCTAATGTCCGGCCAAATGACTTGAATTGTCCGTAGGCTTCTACAGAGCTTAATTACAAGAAATTGAGTTGTCTTTACTCATTTTACAAGCACCTGTTACCTTTGATGCAGCTGAAACTAGGGCTGCTGAGAAATATAGGAAACTCAAGTGCTTAAGGGGGGAGGTTCCAATAGAAGGTCTTAGACCCAAAGGTAAGTCACAAGCATCAACATCTAAGGAGCTTCCTGAGGTAACGGCGGAAGTGATTGAGAAGTTAAATGAATCTTTAAGCAGCTTGTCAATTCACCTTGCACAAGCTGTAGGTCCAAAGGGACAAGCAAAGAAGTCTGAAGAGCGAGACCCACGACTTAAAATATGAGGTTCCCGTAAACATTACAAAAGTGGCCGTAATGGCTCAAAATAATAATAACGGGTTATTCGATGACGTCCATGAACTCGTATTTTCATGTTGCAGCATCCATCTTCATCTTCATTACTTCATCACCATCTTCATGTGGAATCTTTATAGAATCTTTGAGGAATCTTTAATGGAATCTTTATGGAAACGTTGTTGAAAGCGCATCCTTTCAACAGAGAATAGGAAGACATTTCAGATGTTGATTTTGAAAAAATGTACAAGACTTGTTCAAAGATAGTGTCCAAGTGATCACCTTGATTCACACTCTCTTCGGTGAATACTCTACTAGCGGTCTTTCCAAATATGCCTTGGTTTGCTAGTATACGACCAAATCTAATGTTCATATAGACTTGTGAAGCCCTGGATACAGCACTTACCATCAGATTGACTTGTTATTAGTTTCTTCCACTTGACTTGATTGCAACTCCTCTCAAGCTTTCAAATCCTTGTCTACAACCCGATTCTTGTATCAATGTTAATCAAGTTAGTTATTCTTTCACAATGATTTCAACTCCTGTCAAGCTTTCAAATCCTTGTCTGCAACCTGATTCTTTCAAATCCTTGTCTGCAACCTGATTCTTGTATCAATGTTAATCAAGTTAGTTATTCTTTCACAATGATTGTACAATTTTTGCTAACCATTGTGACTGGTCTATGTGTATCACTTCAATTTGAGCTAAGTGAGTCAGCAATTGAGACTTTCAGATTCTACTTTTGCAAAAAGCCAAAGGACTAATCTACAACTTGGAAACTGAGTGAACATGTATGTTAGCAGCCCCATTGTTTACTCGGTGAAATGACGGTTTTTCTCAATTATTGAATTATTTTTCGTAATAATTCAATAATTGAGAAAAATCGTCATTTCACCGAGTAAACAATGGGGCTTGCAGAAGCTTCCAGATTGTATCCCATTTTTGACATTTAGACTGAGTAGATGGTTAAATTGGAACATTAGGGTTTGAGATTGTAAGGTATTTATACCACTTTTGACCTTAATGAAAAAAACCTTTGTCATTTTAGAAAAATTCTGTCTACGAGTGAGCGTACTGTGTATGAGAGAGAGTGAGAGTTTCATCTTGATGCTACGCGCACACTGGCGGTCGAAATCGAGTGCGGAGAAGTGCAGCGTGTTGCCCCCGACGAGAGCTATGCGCCAATACCTACATTGCGGGTGTACGGTCTGGTTTTGCAACTCGATCCACGAGCTACATCTGGTGATTTGGTGAGCATACGTTGTCTGTTTTCACATTTCAGCATATCCATGCATTTGCATTGAGTAGAGCCACTCATTAGGCACTTTAGTTTTTGAAAACGATGACCTGCAAATTTTGACCAGACATCCTACGTGATTTTGCACCAGGTGTTTAGGATTGGGATTTTGATTCATGGACCTTAGGGAGAGTGAACTATTGGTGTTAATAGGGTCTCCTTCAAGTTCTTTGGTGTTTCCAGAACGTTTGATGGGTATTTGGCTCTTGAAAGCGTTGTAGGAAATCTCTTCTTATGCACTCCTGAAGGCTGTAGCTTAGACATTGGGTAGAGACCTCTGTAGGAATTAGTCGAGAGTCGATCGAGTGTAGATTGACACCCTATGCTTGCTTCCATGCGCCTGTGGGTCGAGCTTCGTCCTTAGCTAACAAATCTTGTTAGGTGAGTTCTCGCTGTGCTGACATCTGTCGCGACGTATCCGCCAACATTGGCGCCGTTGCCAGGGACGAAAACCCTAGGTAGGTGACTGAGACTAGTCCTTGAGGATAGGGATTCTCTGGCTTGCCAGAGTCTCGTTTTACATTTAGATAGGATCAGAGGGTGGAGGACTCTCTAGGTATTAGGAGGAGTTTAGGGAGCGAGTGTCTGGCCTAGATCCTTCGACTTAGGTAGACTTAGATAGTTTTAGGTATTAGTTAAGTTGTGGTGTAGAGAGTAGGAGTTGGAGTGGTAGAAGCAGTGAAAGGAGATCTTGAGAGTCCGGAGAGGCCAAAAAGCAACCAAAACACCAATATCACCATCTCACATGAGGAGTAGGAGTAGGGTAAGTAGGACATCATGATTTATGATCTAGAGCACTTCATGCATGTTATACTTGCTGTTAGGTTCATCACAAGGTTGTAAAAGACGCAAAAGAGTGTTTGAAAGCTGAAGTGAAGTTCAAAAGTTTTTGTGAGTGTTTATGAGAAAGCTGTAGAGCATAAGGAGCATTTCTGTCAGGAGAAAAAATTTTAAGCCAGGAGACATCCTACGCGTAGGATGTCTACATGGTGATCTGGTGGGAATTTTGAAATTTTGAGTTGACCAGTGTGTTTAGAAGGTAGATTCTACCCTATTTTCATCTGGAAAGTGGAAGTTTGACCATACCTTGATAGGATAAGGCTAGATAGACAAAAATTTCCAGACATCCTACCCAAATTGTGCCAAGGCATTATTTTAAAATGAAAGCCATAGGATGGGTGCATAAGCATGATGTGCATGATTTATAGAGTGTCTGAGAAAGGTTTCATCTCAATTGGGTGAGAAAATTGGGCATGATGTGCATGATTTATAGAGTGTCTGAGAAAGGTTTCATCTCAATTGGGTGAGAAAATTGGGCTTTAAGCAGACTTTAGCATTTTTGACTAAAATGGGCTAGAATAGCTAAAATTGGAGTCTTTTGAAATCCAAACTAAAATCTAAGCATGGCACTAGGTTGCTGACATCAAGGGGAAGCTGTGGCTCAAGTTTGGGGTCAAAAAGGCCATATAGACGTCCTACACGTAGGATGTGTTCTGTGTGAATTGGCACTCCAAATCTAATTTTGAGCATACCAAAGTGATCAACACCTTAAGGGGAGGCTATGCATTGCATTTGAAGTCATTTTGAGCAGTTAGACATGCTACGTGTAGAATGTATAATGCATGAAATTGAAGCCAGAAACTGACTGTACGCATAGCAGGGTGTTGTATAGCCTGAGGCAAATAGCCTGAGGCAAGCTTCCTAGTGAGTTTTGGTCCAAATTGGAGTTGATTTGACTGGTCAGACCAACATCAAGCTGCTGGAATAAATTTTTGACCAATTGACTAGATTTTAGGTGTTCAAATCAAAAAGTAAAAATAGTTGTGGACTCAGCACATCAAGGGGAATCTATAGTGCAAAATCCAGGCAAAACAGAGTAGGAGACATCCTATGTGTAGGATGTCTACAGGGGCTTAGTGAAGAGAAAAGTTGATTGAGGAAATAGGATGATGTTCCAGTTGACTTAAGAGTTCAAAAACTTCTTTCAGAAGTGAAATTGGACCTTGTTTGACCTGTTGACGTAGCAAAGATGGAATTAAGACTTTCCATGTAAATTGACCAACATCCGAGGGAAGTACAGTTGTAGATTAGCATACCTAATCCAGAACATCCGAAGTGTATAAAATACAATAGTGGTTGAGGTTAACCCTCCAGTTATACCAATCATTACTAAGACCACCTCTAGCGGTTAAATGCTTTGATTCGATTGCCGAAATTAAACGCTTGTGTACAAGTATATTCAGCGGCGGCAAAGAAAGAAGTTGGGCGGAAACTGATCCTATGCCAAGTGAGTGGTTGGATTTGTGTTAAATTGCATTGCTAAGTTTGATGAATTTAAGATCAGGAAGACACATTCTTAGAGATCAAAAGGTGGCAGGAGATCAAGGTAGCTTAGTGTCCACCGAGGAGAGTGTAACTCAGGCAAGGCTAGATCCATTAGCACCGATCATTGAGGAGGGTAATGATACTGGCACTTCATCAGATAAGTCCTTCTTCATGATGGGTAGTCAATAGCCAGGAGGTTTCTCCAATGAAGGACCAATCCTAGGAGAAAGCACCTCCCTAAATCCTTTGAATGATTCCAAGTTCACTATAATCTTCTTAGAAGGAACAAACTCTAGGGGAACCCTAGTTTATTCTGACTATCGAGGACGTAAGTGTATTTGTATTGAAGAAAGACCTACTCAAAGACTGGAAATAATTCGAGTCTATGATGATGGAGATAGATTTTGAGACGAGAAGGGGAACCACTATCTGATAGTTAGTAACCCTGAGGATTACAACAGATATGGAGATAATGTGGCGAAAGGAAAAATGGTTTCAGAAACTCAAGAACCACCTCCAAACATTGATCGACCTGGAGCGCTTTTTATGTATGATAAGAAAACAACCAAGGTCTCAACCTATAATGAAAATGTGGGGATTTACAAGCATGAGAGCGAGGGAACCGTCTCTTAATTTCGTTGCAAAGAACCCTACCCAAACAAATTAAGTAAAGACAAGGTTCTTTACTTATTCTCTTATGAAATTTCTATGGGGAAGGATATCATTTTTGTTGATAGGTACGGGTGAGAATACAAATGTATTCTCCCAGAGGAGGTAGAAAAGGCAATAGCTCCGGAAACATCAACATATGCCCCCGAAGAAGTGCCAAGGGTCACCTATACCCCTAGCAAGTCGACAAATCCATTTTCAGAAGAGTACGGCGCAACCTCACATTCTACCCGACAACAGACGTTCAACTACCAGAACCAACTAGCAACTTAGCCATCCTTGTAGGCATGGCTTCGACAAAGTGCAACATTAGAACAAGACCAAAACCGAGATGATTATCCTGCCGCACGAGGGCTAAGGGACAAGAACCACCATTCTATTCACGGTATCAAGGCGAGAGTAAGCCAAAAACTCAAGGGTCAACAGAGCCTGGAAGACCACCCATAGAACGAGTTCGACGAGATGAACCATCTCTTGAAAAAACCGTGAGAAATTATGGCTTAGGAGCACCATTGGGAGAGGAACCCGCCTACTACCGAAGTCCAGAGAAGGTATATCGATTAGGACAAGGAGATCCAATGATGAGATTTGTATACCATCGTAGAATTAGACCTTCTCAAGTGCAAAAATGGGTAAACAAGAAATACACGGGAAACAGAGATCCTAGGGATCATGTAGCAGCCTTTGTGCATGTAATTAGAGCTGAAGAGGTGTTAGACTTCCCTACCAATTTGCAGGGTTTGGACTGACCCTAGAGGAGGATGCAGCTACTTGGTTTGACTATGTGGAGTGTAGAGACTTTGAGTCTATGGAGGAGGTGTTTGACGAGTTTATTGAGGAATTCTCACAAAGGGGGATAGCTCATAATACAGTCTCACAAATCCATAAATTCAAACAGAAAGAAGGGGAGTCTGTGCGAAAGGAATCCCTACGACTATAAAGATATGTTAAGTTTTGCCCTATGGAAGAACTGCCAACTCAGTCCAGACTTATACTTATATTTATTCAAGGACTAATAAATGCAGATCTCCAGAAGGACTTACATATGAAGAGGATCACGACGTTAAATAAGCTAACTAAGAAGGCTCTTTACCTTGTAGACAATTGTGCGGTCTACAAAGAGGGTGAATTCAAGGATCTTGACGACAATTCATCCTCACAACAAAGTGGAAGCAAGTCCGCGAAGACAACACCGAAAGGAGAAGTAGCAGTAAGTCAGGAACAGCTTGTAGAGGAAGTGCTAAAGAAGATTAACCTGTACGCCAAACCTCAAGCTAAACAGCCAAAGTGGTGTGCTATTGAACAAAAATGGACAAACCATGTGACGAAGGAATGTTATTATAACAAGGGATATGTGAGAGAGAGACCTTATGCTCCCCAAGCTCAGGTATCATCTCCTCAACTTCCACCAATGCCTAGGTATCAAGCAGGCAACCTACCAGGACCTGTAGGTGTAGAAAGACCACAACCATTGTTGGGGCAGCAACCACCCCTACTAGGATTACGACCAGTCGACATAAGATACACACCAATAGTAACCGAACCAGAAGAGAAGGCTTTGGCGCCTATGCATGCATATTACAAAGATCCCAATGGATATGCTACAAATCCTGTCTATTATCCACCGGAAGAACCCCCAACGCCAGAACCATGGAGCATGATAGGAAGTGCAGGACCACCAACAACTGCACAGGCATCAAGAGAAGGAAGATATAGCTTGGATGAACGAACATTGTTGTTCATAGCCAACAGAGGCATGGGCGGGTAGAGACATGCATACCAACAAAGAGGATCTCAAGGAGCACCTCAACAGCCTAAGGGACCCTACTACAAGTGTGGTGGAGACCATTGGCTAAGAGAGTTTCCTCATGATTAAATCATTAGAGTCAACGCATATTGCACCGAGTGTGGAATTACTCATTTGATTCTTGATTGCCCTAAGAACCCGAAAAAAGGAGCAAAAACTACCTTGAACATGCTGGAAGCAGTGCCTTCCAGTGGAGGGTCAGAAAACGGGACAGTGATACCTATTCAGGCAGTGACACAAGCCCAAGCTCAAAGAATGACAAACGAACCATGAAAAATTAGAGAAGCACTTGGAAAGCTAGAAAGGCGCGTATGAAGGCCAGGAGAGAACAAGAGCAAACGGCTCTATCCAAGGAGTTAAAACACACAAAGGATAGATTAGAGTGGTTAGAGGATCTAGCTATTCTAAGCTGACACACTGCGACAACCATAGCACCCAAAGAAATAGCAGAATCCAAAAGTGCAGGATCAGGAGGATCAATGTTGGCAAAAAAGGTAAATGAGCAGTTAGACGCACTTTTAAAAGCTTACGAAGCCAGACTCAAAAACAACCAAACCCAAGAGCAAAGATGGATGACTTATCCATATGCCGAAATAGAAAAATAGAGGTTGGAAATGTGTCGAAAGATGATTGGAACAACTCAATCCTTGATAGAAAACCCGCTTGGTAAACCTGCAAGTTGGCACGAAGTACCAGCTCCAACCCCTATCAAACCAACTTTAGAGAAACAAGTAGACACAAAGGAGAGACTCACAAATGCCTTTGAGTCAAGGAGAGAACCTATCATAGTGCCAAATACAACAGATGAGACCAGTGAGGGGTTCCAACCTAAAACATTAGTAGAAATGGGTAAGGATTGTAAAGGTCTAGATGACCTATGGAAGCAAATCCGTGATGCCAATGAAGCTAACCGAGTGAGCTACCAAATGAATAGCACGAGAAAAGAGAAAAATGAGATCTTACCTCCTATTGAAGAATTTGAGGCAAGATCACAAATGAACTTTGATATACATTCACAAGGGGGAGACCAGGGATCAATTAGTTCGAGGCACAGCCAACCAGACTTGCTAAAAACTCTACCCTCTTACCTAGGGGAGTATGAAGTGAAGTCTAAGGTGAGAAAAATCCCATCTCAAAGACTTTATTCCAACAGAGTGATGGATTCACAAGGGTTGATTGAGTTATTGTCCACCCCGGTGGCATGCACAATCACATTAGCCGAACTCCTAAGACTATGACCAAACATGTGGACCACCGTAGGCAAATGCTTAGAAAAATTTGGAGTAAAAGACCCCACCTCGAAGCTTCAAGTAGGGATCAGAGAATTTGACAAGCCTCAACTAAACACTAGGCCAATACCTTTAAACAAGGTTGGAGAATATTGCGAGGGAGAAGATGGAAACACCACACTACCAGTAGAACTCCAAGGAGTAGTTTCCAAAGCTATTCTTGACAGTGGAGCAGGAGTCGCTATCGCCACCAAGGAAATCTGGAAAAAATGGAGAAAACCGGCTTTGAGAGCTACCAGAATGAAATTGCAACTGGCAGATGGGTTTATGGAAAAGCCTCTAGGATGTTGGAATTAAGGTTGCAAAGAAACACACATAGCTTGGAGAAGACGAAGGAAGCTCAAGGCACACAATAGAGAGTGTGTTACTTAGTGTGCAATGGAAAGATAGATAGCCCTAGAGTGATGGGCGTATATAATATGCACGGGGGGAAAAACCTCCTAAAGAGGGAAAAAATGCCCCGGCGGTCCTAGTGTGTTCACACACATCACTACCACATGTATATGGTAACAAATCCCCCCTGGAGTGATGCGGTGAACGAGAGCTGGCACATGAGTAAAGGGAAGTGCCATGCCCTGAGGACAGGATCAGTCCACAAAGGGGAGTAAGCCCAAAGCTTTGCGGAAAGCTTCAAGCTTCTCACGAGACAATGCCTTTGTGAAAATATCTGCAAGGTTGTCCTGTGTTGGCACATAAGCCAAGCTGATCTCTCCTGCTGAGAGCCTCTCCCTGACATAGTGGTAATGCATCTCAAGGTGCTTTGTGCGAGCATGAAAAACTGGGTTCCTCGCAACTGCCAATGCGCTCTGACTGTCAGTGTAGATAGTGTTGGCAGTGTCCTGTCCAACACCCAAATCAGCCATAAGGTGTCTGAGCCATACACACTCAACCGTAGCTGTGAAGACTGCCATGTACTTAGCCTCACAACTCGAAGTGGCCACTGTAGATTGCTTCTTGCTCAACCATGATATACATGAACTGCCAAGCATGAAACAAAAACCACTTGTGGACACTCACGTGTCAAAACAACCAGCCCAATCTGAGTCCGAAAAAGCATGTAAGTCTGGCGGCAATGATCCCCCCTTGGGATAAAACAAGCCAAGATGTAAAGTGCCACTAAGGTAGCGGAAAATCCTCTTGACAGCCTGCCAATGCTTAGACCCTGGGCTATGCATAAATCTGCTGACCTGTGAGACTGCAAACTGAATATCTGGCCTTGTGTTGCATACATAAATGAGGCAGCCAACAGCAGTTTGATAAAGAGTGACATCAGCAGGATCACCAGCATCATGTAGACTCAACTTCAAACCTGTTTCCATGGGAGTGGCAATAGGTTTGCAATCCTCAGGTCCAAACTTACATAGCAATGTCTCTATGTAACTTTTCTGACACAAGGCAATACCACCATCACACTGCTTAAACTGTATACCCAAATAATGATGCAACATCCCCAAATCTTTCATCTTGAAAGTAGCATTCAAATCAGCCTTAAATTCAGCAATATGTCTCTCATTTGGTCCAGTGATCAACAAATCATCAACATAAAGAACCACAATGAGAAGTACATCACCCTCACGCTTTACATACAATGTGCTTTCTGTTGGACTGTTACGAAATCCTTGTTTGACCAAATGAGTGTCAGCTTTCTCATACCAAGCACGAGGAGATTGCTTCAACCCATACAAATCCTTGTTACATTTGCACACTTTTTCCTCTTGTCCTTTTATGACAAAACCGCGAGACTGCGTTACATAAACTTCCTCAAATATGTCACCATTCAAGAAAGCAGTAACAATGTCTGATTGATGTACATCCCAACCAAAATGAGCTGCCAATGCACATAGAAAACACACAGTAGTCATACGACAAGTGGGAGCAAAAGTCTCTTCATAATCTATGCCTTTTTGCTGTGCATAACCCTTTGCAACAAGTCGAGCCTTATGGCGATCGATCTCACCATCCGGCTTGCGTTTCAACTTGTAACCCACTTCGTACCAATGGCCTTTTTGCCAGGAGGCAAATCACATAAAGTCCATGTGTCATTTTCTATAAGTGTATCATATTCTGATTGCATGGCAGTCATCCAATTTTCTGAATTTTGTGCTTCATCAAAAGTCAGAGGCTCCTCAATATCATGTAAGCTAGACACAGCCAAAGCATAACAATCTGATGCATAAGATGCATGGCGAGAGCCTGAACGAGTACGACTAGACAAAGGTGCATCCAATTTACTGTCACGCAAAGTGTGCACCAGCCATTTTGGCATACCTCTAGCCTGCTCATTTTCAGCCCTTTCCTCATCAAGTACATCATGTACATCTGCATCAGTAATAGGCTGATCTAGAACATTTTCAAAAACCCCCATAGGCTGTACATTTGCCTCATTGGAACTTACATTCGTATTTCCACCACTGAAAAGAGGCAACAAAGTGTCATAAATGTCCTGTGAGCTTACATTACTGTCTCTAGTACATGACAGCAAGGGTTGAACAAAATCTTCCACAAACACTACATCCCGTGAAACCAGAATACGTTTTGTTTGCGGATGATACAACCTGTAACCTTTGCTTTTAGCACTATAACCAACAAAAATACTTTGATAGCCTTATCATCCAATTTTCTGAGCTGCACTTGTGGCACCAAAGCATATGCCAAACAGCCAAAAACACGCATGTGCTCAATAGAAGGCTTTCTATCATGCCATGCTTCATATGGAGTAATAGACTGCAAAGCTTTCGTAGGACACCTGTTAAGTACATAAGTGGCGCACATAATGGCCTCAAGCCAAAAAGAATGCGGAAAAGCTTGACTTTTGACCATACATCGTGCCATTTCCATCAGTGACCTGTTTTTCCTCTCAGCAACACCATTTTGCTGAGGTGTATAAGGCACTGTACATTGGTGTTTTATCCCACGACTACACAGAAATGCATTAAATTCATGAGACATATACTCCCCCCCTCAATCAGAACGGAGGGTGCCCATAGAACATTTCGAGACATTTTCAGCCATAGCAAGAAATTGTTTGAAGCACATAAAAACTTTGGACTTCGCTTTAAGCGGAAATACCTATGCATGCCTGGAGTAATCATCAATGAAAGTCACGAAGTACAGGTAATTGCCCAAGGACGGAGTTTGCAGGGGCCCACAAACATCACTATGCACTAGCTGCAACCTGCATGTGGCCCGAACTGATGAACCATCCTTTGGAAACTTAGACCGCTGCATCTTACCCAAAATACAGCCTTCACAAACATGTTTGACAGGTGCTTCAAGAGGTGGCAAAGAAGCAACCATATCAGATTTATGCAAACACAGAAAACTGGCAAAATTCAAATGACCAAAACGTGCATGCCAAAGTTTTGCATCTAAAATAGCCCTTGAATCTGCAACAGCATTTGCAAAATTTTGTCCACACTTGTCATACAAAGTGAGCTTATACAACCCACGGCACAAAAGCCCAGATGCAACAATTTCATCACCAAAACTGAGATCATGAACTGTACATATGTCATCCACAAATTTGACTACAAGTCCAAGCCTAGCAAGTGCGGATACAGACAAGAGATTCTTCTTGATCCGAGGTACATAAAGTGCATCAACAAGTGTGAAGGAACTGCCATTAGCAGCAGTGAGCACAATCTTTCCAACTTCCTGAACTGGAAGAGGCATTGTTGGCACAAGTGATTGAATTCCCATGAGGGACAGACTCAAGAGAGGTAAACAATTCACGATGTGAGGTAATGTGCTTTGTAGCACCACTATCAAAATACCACACATGTGAATCTGTAGCAACTGACAAGCATGCATCATGGACAACAGGATTGTAAGTGCACTCTGTGCTAAAATCCCATTCTGCATCAACATCAGCAACACGGTCTCCTTTCATAGAAGACTCAACAATGGCTTCATTTGTAGTGGAACCAGCATTTGCAGTGGAACCACCCTCTTTCTTCTTAGCCTCTTTGGCCTTCAACTTAGGACACGACTTGATGAAGTGATCATTGGCTTTACAATAATGGCAACGCATCTCCTTTTTGCCCTTATCACCAGAATTTCCATACGAAGTACTGCCAGCAGAAGCATTAGGAACAGAATTTTTGCCACTCGCAGCAGAACCATAAGAAGTGGTTGCATTACTGTTACCACCCTTTCTTTGAGAAGCAATAAAAGCCCGTCCAACTGCACGCTGCCTAGTCCTATTTTTTCTAGAAAGTGACTCTTGCAATAGCAATGTGCATAATGCATCAAACTTGACAACTTCATGATTTCCTTGGGTCATCAGTCTCCAAGTACTAGCAAAAGTCTGGTAGGAATCTGGTAAGGCATCAAGAACAGTCTGCACAAGGGAACTGTCTGAAATGACTTCACCTGCAGAAATAAGCTGCTCATTGATATCCTTGACACTAGCAAGGAAAGTGTCCATATCATCTTCCTCATGCATAATCTTCGACTCCAGCTCTTTACGCAGCAAAGCAATTTTAGCCTCATTGCGGCTTGCATAAAGACCTGCTAAAATATCCCAAGCCTGTTTTGCAGATTTTGCTGAACGGATGTGAGGAACAATGGTGCGCTTCACAGACAACGCAATCAATGCATGAGCCTGCGCATCCTTAACATCCCAACGAGCTTGTTCAACCATAGGCAAAACAACTCTAACAGCTGCAATCCTTGCAGTAAGACCTGCAACATCCTCAACATCGCCTACATCATCAGAACCAGGTCGTACATCAATGGCCTGCACAATGTTCCAGACACCCTTTGACACAAGAACATGTTGCATCATATAAGCCCACATAGGGTAGTTGTCCCCATCCAACCTGTCCTCAGCAGCAAACATCTTGAACACATCTGTGTTGTTGTTGTCAGCCATTGTAAATTCTGCACCTGATGTGAAAATTGCCTGAAAATAGGAGAAACGGAGCGGGAACAACCTGTGCTATATAGCACAAACCGTAGAAGACTATAAGGCACCTGTAATGCAAAAAATGGCACTGACAGAAATTTTGCACAAAATGACGAAATAGCATGTGCAGTACTGCCTATAGTGGAAACGGAGGCCAAAATGAGCCCAAATCAAAATTCTGAGCAGACCGAGATTTTCGAGCTATCCCAAAAAAAAATTCGACCTGCGAACACTCGCCAAAGCTCATTGAAATCGGAGAAAGTGAGCAGGCGTGTGTTGGAGCAGCTGGCGACTAAGCTCGGGAGGACGTGACCTGCTCTGATACCAATTGTTGGAATTAGGGTTGCAGAGAAACACACACAGCTTGGAGAAGACGAAGGAAGCTCAAGGCACACAATAGAGAGTGTGTTACTTAGTATGCAATGGAAAGATAGATAGCCCTAGAGTGATGGGCGTATATAATATGCACAGGGGAAAAAACCTCCTAAAGAGGGAAAAAATGCCCAGGCGGTCCTAGTGTGTTCACACACCACATGTATATGGTAACATAGGACTCTTAGAAAAAGTAATTGTCACCTCGTGCGGAATCGAGTATGAGCATACATTTGCAATAGTCGATTTCGACAAAAAGAACAATTATGAGATAATCTTGGGAAGACCATTCATGAGACAATTAAAGATGGTCCAGGATTGGGGTTATGACCTTATATACCTCATACATGGCAAGACTACAATTAAAATACACCTGAAAGACCATAGTTACAAAGATCTGAACCAAACATCAGTGGAAGAGTTTGATTCGGCTACATTGGCAAGGCCCGAACTCCCAGCATGGTTAGGGGAAAAAAAAGAGCTATGGATGTGCGGAGCTTCACATTGTGGGAGCTTAAAAAGAGAGGAATGCGTCTTAGAAAGAGCTATTGAGGACAAGGATTATATTCTGGAACCTTTTCCCGAAGATGCCTTAGAACCTCTGGAATGGGAACACATACTAGCAACATTGGATGTCTGTACCATTACAGATAGCCCAACGACAAAATTTTGCGATAAGGACGGCTATGATGTGCTACCCTATTACATGGTAAGCCTTATACCAAGAGGAGATGAGATTGTAGAACCACCAGAACAGGAAGATTTTTTTAACTCCTCTAAGCATCTGGAGGTAAATAACAATGCAGATAACGAGTGTTCGGACAGCTCAAGCGAGCGTGGAGAGAAAACAACGAATATCAAGTTTTATGATTTTGCCAATCATCACCCTAGATGCCGGGAACGCTATAAGAAAAAACGAGCAGCAAACAAAATGAGAGAGAGCCCTATGCCAAGGATAAAAGATAAAACTCACTAACCAAATATCAGGAAGATTCTCAAAAGTTCAAAGGGAAAGAACGCAAGAGGAAATAAAACAAGTACGGAAGACTAAAACAGAAACAAAATCAAAAAAATCTCAAAAATCAAAACAAGAAAAAACAAAAGACCCAGAGTGAACCAAATTGGAGCGTAAAAGGAAATACCAAAAACTAAAACGGTCATTACAAGAGGTATGAACGACTCAGGGAGAAAGTGATGGTAAGGAGGAGTCAGAAAAAGGAAACATGAATGTACCATCCCACTATCAAAAATTCACCATCCAGGACAGAAAAATCATAATGACACCACCAGTCAGGGAAATAATAAACCAGGAATCTTACGATGGGCCAGAAAATGCAAAACAGAAAAACCTCGCTGAACCAGGTGAAAAGCCTCAGCCAGTCTATATCACAACTGATTTAGAGCCTGAAGAAGAAGAACTGCTAACACAACTTCTCAAGAAGTATAAAGATGTGTTTACATGGTCCTACAAAGACCTCAAAGGGGTTGATCCATCCATATGCCAACATACAATATCGTTGAAATCAGATGCCAAACCTAGCAAACAGCGTCCTTACACATATAATGACACATTTGCTAAACGAATCAAAGAGGAGATTGACAAGCTGATGGATGCTGAATTCATCTACGAAACTGAACATACAGATTGGGTGTCACCCATTGTGGTTGTCCCCAAAAATAATGGAAAGCTGCGAGTGTGTGTGAACCTCAAAAAAGTAAATGCAACCACCATAAGGGATAATTATCCCTTCCCTATCACAGAACATGTACTTGAGAGGATGGCCGGGAAACAGGTTTATTCCTTTCTAGATGGGTTTTCAGGGTATAACCAACTGGCAATTGCAATAGAGGATCAACACAAAACAGCGTTTGCCACAGAATGGGGAATATATGCGTATCGAGTTATGCCTTTTGGCTTAACCAATGCCCCTACCTTTCAAAGATTAATAACTCATGAGTTCAAAGAATACCTGAGAATATTCTTAGAAATATATATGGATGATCTTTGTGTCCAGTCTCTTCTACGAGAAGAACATATTGACCATTTACAAAAGGTATTTGAGAAGTGCAGAACATATCGAATTTGTCTTAACCCGGAAAAGTCCATTTTTATGGTTAGGCAAGGCCGTATCTTAGGACATATTGTCTCAAGAAATGGCATAACCACTGACCTAAACAAAATCAAAGTCATAGTAGACCTACCCAAGCCTACTAACGCCAAACAAGTACAATCCTTCATGGGACACTGCGGATATTATCGAATATTCATATATATGTATGCAGTCAGTGTACAATTCTCCCAGTATTGCATGGTTTATTTACCAGATACAAAAGAGCTTGATGATTTGTGAAGAACACAAATTTGTTTGCGAGCAAATAATGCCAAAATTTCTTTACAGCATAAATCATTCCTAACCCCTCTCTTTCAGTGGTTGTGTAGTTCTTTTCTGCACTATTTAATTGCTGTCGGCTTGCATAACAAACTCGAAAATCCATTGTTCTGTCTCCCGATTGAGCCAGAATACTCCCAATTGCATATGCAGATGCATCAATGTGAACATATCCAAGGAAAGTGTTCCCTATTACGAGGTGTGCCTCCTGATTTTTCTTTACCAAATAATTTGCAATACCAATCTATAAATGATCTTACGTTCTTAGCAAATTGCAACTCAAGCTTTGACACCTTACCACCGATGGCCTTGCACTTTGCTTTATTAGAAGCTCCATTGTTTGATACTTCACCACCAGTTGATGGGTGACTAAAAGTAGTTGCATTGATGTTTTGAGAGCAAGCATTGGCGTCCATAACAAGTTCACAAGCCACCTATACATTCATACAATTATAAAAGTATTAGGTTTTTGAAAAACTTTATTTAATTGAACAATTGTATAATAAAGTAAAATAATATACATATAAACATGAAGCAAAAAGAAGTGAAAATTTGATTTCAGCAATAGAAATGGGTAGACAAGTATGCCAGTGTAGTGATCATGAGCACTCCATTCCAACCATAGAAATGAGCCCCAGGCACTTGCACCATCTAACCCTTCACGAGGATGCTCCCTATTCAAACCTGCTTCCAGAGGGATAGACACCCAAGAAAGTAACTAAACGTAACAAACAACTACGTCAGTGCAGTGATAAGAAGCACTCCATTCCAACCATAGAAATGAGCTCCAAGCACTTGAACCATCTAAACCCTTCACAAGGATGCTCACTACCCAAACCTATTTTCAGGCGGATAGACACCAAAGGGAGCTAACTAAATGTGACAGACAAGTACGTCAGTGTAGTGATAAGGAGTGCTGCATTCCAGCTATAGAAATGAGCTCCAATCACTAGCACCACCTAACCCCTTTACGAGGATCCTTCCTATCCAAACCTATTTATAGGAAGATAGACACCCAAGGGAGGTAATTATATGTAACAAAACAATACGTAGCTATAGTGATAAGGAGCACTCCATTCCAGCCATAGAAATGAGTCCCAAGCACTTGCACCACCTAAACCCTCCACAAGGATGCTCCCTATCTGTAGACTCATGAATATTTTCAATTTTTGTACCAAACTGGGGTTAATTTGGGTTCTGCATGGGGCATTCTAGATGCATTTGCATATAAATTAACTGCATTATGCTGTGTTTAACTTTATTTTTGTCAAGTTTTAAGTTTTCTTAAATATATTTATTAGTACTATTTGAAAACACGTTCGTAGCGAACGTTTTTTCTAAACTATGACCATAGTGAGGTTTTGAGTTCAAGACTGATTGAAATAGATCTTATGATTGTATTTACGACGTTAAAATCGCTTATCCCTAGAGTTTGAGCAAGGCAGGGGGAGAGGTTTGCTATTTGTAGCGTAAGAGGGAGCGAGATAGGTTTTGACCTTAAGACTTGTCGAAATTGATCTTTAAGATCTTTTACGATGGTCCTCACAACGTTAAAATATTTTATTTTGATGACTGATTTGGTGGACACGAGAGTAAATAAGAATTGTCGACCGAGTTCAATTGAGCGAGAGCGAGAAAGGCTTGACTCCGAGATTAACTGGCATATATCTTAAAAATCTGATGGGTTTTACTTACATAGTTGGTGAATGGGTGAGAAGTGTATTGAGTTCAGGTCTTGCTGGACAGATTGTTGATTGAATCCTTAGAGGATTGTTCCTTCGAGGTGAAACAAGTTCATTTGAGAGTAAAGGCGAGAATGAGGTTTATGAGACATATAAAAGGTTTAGTTATAAAAAATTCGTTTTTTGGCTTCTGATGAGAAACGACACTACGTAGTTGGAAGAGGGGTTGCCTGGAAGTTTTTGTGGGGTCTCAAGCTTGGAGAGGTAGTTGGGAAAGCGTCGTTTTATTTGCTAGTGTGAGTTAGTGTGTGTGTGTGTAGTGCTACAGGCAAGTGAGAGAGAGAGAGAGAGAGAGAGAGAGAGAGAGAGAGAGAGAGAGAGAGAGAGAGAGAGAGAGAGAGAGAGAGAGAGAGAGAGAGAGAGAGAGAGAGAGAATGTTAGCAGGTTATAGAGAGAGAGTAGGAGAGAGAAAACATTATCTGTGTGTGTGTGTCGCTTTGCTTGAGAGAAGATGTGTGTGTGTTAGTGTAGGGCTCTTTCTTGAATGTATTACTATGTGAGTATGTAGCTCTTGAGGAGAGAGAGGTAGGAAGTTGTTGGGAAATAGAGAGAGAATAAGAGAGAAGTAGAAGAGACAAAATGAAATGCCTTTGTGTGTATCTTCTTGCATGAGACTTTGTGTGTGTTTTAATGTAGGGTTGATTGCTTGCTTATAACTGTGTATGTGTAGAAGAACTTAGGTAGAGAGAGAATTGAAAACGTGAGAGAATAGGAGAGAGAAAGAATGGGAGATTGAGAGATCAGAAGCAGAACGTTGTTTTCTTTCTAGTGTGTAAGTGAGTGTGTGTGAACAATTGAGAGGAGAGAGAGTGACTACCTGCAAACTGAAGAAGAGAGAGGAAGCGGAAAACCGGCAGAGAGAAGAAAAGTTGTTGTCCATTCTCTTGCCAATAGAGAGATAGAAGGAAATTAATTGAAGAATCTAGAAAATTATAAAGGTATGCTAATTGCAATTTTTTATCATTGTGTATGTTACTGTGAATTATGAACAAAATTAAGAGAGAGAATCTTTATCATAATTCTGTTTATTGAGAGCATTAAAAAATTGAAATTTGATTACTTTCAAATTGAATCATGTGGGTTGTATATCACTGTTTGGGTGAGAAAGGATTAGAAATAGGGAGAATAGGATTGAAAACCAATGATTATGAGTGTGTATGAGTGTGTGTATGTCAAATAAATTACATGTGTGCTGAGATTTAGTGTGTGTGTGTAGAGAAAAATGCTACAGAAAATTCTAGAGAGAGAAAAGATAGGAATTAAAGATAAAAATTGGAAAATATGACTGTATATTCTTGAATAGTGTACTCAAATCATTTCACTGCATCATCGAGAGTGTCTGCTAGAAAATCTTCCATATTAAAAGCATTGGGATGGGGAGAAGGGAACAATTTGTCAAAAATAAATCATTTTGAATGAAATTATTTCAATATTCACCTATCTGTGGTGTCAAAGAGGGAGTGTATGGGCAACTGAGGGTCAGTTTGATTGTGCAAAATAACAAGATCTTGTTATTTGTTAAGTTTATATGTCAATCTGAAAGTGAATGTGGGATCTATGGTTGTGATAAAGAAGTGTCGTTGGAAATAAGTGATTAGTGGTGGTAAGAAATAAATGTTTGTAACAATGAAATTTGAAATGCACTATTGCGTGTTTTACAGCTAGTTTTAGTAGATTCGAGAACGTATAAGTGGAAAATTGATATAAATTAGGCATAGTTGAACTACAAAACTTAGAAAAATAAGTAAAGAACGAACACATATTTATAAATTAGTTAAAATGGGCTTTGAAGTAGCAAATGAGAGACAAAGTAGTGCACTTTTAGGTTAGTTAGGGGATCGTTGGTTTAACTGAACATTATTAGAAAGACTTGGAAGGCAATGTTCATTTGGTGCATCTATCGGGAACCCGGCTAGCTACTTCAGCTACGGGGTACCCCGGTGCATAGACTTTGCATGCTGATCGTTCCCTTGTTTGACCTAGAGACCTAGAGTGAAATATAGAGTGTTTAGTCTAAGTAAGTGAGTGAGAGCACAGGTAAACATTCCCGCAGGGTCCTTGGACTTAAAGAGCCATGGTTGTTTTGTGTGAGCGACAATCAGGCCAAATATAGTACACGAGTGTCCGTGGGCACTTAGAATTTCCCAATTTCTAGAGAGAGTTAATCAAATCTCAATAAAGTAGAGTTCCTATACTCAAAGTAATACGGCTGTAGTCAAGAATCCTATGTCGTTAGAATGGGTTAGCAATTTTCCTGATCTCATTAAGTGGAGAATTTTAGACAAACTTTTAGAAGCCACGAGCTCGGTTGAATACACTTATAAAGGCCTATACATAGGTTGGCTGTGTAGTGCATTAGGGGAAGAAGGAGAGTGCGTACACAAGTACATTGAACCGGAAATGGACCTAAATATAGATGCTCAGCAGGTAGTTAGAGACTTCGGAGATAATCGTCAACACACCTAGTGATCCTATGTCAAAGCCCTTAACGCATTAGACACATACGCAGCAATCCAGATAATCGCCATCTGGAAATTAGTGGACGTGATCTACTATAAGACAATAGCATTTGACTCAGGTGGGGGATACCACTGTGAAAGGTATTCGATTCCAAAGGAAAGGCCGCTAGCATTTAGAAATGTTTGAAAGTACTTATCATTAGGGAGCAGGGTTCCTAGGGAGTTGGACCCCTACATGATTAAAGAGCATAGATACATTCTAGAGCAAGAAGAGAAATCTGCATCTGAGTGGCTTCTATAGAAGCAAGTAGCTATAAAGTATGCTTGGAGAACTATAGGCTAACGTCGAGTGGCTCAAAATTGGGACTTCAAACCCCAAAACATTGTGTCGATTAACTCTGTAGGGTCACAAGTCAACTACAAAACAGAGAGTAGAAGGAGGACTTGTTGTTGATATGTTGTCGTGTTCCACATCCACCTTGTGTGATTGGGAACACTAGTTCAACAATTACAGTAAAGAGAAAATACCTAAGACAGATTATTGTTAAAGTGGCACATAGGAGCAGAATAAGACCCTTTTTACAACCCTTAGTAAACTAGTTACTTCAATCTCTTAAAGAGACTGGAGAGGATAATATAAAGATTGAGCGTGAAATCCTAGATGTGGTATATGCTGCATTGAAGGATTAGTTTCAATAGAGCCTACACAATTGTGTGCATCGTATGAGTGGAGTAGATTCTAATAAAAGCGAAGACCAAAATAGGGCTAGAGAAGCATGTAGAAAGAGGTGAGAAGAGATCATTGCTCAAGATCTTGCCAATCAACTCGAACGCTTTAATGTGTTTCTTTTAGAACACATACTAGGACTTCTCATTGAGGGATTAAGAGAAGGCAGGCTAGTGGTCCAACCCACGCCACTAAGAGAAATAGTTGACCAACCATTTAACTTAGACCAGTGTCGCAACTTGGGGTTAAGACATTTATTTGCTCTACCCAGACCACGAGCACTAAATTTTTGGGAAGACCCACACTTTGAAAATCCGTTAGATCAAATGGCAGTGCCAATAGCACGAGCTACAATACGATTGGCAGACTTTACACAGTTTGCAGGGCTCTAGGATGAAGACCCTGATGCTCATCTTCAAAAATTTGAAGTAACATGTGTAGCGAACGAAATCGTAGATAACGATCAAAAACTACATATTCTCCCAGCTACCTTTAAGGATGAAGTTGCCAGTTGGTATGGAAATGTACAAGCAGCAAATAGGGATACTTACCCTGAGCTGACAACAACATTTTTAGCAAGGTTTTGCCGTCAGGAATTCCAAGATAGACTCGCTCAACAGTTAGACTATCTTCAATAGGGAATCAACAAAAGTATTGACCACTACATCCAAAGGATGGAGACAATAGTATGAAAGATGGTAAATACGGCACCCAACGAGGATACTCAAAAAAGTAGGCTTGTAGATGGCTTGTGAGATCCGAATGCTCAACAATATGTGAGTTCAAGAAGACCGATAGACTTAGCAGCTGCTAAACAAGAAGCTAGAAATTGGGAAGAGGTGCAATTAAGCCAATAGAGGATAAGAGAACTTTTTAGTGGACCTAGTATGGTTACTTCTCCCACTATACCGATTCCATGAACTCAGGAGCCTGTATCTGGTTATGGAGTTACACCACTACAAGTGGTGGTAAATACAAATCAAACTCCTTATTATTCCCCAAATCCATGCATGACAGCTCCAGCATACATGCTGTAGACTGGAACACCACCATCACTAGCTCTTACAGAAGAGAGGGTAGTCCAATTGATGACAGTCACAATTGGAAAATTAAAAGAAGAAATTGTGAGTGCGTTAAGACCTCAAACGAAAGAAGTTTATGCTATAGCTCAACAATCAGCACTCCTGTCTATAAGTGCACCTCCAATGAGATCCAATCTGTGGTATGGGAAGTGCAATGGTTACGGCCATTTGGCTACTGAGTGTCCAACTGCATCAAGAGTAGTGCCACACCAAGTACGTACACTGTTTTGTACCTTTTGTCTAAAAAAAAATCATGTGGAAGACAATTGCTTTGTAAAGCAAGCGTATGAATGCCGTCAAGCAAGGGCTATGCAAACTAATTATAACTTTATGGATAGGAGCAATATGACTTACGAGATAGGTCCACCACCACAACCTTTTATGCAAAGGGGACTGCTTGAAACATATCAGTAGCAGTTACAACAACAAAGGCAAGGGTTACCCACACAAGGGATACCACCTACGCCAAGGTTGCAAGGTCAAATGAGTAGAAATTCTCCATACAGACCTCCATTTTGACGGAATAATTTCCGATACACTAATCCAAATATGGGGCCATCTAGTCCTTGGTATGTTATAATTGTCAACCAGAAGGGCATATAGCTCCTTATTGCCCCAATCCTCGTAAAAATCAAGACTATATATCGTTATGTCGAATCTGTAGCGAGGAGGGTCCTTATGAAGATTCATGCCCAAAACGGGTAACTTTGGTGCAAAGTGACAAAGAGAAATAGAAGGAGGATGAGGGTCCTAGTACCTCTTCCAATTTAGTAGAGGTTGAACAATTGCAGAATGGATTCTCTCGTAACAAAAATCAAGGAGAGTGACTTTTGCTAAAGAACCCTTAATGGTTGGGGTAGTTACTCGACCTCAAAAGATGGATCATGATAAAGGGTAAACTGTCCCAAATGTGAGTAAGCAGGGTAATGAATCTTTCATAAAAGAGTTTGTAGAATATCTTGATGAAGCATCTTAGGATCATTCTGCTGATGAATCACCGATTGCTTTTAAGCTACAAGAAGAGAAAGAAATTACAAAAGGTATAGCACCTTTTCCAAAAAGGTTACAGACATCTATAGCTCACAGAAAGAGTGTACCAGATACCTTTAATTTATGGGAGTCGATGAAAGATTGCATAATATCATTGGACTTGACCACTTGAGTAGAGATATCTCCTCTTTGTAAGAAATAATTATATCATAAGCTCGTACATAGGAGAGGGAAGCGGAGAAGCTCTAAAATGACAAAGCCAGTCAAAGAAAAAGGATTTCAAGTAGTAGATATGTTTATGGACCTAGAAGCACCTACTATTTCCTTGGAAATAGGAAGCATAGTGTAACAGGACTGCAATTAGATGGTGGAGCAGCAGTCAGTTTAATGACTGAGCAAACTGTGGGAGCATTGGGATTGAAACAAGTGGAATCTGTGAACATTATTCTACGCTTGGCCGATCAACAACGTGTAAAACCTTCAAGGATTTTACAAGGGGTCAAGACTATGGTGGTACGACTTGAGTTTCATGTGAGTTACTTGATAGTCCGACCACATTTGTATGGGGCCTCTTTACCAATATTGTTAGGAAGACCTTGTCTTGTACAAGCCAGGTGCGTGCAAAGTTGGCATAAAGGAGTGATCACTATTAGTCCTCGCAATGATAGAGTAGAACTGCGAGTTGTCTCTAAGGAGTTTTTGAGGGAGTATAAAAAGTCGATTGTGTTAGAAACAGAAGAGAACACAAATAATAGTGGTGATAAATCATAGGATGAAGAAGCAATCAAACAACGCTTCTCATTAGATACAGATAAATATTCTCAATTTTTGCAAAATGGTTACCAAATGCGGATAGAGGATGATTCCACTGGGACAATCTCCACATCAGATAGTGTTGGTAATTATGTCGTCACCTAGGAATGGGTGAATACGAAGTTCAATATTCTTTGTGTTATTATTCTGATAAGGATATTGCACAATGGTTGTCCACCTCAGATGAGTGTTTGGCAAACTGTTTTAATATAACCTTGGAGGATGATTTAGAGGATATGGATAAGCTTAGAGGAAAATCCAGTGCATTAATAGAAGTAAACTCTACTTGGGAACAATTACTATAGGAGCGTGAGTTAGCAAACGAAGCTACGGCTCAAGTGCTAAAAAAAATGGCCCGATTAGAAAAAGAAAAAGGGAAGGCTATTTTAGAGGCTAAGCATAGCAAAGAATTATCAAAACAATGGGAAGATTATTATAAACATGAAGGTATGGAAGAACAGTCAAAAGAATATGGGACCAGTGACGTCCCTAAATTCCAAATTGAGGGCTCTTTAATGACTGAAGTAACACTAGATACCTATATGGTAAATATTGATGAATTGTCAACAAAGAGTTATGAAACTACGATTGTATCCTATTGTGGGACACAATATGTGGCTGTTGTAGGTGATACAAAAAATAAAAATGAAGAGTCTGAATCTCTTATAAATAAACATGACCTACTTGACAATGTTGTTTATAAGGAGGGAAAACATCCTTTAATTAGGGCTATGCCCCGTCCACAATCTTCCTTTGTATTATCAAAAGATAATTTAATTGTTCAATGGGAAGTGTTAGAAGGAAAATTCTTGACATTGGGAAGTCAATTAAAAGGAGAAGTGTTGGAGTGTTTCAAAGAAGTACTTACAAAGTATCAACATGCTTGTGCATGGTCGTATAAAGACCTACAAGGAGTCAAGCCTGAGTTATGTTAACACTATATTGACTTAGAACTTGGGGCTCGACCTATTTGTCAACATCAGCATTGCACCAATCCTGTTTATGTTGAATTGGTTAAGGCATAAATAATGAAACTCTTGGATGTGGGATTTATTTATGTGGGTGCTTATAGTGATTGGGTTTCCCCAATTGTAGTAGTACCCAAGAAAAATAAGGAAAAATTTGTATTTGTGTAGATTACAAACAACTTAATGGGAAAACTAAGAAGGATCATTTTCCTTTGCCCTTTATCGACCAAGTTTTAGATTGTGTTGCCGGATATGTTCTTTATTCCTTTATGGATGGATTTAGTGGCTATAATCAAATTCAAATACATGAAGATGATCAATCAAAAACTACTTTCACTACTAAATGGGGAACATTTGCTTATCGAGTTATGCCATTTGGGCTATGTAATGCCCCTGCCACATTCCAACGTGTTATGATTGCACTTATCAAGATTTCTTGCAAAAGTGGATGGAAATTTTCTTAGATGATTTTTCAGTGCAAGGAACTGAAGAGGATATGCCTGAAAAGTTGGCCTTAGTGTTTGAATGTAGCATTGAAATGTGCATTTATTTAAACCCTGAGAAGTGTGTCTTTGGGGTAACCAAAGGAATACTACTAGGGCATGTTGTCTCTCGGGATGGCATTACGGTTGATGAGAGTAAGTTTAATAAAATCAAAGAATTGCAAGTACCTCAGAACCTTCGTCAACTGCGAGGATTTCTAGGGCATGCAAATTACTATAGGAGATTCATTTTGAACTTTGCTTCAATTGTGGGACCCTTGACAAATTTTCTTAAAAAGGATATAGGTTATGTGTGGACTGACAAATGTCAAGTTGCATTTGAAGACATTAAAGACCGGTTAGTAAAAGCACCAGTTCTAGTGAGTCTTGATTGGACAAAAGAATTTCATATCCATGCTCATGCATCTCATACAACAGTTGGGACTGTGTTGTGTCAGGTTGATGATAAGAAAGTTGACCATCCAATCTATTATGCTAGTAGGGTCTTAAGTTACCTTGAGCATAATTACACTACGACTAAAAAGGAGTGTTTGTCTATGGTTTTCTCTGTTGACAAATATTGGCATTATCTATTGGGAAATCATTTTGTATTCTATGTGGATCATGCCGCATTGAAATACTTATTAAATAAACCAGAGATTTTTGGAAGAGTGATTCGATGGATGTTGCTTTTATAAGAGTTTGACTTTGAGGTAGTTGTATGACCAGGCAAGTCACATGTGTTAGCTGATCATCTTTCTAAACTACTTAGTGATGATGTAGAGAGGGGAGTTGATGATGACTTACCTGATGCTAACCTGCACTATTCCGTCATATGTAGTGAGAGGCTTTTTTAAAAAATCAACAAAACAAAACCACAAAGATACAAACAATAAAAAAATCACAAAAATCCAAAAAGAAATGTTTCCTTTTATGTTTGATTTTTTTTTAATTCAAAACAAAACACTAAAAAAAAGAACAAAATCATCAAAACAAAACAAAAACAATAAAAACCCATAAAAATTAGGAGTAGAATAACTACATTCCTTTAGGGGGAGTGTAGTCTAATCTTTTTGCAGAACCGAGCAATTTTGTATGGAGAAGATACCTGTTACAAATTGGAGCTGATTGTCAAAGCTATATCTAGGGATGTAGTTCTAAAGTGGAGCATTTTCAAGCAGATTAAACAGGTGGTTTACTTCTAACTATAATGTTCATTTTTTTCCAGTTTTTATCATTTTTATGCATGTTGTAATAGATGTGTCAGTGGCAAGTTCATACCACACTATTCATAGTCATATTAAACTTGTTAGCTTAGGGAGTTTATATATTCTTTTTAACTTTCCTTTATCTAGACTTAGCAGTCAATGATCGATGACCAAGCTATAGTGACTGAGAGAGGTAGTCAAGGTGATTATTTAATAGGGTCACTGTAGCTAAACTAGTTTTGGGCAAATATATATATGCTCTAACGATCCCTTAAAAGTGATGTAGGTCTCTATGGTTGGGAGTATAGACCTTTAAACTCTAGATTATGGGCGATATGCTAGTTAATTTACACTACTGATGAGCCAAGAGGAGAATAAAACAAAACGTTTATGTTATATGTTGTGTGACCGTCACTGTACAAGTTTGGTAGGCGGGTGGGTCCACTTTGTCTCTAGTGACAGAGCCACGAGCCGTAGCCAGGTTTTGTACAGGGTGGAAGTGTAAGTGCTAATAATTCCTGCTCGACATAGCACTGAGAGTGGAATGTATGCGAAAAAAACAATCAAGTCTGACGTACTTGTAAAAATAATAAAAAATATATTAGAAGAATGTAGAAAAAAAAGAAAAAGAAAAAAAACAACAATTAGAAATCAGAATTTTTGAAAAATTGGGAATTCAAAACAAGAGAACTTAAATAAAGGGCAATGACTTCCACTTAGATGTGAATACTGTATATTTTATATAATATAGGGGTTAATTGGTTTACCTCTATAGAGCTCTAGCGCCATGGAGGGGGTTGTTCTTGCTATTAAACAGTAATAAGTTTATTGTCTTGCTCAAGGAGGTTTATATTTATTCCATTAGCTATTCACCTTATTATTAATTTTAGTTGCTATTGGTGAGGTTTAGGTTTGTGATTTTTAAATCTTTATAAATGCTAGTTAGTGAGGGTGTATACGTTTCCTTGGGTTAACATGTTTATATAACTATGTCTAGTGTTTATTAATTTGTCACTGAGTTGTCACTGACTGACTGATTAACAGTTTTATTGAAACAAATCTAGTTCTTGTTTTAAAATACGTAAGAATGGACAGACTACTGGTGTTAGTGTAATGTATTTCAAGATTTATGCTTACGAGGACGTTCACAGTTAAGGAAGGGAGCCAGTTATTTTTCAAAGTGTAGCTGTGAAGCTGGGAGTTGTAGCAGTTTAAAGAAGTTCATTTACAGTGTCGAAGACATTCTTGTTCGTCAAGGAAGACTTCCTGTTCCAGTAGGGGAGGAATGTAGACTCCTCAATATTTTCAATTTTTGTACCAAACTGGGGTTAGGTTGGGTTTTGGATGGGGAATTTATGATTAATATATTTTAGTTTTTGCATTAATTTTTTATTAATTCCATAAAAAATTGATATTTTGTGATCTTTTCGAGCTATTTTGTGTGGGTATTTACGTCATCATTTTATTCGCATTTGTGACCTCCGCGGTCGAGTTTGAGCATTTTGCTATTTCCGGGGACAATGGGGACAATTTTGTCAAAATTGGCGTTTTCGGTAAAATCTACTATTTTCGATGTTCTTTTGCATGTCAGAAATGATCGATTATGAATGACAATGATTTTCTAAGCTTCTTTAAATTTTCTTGGAATTTTTTAGATTTTTTTGTCGATTTTTGGGATTTTTTGGTGATTTTTGGAGTTTTCGTCTAAATTTTTGGCATTTTTTGGAAATTAGAAAATAAAAAATAAAAAATAAATAAAAGAAAGGCCGTTTCGGGCTTTCATACTGTGCCTTACGACGCATAAAATACTTCTCTTCTTCTTATTTCCGCTCCCTATGAACCATCTGCACACCCTCACTCTCTCTCTTCCCGTCACACTTCCCCTCTCCCTCGTTGCAGTACATGAACCCAGTGTTAGATTTAAAACCGGGGTCCAATGTATTTTAACTGAGCTTGCCTTGAAGAAAACCGGCAAATTCACAAGTTTTTGTGTAAAACCGGCAAAAGCTTCAAATTTTGACCTAAAATTTTGGTAGAATTTCAAGTTGCCCTTATTTTCTTTGGTTAGAAAAATGTATTTTTCTAGCCATGCACCTCTCACATCTCTCCCTTAACCCCTCGTGAACTCCCTCTAATTCTCTCTCTCTAACTCTCTCCCTTTAACTCTCTCTCTTCCCATTCTCTATCTCTCCCTTTTTCTCTCACTAAACCCCTGCACACACTCTCTCTCTTCTCTCTTTTTGTCTCACTCTCCCACGTGCTCTCTCTCTCCCCTTGCCTGCAGCGGCCAACCCGCCCGAATAACAGAGTCCCTCTCTCCTCGATTCACTCCGAGCCTGCCTACACGCCTCGAGGGCCTGCACGCGTAGGTTCTCCTCTCTTTGCGCCCCACATTCAATGTCCAAGTCAACCTCGCCTGCGCCCGCAACTCTCGCTGTCACGTCATACCGCGCGCCGCGCACTCAACGCCTTTAACGACCCCAGTGCCAGCCCCAGCCACGTAAGTTTTTTTTTTTAGTTAAATAAAACAACAAAAACAAAAAAAAAATCAAAAATTAAAAAAATCAAAAAATCCAATTAGAAAACAAAAAAAGGCTTCAAAAAACCACAAAAAATTAAAATAAATAATAATAATAGTAGAAAGTCAAAAATCAAAACTCATAAAAAATCAATAAAAGGGATTAAAAATTTAAAAAAAAAGAAAATTCATTAAAAAATCTCACAAAAAAATCAAAAAAGAGTTTTAAAAATCATAAAAAATAAAAATAAAATAGTAAAACCTCATAAAAAATAAAAACTTTTTTTTAAAATCATTAAAAAATATCAAAAATTCACATAGAATTTAGAAAAAAATCACCATAAAATTAAAAAATTCACAAATTCACTGAAAATTATATATATAAAAAAACTCACAAATCAATCATAAAAAATAAAAAACTAGCTGGAAAAATTTGTTATAAATCACAAAATTCATAAAACCATTAAAAATTTCATAAAAATCAACTGTACAAAAAGGATCAACCAGTGTTTGAACGGCCCACATACAACTCATAGAAGTACGTCCAATGATAGATAAAAAAGGATGGTTCATTTCAGAGGAAAGAATATATAACAGCCCATCCTCTCTAGAGCTCAACGATATTACCCGAGTGAACCCGAAAAACTGTTTAGAGCCAAACTCTCCTCCATCAAAAATCAAACTTCAATGTTGTGACCAAACGAACATATACTTTGATCAAAATAGTCATAGATATAGACAAGAGTCTAGCATCTATGATGCATTGGGTCCAACAACTACAGAAGCTCAAATCATAGGAGACCCATGGGATAGACAATATCAAGGCAAAGATAATGCTATCTACAGCTTGACTTGGGGAATAATTTGTCATGTTTTAAGGAGATACATAGGAAACTATGCAGAAGGTTTACAGATGCCAAACATCAACAGTGCTACCCAAAGTGTGCCTTCACAATCCCAAAAGAAGAGACTGAACCAAAGCCAAACAATTTTGAACTCATACAATGAAGTAGGTTATAGTGATCACCCTAGGAAGGGGGGAGCTGTAAATCCATCAAGTTCAGCTTATGTGCAAGGAAATGCTACACCAGTTAGAAGCCCTAGAGCTTATAACCAACAGACCTCTTCAAAGCAGAAACCATTGAAAGATCATATGGTTGTTGGAAGTTTCCAATTGACCCAAATTCCATCGGAGTCTACAGACAAATGCTTTTATGAAGATCATCAAGGACAAAAGTTTCAGCTGATCTCCACAAGTCAAAGCCAAAAACCGACAAATCCAATTGTGTTCAAACAGTTACATGTGATCAAGCTCACATATCCATATCAAGATGCACATGGTAATGAATATCAGCAAGATCAAAACCTTGTACAAACCCCTATGGATGGTATGACTGAAGTCATAGACTATCTGAAGATGATGAAAAACCTCAAGCTGCCAGAACAGGTGACAAAAAATTCAAAGTCAATGAAAGCTAAAGTCCAAAAAGCTACACAAAGGTCACCACCAAAATATCCTCTAAAGAGACAGATTCTGCCAAAAAGTACAGTGGATCTATTAAGATCAAGAGTTACTCACATGCAGGTAAACAATGCTCAACAATTGCAAAAAGGTAAAGTATTATAGCCAATGGAGCCAACATCAACGGAAGCAGGTGGTCAAAGCAAAGAAAATGCAGATGAAGCTCAACCAAAGAACACTGCCACAACAAAAGTAGTCAATTCAGACACAGATCCCAAGACAATCAAGTGCAACATTGTTGGTGAAAAGAAGAAAAATTGTCAAGAGAAGTAAAGCAAGATTTTCAGTTAGACAAGAACCTCATGTCTTTTTGCACTTGGAAAAGATGTGGCCAACCACAACTAGAAGATGCTCCTGAATTTGTGAGCATATCAGGAAACAAACGAGTAGAATGCTGGGAAATCATCTCCACCGCCATTGAAGTAAGTTCACAGATCATCATAGCTAAATTCCATGTGATCACAGCAAAAGATATGCCAAAAGACATCATAATGGGAATGCCAATGGCCCAGAAGATTTCAAAGATACAAAATGTAAACATGACGGAGTCATCACAGACAACAAAGAATGAAGACCAAGACTGGTCACTCGCAGACGACAGCACAAAGTCCTCAAGCACATCTAAAATGGAGACTTATATCAAAGCAGATCTTATTGAAGATGATTCATCTCCATCAATTAGAACTTCTGAAGAGCTTAATGCAAATCAAGCAAAAGCAAGTACAGATCAAACAGAACAAAAAGCAACCATGAAAGCTATTGAGCAGAGAATGCCACCAAAGCCAGAAGTTAAGAAGAACGAGGTTGCAAAAAATCAAGAAACAATAGGAAGTCCAAAGATCAATCACTCATTGCCAGCTAAACCAGTTGATGAAAGTCAAATTGAAAATCATAGTCTCAAGTCACCATCCATAGAGACACAATTAGATCAAGATGAGACCATGGCAAAAGTAGGACAAAGATCTTCAAAAGAACCAACAATGAGAATAGATGTAATTCTCAGTAGTACAAAAGGAGCAAAGGTCAAATGCAATGCTCTATTGGATAAAGAAGCAAAGTGCAATATGGTTGTAGACAACATCCAGAGCATTCTAGAGATTACTCAAGACAAGCCAGGTAACGGAGAAATCATGGGTAAAGCTACAAGTCAAAAAGAAATGGTTGCTACCCTTAGCATCCAAAATCATGAAGAGCAGGTAAAATTTCAGGTAAAGTCTTCAAAAACATGCATGCAGATGTCATCCTTGGACATCAGTGGTTAGACCAACACAAGGCCTGCAAAGAAGATAAAATGCTAATACTCTCTTTTCCAAGAGATATCAAGAAGCACTTACAGGTATCGTTAATGCTAGATTTAGAGTTGCAAAAGTCACAAGGATCGAAGAAAATTCTTGCAGACAAAGGTAAAGCTAAAGTGGAACCTCCACCGATCAGCAGAGAAGGCGTGACAGCATATGCCGCTACATCAAAGAACCCTCATGGATCAGATACTTCAAGCAAGTCAGGCTTCCAAAATTTCAAGTCAAGTTCTGACCCAATTAAACCCTCTAAGGAGACACCCAGGAAAGCAAAGGTATTTCAACCAAAGTACTCAAGAAAGCAAAAGATAGTCAAGCAAGTATTTGTTCTGAGCAATTTAGTCAAAGTCAATGATCCGGTTTGGATAAAGGACAAAAAATCAACACAGAAAGACAAACACATAGGATGGATAGCAACACAATGGAGCTTAAAGGAACAGGAGTACTATATAGGTAACAAACATATATGGGTACCAAAATTGCAAGTTAGGGCATATGAAGTAATGTCAAGTCCCTCCCAAGAAAGAAGGCCCACAAGGTATCAACCTCGACAATGTCCTAGGATACCTAAGCAGCAGTAAAATTAACATTTTTATGTTTAGGTCATCATAAAAAGCACATTGCTTTCCAAAAATGCCGAAAAGCACGAAAAGCTAAAAATAGTGTAAAAAGAAAAAAAAAGCAAAATTTTCTAAAATTGAACCACGATTCCTCTCGTTTACTCGAATAAGAAAGCGGATTCGCTTTTCACTAAAAAGCACTAAAAATCATGAAAAGCTAAAAATATTGTGAAAAGACTCAAAAAGTAGATTTTTACAAAATTGAACCATAGCTTCCCAGGAACACGTAGATCAAGGATCCGACCTTGCTTTTTGCAAAAAAGCACCTAAAAGCATAAAAAAACATGAAAAGACTAAAAATAGCAGATTTTTCCAAAGCTGAACCAAACGTCCGTCTAACCTACTGGAACATGAAAACGACCTTGATTTTTACTTTAGAACCTTCCAATACTATCACTCAAGTATCTTAAGTCAAAATTTGGCAAAATAGATATTGAAAGCTATTTTTCGTATTTTTAGAAGAGACCCAAAAATTGGGGATCTTACAGTTTAGCAGCCACTACCCACATATACACACAAAAATAGAAACAAAAGCAGTCCTTTGACTCGCATTTGCTGACTAAAGTTTTTAAGCAAGGGGATTTAGTCCTAGTATAATCGTTGAAACAACATATACCCAAGTTCAAGAAAAAAGAACATGGTCCTTTTGTCATTGAAGATGTTTCACCAAGTGGGGCTGTCAAGTTAGCCATGGTAGATGGAGAAATCATGGAAAATTGGATAAGTGGATGTGGACTCAGAAATACAGCCTTTCTCTTACTAACAAACTTTTGTAGAGAATGTATGCATCCAAGGAAAGGAAGCTTAAACGACAACAGGTTATTGAGGAGGCCCAATAAGAAGCTCACATTTGAGTTCTAAAATGAAAAGTTGCAAGACAACCTGTTCTCCAAGATGTACCACTCAGTACCCTCCACATTCAATCCTTAGCAGAGGATGAGGTCGAGACTGATGACGAGTGGCTAGATGGTCTTGATATGCAAATCAATGTGAATTTGAATGATGATTACGAAGTTAAATCTCTAGCAAATACAAGAGCCCAAGTCAATGCTGTTAACTATTCAACTTACCACAAAGCAACTACTCAACCACTTGAGTACTGTTGAGTCACTGTCAAGGGCTGCAACAAGCTACATCTCTAATGTAGGGAGCCAAGTAAGTTTGGATACCCAAAAGTGAACTTGTCAACTGATCTCAACAAATTTGGGTACCCAAAAGAGTGCTATGAATCACGAACAACCCTAAGAGAAAGCAATTGTATCCATCTTTTCAATAAAAACCACCTTTAGTAAAGATGAAATGGATATGGAAACCAAAGGAGAAATGTGCATATTTAGGTAGAAAACCAACTGCCCAAAGCAAACAAGTCAGACTATGGGTACCAAAAACCCCACCGCAACTCAAACCAACCTCCATCAGGTACAAGTGGATACCTAAAGTCAAACCACCAACCATGATTGGACCCACCGGTTCTAGTCATAACACAATAGACGGTACATATCACACTATAAAAGAATGTGCTCAAGTGCTACATAGTTTACTCTTTAAGAGAGTTCAACCACAACATTCCTTGCCAGCGAAAACCCTTGAGTACAATACTCAAGACCCACCTGTTGCACAACATAGCGCGTTTAATTGCATTGACATCAATAGCATTATATGGCCAATTAGGGCCATGCATAGACACACCTTTATAACCTACACTTTTCACAACCAAAATACTCAGTTATTTTGGCAAGATTGAAGCAAGGAGGGGGGGAGACGGTCTGAAAATGGACAAAGCATATCAACCTGGAAAAGGTACGGGCAATTTTTTGAAGTAATTTTGTGTTAACGTACGATCTTTCTTGATTAAATCAGCCAATTTTCCATGTAACACAATAATTGGGGAATGCAATCAGTTAATCCCTTGATATGTGCATATATTGTACATAATTGTCAAAATCCATAAATAGTACAGTTTTTACTTATATTGTGTGTTTTTGGCCAAAATCATTATGAAAATGGAGTTGTCCACAAAAATATGACCAAATAATAAATTTAGGAGTGTTTTAGTATTTTTTGCGTATAGGTGAGCATCTAGGTTAATTTTCCTTTAATTGTGCTAATAAAAGCTAATAAAGCCAAGAAAATAAAAAATAATCCTAAGGCTGCAAAGAAGAGGAAAACTTGTGAGAGATTGAAGGTTTCCCACAGGTGGCATTTTCACATGTCGGTCAGCCTCCTTCTTGGATCTAAAGGAGAGCGGGATAGAGTGGGCACTTTGGCTCTATCATCAGCACTTTCATTTCACTTCTAAAAGATCTCCCAGATACACAGTTCCAAATCATGCCGTGGCATCCACATTCACACAGGCCTCAAAGAGAGAAGGCATGACAGAAGTAGACCACACCAATAAATTCACACAAATCGCGCTCCACTAGTGAGGACCACACTAAGGACCAGCCTACTTGATGTCCCTAGCTAGGAAACAACTACTACATCAAAAGGCATGGAAAGCAACAAGGAAGAAGAAGAGACAATGGAGGAAGACACTCCTCTCAAAAGAAAGAAAAGGAAAATAGTGAAAGCAAAGGTAGACAAAAAAATACACTAAACAACCACGCCCTGCCACAGGAGCAGAAGATCCAGTCCAAAAAGCAGCAAGAGTAGAAAGAGAGAAGGTGGCTTTTGAGATGGAAAGAAGACTCAAAGGGGATTCCGAGGAAAAATGGAAACCATCTCCAAGAAGAGTCAAAATTTGAACCAAACACCCAATGTTTGATGAAAAGACAATCCTCAGGCTGGCTTAGAACATCTATATCATAAATAAGGATAGCAAAGAGAACAAGCCAAGGCACAAGAAGAAGGTAGTACACACTTAGGAAGGATTCACCCAAAGAATCAGTCCACCCTACTACAGATGTTTCACAATTCTCTCCCCCAAGTGCACCACCATAGCCAGAGGACACAACAAGCCACAACCAGAGGAGGCCACTCCCATTTCTAGTAATATGGGACCTATAACACCCAAAGAAACTGTCGATGAGCAAATTGATGAACCAGCTAGACCAATAGAGACAAAAAATACTCAAGCCAACCAGCCAAATGAGCCAATCATTGAGGCTCAAGACACACAGACAGATCAACCTAAAGCGACCAACACAAGAAGAATGGAGAATCTAGAGGACATAAATGAGTATGACCAATATTCACATAATGTGATGGACAAAATGAGAGACGAGATCGATGCTTGTCACCAATAGCTTCATAGCATTTATAGGCGACTGCGGCTCTCAGATGAAAGGCTAGACATGGCCAATGTTTGTGTCAAATCATACAAAGAAGCCATGGAATCCAAAGAAAAGGAGTTGGTTGAACTAACTCCACAGTCAATATATGGAAGCTCTCCAAACAAAGAATCAACAACAAGAGAAACACATCACAACCTTAGCTTGTAAGGTCTCGAGCCCGCCGACACCAAAAGCGGGATGGTCCCATTGACAGGTCTCTAGGCCTACTAAAGTCAAAGTCTTTAAACAAAAACAAATTCCAGGGAATTCACCCTTACCATTGGCAATGGTTTGGGTTTATAGCCCTAGAAGAGACCTAGTCCTGTCTTGCAGTGGAAACGGAACCCTATAAAGAAAAAAAAAATCCAGCCCTAAATCTTCATCCTTTAGATTAAGGTCTCCTTAGCCAACGCTTTTTTCCCTCTAGCATATGTGAGGGCACAGCCGCTGGTGGGTTCCTCGTCCAAGTGGAAGAAGTTTCTAAACGTTTTAGTGCACGGGAATGGTTAGTTACCTGACTAATCAGGTCCACTCGTCCATGATTGACAACCTTAGTCAATCCCCACTTACCACCCCGCACTCACATATGATTCTATTGTTGTTTAATTACTACCACATTCTTTCCACAATTAAAATAATGATTCTTTTTTAACTTTTCAAACTGCATTTCCTTAAGACAACCTTTGAAAACAGTATTGAAGACATTCTTTCAGAAACAGACATCTTTAAACTTAAGACAAGGTACTGTCATTTCAAAGTATCACTGACCAGTACTAACTTGTCTCAAGACCACCTATACAGGGGTGAAAAACGGCACCCATTCCTTATTTATATAACCGGGGTGGAAAAAGTCTTCACCCAAACTCCGGGCGCCCATACGCCAAAACCAGTTGCCCATACAATCGGGCGGTTCCTCTAGGATAAACTTAAAAGTACTATCCATAAACATAAACAAGCACGGGGTAAAGACTCCACACGTGCAAAGGTAACCGACTCCTCCATGATGGTATCTCCATCATTACTCATTACCTGGAGTAAAATATTTCCAAGGAATCAGAGGTGTCTTGAGACAAGCTGTCTTAAGGATGGTCAAACATGTCTTTCCTATTTCAACCAGTCATAACCCAATCAGTCCTTTCCTAATTACAATCATTGATCGTGGGTTTCGTGGAAGTTACCTTCCATTTACAACAAGTTTTTTTCCTTCCTAACCTTACGTATGCAATGCTTAACGTAAAATGAACTCTAAAAGCTATTAATGGCATAATTGAAATCCACCTGGGACTGGTCGTCCATCTGTTGTGGGGAAGGTGCCTGTAGACTCTCCTCTATTGGCCTATGGCTAGGCCCTGCTTCATGGTCATTAGTTGCTTTGTTGCGTTTGTTACTAACATCTTCATCTTCAGTCAAAGGATTCCCCCTGGTTCTCTTGGGAGCCATTTCAACAGGCTTATAAAATGACTTAATCCATTAGAGGATTAATTGAATAACATTTATTTTCCTTGTTTACCCAAATATAAGGATTTTTGGAATAAATAGGAATCTTTAATAGTCGTTTTGATAGGTTGCCCATCCCATAATTTAATTATTCTATATGTACTTTTTCCCCATCCTTTAATAAGGAATTTGGACCTCGGTTAATTCTTTGGCAATTAGATAATTTTATTTCTTACTTTTTCTTTTGTCCATTATATACAAAAATCAGTTACTTTTGACCAAAATACGTACCTAAACTATTTATCTAAGGATAGGATATTTATCATAGATTTCCCAATGTATATTCCTTCTCTGGTATTGATATCAAAGGTTTTCTATTTACTTTACTATATTTCCCTTTTTATTTTTCTCAAAAATTAGAGTAATTTAACTGGAATATATAGTTAAACTAATTTTCTAATGGTAGCATAATTACCTCGAGTTCCCTGAGGTCTAATAAACCTCTGATAAACATCTCAATTCAATTTAAATCCATTTACTAAATTCTCCTGTTTAAATTACTCACAAAATAGGTTATTTTAGCTAAAGTAATTAGTTAGATTAATTTTTTGAGCTTCTCCTAATTATCACGGGTTCTTGAACACCAAATTAACCACTGATAATTATATCACAGCATTTGAATTTCATTTACTAATTTCCCCTATTTAAATTACTCAAAAATAAGATATTTTAGCTAAAGTAATTAGCTAAATTAACTTTCTAAACTTCTCCTAATTATCACAAGTTCTTGAATACCTAATAAGCCATTGATACATATATGACAGCATTTGAGTTCCATTTACTAATTTTCCCTATTTAAAATGCTCAAAAAACAGGGTATTTTAGCTAAAGTAATTAGCTAATTTAATTTCCTGAACTTCTTCTAATTATCACGGGTTCTTGAACACCTAATTAACCATTGATAATTATATGGAATCATTTCAATTCCATTTACTAATTTCTCTTATTTAAATTACTTTAAAAAATAGGGTATTTTAGCTAAAGTAATTAGCTAGATTAACTTTCTGGACTTCTCCTAATTATAATGGGTTTTTTCACTCCTAATTAACCATTGATAATTATATGAAAGCATTTGAGTTCCATTTACTAATTTTCATTATTTAAATTACTCAAAAAACAAGGTATTTTAGCTAAAGTAATTAGCTAAATTAATTTTCTGAACTTCTTCTAATTATCATGGGTTTTTGAACACTTAATTAACCACTGATAATTATATGTCAGCATTTGAATTCTATTTACTAATTTCCCCTATTTAAATTAATAACAAAACAGTGTATTTTTGCTAAAATAATTAGCTAGATTAACGTTCTAAGATTTTCCTAATTATCACGAGTTTTCAAGAATCTAATTAACCACTGATAATTATATGAAAGCATTTGAATTCCAATTACTAATTCCCCCTATTTAAATTTCTCAAAAAACAGTGTATTTCTACTAAAATAATTAGCTAGATTAACTTTTTGAGCTTTTCCTAATTATCACGGGTTCTTGAACATCTAATTAACCACTGATAATTATATGATAGCATTTGAATTTCAATTACTAATTTCCCCTATTTAAATTTCTCAAAAAACAGTGTATTTCTGCTAAAATAATGATCTAGATTAACTTTTTGAGCTTTTCCTAATTATCACAGGTTCTTGAACACCGATTTAACCACTGATAAATATATCATATCATTTGAATCCCATTTACTAGTTTCCCCTATTAAAATTGCTCAAAAAACAGAGTAATTATGCCTAATTAATTAGGAAAACTTCTCAAAAAATTATAGGATAATTTTTCTAGATTAATAACTGTTTAATGTATCTTTGATAATTACTTCAACTTAATCTAATCCTTATTAATATTTTTACCATTAATTCATGATTAATTTGGCTAATTTCAGCCCTAATATGATAGGATAAATAATTAGCTTAGTATTACTAAGCTTAATTATAATAATCAACAGAGATTAATTAATTTAAAGAGGTTTAAGGAGCATGCATAGGCCTAATCTTTGATTTATTAACAATTTATCTTAATCTAACCTTGCTAATTAAGAAGGATTAGGTTAATTACCGTTAGGGTTAATCAATTAGAGATTAAACTCTAATGATTTCTGCGTAGTGTTTCTCCCTAGATGAGAGAGAAAATTCTCAAGGCTCCGAGTCTAAGAAAATATGAAGAGAAAGGTCCTTTTTATAGCTTTTTCTCGGCATCTGGAAGATTTTGGCAGTTTTCCCCTAGTCCAAGCAACCCCCTAGCTTGCATTTTGCGCCATTTTCAGCCATCACTGCTCTTGGCAAGTTTCCTCAGCTTCCATACTCACCCCATACCTTCCAGAATTTGACTGGTTGATTTTTGCAGATCTTTAATGATGAAATTTGGAATTTCCTATCTAACTCTAGAACCTTAGTGTAAAGAAGTCTTTGCTAATGATTAATAATGGAACCATCCAATTTTTGTTATTAATTGAACTTCTATGGTAATTTTCCAGGACCCATAACTGTTCCGGTTTTTATCGGAATCATATTTTGAAAATTTCTAAACATGGTAAAGCTCTGCTTATGATTCCAAAAATACCAAAATTAATAGTGTTTGGAGTCCTGCAATAGTGTTTTCCATTAAGTTTTGCAAGCTTAGTACAATCTTTAAGGTTTCGGAAACTGGAAACCTTACATAGCTGTACAAGAGTCTTCTTCAACAATCAACTTGCTAGAAATTTAGCTAAACATTGCAGATACTTAGTTGGCACAATCCGAAGCCAGGTGCCAAGAGCAAAATACATTGCTAAACTAGCTCAAGGACAACCCTACAATAGCCACACTACAAGGCACAAAAGACCTTGAGATGGAGTTGAAGCTAGAGCAAATGTAGAGAAGAGAGCTCTCTATTGGGTTTATGCAACGAGAAGAGAGATATCAATAGAAAATAGACCAACTAAAAGTAGAATTGAGTAAAGCTCAAGCAACAACCATGGCACATGCTACCACACCAAAGGAAGGACATGTAGATTCTACAATGCAAGATAAAGATACCCTACAATTTATGGAGTTTGAAGAAGCTACCATTGGAGAGGCACAAAAGACCTTGAGATGGAGTTGAAACTAGAGAAATTGTAGAGAAGAGAGATCTCTATCGGGTTTATGCACTGGGAAGAGAGATACCAATTGGAAATAGACCAACTAAAAGCAAAATTGAGCAAAGCTCAAGCAACAACCATGGCACAGGCTACCACAGAAGGACATGTAGATTCTACAATGCAAGATAAAGATACCCTACAATTTATGGACTTCAAAGGAGATGCCACTGAAGAGGCTAGTCTTCTTGATCTAGATAATTCTCTATTAGAAGTAGCTAACACATGCTACACCAATTATGCACCAAGATATGGATGTGCTATTGTGCACAATGTTTCCTATTCATTGTATAAGTCCTTGGGCTCATTTAGGAGTTCCAAAATGTATAATCTTAGACTAAAAGGGCTCAACTTTATCCCATAGTTGAAGGGCTTGAAGCCCAAAACTATAAAAGAGCCCTATGCTAAATGAGAAGTCATTCTTGGGTGAGCTATCTTCTTTGTAAAGTGGATGGTCATGAGGCTCATGGGCTTTCCATGCCCATGTAGCTCTTGATTTCTAATAATCAGATGCATTTTTTTTCTTATCTCTTCTTTGTTTTGATTCTTTGGAGTGATATTGTATTAGTGTGATGTTAGATCTCTAATCCTTTTTCTAGTTAATCTCTTCTATCCACACCATTGGCCATGGTGTGTGAGGGCTATGCCTTCCCTGTCTTTCTCTCTCTATAAGGTGTGTGGTTTAGTGTGTTTGCATACATAGTAGCATTGAGGGGTGGACCCGAATAGCCACACTAATGTTAAATAGGTATGTTAGTTGCATGCTTGTGTAGCTGTGTGATTAGGACTTGTGATTAGGGTGATTGATGTGAGAGGTTAATTTCAATCACATGATTGTGTGCAAAGTCATTAGTAAGTAGGATTGTGTGGTTGATTAGTGGAAGCCCCTTCCATGGATTCTCTCTATGATGGTAGAAGTATCCCTTGAACTCTCTATTTTGATGCATCCTATGACGCTCGTGCCTCCAAGCGATAGCCAAGTTGCTGATCCATGGATTGGTAATTTTGTGTGGGTTATGATTAGGCTGTTGCTATAGTGCCTCCCTACACCCTCTCCATTGGAACTTTCTAATAGATTATCTTCGGGTCCTTCTAGGGCTAATGTCTCATCACTTGCATTTACTATACTGACCATATAGTATGGAACCACATCATAATTATCTTTGTCACAAAAGTTTCTTGTGGGGCCATCTAAATAGCACACACATCTAGGGTTTCTCGGATATAAGTCCATTCTAATGGGGCTGAAGAGATTCTTCAAGAAAAGGTTCAGGAACATACTCCTTATCTTTGAGTGCCATTTCTAGGATACACTCTTCTTGTTTCAAACTCCCACACTGTGATGCACCACACATCTATAGATCTTTGGGTTTGCCTAACCAAGCTGGAAGCTCCGATCCTACTATCATAGCTAAATCAACTTCCTCCACTGGGGTTTGGTTCACGTCTTTATAGCTATGGTCTTTAAGGTTTATGCATGTTGTGGTTTCCTTGTGTGTGAGGTATATATATATGATCATATCCCCAATCTTGAAACATCTTAAGATGTCTCATAAACGGCCATCCAAGTATGATGTCATAGTTGTTCTTCTTATCAAAGTCAACTATGGCAAAGGTATGCTCATACTCGATGCCACAAGAAGTAACAATCATTATCTCTAAAAGTCCCAAGGGTTTTTTCATATACCCATCTTCTAGTTGCAATCTCATTCTGCTAGCCCTCATGACACGTTTTTCCCCATTTTTTCCAAATTTCCTTGGTGGCCATAGCAACACCAACTCCACTATTAAAAATTGCCATGGTTGTTACACCTTGAAATTCTATTGGAAGTGTAGTTTTCCCGTCTTCACCCTCATAATACTCACCAATCTTGTTTAATGATACAGTTCTTGTGTTCAATTGAGGTTTTTATAGTTCTCGGATCCCTTCTTGAATCTGTGATGCTAGATCCTTTACCCAAATTTCTCCAAGCATTTTTTCTACAGTTGCCCACATGTTTGCTCTTATTGGAGGAGCTTCGCTAACATAATAGTACAAGTCACAGGTGTAAACAATATGTTTATCAACCCCTTAGAGTCCATAGCCTTTTTTGATGAGAGCATTTGTGATGCCACTGCCTTCACATCTGATTTGGCTTCATACTCTCCCATGTATGAGGGTAAGGTTTCAAAGATTGAGGTTGACTCTCTAAAGAGTATACTGACCCCTTATCTCCCCAATACAAGCAAAGGTCTAGATCAGCTTGAGATATTGCCTCAAACTCTTCAATAGGTGGAAGAAAAACATACGTCCCTTTATTGGTCTGGTTGACTCTCTTACTCAACTCTTTTGCATCATTTGCTTCTCGTATGTGTCTCTAAATCTCATCTAGGCCATCATCCTCTCTGTAAGATTTTGGTATCATAGGATGGACATCCTCAGATGCCTAATCTGTGGTATTCATCACTACTCGGGGATTTTCTATTTTAGTTGTGGAATTTGCGATGGTCCTTTTAGTTTCATGCGTCGGCAAGATTATCGGTGTTGGAGTTGGAACTTCAATCCGACTCTTGGGCTCTAGCAAATCTTGGGCAATTTGGATCATTTTTTGACACATCTCCAACCTTTTCTTTTCTAACTCTGCATAAGGGTACGTCATCCATTTTTGTTCTTTGATTTGTTTAGTCTAAAGTCGTGCTTCGTAGGCTTTCATAAGTGCGTCTAGAGGTTCATTCACCTTTTCCACTAGTACTGATCCTCCAAAACTTGCACTATCTTTGTCTCATAGGGATCTCTGTTCTCAAGGAGTTCCAAATCAAGGTTAGTTTGACTCTCTAGTCTCTTTAATCTATCCTTGATTTTTTCTAACTCCTCTGTTAGGGCTGTGTGTTCACGTTCCTTTCTAGCTTTCATATGTGCCTTCATGGATTTCCAGGTGTTTCGTTGAGGTGTTTTGTTCATAATCGGGTGCATCTGTTTAAGGTTCCGCAATTATCAGTTCTTCCCTTGATTTTTGAGCTTGCGCTCTTGTGACAACTTGTATGGGTATCACCGTCTCATTTTTGAAATGCTACTTGATGGGATCGCCCACACTATGTTCAATATAGTTTTTGTAAGGTCTCTACTTTTGAATTCCACACAAGTTCTATTACGCATTTGAATTATACAACCATCACTCATTGTTTAAGATATTCGAGTTCAAATTATGAATCATAGGCTGAGAAAACCTAGAATTCAAAATTTATGATATAAAATTTTGACATGTTTAGCTATACGAAACACTCGCTAACTTATTGCAAGACTTATTTATTGACTTTAGAATTTTCTCTTACTACTCTAAAGTTATTCTAATACTGTAAAGTTTAACTTAAGAAAGTAAAGTAATTTATCATTAAATAAATAAATAAAATAATTATAAATTCAGAAGATACACATGGAAGACACATGGACTCACCTAGACTCACATAGGAGGGGACAAAGTGGGACACACAGTCACATGGAAAGGATAGGTTAGTCTTGACTAATCTTAATGAGGGGGGCTATGTGGCCTTATCTCTTGAGATGATGATGGCAAATTGGTCAAGCTGATGGATACCACAAGGGGACCAAAAACGCGGGTATGAATTTTAGAAATAATAATAATTTGTTTAAATAAATTTTTATTTTTATTTTGAAAGAAGCTGGACTTTTTTCTTTTTTGCTATAAAAAGAGCATCCATACTCACACTTTAGACATAGAGATTGCCTCTATAGCACTCACGAAGTGCTACCACTTCTCTTAGAGAGAAGGTGTCCACAAATCACTAAGAGAGAAAAAACTCTAGTGGATTAGTAAGGTATGTATTAATTAAGCATTCAATTAGTTTTAGAAATGATGTGTGTATTCTCTCGTACTCTAATCTCTCTAGTGGATAAGTAAGATTCAATTAGTTTTAAAAAGGATGTGTGTGTGTTCTCTTTTACTCTAATCTCTCTAATGGATTAGTACGATTCAATTAGCTTTAGAAAGGATGTGTGTATATTCTCTCGTACTCTAATCTCTCTAGTGGATTAGTAAGATTCAATTAGCTTTAGAAAGGATGTGTGTGTGTGTTATCTCTTACTCTAATCTCTCTAGTGGATTAGTAAGATTCAATTAGCTTCAGAAATGATGTGTGTATGTTCTCTCGTACTCTAATCTCTCTAATGGATTAATAAGATTCAATTAGCTTTAGGAAAGATGTGTGTGTGTTATCTCTTACTCCAATTTCTCTAGTGGATTAGTAAGATTATATTAGCTTTAGAAAGGATGTGTGTATGTTCTCTCGTACTCTAATCTCTCTAATGTATTAGTAAGATTCAATTAGCTTTAAGAACAATGTGTGTGTGTTTTATCTCTTACTCTAATCTCTCTAGTGGATTAGTAAAGTTTAACTAGCTTTAGAAAAGGATGTGTGTGTGTTCTCTTCTACTCTAATTTCTCTAGTGCATAAGTAAGATTCAATTAGCTTTAGAAAGGATGTGTCTCGTACTCTAATCTCTCTAGTGGATTATTAAGATTCTATTAGCTTTAGAGAAGATGTGTGTGTGTTCTCTCTTACTCTAAGCTCTCTAATTATACCTACTCTCTCTAGTTAGTACATCTTAACTCTATTAACTTATGCATAGTCAATTGAAAGTTAATACATAAGAGTACTCATCACACTCTTATTATGCAAAATGAATTTTTCATTCACCAATATTATTATCAATTTGATTAATTAGTATTTTGAATAATACTAAAAATTGATTTAGTTGAAGTATAGGAATTGAAGTTAGAATTGACTTAGAAATGTCATGCAGAAAAGCTAATGCATTTGTAAACTTCCAATTTTGTAGTTTACACACTTAATTTTTGATTAATTAAGGCTAGGAAATATTTTGATATATAGAAATTAGGTGTAGTGCAGTAACACTAAGTGTGAATCCGATTTGGCAAGGGTTCAAATTACAGACTCTCTTTGGAAAATTTTAGTAAGTTAATATTCAAGAAAAATAACAAGGTTACTTATATGTAAAAACGGCTTTAGATTTCAAGGAAACTACTAGGAAAATTGATCAGTCTCCACCAATTGGACCAATCAGAGCTATGGTGTAGGTTGGCATTGTAGTTTCAAGTTATACATCATTGCATATGCGATACCACAGACATACATTAATCACCTTAGGAAAGGAAAACACGGACCGAAACCAAGGGGCTTAACCCTAAGAAACTCGGCATTTGTATGACAAGTAGGAAAAAATGTTTGGTTAAGTTGTTTTTCATAGGAAAGGATGTATGTCCAATACTTTCGGTATGGTTTCCCTCAAGACTCTATACTTATTAGCACTGGCATTAGGTGGCAGTTGTTGAGGCGTGAGATAACGTCCAAGGTGGCACAACTAATGCTGCAATGGGAGTACACCCAAGATGGCCCAGCCATATACTGCATTTATGTTTTTCCATGGTGTGAGGATGACGCTCGGTTTGGCACCATTGTTGTTGTGGTGGGAGTATGCCTAGGTTGGCACAAGGAGTACTTGTCGAGGGGTATATGACGCTCAGGATGACAAGGGTTTTTATGAATAATGTATATACCGATCAGACCTAATGGCACTAGTAGAGATTCTTAAGTGAACCTAATCCAAAAGTGGTTGGTTTAAAAATGGACTACTTCTTGCTTGATTACTGTTTGTAATACTGTTTGAAGGGCTTTTTTAACAAACCAGTATCATAAATAAGGTGAAGGAACATGTATGTTTAAATAGTGTGGTAGTAATTAGGTAACAAAAGAAGGGTGAGTGCGGTGTGGAAAGTGGGAGAATGATACCCAAAAATGATTCTATGGACAGGTGGACCCAATGAGTCAGGTAACTTTTCGACGCTAGAAGTTTTATTTCTTTTATAGTCATAAATCTTAAAAGAGACGAACCTTGGCGGCTGTGCTTCTGAAACATGGGCAAAAAAGCGTACAGGTTGGTCACTCTAAGGTTTATACTCTTAGGTATAACCTTTGATAGGTTTCCAATGCTCATAAAGAAAAACCAACGAACATTGACTTAGCTACTACGTAGCCACGGGCATGAATTGTTAGTGAAGGATTGGTCCTATCTTGCTATGGCAAAGCATGATCACCATAACCCTATCTAAACACTATCCATGATCAATTATCCTTTTGTAATCACTAAACTCAAAATATAGGAATATTTCAAAGCCTTGTACTCAAAGACTACCAACTTTGGTAGAAAATCATGTGTATATGAATAAAGTTTGGATCAATATTGACTTTTGCCTATATTATTGTTTAATCAAGTCTTGTCTTAAAGTAGATTAAATTTACTGTATCAAATAAAGTTTCATTTAATCTATATTTCACAGAGTCCGGTGTACACATCTCTTCAAGAGCAAAAGCTACTTCTCAAGCAAGGTAAACTTCCCTCTTTCAAGGGGGAAGGAACTCTAGTTGAGCGCGATGCAGAAGTGTGGCTTGAAGAGATGGAGGATTATTTTGCTACTGCTAGTACTACTCCCGATAACCAAGCAATGTTGGCTATGTTTTGTCTCACGGGGGATGACAAGCTTTGGTGGAAACAACACTGCAAAGATAACTAACTAGCTCAAAACACTCAAACTTGGGAAGACATTAAGTATGTTGTCAAAGGACGTTATCTTCCACCTGCACATGAATCCCTTAAGATGAATGAATTCTTCAACTTACATCAGTTTCATCTTACAGTGGAAGAATACTACTCCAAATTTGTAACTCTTAGGCGCTATGCTCCACCAATGACCGCAAATCAACAAGTAGCCCGTTTCTGCCAAGGACTAAATGCTCCTTTAAATATTCGTCTAGAAGACATGAGGCCTATAAATTTACAAGATGCTCTTTTAAGAGCAAAACCCTTAGCTAGAGAGATGTCAAACTATCAAAGGGGACGAAATGAAAATATAAGGAATGCTACAAGGACAAGACGACCTATGCATTAGGTGAAATTTGAACTCACAAAGGTACTGTAAATTCGTAATGACCATAACGAGTGTTGAAAGTTATTTTGGAGATATTAGCCTCCTGGATTCAAATTTGATGATAGTCAAATCAAAGATCAATCTTTGTGAACATTTTGGCTCCATGTAGTCTATATAGCATCTCGTCAATACGAGGAATTGGATATTTATTCTTGACGGTAACTTGATTTAAGCCCCTATAATCTATGCAAAGTCAAAGAGATCCATCCCTTTTCTTTTGAAAAAGAACATGCGCACCCAATGGAGGCGTACTAGGTCAGATAAACCCTTGCTCAATCAACTGCTTGAGCTGCTCCTTGAGCTCTATAGCCTCTAGAAGTGACATCTTGTACGGCGCTTGAGACTAGTTCACTACCTATAAAAAATTTGATTTCATGGTCTACCTCCCTAGGTGGTGGTAGTTTAGAAAGTTTTTCTAGGAAAATATCTGAAAATTCTTCTAGCCACATTGATTCATGGTTGAAAGAAGACTTTTCTACTTTGTTTATTTTGACTACAAAAATTTGTTGTCCCTTGCGTAACCCTTTGAAAAGACGGTTAGCTTTGACCAAGTAAGCTTTTGGTCGTCCATGCTGGCCTTGAATAGTGACTTCTTGACCTTGGTTGTCCACAAAGGTAACACTTCCTTGGCCACAATGGATATTGGCATTATGACTGGCTAACCAATCCATTCCAAGAATTCTGTCATAGATTCATATGGGTAAGGTCAAAAAGTAGCAGAAGTAGAGTATTCTCCCAACTTGAAATCTACTTTTTCCACAGTGTACTGAGATAACACCTCCTTTACATTGGCTAATTCAACTCTCATCTTTCGTGCAGGGTGTTGATTAAGTACTAACCTCCTTAAACATTTAGGTGACAAGAAAGAATGAGTACTTCCACAATCAATAAGAAGCTTAATTTTTTCACCTTGGTGATTTGCAGGTGTTTGAATGATAGCATATTGTTGTCTTGCTCCTGGGTTATCAATTGCAGCATGTAGAGTTTCTCTTTCCTCTTGTTCACATTGGTTCTCCTATGATAGAATTGACTATGGCATCCATTTCATGCCCTCAATCTTGTCCTCCATTTATTCTCTCATGATTTATTATTTGATCTCTCCCTCTAGCACGATTAGGTATATTTGTTGAAGAGACTCACCTAGGAAAATACATTCCTAACATGTCCTGGCTCGTTGCATTCAAAGCATCTAAAATCTGCATTTTAAGCTCCAGTTATTGAAGATGCAACTATCGAATGAGTTTGTTTAACTAGGTGAACTGGCCTTTATTACACATCACTAGGTGAAATTTGGACTCACAAAGGGGCCCTTTAAGGAGTTTGACTTTACCTCTCTCAACCAAAATGGGTGCATGAATAAATTTTGCAAACAAACTCCAAAGTTGGTGGAGGTTTGACACCTAGAATGTCCTCTTCAAGCTCTATCTACTGATATATGTCACGCCATGAGATTCCTCATATTATAGAAGACTCTTTTTTTTATTCACCTATGATGTGACAACTATGAGAAATCTAAGTGAATAAAAAAAAGAATCTTCTAAAATACGAGGAATCTCATGGCGTGCTATATATCAGTAGATAGAGATTGAAGAGGACATTCTAACCGTCAAACCTCCACCAACTTTGGAGTTTGTTTGAAAAAATTATATGCATGCACCCGTTTTGGTAGAGAGAGGTAAAGTCAAACTGCTTAAAGGGTTGGCTTTCGGATTTACAAATGCTCCTGCAACTTTCAATCGTTTGATGCATGATATCTTTAGAGAATTCTTAGATGATTTTGTCCTAGTATTCTTTGATGATATCTTAATTTATTCCAAATCATAGGAAGAGCATGAAGGACATGTTGGGAAAGTGTTAGAGCTTTTACAAGAAAATAAGCTCTATGCAAAGAAAAGAAAATGTACCTTCTTTACCCCTAAGGTCTGTTACTTAGGGTTTACCATTTCACATGAAGGAGTCTCTGTTTACCCTGACAAAGTCAAGGATATTGTGTAATGGCCTCAACCCACTTCACAAACCAAAGTCAGAGGGTTCTTAGGTATCACATGGTTGTACATGATCCTTGTAAAGGACTATGATTTTAAAACTGCACCACTAATCGACTTGGTAAAGAAAGGTACGATACTTTGGGAAGAACAACATGAAGCTTGCTTCAAACAACTTAAGGAGTATCTTGCTTCCAGACTTCACCCAAGAATTTGAAGTGATCACAGATGCTAGTAACCTTGCATTAGAAGGAGTCCTTACTCAAGAAGGAAGGTGTGTAGCTTACACTTCTCAAAAGCTTAGGATTCATGAAGTGAATTATGCTACACATGATTTAGAATTGCTAGAAGTTATTCACACTCTCAAGTATTGAGACATTATCTATTGGGATGCAAATTCCAATTGGTTACAGATCACAAGAGCCTTAAGTGGATTTTTATCCAACCTAACCTTAACATGAGACAAAAGAGATAAATAGAGCTCATAAACAAATATGATTTTGATGTTAAAACTAGACCAGGTAAGGATAATGTTGTGGTAGATTCCGAAAGCCGTAAAGATTTTTTGGGGGCAATTTCCATGGCTAACAACCTTATTTTAGACAAGGTCTCAGATGCTGCTATCAAAGATGCAAATTACCAGATGCTTGCTAGTATCCTACGTGAAGAGAGGGTATCATCAAATCAACCTAACCTCTACATTACTCCTTAGAAGATGGGAAAATTTACTATAGAAATCGACTATGCATACCTAAGGATTCTGCCCTAAGAAATGATATCCTATATGAAGCACATGGTGGCCCAACTTCAAGACATCCAAGTTATGACAAAACCCTCAATGCAATTTGCAAAAGTTACTGGCAAGGTATGAAAGGCGGCGTCCTTCGCTATGTCAAGCAGTGTTTGTCTTGTCAAAGGATTAAGGCAGAGAGACTAAAGATGCCAGGTACACTACATCCTTTAGATATACCCCAAATGAAATGGGAATGTATTAGCATATACTTTATCACCGAGTCTCCTTGAGTTCAAGCTGGCTATGATTCAATCATGGTTATAGTCCACTTGCTTACTGAGGTGGCTCACCTAGTTCTAGTCAAGACAATCTTTAGAGGTTCAGAGATTTCTTGTCTGTTTGTGAAGGAGGTTTTTAGAATTCATGGTTTACCCAAGAGGATTATCAGTGATTGTAATGCCAAGTTTACTTGAAAGTTTTGGGTATCATTGTTTCAAGCTATTGGAACTAAGTTATGTTTAGTACTACTTATCATCCTCAGACTAATGGCCAAACTGAAAGAGTTAATTAAGTAATTGAAGACATCCTCAGAGCCTACTGCAATAGAGAACGTCGCAAGTGGATTCAGTACCTACCCTTAGTAGAATATGCATACAATTCCTCTACTCATAGAAGTATTGGAATGACACCTTTTAATGCTCTTTACGGTTAAGAATGTTTATCACCTCTTAACTTTTTCGACCCCACTATAAGGGTAGAAGTCTGAGAGAAAATGCACGAAGAAATGGAAGCTCAAACCAAAACTATTCGAAGCAATATTCAAGCCGCTCAAGATTGACAAAAGAAGTATGCAGACTTGAAAGGTTTGATTGGATATTTAAGGAAGGTGACAAATTTTTCCTACGAGTAAAGCCCAAAAAGAGAAAGCTGTCTCTTGGAAGGTATAAGGAGCTTAGCTACTAATATTGTGGACCTTACAAAATAATGAAGGGTGTGAGTGATCAAGCTTATAAAATAAAACTTCCTTCCCATCTCAAAGTGCATGCTGTATTTCATGTAAGTCTATTAAAACCTTATGTACATAACCCTGATTATTTCCTTGATGATGAGAAAATCATTTTACCCTGCTGAAGATGTTCTACAGCTTCAACCTGATACTATCCTAGAAACTCGAAAAAGAAAGCTTAGGAATAGATCTATCAAAGAACATCTTATCTTATGAAAGGATTTCCATGTAGAAGATGCTACTTGGGAAGATGAGACAACCCTTCTTAAGGATTACCCTTCATTGTTCCTGAGATGATGGCATCTCAAATTCTAAGTTGGGGAGATTTTAAGGTCTCTACTTTCAAATTCCACACAAGTTCTATTAACCATTTGAAGCATTTAAATTTTTCAACCATCGCTTATTATTTTAGATATTTGAGTTCAGATTATGAACTGTACCTAGGCTAAAAAACATAGAATTTAAAATTTACGGTACAAAAGTCTGACGTGTTTAGCTATACGTAACACTCGCTAACTTATTGCAAGACTTATTTACTGACTGTAGAATTTTCTCTTGCTACTGTAAAGTTATTCTAAGACTGTAAAGTTTAACATAAGAAAGTAAAGTAATTTATCATTAAAGAAATAAATTAATTAATTATAAGGTCAAAAGATACACATGGATGTCACATGAAGGCACATGGACTCACCTAGACTCACATAGGAGGAGGGGACAAAGTGGGACACACAATCACATAGAAAGGAGAGGTTAGGCTTGACTAATCTTAATGAGGGGGGTTGTGTGTCCTTATCTCTTGATGATGATGACAAATTCGTCAAGCTGATGGGTACTACAAGGAGACCAAAAATGCAGGTATGAGTTTTAAAAAAATATTTTTTTGAAAAAAAAATCTGGACGTTTTTTTTTCTGTTATAAATAAAGCATCCATACTCACACTTTAGACATAGAGATTGCCTCTATATCGCTCACGAAGTACTGCCGCTTCTCTTAGAGAGAAGGCATCCACAAACCACTAAGAGAACAAAAACTCTAGTGGATTAGTAAGGTACGTATTAATTAAGCATTCAATTAGCTTTAGAAATGATGTGTGTATTCTCTTGTAGTCTAATCTCTCTAATGGATAAGTAAGATTCATTTAGTTTTAGAAAGGATGTGTGTTTTCTCTTTTACTCTAGTCTCCATACTGCATTAATAAGACTCAATTAGCTTTAGAAAGGACATGTGTATGTTCTCTCGTACTCTAATCTTTGTAGTGGATTAGTAAGAATCAATTAGCTTTAGGAAGGATGCGTGTATGTGTGTGTTTTATCTCTTACCCTAATCTCTCTAGTGGATTAGTAAGATTCAACTAGATTTAGAAAGGATGTGTATATGCTCTCTCGTACTCTAATTTCTCTGATGGTTTAGTAAGATTCAATTAGCTCTAGGAAGGATATGTGTGTGTGTGTTATCTCTCACTCTAATCTCTCTAGTGGATTAGTAAGATTCATTAGCTTTTGAAAGGATGTGTATGTTCTCTCGTACTCTAATTTCTCTACTGGATTAGTAAGATTCAATTAGCTTTCGAAAGAATGTGTGTATGTTCTCTCATACTCTAGTCTCTCTAATGGATTAGTAGGATTCATTTGGCTTTAGGAAGGATGTGTGTGTGTGTGTGTTTTATCTCTTACTTTACTCTCTCTAGTGGATTAGTAAAATCTAACTAGCTTTAGAAAAGGATGTGTGTGTGTTCTCTTCTACTCTAATTTCTCTAGTGCATTAGTAAGATTCAATTATCTTTAGAAAGGATGTGTCTCGTACTGTAATCTCTCTAGTGGATTAGTAAGATTCAATCAGCTTTAGAAAAGATGTGTGTGTGTTCTCTCTTACTCTAAGCTCTCTAATAATATCTACTCTCTCTAGTTAGTACATCTTAACTATTAACTTATGCATAGTCAACTAAAAGTTAATACATAAGAGTACTCATCACACTCTTATTATGAAAAATGAGTTTCTCATTCACCAATTTTATTATCAATTTGATTAATTAGTATTTTGAATAATACTAAAAATTGATTTAGTTGAAGTATCGGAATTGAAGTTAGAATTGGATTAGAAATGTCATGCATAAAAGTAATGCATTTCTAAACTTTCAATTTCGTAGTTTACACACTTAATTTTTGATTAATTAAGACCAAAAAAGATTTTGATATATAGAAATTAGGTGTAGTGCAATCACACTAAGTGCAAATCCGAATTGGCGACAAGGGTTCAAATTACAGACTCTCTTTGAAAAATTTTAGTAAGTTAATATTAAAGAAAAAACAAGGTTACTTATATGTAAAAACGACCTTAGATTCAAGAAAATTACTAGGTAAATTGACCAATTTAAAGCTCTATGTGTATAACCTAAGTGTGGTACAAAAAAATGGCTTCAAAAAGTGCTCAAACCCTAGGCGCTAATGATCATGAAGCCGGTACAACTAATGGGGGAACTCCTGTGGAACATGCTATGTCTCCACCAATCGGACCAATAGGAGCTATGGTACATGTTGGTATTGTAGTTTCAAGTTATGCATCATTGCATATACGAGACCATAGACATATATTAATCACCTTAGGAAAGGAAAACACAAACCAAAACCAAGGGGCTTAACCCTAAGAAAAACCAAGGGGCTTAACCCCAAGAAACTCGGCATATATAACAAGTAGGAAAGAATGTTTGGTTAAGAGGTTTTCCATTGGAAAGAATGTATGTCCAATACTTTCAGTATGGTTTACCTCAAGACTCTGTAGTTATTAGCGTTGGCATTAGGTGGTAGTTTCCAAGGCATGAGATCATGTCCAGGGTGGCACAGCTGATGCTGCGGTGGGAGTACACCCAAGGTGGCCCAACCGGATACTGCATTTATGTTTTTCCATGACGTGGCCCGATTTCGCACCGATGTTGCTGTGAGACGGGAGTACGCCCAGGTTGGCACAACGAGTACTTGTCGAGAGGTATGGGATGCTTATGTTGACCATGATTTTTATGGATAATGTATATACCGATCGGACCTAATGGCGAAAGTAGAGATTCTTAAGTGAACCTAATCTATAAGTCGTTTGATTAAAAAATGGACTAGTTCTTGCTTGATTACTGTTTGTAATACTCTTTGAAGGGCTGTTTTAACGAACAAGTATCATAGGTAAGGTAAAGGAACATATATGTTTAAATAGTGTGGTAGTAATTAGGTAACAAAAGAAGGATGAGTGCGGTGTGAAAAGTGAGAGAATGATACCCTCATGGTATCATTCTACGGACGGGTGGACGCAATGAGTCGGGTAACTTTCCAGTGCTAGAAGTTTTATTTTTTTAATAGTCATAAATCTTAAAAGAGACGAACCTTAGCGGCTGTGCTTCTAAAACATGGGAAAAAAAAGCGCATAGGTTGGTCACTCTAAGGTTTATACTCTTAGGTATAATTGATTATAGATAGTGTTTAGATAGGGTTATGGTGGAGCGTGTAGGGTTATGGTGGTCACGCTCCACCATAGTGAGATAGGACCAATCCACCTTCACTAACAGTTCATGCCCGTGGCTACGTAGTAGCTAAGGCAATGTCTGTTGGTTTTTCTTTCTTAGGATTGGAGACCTATCAAAGGTACTCCACTCCTCTCAAAAGGAAGAAAAGACCTCACAATTTTCATTGTTTTATTTGGGTTTTTTAGATAGTCACTAATCAAATGAGTAATGATGCAATCTGGACAATACACATTCACTGTCATGATCTTTGTGTGAGGATAGTCTTTCATAAGGTGGTTACCACCGCACTTGTAGCAGGGTCCTAAGGGTTGGCCAGGCGCTCTTGAAGCCACTCTTTGTTGATAGCCACGTCTTGGTCCTGTTAAACCCCACTGGTTATGAACAACAATGTGTGTTCATCCAAACTGTATCTACCTTCTCCTACATCATGAGCTTCTATTGGTGGTCCAACATTCCCAATCATGATCCAAGGTTCAGGTGCTTTTGTCTCTTCAGGTGGATAGTATGTTGAACTAGCCTAATATTTACTTGACTCTTTGTAATATGCAGGCACATGCACTAAGTCTGGTTCCTCTGATTTCTCTATAGTGGGTGTATATCTGACGCCCACAAGTTGCATTCCTGCTAGAGGTGGCTGCTGCCCCAAATTGGATGTGTTTGTTCAACCCCTCTTGGTCCCTGAGTAGGTGTTACTTGGGTTGGTGGGTCATATTGCCACTCTCTCACACCCCTTGATGTAAAGAAAAACTTTGGTATACACATTGTTTTGGACATATGAATTTTGCCAGTTTGCTGCATTTCAAAAAATCGATATGGTTGCTTCTTTTCCACCTTCTGGAGCACCTATCAAACATGTTTGTGAAGGCTATCTTTTGGGTAAGATGCAATACTGAAAGTTTCCAAAGGATGGTTCAGTTAGGGCCACATGCAGGTTGTAGCTTGTGCATAGTGATGTTTGTGAGCCCATGCAAACTCCGTCCTTGGGAAACTACTTTTACTTCGTGACTTTTGTTCATGATTACTCCAGGCATGCATGGGTATTTCCTCTTAAAGCGAAGTCCAAAGTTTTTATGTGCTTCAAACAATTTTTGGTTATGGCTGAAAATTTCTCGAAATGTACTATGGGCACCCTCCATTCCGATCGAGGGGGGGAGTATATGTCTCATGAATTTAATGCATTTTTGGCTAGTTGTGGGATAAAACACCAATGTACATTGTCTCATATCCCCCAACAAAATGGTGTTGTTGAGAGGAAAAACAAGTCACTTATGAAAATGACACGATGTATGGTCAAAAGTCAAGCTTTGTTTTTCTTTTTGGCTTGAGGCCATCATGTGTGCCACTTATGTACTAAATAGGTTTCCTATGAAAGCTTTGCAATCTATTACTCCATATGAAGCATGGCATGATCAAAATCCTTCTATTGAGCACCTGCATGTTTTTGGTTGTTTGGCATATGCTTTGGTGCCACAAACACAATGCAAAAAATTAAATGATAAGACTGCCAATGTATTTTTGTTGGTTATAGTGTTGAAAGCAAATGTTACAGGTTGTATCATCCGCAAACAAATCATATTTTGGTTTCATGGGATATTGTGTTTGTGGGAGATTATGTTCAGCCCTTGTTGTCATGTATTAGAGATAGTAATGTCAGCTCACACGACATTTATGACACTTTGTTGCCTCTTTTCAGTGGTGGAAGTATGAATGTAAACTCCAATGAGGCAAACATAGAGCCTATGGGGTTTAGAAAAATGTTACAAATCTGATGCACATGTACATGATGTACTTGATGAGGAAAGGGCTGAGAATGAGTAGGCTAGAGGTATGCGTAAATGGCTAATGCATACTTTGCATGATAGTAAATTGGATGCACCTTTTTCTAGCCGTACTCATTCAGGTTGTCGCCATGCATCTTATGTATTAGATTGTTATGCTTTGGCTATGTCATGCTTACATGATGTTGAGGAACCTCTGTCTTTTAATGAAGCACAAAATTCAAAAAGTTGGATGGCTGCCATGCAATAAAAATATGATGCACTTATAGAAAATGAGACATGGACTTTATGTGATTTGCCTCCTAGAAAAAAGGCCATTGATACAAAGTGGGTCTACAAGTTGACATGCAAGCCGGATGGTGAGATTGATCGCTATAAGGCTTGACTTGTTGCAAAGGGTTATGCACAGCCAAAAGGCATAGATTATGAAGTGACTTTTTCTCCCACTTTTTGTATAGCTCTGTTCATTTTCTATGTCCATTAGCAGCTCATTTTGGTTGGGATGTACATCAATCAGACATTGTTACTTCTTTCTTGAATGGTGACATTTTTGAGGAAGTTTATGTAATGCAGCCTCATGGTTTTGTCAAGAAAGGACAACAGGATAAGGTGTGCAAATGTAACAAATCTTTGTTTGGGTTGAAGCAATCTCCTCGTGCTTGGTATGAGAAGGCTCACACTCATTTGGTCAAACGAGGCTTTTGTAATAGTCCAACAGAAAGCATATTACATGTAAAACATGAGGGTGATGTACTTCTCGTTGTGGTTCTTTATGCAAATGATTTGTTGATCACTGGACCAAATGAGAGACATATTTTTGAATTTAAGACCGATTTGAATGCTACTTTCAAGATGAAAGATTTGGGGTTGTAGCATCATTACTTGGGTATACAGTTTAAGCAGTGTGATGGTGGTATTGCCTTGTGTCAAAAAAGCTATATAGAGACATTTCTATGTAATTTTGGACTTGAGGATTGCAAACCTATTGCCACTTCCATGGAAACAAGTTTAAAATTGAGTCTTCACGATGCTAGTGATCTTGCAAATGTCACACTTTACCAAACTGCTATTGAATGCCTCATTTATATATGCAACATGAGGTCAGAAATTCAGTTTGTAGTCTCAGAGGCCAGCAGATTTATGCATAGGCTAGGGTCTAAGAATTGGTAGGCTCTCAAGAGGATTTTCCACTACTTAAGTTTCACTTTACATCTTAGCTTGTTTTATCCCAAGGGGGGATCATTTCCGCTAGACTTACATGTTTTTTTGGACTCAGATTGGGTTGGTTGTTTTGACACGCGAGTGTCCAAAAGTGGTTTTTGTTTCATGCTTAGAAGTTCATGTATATCATGATTGAGAAAAAAGCAACCTACTGTGGCCACTTTGTGAGGTCCATGCCCAGGGACCACCGACTGTACCATCTCCACATGGATACACCGTGATCTCCGACGTCCCTCCCGCTTGAGACCGACACCAAGATAGGACTCCTCCTGCTCTTTGATGCCAACTCAAGGGGGTGATAACATTCACTTTCTCTCATACGTATCCCTTAGCCCCGAAGATCCTTACTTACCGATCAAACTTACCAATCAAAGTCATCAGACTAACTTGGAACTCAACCTTCCAGGGTCAACTGGTGGGAGTTCTCTAATTCACCCTTGGTTCAAGGTCATTGACGCTTTTTTCTCGATTAGGAATGAGCATAGCCGTTAATGCGTTCCCCTAAGGTGAGTGTATTATAATCTACATGAATACCTCGATCCCAAGTTGTTCCCCGCTCCGTAGATCAGAATCCTTTTTTTCCCGCTCTAGACTTAATTGTTAAGACAACATAAAACTGGGCTCAACTTTATGGTCAACAATTAACCCTCCGGAATCCGCCCACTCACCGAACCATTTGATAAATGTACCTTCAGAAGGTAGTACTATGATACTAGAAAACAATATTTCAATCATGTCGAATGTGAGGTCCCCCACCCTGTCGTATCAAACGGAAAATCTGATGGTGAACCTGGTGGCCACTATATCTATAACGGAAGCAAAAAATGTGGTTCAGGGTTCAACTAGTGGACGATCTATCATCACAAAGTGAGTCGAGCTCGAGCCTACTAGTAATGAGATCTAGCTCCACCTTGCAGGGGAAGCGTACTTAAACTATCTAGCGATCCTAAGACCCACCTTCCAAGAGGAGAGAAACCCCGAGTGCCTTTTTCCCCATGTTTCAGAGGCACGTACTCTCGAGATTTCACCACTCTAGGGCCAATGGGTGTTACTAATATCGAAGTAAGCACTATGGGGACAGAGAGTTCCCGACCAATAGAGACTATCCATCTCATAGGCATTGGCAACCTGAGCCAAGCCCCTACTTTCCACCCCCACACTCACAGTTCCTTGTGTGACCTAATTACTACCACAATGGTTGTTCAACATAAACATTCCTTGATTAATTTCGAATCACATTGTTCGTTAAGACAGCCCTTCAACCAGTATTGCAAACAACACCAAGACAATATTCTAGTAAAAAATATACTCAAACTTATTCATTAAAATTCCAATGTTCTGGAGGGACAACATCCCCCCTCTCCAGCGAGAGTTTACTCCTCCCGTTGTCACCTAGCTGCCCATACAACTAGGTATGTCCACCGCATAGAAAGCACGACATGGACATTCCCACCGCTTAACCAGCAGTCGTGGGTTTAAGAGCCCTTAACCAGGAACTCTGTCCCCTGTGATCAGGAGGGGGTTCATGACTAATTCAACATTGGAAATAGAATGAACATGCCGAGCTAAATTTTCCCTAGCAGACATTCTTTCCTATTGCAAACAGTATATCCGTCAATCATTTCTTTCCTACTTTAGACTTTAATATACAAATGAATTCAATTGCCGAGGTTTCCGTCGGATTTCTCCAACATGTTTGGGGATATGTTCATTCCTAGCTAAACGTATGCAATGTTAAATTAAACATCTTGAATAAAACTGTGATCTACCTCTTCCATTTCTTCGTCATTGGCTCGTGAGATGGCCGGTGCTTGTTCGACCATGGGAGCTTTTCCTTTTCTATTTGTATTGCTCGTTCCCGCCTCATGGTCGTGGGCACCACTGAAGCGAGTTCTCTTAACCGGGGCCATTTTACTCACTACTTTAAATGATAAACTTGAAGAAAAGAGCTAAAGTCCGAGAGCATCATAACAACCAAATGGCAAATTAGAATTATTAAAGAATCCTCCTTAGGCAAGAGATTAGATTTTTCCTTCGAGACCTAGCAATTTTATGGGTAATTCCTTACTTACCCTATGGGAAATGGCTCTAAGGTTAATTACTTGGCTTAGATGATTAGGAAATTCAGAATTTTACTAATTGATTCACGAAAGAGATGAAGTAAGCAAGCTCATTCATTTTTCTAGAGCAATATGAAGATGCAGAATTGCCGCAGGCATGTGTGACATAAAATTCTCTTCTTAATGGCCTAATGATGGATTAATTTTCAGCCTTAATCACATTTTAATGTGGGAGAAGATTGAGTCTAATTTAATTACAACACTATTGCGTGGTAAAGGAATGAATTTCATCAAATCTACTCTATTATTGACTGACAATTTATTAACTATGCTGCCTAGAGAGAGAATCTTTCCTAGTCATGCATTAACCCTTGGTTAAGGATGATGAATGGCTACATAATTTAGCTAATTGAATGATGATTATTTAATGGAGTATATCTATGGAGATTTAGAGAGCAGCTATAGGGAATTATAGCCAGGATTAAGCATAATAGCTAAGGAATTTGGAGAATAAAGATGAGAATTAAGAAGAGCAGTAATTAAACCATGATTACCGTGATTAGGGGCTGAGAATCCTCTGATTTTTCTGATCCAATGAATCCTCAAGATGAGAATTTTGGCAGCACCTCCCTCCTTGCTTCTCCTTCAAAAACTGTGTGTGTACCGGCAGCACCTCCCCAAGGTGTGTGTGTGTGTGTGTATTGGGTGTGTGTGTGAGCATATATGTGTGTGTGTGTGTGTGTGTGTGCATGCCTTTAAATAGGCCTCCTCAAGCTGAAAATCGATTTGTGCTACTATAAGCATCTGAGTGAGCACTCAGTCCTTGCATGGCAAGTCTAGTTGCCTACCCACCAAGTGTCCAGTTGGTTTAGTTAACTGGTTCTCACACTTAGTTGCAAGCTTGGAAACTTCCCAAAGACTCCCACAAGGCAAGAGGGAGCCCCCTAGCTGCTAAAGCTGGTCTGGAGTGGCCTGGAACCTGTTCCCACCAGCCCCGGGCCCCTGGTGCCTCCTCGGACAATTTTATGAAAAATTGGTTTTAGGCTAAAACGGGCCATACGAGTCGGATTTTGATGCCGTAAATTGCTATGCTGAGCTCTAACTAAGGCGTAATGGACCAAGTACCTGCCATATTTAGCAGCCTCCCGAGGTTCGAAAATGCATTTTTTTCAAATTCGAGGTACGGGTGCAGATTTTCGAGACGGTCAAAACTAGACGGGTCGGGTGACCAAAACCTTACTATATTTGGAAAAATTTCACAAAAATTATTTTAACTCACATTTCAAATCTTTATAACATTCTAAACATCATGGCACTAACAGAATTCGGAAAACTGCTAAAAATAGTACCATTTTTCCATTATGATCATTTCATGGTACAAGGGTGCTCTTTTTGGTTGGGGTCAGAGACCTTATAGCGAACCAAGAATACATTTCAAGAATTTGAAAGCAGCATGCAAACTATTGCATACCCTTGCAAATGTGCATTTATCATGTCGTTTCCACCTTTTCCTTTATAGAATATGTTTACTTCTTTTTTCCTTTAATATTAGTAAGATTATCTACTTATCTCTCAAGCAATCACATATACTTCTTCATGCATATCCCGATCCTCATCCCAGGACTCGGGTATCCTGTCTCCTCCGCCACATGTGGAGGCGGCACCTTTACACAGATTCCAATTCTTATTTTTTCTTTATCTTATGTGGGAAAGGCTTTAAAGATAATCTACTTTAGGTTCCTTTTAAATCAATAATCCCGAGAAGAAGAGCAAAAGTCCGACTGATGAGGACAATTGCGGAATAGCCCATTTAGATTCCTAGCCTTTCCAAGGTTCCTTTTCTCCAAACAATTTTAAGAGTTCCTTATTTAAATCACATCCTTCTTCCTTATCATGATCCCTCCATGGATCCTTTTTCCCTCCTTCTTTTCCCATCGGCATCAGGCCTACCTGGACTAGGCCGATTTCCAAACGCATCTGCGGATCACATCCACCTGGCCCGGACACACTCCAATTCAATCCCATTTCTAGGGCAATGAATGAACCCTGAGCTCCAACATAGACCACTGGTTATCAGTCCAAGCCAAAAAGGACCATCCCCCGTTGTATCCCATAGGTAAACACCAGCGCCTGCCTTTTTCCAAACATGAAGACAAGTTCACACTTAAACCGCTATGTTATGCTAGGGTTATCCACGTAAATCTTCTCGGTAATTTTTTCAATCCTAGTTTAAATTTTAGATTGAGCTCCTTGAGTTATAAACCCTTAATTCCTAGTTCCTTTTAATTTTCCTACTCAAAACAAGATCTTAGTAATCAACGAATCTCATGGAATTTTAAGGTTTTGTCTCAACAAAAGTTTCGAGTTAACCCCGACTTCGATGAATCCCATTTTGGTCCCTTTTCATCATTGCCATCCATGGGGCATCTCCATGGAAGCGTTGGAAGTTTTATGTTCAAGCAACACAGTCACGACATCCGTGAAGCTATCTCCTTAGTCCCCCCTTTGAATTTGCAAAACAAACTTGAAAGCAGACAAACTTGAAATGAACAATGCATATGCTTTCTATAATGAGTTTTTCTTGGTGTTTCTATGAGTGGTACACACAAGACTTCAAAATGCACCAGCTTGTAATCCTAGGTAACTAATCAAAACTTCCTTTGAGTGCTTATGCAAGAGTAAAACCCTTCTATGCATGGTAGCGTAAAATGACAAAGTTCCTAAGTGTGGACATGCTAGTGTATCGTAAAATATGCATGTAATATTGTATGAATGATTAACAAATTCTATTTTAGGAAGGGATTTAGGCGTACCTTTACTACCGTGGAGAGGGTTAGTCAAGTGGCTCAAGGTTTCAGTACCATAATATGTAGATAGTAGGGTCTTCTCCTTGCTTTGGAAGAGTAGCGGCAAGTGTATTGACATGGCCGGATCTTTTCCGCTTCCCTTTTCTTGAAAACCACCAATTTGGCTATGGAAAGAAGAGATTAAGAAATTTCAAGCTATGGAAAGGTTGTAGTTTAAGAGAGAGAAGGTGAAGAGGGTAATGGTAATTTGGATTCTGGTTATGGCTTCTCTTGAGAAGAGAAGTGTGTGTAGGGTGTGTATGGAGAAGGAGGATTATCTATGGCTTTCTATCAAGGTTGCAATTTCAAAATGTGTAGAGAAATGAAGTGAAGTGAAGCATAGCAAAGTGTAGCGAAGTGAAGTGGAACGAAGCGAAGCGTTTAATGAGTAGGGAATGCCTCCTTTTAAGCTTAATTTGATAAGGCTCTTTACTTATCGTGATAATTTACTTTTCATATCTTGATATGGTTTCTTCCTTCTCAAAGCTTCTCCAACAAGCTACTTATGCAAGAAGCTAATTTTCTACAAGTGGCTTATGCATGAAGCTACATTTCCTACAAGTGGCTTATGCATGAAGCTACTTTCCTACGAGTGGCTTATGTATGAAGCTACTTTCCAACAAGTGGCTACTTTTCAATTCAACAAGTGGCTTCTTTTTCAACAAGCTATTTTTCAACAAGTGGCTTCTTCAACAAGCTACTTCCAACAAGTTACTTTTTCACCTTACCCTTATTCTCTCTTAGTTTTCTTATGCAATTTTTTCTTGAGATAAAACTAATATCCCATGCATTCGTTATATCCATGTTTTTATGATGAAAATCGAAAGTGTCTCGTGGGTAGCTTTGCATTGGTTATATCCACGTTCCCATGGTTAAAACCGAAAGTGTCTCGTGGATAGCTTTGCATTGGTTATATCCACGTTCCCATGGTTAAAATTGAAAGCATCTCGTAGGTAGCCAAGGTGCTTTACTCGATCATATTCAAAAAGTCGATCATATTCAAAAAGTCGACGGCTTAGATATTTCACCAAGAGTAAGGGCTAAGAGGAGAACCTTACAAACTTCCCAACAAAAAGAAAGAGCTGTCCTCAGCTCGAAATAAATAAGGAAGCTGGGAAATCTTCATTCGCACGTTACACTTTCATCTTCTGGGTAATGCTAATTTACCCTTCCTTGGCTGGCTAGTCTATATAAGGTGCACTATATTTTCATTTCTTCCATTATTATTCCCTTTGTCTTTCACTTTTCTTTCCATACCTTGTTAAAATTCCTTAGGTTTGTCTCTTTACTCATTATCTTACGTTATGGATCGGTGGCAAGAGCTTGTTTTATCTGTAGCCATTCCTCATCTACAACAAACAAGTGAATCCGTGAGGAGAGATTTTGTGGAGCGATATGGGCGCCTGCTATTTCCTCACTTGGGAACTTCAATAGATCAAACCAAATGGCGGACATTTGAAAGTATAACAAGGGTGACCCTTTGCGATTGGGATCACTTTCATAATAATGTCCGTTTGGCTATGGTGACTGAAGCTATGGGTTTGGGTCCTTGGTATTATTGCATGATGAGGTCAATGCATCAAGGTGTTTTAGAACGAGTCTTTTTGCTTGCTCAATTCCTTCCTCATCATAAGATAACCTTTACCCTCACTTTGGTTTACCACTTAGAGGGCCCTTTAACTTCACACCTCATACTAGAGAGATTAGTGCAATAATTTCACAGCGAATCTTTCCTGTTGATGAGAGGCATAATATGTGCCCTGCTTGTGATAGTTTCTTTTGTGATCATGTAATGGATGGGTTTATTGACCTCTAAAAATGTATCTTTGTTATATCCCTTAACAAGTTCATCATGTTCTAAGATCTTGGTGCCTGTCTTAAGTCCTTCTTTCTCTGATTTTTCTTGATGGATATAATGAAATTGGTTCTGAGTTCTTATATCTTGTATTTGATAGAAGTCCTTGAGAGAATTTCAAACTTAACTAAATCTGTTTATTGATTTTGTAATTCCATACATAGATCCAAGTCACAAGATGTAAAGGAAAACACTAATCTCGTTATTATTTAGAAAAATATCAAGTTACAAAAGTTCAATAAGATAGAACTTGGATTTTTGTAGTTACATGGGTTAACATGGTTTAGTTTGAGTACAAAAAATAGGAGAATCCTGATCAAAAAGATGAGGAAACCGAGAAGTAAGGTGTTCCCAATCTTCCCAAGAGGCATCTTCAATGGGGTAGCCCTTCCACTGGACTAAAGCCTCCCGAATTGTTCGATGTTGTAGCTTCCGCTCCTACATGTCTAAAACTTGCTCTTGCTCCATCTGGAATTCTTCCTGTTTGATAAGAATAGTATCTTCGTCATTTAGGATGTAAAGGGGATTTTCAATATATCTTTTTAGCAAGCTAACATGAAAAACATTGTGCACATGCAAGTGAGGGGGTAAAGGGAGTTTGTAAGATTGGTCCCCTATCCTTTTCAAAATCTCAAAGGGGCCACAATATCTATATGCTAACTTCCTGTATTTTCCCAATTTGAGTGAACTTCTCTTTGGCTTGACCCTAAGGAAAACTCTATCTTCTGCCTTAAAAATCTAGGGGGATCTATGTAAATCAGCATAACTCTTTTGCCTGTCACTTGCTCTCTTAAGGTTCTCCTTTATTATTTTGATTTGACGATCCATTTCTTCAAGTGTATTCTTTGCTGCGGGTAGTGGGAGACTTGGCTCGGCCATTCTGAGCGGAGTGATACAGTCTTGTCCATAAAGATCTTTGAATGGTGACATTCCTAGGCTTCTATGGTAGGAAGAATTATAAGCAAATTCCTCTAAGGGTAAAAACTTGATCCAAAGATGAGGTTGCTGACTCCAGTATGATCTCAACTATCTTCTATGACTTGATTAACTCTTTCAGTTTGTCCATCTGTCTCTGGATGATAGGCTGAACTTAGGTTTAATTAAGTGCCTAAGGATTGGAACATGGCCTTCCAAAACTTAGAGGTAAACTTGGCATCACAATCACTGATTATCCTAGCAAAAAATTGATCAATATCTGCTGCAGAGGTAGTGGTTTTGGCTAGGACAAGGTGAGCTACTTTGGTGAGTTTATCCACCACCACAAAAATTGAACCAAAATTTCCAGCATTCTTGGGTAACCCTGTTACAAAATCCATACTGATGCATTCCCACTTCATTGTAGGTATATCCAATGGTTGTAGCTTCCCAAGAATCTTAACTTTTTCAACCTTCACCTTTTGGCATACCAAACACTTCTTAACATACTCTAAGGTATCCTTTTTCATCCTAGGCCAGTAGAAATTCTATTTAAGAGAAGCAAACATTTTGTGATAACCTGGGTGAGTTGCAAGGGAAGTTTCATGAGCTTCCTTTAGAATTTGTATCCTTAAGCATGTAGGTATGCACAATCGATTCCTGAAGAATAAGAGTCCATCTTGAATAGAATAACCTTCCAGATATCTTTGCTGAACTTGAGCTTAGATTTCTTGGATCAATGAACCAAATTGCTCATCAGTTTGGAGGGCATTTTGAACTTCTTCGGGTAGAGTTGAATGGACTAGTGTAATGGAAAGGGCCACTACTGTTCGGCTTAGAGCATTGGCAACTTGATTTTCCTTGCCTGGTCTAAATTTGATCTCAAAAGTGAACTCTTGTAGGAATTCAACCCATTACCTTTGTCGCATATTGAGATCTGGCTGCGTGAAAATCCACTTGAGACTTTTGTGGTCAGTAACAAGCTCAAACATTTGAGCTAGAAGATAGTGTCTCCACTTTTTGAGGGCATGAACCACAGCCAGTAGTTCGAGGTCATGGGTGGGATAATTCTTCTCATGAACCCTAAGCTGTCGTGATTCATAAGCTATGGGATGGCCTTCTTGCTGTAGGATTCCACCTATACCTTCCTTGTATGCAAGCATCCACTATCACCTCAAAGGTTTTTTGAAAATGTGGAAGTTTGAGAACAGGTTCACTAGCCAAAATATCCTTTAATTTGTTGAAAGCTTTATCCCTCTTGTCTGACCAGATAAAGGGTTCCTCCTTCTTTCTTAGTGAGTTCAGTGAGAGGGCGTGCGAGATGAGTGCATAGTTTTTAATAAATACTCTACACCATCCTGTGAGGCCAAGAAATCCCCGTACTTCTAAAACAATCTTGTGAATGGGCCACTGAACTACAGCTTCAACCTTAGTTGGGTCGAGAGAAAGACCATTGTTTGAAACTATGTATCCCAAATAAACAACCTTCTCTACAAAGAAAGAGCATTTGCTATGCTTGGAGTAGTGTTGGGCTTTTCTGAGAATCTCCAAGACATGGCGTACATGCCGTTCATGATCTTCTCTAGTCTTTGAATATATAAGGATGTCATCAAAGAAGACTAGAACAAAATCATCTAACTTTGTCCAGAAGAGGTCGATCATGAGACGGTTAAATGTGGCAGGGGCATTAGATAGGTCAAAAGGCATGACAGTGAACTCATAATGCCCAAACCTTGTGTTAAAAGCTGTTTTCGGAATATCCTCCCTTTTTATCCAAACTTGGTAATAGCCTGACCTGAGATCAATCTTGGTGAAAAATTTGGAACCATCGAGTCAATCAAGCAGCTCATTTATGCGACGCAAGGGATACTTGTTCTTGACAGTGCACTGATTTAGGCCTCCAAAATCTATGCAAAGTCTGAACGTTCCATCTTTCTTCTTTTGGAAGAGTATAGGATCACCCTAGGGAGAGACACTCGGTTTGATGAAACCTTGTTCCAAAAGCTGAGTCAACTGATTCTTCAGGTCTATGGATTCGGAAGGTGACATCATGTAGGGAGTTCTTGCTATTGGTTGGGCACCAGGAATGAGCTCGATCTTGTGTACTAATTCCCTAGGTGGTGGAAGAGTTGTCAATTCCTCTTGAAAAATATCTTGATATTCATTTAACCATTCAGGCTCTGATTCTTCTGATTTGGTCTCTGGTTTATTGAGCCTTATAACATAAATTGACAGTCCTTTCTTTAACCCCTTAACCAAACGGCTGGCTTTGACCACCCTTCAAGTGAGCTTTCCCTGTTCACCCTTTGAGTTTGAAAAAGAGATGCTTCGCTCACTGCAATGGATGTTGGGTTTATTTTTGCTCAGCCAATCCATCCCTAGGATTCCTTCAAATCGGCCCATCTTTAGGATTCTTTCAGATATACAAGTCTAGTTAAATTCTTTTAAAGATAGACCCTTCAAAAAGGTAAACTCTTTGTTATTTTTTTTTTTTTTAAAATTTTCTTTTCTATTATGCCAAAAACTTTTTACATCTCAGGGAAATACTTACTAATATAGGCTTGCACTTCTTTAGTAATTTCTATACATTGAGTTCTTCCATCTCTTGCTTTGTCAGTACGGACTTTAAAGCCTTAAGGTTACTACTCACAAAAAATACAAGTCTGTGGACTCAAGAAGAAAGTGACTTGCGAGCACATATAGTCTCACCAACTTGTTTCCAAGGGTTATGTGTAAATGGTCTAGTAAATGTTGTTCTTTGTCGTGGGTAGATAAACATCTTATCATGAGGGAGATTGGTTATTAACAGAAGAAGCTTTCTTTCATATTCTATGGAATGAGAACTAATAATACAATAGCGATTGGGACCTAGTCCCAATTTTTCCCTCATCATGGCCAGGAGAAGATTATTTAGAACGTGTCCATGGCCCCAAAGATTATGGTGACATATTTGAGGAAGTTTATGTAATGCAGCCTCATGGTTTTGTCAAGAAAGGACAACAGGATAAGGTGTGCAAATGTAACAAATCTTTGTATGGGTTGAAGAAATCTCCTCGTGCTTGGTATGAGAAGGCTCACACTCATTTGGTCAAACAAGGCTTTTGTAATAGTCCAACAGAAAGCACATTACATGTAAAACATGAGGGTGATGTACTTCTCATTGTGGTTCTTTATGCAAATGATTTGTTGATCACTGGACCAAATGAGAGACATATTTCTGAATTTAAGACCAATTTGAATGCTACTTTCAAGATGAAAGATTTGGGGTTGTAGCATCATTACTTGGGTATACAGTTTAAGCAATGTGATGGTGGTATTGCCTTGTGTCAAAAAATCTATATAGAGACATTTCAATGTAATTTTGGACTTGAGGATTGCAAACCTATTGCCACTACATGGAAACAAGTTTAAAATTGAGTCTTCATGATAGTGATCTTGCAAATGTCACACTTTACCAAATTGCTACTGAATGCCTCATTTATATATGCAACATGAGGTCGGAAATTCAGTTTTTAGTCTCAGAGGTCAGCAAATTTATGCATAGGCTAGGGTCTAAGAATTGGTAGGCTCTCAAGAGAATTTTCCACTACTTGAGTGTCACTTTACATCTTAGCTTGTTTTATCCCAAGGGGGGATCATTTCTGCGAGACTTACATGTTTTTTTGGACTCAGATTGGGTTGGTTGTTTTGGCACGCGAGTGTCCAAAAGTGGTTTTTGTTTCATGCTTAGAAGTTCATGTACATCATGGTTGAGAAAGAAGCAACCTACCGTGGCCACTTCGTGAGGGCCATGCCCGGGGACCATCGACTGTACCATCTCCACATGGATACACCGTGATCTCCGACACCCCTCCCGCTTGAGACCGACACCAAGACAGGACTCCTCCCGCGCTTCGATGCCAACTCAAGGGGGTGATAACATTCACTTTCTCTCATACGGATCCCTTAGCCCCGAAGAACCTTGCTTACCGATCAAACTTACCAATCGAAGTCATCAGACTAACTTGGAACTCAACCTTCCAGGGTCAACTGGTGGGAGTTCTCTAATTCACCCTTGGTTCAAGGTCATTCTCACTTTTTTCCCGGTTAGGAACGAGCACAGCCTTCAATGCGTTCCCCTAAGGTGAGTGTATTATAATCTACATGAATACCTCGATCCCAAGTTGTTCCCCACTCCGTAGATCAAAATCCTTTTTTCCCCGCTCTGGACTTAATTGTTAAGACAACATAAAACTAGGTTCAACTTTATGGTCAACAATTAACCCTCTGGAATCCACCCACCCACCGAACCATTTGATAAATGTACCTTCACAAGGTAGTACTATGATACTAGATAACAGTATTTCAATCATGGCGAACCAAGAATACATTTCAAGCATTTGAAAGCAGCATGCAAACTGTTGCATACCCTTGCAAATGTGCATTTATCAGGTCGTTCCCACCTTTTCCTTTATAGAATATTTTTATTTCCTTTTTCCTTTAATATAAGTAAGATTATCTAGTTATCTCTCAAGCAATCACATATACTTCTCCAGGCATATCCCGATCCTCGTCCCTGGACTCGGGTATCCTGTCTCCTCCGCCACGTGTGGAGGCGGCACCTTTACACAGATTCCAATTCTTATTTTTTCTTTATCTTGTGTGGAAAAGGCTTCAAAGATAATCTACTTTAGGTTCCTTTTAAATCAATAATCTCGAGAAGAAGAGAAAAAGTCCGGCTGATGAGGACAATTGCGGAATAGCCCATTTAGGTTCCTAGCCTTTCCAAGGTTCCTTTTTTCCAAACAATTTTAAGAGTTCCTTACTTAAATCACATCCTTCTCCCTTATCATGATCCCTCCATGGATCCTTTTTCCTTCCTCCTTTTCCCATCGGCATCAGGCCTACCCGAACTAGGCCGATTTCCAGACTGTGAGGTCCCTGCCCCTTGTCGAGAGGAGCGGAGTACCTTTGATAGGTCTCCAATCCTGAAAAAGAAAAAACAACGGACATTGCCTTAGCTACTACGTAGCCACGGGCATGAACCGTTAGTGAAGGATTGGTCCTATCTCGCTATGGCGGAGAGTGACCACCATAACCCTATCTAAAAACTATCTATAATCAATTATACCTAAAAGTATAAATCTTAGAGTGACCAACCTGTGCGCTTTTTTCTCCATGTTTCAGAAGCATAGCCCCCAAGGTTTGTCTCTTTTAAGATTTATGACTTAAAAAAAACAATTTCTAGCGTTGGAAAGTTACCCGACTCATCGGGTCCACCTGTCCATAGAATGATACCGTCCGGGTATCATTCTCTCACTTTCCACACCACACTCACCCTTCTTTTGTTATCTAATTACTACCACACTGTTTAAATATACATATTCCTTTACTTTATTTATGATACTCGTCTGTTAAAACAACCCTTCAAATAGTATTACAAACAATAGTTAAACAAGAAGTCGTCCAATTTTAAACCAACAACCCTTGGATTAGGTTCACTCAAGAATCTCTACTGGCGCTATTATATCCGATCGGTATATACATTATTTATAAAAACCCTTGTCCTCATGAGAGTCCCATACTGCTCGACAAGTACTTGTTGTGATAATCTGGACGTACTCCCGCCACAGCAACAACGGTGTCAATCTGGGCGTCATCCTCACGCCACGGCAAAACAAAACTATAGTATCCAGGTGGGCGAATCTGGGTGTACTCCCACCACAGCATCAGCGGTGCCATCCTGGGCGTCATCTCACGCCTCGGCAACTGCCACATAATACCAGCGCTAATAAGTAGAGAGACTTGAGAGAAACCATACCGAAGGTTTTGGACAAACATTCTTTCCTATAGCAACCAGTTTAACCAGAAATTCTTTCCTACTTGTCAAACATTAGCCGAGTTTCTTGGGGTTAAGCCCCGTGGTTTCGGTCCGTGTTTTCTTTTCATAAGGTAAATAATATATTCCTATGGTCTCACATATGCAATGATGCATAACTTGAAACTGCAATACTAACCTGTACCACAGCTTTGATTGGTCCGATTGGTGGAGACATAACACGTTCCGCAGGAGTTCCATCGTTACTTGTACCGGCTTGATGATCATTAGCGCCTTGTGTTCGAGCACGCTTTGGAGTCATTTTTTTGTACTACACTTATGTTATACACTTAGAACATTAAATTGGTCAATTTCCCTAGTAATCTCATTGTTTCCAAAGAGAGTTTATAATTTGAATCCTCGCCAACTCGGATTCACACTTAGTGTTGTTGTTCTACATCTAATTTCTATACATCAAATATTTGCTAATCGTAATTAATCAAAAATTAAGTGTGTAAACTAAGAGTGAAAGTTTAGTACTGCATTACTTTTATGCATGACATTTCTATTCCAATTCTAACTTCCATTTCTATACTTCAACTAAATCAATTTTTAGTATTATTCAAAATTCTACTTAATCTAATTGACAATAAAATTGTTGAATGATAATTTCATCATGTATAATAAGAATATGATGAGTTCTCTTATGTATTAACTTTCAATTAACTATCATAAGTTAATAGTGAAGATGTATTAACTAAAGAGAGTAGGTATACTTAGAGAGATTAGAGTAAGAGAAAACATACACACACATCTTTTCTAAAGTTGATTGAATCTTACTAATCCATTAGAAGATTAGAGTAAAAGAGAACACACACACATCCTTTTCTAAAGCTAATTGAATCTCACCAATCTATTAGAGAGATTAGAGTGAGAGATAGCATACACACACATATCCTTCTTAAAACTAATTGAATCTTACTAATCTATTAGAGAAATTAGAGTAAGAGATAGCACACATACACACATATCCTTCTTAAAACTAATTGAATCTTACTAATCTATTAGAGAGATTAGAGTAAGAGATAGCACACACACACACATATCCTTCTTAAAATTAATTGAATCTTACTAATCTATTAGAGAGATTAGAGTAAGAGATAGCACACACACATCATTCCTAAAGTTAATTGAATGCTTAATTAATACGCACCTTATTAGTCCACTAGAGTTTTTGCTCTCTTAGTGGTTTTTGGACGCCTTCTCTCTAAGAGAAGTGGTAGCACTTCGTGAGCGCTATAGAGGCAATCTCTATGTCTAAAGTGTGAGCATGGATGCTCTATTTATAACAGAAAAGAAAACGTCCAACTTTTTTTTTCCAAAAAAAAATATGTTTTTTTAAATTTTTATATATATATATATATAATTTATTTATTTTTAAAATATTTTTTTTTAAAATTTTATTTTTTCTCAAAAATCATACCCGCGTTTTTGGTACCCTTGTGGTACCCATCAGCTTGACCACTTTGTCATGATCATCAAAAGATAGGGCCACACAGGTCCCCCTCATTAAGATTACTCAAGACTAGCCTCTCCTTTTCATGTGACAGTGTGTCCCACTTTGTCCCCTCCTATGTGAGTCCAGGTGAGTGCATGTGCCTTCATTTGTCATCCTTGTGTATTCTTTTGTCTTTATAATTTTTTTATTTATTTCCTTAATGATAATTTACTTTACATTTTTAAGTTAAACTTTACAGTCTTATATTGACTTTACAACAGTAAAAGAAAATTCTACAATTTGTAAATAAGTCTTACAATAAGTTAATTAGTGATTCATATAGCTAAATATGTCAGAATTTTGTAGCGTAAATTTTAAATTCTAGGTTTTCTCAACCTACGATTCATAATTTGAACTCGAATATCTTAAATAATGAGTGATGGTTTAAAAAATTCAAATGCGTAATAGAACTTGTGTGAAATTCGAAAGTAGAGACCTTACAATCTCCCCAACTTAGAATTTGAGATGCCCTCATCTCAAGAACAGTGAAGGGTAATCCTTAAGAAGGGATGTCTCATCTTCCCAAGTAGCATCTTCTATAGGGAAATCCTTCCATAAGATAAGATGTTCTTTGATGGATCTATTCCTAAGATTTCTCTCCCGAGTTTCTAGGATAGTATGAGGTTGGAGTTGTAGAACATCTTCAGCAGGTAAAATGATTTTCTCATCATCAAGGACATGGTCAGGGTTATATACATAAGGTTTTAACAGACTTACATGAAATACATCATGCACTTTGAGATGAGAAGGGAGTTTTAGTCTATAAGCTTGATTCACTTATAGCCTTGATTATTTCATAAGGTCCACAATATCGGTAGCTAAGCTTCTTATACCTTCCGAGAGACAGATTGCTCTTTTTGGGCTTTACTCGTAAGAAAACTTTGTCACCTTCTTTGAAAATCCGATCAGATCTACCAAGGGTAGGTATTGAATCCACTTGCGAGGTTCTCTATTGCAGTAGTCTCTGAGGATGTCTTCAATTACTTGATTAACTCTTTCAGATTGGCCACATCAGTTTGAGGATGATAAGCAGTACTAAAACATAACTGGGTTCCAATAGCTTGAAACAATGATACCCAAAACTTTGAAGTAAACTTGGCATCACGATCACTGACAATCCTCTTGGGTAAACCATGAATTCTGAAAACCTCCTTCACAAACAGACGAGCAATATCTGAAGCTGTAAAGGTTGTCTTGACTGGGATTAAGTGATCCATTTTAGTAAGCAAGTCGACTATGACCATGATTGAATCATACCCAGTTTGAACAAAAGGAAACCCGGTGATAAAGTCCATGCTAATACATTCTCATTTCATTTGGGGAATATCTAAAGGATGTAATTTACCTGGAATCTTTAGTCTTTCTGCCTTAATCCTTTGACAAGACAAACACTGCTTGACATAGCGAAGGACATCACCCTTCATACCTTGCCAATAGTAACTTCTGCGAATTGCATTGATGGTTTTGTCATAACCTAGATGTCCTGAAGTTGGGCCATCATGTACTTCATATAGGATAGCATTCCTTAGGGTAGAATCCTTAGGTATTCATAGTCGATTCCTATAGTAAATTTTCCCATCTTCTAAGGAGTAATGTAGAGGTTTAGGTTGATTTGATGATACCCTCTCATCACGTAGGATACTAGCAAGCATCTGGTAATCTGCATCTCTGACAGCAGCATCCGAGACCTTGTCTAAAATAGGGTTGTTAGCCATGGAAATTGCCCCCAGAAAAGCTTTACGGCTTAGGGCATCTGCCACAACATTATCCTTACCTGGTCTAAATTTAATATCAAAATCATATTCGTGCATGAGCTCTATCCATCTTCTCTGTCTCATGTTAAGGTTAGGTTGGGTAAAAATCCACTTAAGACTCTTATGATCTGTTACCAATTGGAATTTGTGTCCCAATAGATAATGTCTCCATAGCTTGAGAGCGTGAATAACTGCTAGCAATTCTAAATCATGTGTAGCATAATTCACTTCATGAATCCTAAGCTTTCGAGAAGTATAAGCTACAGGAGTTCCTTCTTGAGTAAGGACTCCTCCTAATGCAAGGTTACTAGCATCTGTGATCACCTCAAATTCTTGGGTGAAGTCTGGAAGTTTTAAGAGAGGTTCTGAAGCAAGATACTCCTTAAGCTGTCTGAAGCAAGATTCATGTTTTTCTTCCCAAAGTATCCTAGCTCCTTTCTTTAGCAAGTCGGTTAGTGGTGCAGCTTTAAGAGCATAGTCCTTTACAAAGATCCTATACCACCCTCTGATACCTAAGAACCCTCTGACTTAGGTTTGTGAAGTGGGTTGAGGCCATTCCACAATATCTTTGACTTTGTCAGGGTCAACAAAGACTCCTTCAGGTGAAATGATAAACCCTAAGTAACAGACCTTAGGGGTAAAGAAGGTACATTTGCTCTTCTTTGCATACAACTTATTTTGGCGTAAAAGCTCTAACACTTTCCTAACATGTCCTTCATGCTCTTCCTCTCATTTGGAATAAATTAAGATATCGTCAAAGAATACTAGGACAAAATCGTCCAAGAATTCTCTAAAGATATCGTGCATCAGACGATTGAAAGTTGCAGGAGCATTCGTAAGTCCGAAAGCCATCACTGTAAATTCATAATGACCATAACGAGTGTTGAAAGCTTTTTTGGAGATATCAGCCTCCTGGATTCGAATTTGATGATAGCCTGATCGAAGATCAATCTTCGTGAATATTTTGGCTCCATGTAATTTGTCCAGCATCTCATCAATACGAGGAATTGGATATTTATTCTTGATGGTAACCTGATTTAAGTCCCTATAATCTATGCAAAGTCGAAGAGAGCCATCCTTTTTCTTTGGAAGATAACAGGTGCACCCCATGGAGATGTACTAGGTCGGATAAACCCTTGCTCAATCAACTGCTTGAGCTGCTCCTTGAGTTCTATAGCCTCTGGAAGTGACATCTTGTACGGCGCTCTTGAGACTGGTTTACTACTTGGAAGAAATTTGATTTCATGGTCTACCTCCCTAGGTGGTGGTAGTTCAGAAAGTTCATCGGGTAAAACATCCGAAAATTCTTCTAGCCACATTGGTTCAGGGTTGGAAGAATATTTTTCTACTTTGTTTAGCTTGACTACAAAAATTTGTTGACCCTTGTGTAACCCTTTCAAAAGACGATTAGCTTTGACCAACTAAGCTTTTGGTCGTCCATTTTGGCTTTGAATAGTGACTTCTTGACCTTGGTTGTCTACAAAAGTAACACTTCCTTGGGCACAATGGATATTGGCATTATGACTGGCTAACCAATCCATTCCAAGAATTCCGTCATAGATTCCTATGGGTAAGGTTCGAAAAGTAGCAGAAGTAGAGTATTCTCCCAACTTGAAATCTATTTTTCCCACAGTGTACTGAGATAACACCTCCTTTCCATTGGCTAATTCAACTCTCATCTTTCTTGCAGGGTGTTGATTAAGTCCTAACCTCCTTAGACATTTAGGTGACAAGAAAGAATGAGTACTGCCACAATCAATAAGAAGCTCAAATTTTTCACCTTGGTGATTTGCAGGTGTTTGAATGACAACATATTGTTGTCTTGCTCTTGGTTTATCAATTGCAGCATGTAGAGTTGCTCTTTCCTCTTGTTCTTCTCCCAATGTTGGTTCTCTTATGATAGCATTGACTCTGGCAGCCATTCCGCGCCCTCGACCTCGTCCTCCATTTCTTCCTCCACGATTTATTATTTGGTCTCGTCCTCTAGCTCGATTAGGTGTATTTTTTGCAGAGACTCTCCTAGGACATACATTCCTGAAATGTCCTAGCTCATTGCATTCATAGCATCTAATATTTTCATTTTGAGCTCCATTTGCTGAAGCTACAACTATTGGATGAGTTTGGTGAACTGGGTGAACTTGCCTTTGGTTCCACATCATAGGTCGTCCTCTCCTTCCAGCATTCCTTGTATTTCCATTTCGTACCCTTTGAGAGTTTGACATCTCTTTAGCTAAGGGTTTAGCTCTTAAAAGAGCATCTTGCAAATTTACAGGCCTCATAGCTTCTAGACGTGTATTTAAAGGAGCGTTTAGCCCTTGGCAGAAACGGGCTACTTGTTGATCTGCGGTCATTGGCGGAACATAGCGCCTAAGAGTTACAAATTTGGAGTAGTATTCTTTCACTGTAAGATGAAACTGACGTAAGTTGAAGAATTCATTCATCTTAAGGGATTCGTGTGCAGGTGGAAGATAACGTCCTTTGACAACATACTTAATATCTTCCCAAGTTTAACAAAACTTAATGTGCTTACACTTGAAAGAAAGAGTAAGAGACAAGGAACATAGTGGAGTTTTTGGAATCAAATTTGTAGTACCCACTCATGAGAAAAGGTGATTACAAATATGACCAGCATGACTGCTTGACAACTCATACGATAGAGCTCTCTTTTATCCAAAAGAATATTGTTAATGCTATGTCCAATCTAGGAAGTTTGAGCCTTATACCTAGGGCTTTCAAAATGGACATCAACCGACTACTTTGGGCCTTGAGTACATCATCAGATATTACAACTCAAAAATATATACCTTTAGGATCACATTACATGGATCACGTACATGGTTCCTAGAATAAATATGATACAATACTCTATGCCCCCTTCCTAGAGTTGCACGTCCTCATGTGAGTTGTAGAAGGTCTTCAATAGTCAAATTGGCATTGTTCCAAAGACTTGAAAACATTATTGAACTTTGTTTCTCTGATCATTATTTCTTCCTTGACTAATAAATCTTTGAGTGGATTGTTTAGCAGTGTGCTTTGATAGGCAATATGTCGTGCTTGCAGGTCTTTGATCATTGGATTGAAGATGGTAGAATCCATCTCAAAAAACCATGTCATAAAGGACTCCTTGAATGTTTCCATATAATGAGAAGGAAAAAACATGATTCTAGCACACATTCCCATGATCACATTCTTTGACATCAAGTCCCAATTGATGCCATTGATGCTTTTGAGGAACACTTCCTATGGGTGCTTTGCTCTATCAATATCATCAAAGGCTTCAATCCAAGTGAGAATCATTCTAGCTCTCTTGCAAGTCATTTAACATGTCAAATTTGGCACATCTTGTAGCAATTTGATTGTGGCCTTGAGAATATGAAGAATATGTGCCTTGGTGGGTTTATGGTTATGTGAAAGTTTGGCAAGAACTATATATAAATTAGCATCTTGGTCTCTTGTTCTTACACACTGCATATGACTCCCAGGATTGCCTTCATGGGATAGGAAAATAGGTTGGGTTGATTTGGAGGTGTTGCAAAGAATTTTTGTAAGTAGTCTCATCCTAAGGCTGCTTGTTGAACCAATTATTTTTTCATAGGGATTGGCTCTCCAAGATGAGTAGCACTTGCTCTTTAGTAACTGCAGCCCCTTCATGGTCTTCGTGTACATTGAGCTCCAATGCTAGTAGCAGCTTCTTTTTTCATAAAATAGGATCTTGTCTCATTAGAGGCAATGCCAACATTTTATGTCCAAAATTCTTTATCTGTTCATCTTGTTTGATCATGAGCAGTGCTACTGACTCTAGAACCTTGAGTTTATATTCCATATATTCTTTAGTTGTCTCCTCTGGCATGTTTGCTAGTGTACAGTGTCTGGGTGATTGGTACATGTTCCAATTCTTGTGAAGTATCACCAAAGTCCACATCTTTAGCCTATATCTCTTTTGCATGCATTTTGTCTTGTGTAGTCAAATATGCTTTAGCGCTAGCCTTGGCAAGTTGTTCATGTAATTCTTTGATCTACTACTCTTTTTGTGCATTGGTCATGAGCATATCCTCCATCAATTGTTGTCTTTGCAAATTTTCTTGCTCCAAATTCTAACTTAAGTGATTTTATTTCATCTGAACTTGCTATTGAGGGTTGAGAGGTATGTTGCTAAAGTGATTGGTCACTAACTTTTGAGATTTGTAACACTTTTCCTTGGCCTAGGTCAAAATGACTTGGAGATTGATTTTTCAATAATTTGGGGTTTCTGGGTCTAATTATGTCCAAATTTTAGGGTTTCCTTCCCAAGCCCGAATCTAACTACTGGCAACACTTGGTCCAAATTTGAGATGCAGGGGGAACGCGATCCATGTTGCAACATATTTTCCTGCTATTTTTGCACAACAAAGTGTAAACATGTGTGAGGACCATCTCTTCCTAAATTTGGAAGCTAGGAACATGCTCTTCCCAAATCTATGAGAGTTTGGACTAGTTTTGACCTCTCTGCTAGCCTTGGACAGTTTGTAAAATCTTTATTTTGATTTTGGTTTCTGTGGTTTATCTGGTGTTTTTTGTGTTGTTTCGCTCACATAGATTTATCAAGGGAGGTAAGTGGATCATACCTATCAAAATTGGTGATGATTTGTAGCCCCAACGACTTGTAGAAAGCAAAAGTGTCATGCACACTCTAGGTTGCAAGAAACTCTCTCTCTCTCTCTCTCTCTCTCTCTCTCTCTCTCTCTCTCTCTCTCTCTCTCTCTCTCTCTCTCTCTCTCTCTCTCTCTCTCTCTCTCTGAGGTGGTCCTCCCCTAGGCAAAAGGTGGCCTTGTGGGAAGGTGTTAGGATCCGGCCCTACCCTAAACAAGAATGTTCGTGGCCTCATTTTCCCTATATATTGTTAGCAGCAAGCTGTGGCCTGATTGAGAGCAAGTGTGCAGCAGGTCCTTGAGTGTTTAGGTCCACGATTGTGTCTTCTTTTTCCCCACATTTAGATCTATAAGCTCAGCCCACAGCAGGTCTTGCTCGACACAACATTCGGATAACACTCCCCTAAGCCAATGCAAATCATGTTTGCATTTTTTGTTTTGTTCTTCTCTTCTCAAACTTGTATGTGGTTTTTATAGGGTCTTCCTTAAGTTCTTCTTGGATATTTATACCATCCCAAGCATAGGGATGAATACCACAAAGACACTTGTGAGAACATGACCAAGTTTTGCAGCGGTGCTAGCAGCCCCTAGCAAATTTGATCACATTGCTCAGCTTCAAGCAGCTCTTGATCGAGACATGGAAGAGAATTTTGAGCTCAAAAATTGCCTCACCAAGTTAGAAGAACGCTTCAATCCCATGGTTGACCTCGCCACCAACAAGGTAAAGGAGGTTGAGACAAAGGTTATCCAAGATCACTCAGAAACCATCACCCAAGTGAAGACTTGTGTAACAAAAGAGCTCTGCAATTGAAGACTTCAAGAATAGAATGCCCTCACATTCCACATTGGTGGGCTTCCCTCATCGTGGTACACCATTGAGGACACCCTTGAAGAAGCAATTACCAAGCTTAGCGACATTCTTCAATTAGTCAGCATCAAGCGAAAGGCCGTCGCTTAGATCAATGACACACATCAACATGTGCGTCTTGAGCATTGTATCCTTACTTTCAAGGACAACTATGAGCAGTTAAAGTTCTACGTCAATCTCGTCTCCTCAAAGGAACAAAGCTTTGGATTATTGAGGAGTTGACAACAAGTCAACTCAGAATTAAAAAGGACAAGCTCAAGAAGATGTGTGAAGCCGACAAACAAGGTAAATGGGCAGTCTACCAAGGTGGTAAACTATCATTCATGAGTTTCAAACGTCAAAATGGGATCTCCCCTCAACTACTCCCCCTTAGGTTTTTGTTGCCTTTATTTGTTTTACCCTCCCAATGGACCCTCAATCCTTAACAAATATGTATCTCATGTCTTCCCGTACAAGCATGCCGCTGTAATGTTTTGCATCCGATCCCATGGGTCATATTTGACCTTCGTGGACAATAATACAATCTATCTATCTCTCTCTTCCCCTCTCTCTCAAAATGCAAATGAGGCCTATTTTGCCCTACTTGGCTATATGTATCCGACTTATCAGAAAACTCAAGTACATTCTTACCTCCTTTGCCTTGATTGCTCATGTGATATCACTTGCCGTTCAAATGGCTTATTATTTGGATATCCTAATGTTGTTTGCCCTTGATTTTGCAAATCCAATCAATGGTAAGTTGGCTAAAAATTTTAATTGCACCAATTCTTTTGAAACTTGATATGCTTAAAACTCTTGCCTTTTTGACTCGATGTTTGCTTTTAGAACTTGATTTTGGCTCTCCTGGGTAGTTTAATTAATTTTTTCTTCTTATTAGCTAAAAATGAAGGAAAATTATTAAAATTTATTATTATTTGACAAAGAAATTAATCAAAATTACTCCTCACACTCATATATACATACTCTCATTCAAGGCATCATTATTATCAAAATTTTGGCCATATGGCTCATTAATATACCTGATAAGAGGCATAAACCAAATAAAAATAAACTAATAAGCAAGGAAAAGTGAACATTAAGCAATAAAACACTCTTTATACATTGTACACATGAATCTTCATCATCTTGCAAAGTAGCCATATGCTGCTACTCCCCCTTCTCATTTTGAGTCATGCTGGATGAAAGGTTGTGCAATGTGCATGGGCGATAATGTTGTGTCTATGCAAGGTCAAACTGCTTTGATAAATACCACAATAGGTATGTAATGAGCCTATCACAATTCTATGTTGCTTACATAAAGACTGACAACATTTACTACTCACCATCTCCTTCACCATGTCAAAAGCTACCTGAGCATCTTCTGTCCATTCAAACCCATGAACCTATTGGCTTAATTTTTGAAGGAGGTACACATACTGGGATAGCATCCAAAAAAACCTTTCCAAATACTTGAGTTGTGCATGAAAGAAGCCAAACTTGTAGTAGCAGGGGGTTCCATCAAAACCAAACCTTTCACTTTTTTTTAGATCAGCTACAATACCATTTTGTGAAACCACATGACCCAAAATATGAGCCCGCGGTTGAGCTAGTTTGAATTTTTTCGGCTTCAACTATCCTCCTTTCTCGTCTAGTCTTTGAAAACACAATTTAATTTGGACAAGTTGTCCGCTCTAGAACTATAGCAACCAATATCATCCATGAAAACTCTGATAAAATTACCCAAGTATGGTCCAAACACATTATTCGTCCAATCTGGAAATGTAGCATATGCATTCACCAATCCAAAAGGCATCCAAAGCATCCCCATGGTGAAATGAACTTAGCCTTTGGTTGATCTTCCCAAGCCATGCCAATCTAAAAATAACATGAGAAGCCATCCATAATGGAGTATCTCTCATGTATTACAACCTAGTTCAGGATTTCATCTTGGAATGGCAAAGGGTAATGGTTCTGCTTTGTAGTAGCATTTAATGGTTTATAATCTATAGACACTCTCCCTTTTCCATTCTTCTTTGGTGTAATAACAACTGGGGAAATCTACTTAGCTTCTTTTACGGGATAGATGATACCTGCCTCCAATAGCTTATTGATTTCCTGCCATAGAGCTTCCTTCTGAATATCTCCCAACCTCCTCAACTTCTCTGCCTTTGTCTTGCATCTGTCTTTGAGAGCAAAATCCTATGCTCCACCCCTTTTGCTCCTCGCAAGTCTTTGTACTCTATAGCAAACAAATTTGGATATAATGCACAAAACTCCATATAGCTTTCTTTCTCTTGCTTGGTTAGATCTTCACTTAGCATACTCTCAAACTCTTTAACCTCTAGACTTCAAATTGGAGCTTACATACCTCCATTGGACTTAGTAGAATCCACCAAGACTCCAAATAGATGTGTATCCAACTTTAGTAGGTGTTCATCAGTCTCCTCCCCTTCAACACTGGTAGATCCTTCATCATAAGTCAAATCTATCTCATACTTGTGGCTGGTACTAGAACCTTCTCTATCAAATTTAGCCTCTAGACGAAAGTGGCTCTCCGTGGTCTTCAAGCCGAGCACAATTTTCCCACCATTTTCTCGATCCGGCAAGGTAAAAACCCCTATTTCCATATTCTATTTGGAATTCTCACCTACTTTCATAACAAAGAAATCAATGAGGCAGTCAATACCCATAACTTTTACCTTCACGTCCTCGGCCACTCCCAAACATTGAGCTTTAGCATGGTTTGTCATCCTTATCTGCACATTGGACATGACCATAGACTTTTGATACCAATATCTTTCATAGAAGATCTGTTATCACACACACTTGGGAACCACCATCAATATAGGCTTGCACTTGCTTCTTCCTTTCAACCAAAACCTACACTAATGGAAGCACATCAGTGGGACTCCCCACCCTTAAGGCTAGATTCTGCATGGCATGCACATCACCTCTCGCACGGGGTAGCCTCATGCTTACATTGGTTGACCATTGCCTCCTCAATTTGGGGTTCAATGCAAGTAGATGTCCAAAAGTAATATTAGCCTTTTGGATGACCGCTCCCTAGCTGAAAGTTGGTTTGTTTGATCTTCCTCCATCGCCTTCTTCTGCTTGACTCTGGCTTCTCTTTACTCTTGTTCACTTTCTCCTTGCCTTTCCTAGCTCTTGTCTCTCATTCTGTTTCGGTTTCCCTCTCGCCTCTCACAGTTTTGTTGGCCATAACATCAACTACCTACCTATCAACCCAATAATGTTAACTCTTTGCACTTCATCATTACCTCGTGGAGTTGGCGGAATTTCAAACTCCAAGAAAACTTTTTTGAGCAATGGTAAAATCAAGCGATTTGAGAGGTACTTAATCAAAACACACATAGCCAAGAGTTCATGTGAGAGACTCATTTCTTCACTTGAAAGACTAAATAAATTGGGCTTAGATCTCCTAAAGATGGCAATAGATTTAAGAATGGATATGCTAAGCAAGAGGTAGGTGCTAGCAAGCCTCACATTGGATAACTCTTGAGCTTGTCCTTTGTTGTGATTTTTGCTAGAAAGTAAAATAAACCTCATAGCTTTTCCATTGCCAAAGAAATTTTGCAAGTTTGTGAAAATCATTTTTTCCAAACACTATTCTAACATTGCTAACATGCTATTTGTTTGCCTTTATGTGCATCAGTGCTCAACCTTGCAAGCAATCCCCCCACTCCCCCCTCCTTACTTTTGTAGTACATCTGAGTATTTTTCAACTCTTTCCTTAATTATAGTAGACCTTAGTATTTTCAACTCTTTACTCATGGGGCAACCTTAGTAGCTGACTATTGTGAATATTTTAGGATGCTGTGAATTGAGATTTCCACCTATTTGTTGCTATTTGTTGACCAGTATCAGTATCCACGTTGAGTTATATTTAGCTTTTATGAGGAATCTATAAAGATTTTAAAAGAGAAATTGATGGTCGAGTATAGGCAAGAAGTTTGTGTTGCGTTGACTATTGCATGCTTGTCTCCCTACCTTCTCTCTCTCTCTCTCTCTCTCTCTCTCTCTCTCTCTCTCTCTCATGGTGTTATCTTAAAGGATTCTCCCAACATTGAGAAAAAGACATGTGTAGAAGCTTTACTCTCTTTTTGGTAGATGCAATTTAGAGCCTTTTTGTATATGTTGTCGATGCGTAAGAGGGAAGGTGCCTTTGTTTGTGCTCGAGGAGGGAGGAAGAAATAAAGAGAAAGAAATAAAATTAGAGTTTAAAGGGAAGAACCCATAATATCTATGATTCTCAATGTAGAACCGAAAAATTGCAATGACCTTTGCTCCAACCCTGTCCCAAGACTAGTAGATCTTAATCTTGTGTCTCTTTATCGCCCTATCTACATATGCATCTAACCAACAAAAACATGTGATCCTGTAAAAATTTCATATCCACACAATCAATGTGATAATGAGGCCACTTGTAGAGAGCTAAAGAACGTGACTCTGATATCCTTGTGCCATTGGTAAAAGGGAGCCATTCTCTCTCTCTCTCTCTCTCTCTCTCTCTCTCTCTCTCTCTCTCTCTCTCTCTCTCTCTGAGTAAAATCTACTCCCTCCCTAAATTTCCTAGCCAGATAGTATCATACACATTGCAATACAATCACATGAAACTACTAACCAGACTATGACACCTGTCTAATTAAGGTTGATGAACATCCATGGTCTTGGATGGAGGGGAAATCCACGTTGCATGTCTGTCATATAAAGGCATAACCATTTTCCTCATACGTGAGAAACTTATGAAACAAAAGGGCACCCTATAGAGAAGGGGCTACCAATGCCGATGGGGTGGATTGCACCTAGGGCCATCACATCCATCCATGTGCTTTACTCCTTGAATTCACCTCCTACCTTATTTTCTCTGTAGACTATTGAAAAAAGAGGCCAATTGGCCTTGGACTTTCTCTTCTTTTACCTCTTTCCAACCAAGGAACGAGCCATATTGAATAGGACCCCAATGAGTGAAGAAGATTACATATGTGATACCCAATGCGGCTAAATCATAGAGGATCTCGACTTATGCCCCCTCTCCCCTCTCTCAACCTCCCCAAGAAACATGCATCAATGCAAGGGGCTCAAGAAATTCTTTATTAAAGAAAAAACGAGGGTGGGGAGCTAACCCCCCCACCCCCCCTTCCGTGTGGGTGTGGGTGTGTGTGTGTGTGTAGTTTAAAAAAATAGCATACCATTTTTTTTAAAAGCACATTAAAAGTTTTAAGAAACAAAAGTCTATTCACTTTTGCATTTGGTACAAAAGGAGAGAAAGAGAAAGTGTAAAAAGAAAGGTCTATTTATCTACTTCAAAGTTAGTTAATATGCACAAAATTTTGTGAGGTGTTCTATTAAGGAGAATCTAAAAAGATCCTCCCATCTCTTTGAGGGAAAAAAAAGGATGGCCACGTGGTGGTTGGGGGAGAGAGAGAGAGAGAGAGAGAGAGAGAGAGAGAGAGAGAGAGATGTCACATGTTTAGATGAAATTAAAGTAAGTAAGAGAGATTTTGTTTCTTTGGATGGTCTTACCATTGTGTGTAGGTAGGGATCGAGGGCTACCATCACCACATTCCTCTTGTGCTACGACATGTGCATTGTGTAGGCAAGATTGAACGGCATGGGGTGAGAGCATTGTCTTGACATTATAATGGTCTAGTGAATGATGTACACTGCTTGCATAGTGTCTTAAATCACGGGCCTCCATCTCTACTTTCTTCAAATCCATCATCTAGATAACGTCTTGCATCACAATGCCTTGCCCTTGGATCTTGTCCTACGGTTTGGAGATGCGGGCTGGCTTGCAACAGCTTCAAAGAATCTTGTTTATAGTAGCAAGTGAAAGGGCATGTGGTCTCTGGCATAAGTGGGTCTATAGAGTAGTGGAAGAGAAATCGGGCACGCACTATGGGCTACAAGCGATGGTAAGGTGGGCTGAGGGTGCTGTGTAGTGCGTGTGATGGCAATGAGGCCACTTGTGTTTTAGTTTCTAGTTTACAAATTCCCTAATAATCTTGAAAGAAAATTAATTGTGTGATGGTAAGGTTGCCCCAGTAAGTGGCAAACATTCTCATTAAGGGGAGTGTGAAGGAACTTGGCTTGAAGAGTTGAAATGAAAGGGATGAGGGCAGGTTTGCCAGTTGTCTACATATGCTTTAATTCTTTTAGACAAAAAGTGGATAAGCATTTGATGGAGAGAGAGGAAGAAATAGAAAGAGTTGGAGCGTGCCTGTAGGGACGTGGGCTCATGGTCTTGATCTCTCTTTGTCTCGTGTGTGCGCAAGCTAGGCCGCGGGTCCAGTGGCACCATCTCCATCTCCCTTTGGCTTTTGTGTAGGGATATGGAGATGATCATTTAATATGGGGAGGTAAAAGGGAACAAGAGTTAGAATATTAACATGTGTTGCTAGACCTATCTCAGCAGGGGATCAAGAGGAGAGATGGTCCAAAAAGGAGACGGTCTACCAAAGAGCAATGTGCACCTAATGGAGTTTGAAAAGGCATTACCTTAGGTTAAGCTTCATTAAGACCTCTAGAGGTTAGTGCTAAAAACCTTAGAACTAGGACCATTAGGTGGGAACCATGCCCAATTTTGAGGTGCTTTAGGTGGTAACCATGCCTCACCTTGAGATAGTTTCATAAGTCAACATAAATCCACATGTCATGCCTCATCTCTTACACTTAAATTATTAAGAACATATGTCAAGCCCCATGTCAGGCCTCACTTTTTCCACTTGAATCATTAAGGCCACATGTCAGGCCCCTAGCCAAGCTGCCCCAAGTAAGATTAAATCCTATTGGATGGTCTATAGGCTTGACCAATGAGAATTAAGCTTGAAATAAAGCCTAGACATTTTAGAAAATCCCACTAAAAGAATCAATAAGAATTGAGACCCTTGAATTCCTATTGGACAATCCACCAAAGGATCCAATAACATTTTGGATTCAATTAAATAATTAAGATATTTCTCTCAAAGGGAGAAAGAAGGAAACTTGTACAAATACTACAATTAACATGATATTTCTCTCAAAGGATAAAGGAGAACACTTGTCCAAATGCTACACTCCTTGCTTGTTATGACTAGAGTCATTCATTGGCTAGCCCAAGGCTTGAGCCGATAGGCTTGAAGCAAGAGTAAAGTAGCAAAATCAAATCCTCTCTCTCTCTCTCTCTCTCTCTCTCATAAACTCCACAAGCCACACACACACATTTCCCCATTGTGTGTTGTTCACACAAGTCATCTCCTTCTCCAAGATTGAGAAGTAGAGAGCCTACACCAACACCTCTTGGCTATGGAATGCAAATCCAACCAAGAGTCATGCTTCAAAGCAATGCTTTCCATCTTCTTCATATTCATTACTATGCTATGCTATGCTCTATGAGTAATGATATGAGAGGAAACTAATTATTTCTTGTATGCTATTTCTTCTTCCTCTTCCCTTCCCTCACTCCCTATTGTCTCTCTCCAATTTTGAAGGTGTTTGAGGTCTTGGGATTGAGGCTGGGGACAAGTTAATGTTTCTGCAACAACAAGGTAGTTACGAGCATAACTTTGGTGCATGAAGTTTACCATCTTCATTGCATAAAACTTCTCAAAGAAAAAATGACATGTATTGTACCAACCCTCTTTTCATGGGAGAATTTATAATACAAAAGCCTCTTGGTGGAGGGGGGACCGCGGCTCCATGTAAATCTGGTCCACAATTGTTGTCTATTTCTCTAACTTTCTCTCTCTTTTACAAGTATTGTTCATGCCAAGCTAATTAGTTATAATTTTCATTTTGCTATCTTTAATCAAGTGCTCTCCTTATGCTATAGTTTAAGAATTCTCTTAAGGGAATTCTCACTATTGTTACTTAAATTCCGCTACAATCAATGTTATAGCCATATTTTGCTAAACTCTTTAATGAGAAATAAGCTTAATTTATCAACAAAAGCCAGAGAGGTTCCATTGGATGACACCTAGTTTGATACGCTTGAGGAGAACAATTGGACAAAAGAAGAATATGGCAAGGTATGGAATGCAGGGCATTGCTTTGTTCCGCAATTTCTTGCACAATACACAAACGAGTATGACGTTGTGGTGCAATATGGAGGAGACTCAAGGGTATTGGCTTTCCTGGGAAGCCAAATGTGTCGTATGGCTACAATATTTGAGGACAACAAGGATTTTGCCACCAAACTGCATTCTATTTTGGACTTGCAAGCCCTTCTCCTTAGAGACATGCAGGAGCATGGAAAGAGGCACGCAGAAGAAATGGATACTATGACAAGGGAGGCCTCATTGGTGGGGCAAAAGCCAAACATCGTAGAGTTAGAACCAGTAGCCCATGCCTTAGAGTAGAAGTGTCAACCTCAGCCTAGCATTTTGCAAAATATGATTTCTTTCTAACATGTTGTAAATGGCCACTATTTACATGAGATTTAACAGGTTGATATTTTTGTGAAGTTGTGTAATGGATATATGTTGAGCATAAATTGTTTACTCTTGTAACTATTTGGATTTTTTGTCTTCTTGTGGGCCTTTTTGCAAATAGTGAGAAAGAGAGGGTTGGGAAGAGGTGAGAGAGAGAGAGAGAGAGAGAGAGAGAGAGAGACAAATTCATGCAAGTACGAGTGCTGGAGCCCAACTTGTCCAACTGTTGTAATGAGCCCACCTTGTAAAGCCTATCAAATTCCCATTTTTATGTCAAAAATGTCTTATCATTTTGATCCACTTGTCTGGGTTATGTAAAGTTTAATCAGTCAGTCAGGACCCATAATTGTTCCCACTTTGTAATTATGAGTAAGAGAACCCCATGTACATTTTTGAGCTAAGGTGACTAAAGTATAAAAGTCACCTTAGAACCATTTTTTGATATAACATTTTTGAATATTAATCCTGTGTCCTACGAGTCTGAGAGAGAGAGAGAGAGAGAGAGAGAGAGAGAGAGAGAGAGAGAGTGTCTTATCCTCTTCACTACGTGCTTCTCCCTCACCGGATTCACGATGTGACCACATCATCGCGGTAGTCTCTCCGAGAGCTACGCGTCCACGCCATGCATTCATATTTTCGAGCTGTTTGCGATCGATCCTTCCTCGAGCTTGTTTTGCTTGTAAGCAACACAAACAGTGTCCGTTTTCAACAATCAAGTGCTCTATGGAATGAGAAAGAGATTAGCTACACATAGATATTCATAGACTAAGGTTTCGCCCACTTTTGGATTATGAACTGTGAGTCTATCGCGACTGTAATCGAGATAACTAGGGTTCAAATCTGGTGAGATTAGACTTATAGGTAAGTATATCCTATTGAGAGGATGGTGCCTAGTAAGTTTGATGTGATTCCAAGTTCATTGGAGGTGTAAACGGTGTTGTGAGCATTTAGGGATAGAGTGGGTTGCATTCTACCAGGGTTAGTGATTGATGCATCATAAAAGTGAGTATGTGTAGATTGGTCTTAGCCTGACAAGCTAATGAGATTGCCTACGTGCACCTACGGGTTAGTCGTGTCATCGGATGATAAGTATGTTGTCTGTGTCATGCTTGCAAGCATGAACAGGGGAGTAGTTTTGCCCTAAAACATTGGCACCGCTGCCGGGGACACGAGACCTTAAGTAGGGAGATCTACGTCTTTCGTGTGATGGTTAGCTTACTTTAGTTTCGACTAGAGAGAGCTTAAACTTTTAGAACAAGATCCAGGATAGAGTATCCTGAGGTCTAGTGGATAGCCAGGAAGCCTGTGTCTTGCCGAGGGTCTATGACGAGTTAGATTTAGTTAAGTAGGATAATGTGGAGTTATGGTTTTTGGTTTTGAGTGTTTGTTATACTTGTGTAGAAATAGAGTAGAAAAACGCTGTAAAAACTCAAAAACAAACAAAAAGAAGAAACAATAGGTTGTTTGCTTGCCTTGAAAGCAAAACCCACACCATATACCCTTGAAGGGGGTGAAAAGAGTAGACATTGAAATTTATGATCCAACACTTCAGAAAACATAAAAATTGCGACCAAAACCAACAAAAAGAAACAGGTGATTGTCGTAAGAAAACACTAAGTGACCCTAACAAGGCGAAGAAGAGATATAACCATTAGCCTAGGGTAAACTAACTGTGTCATGAGGTACGACTGATGTTCACAAGTTTAAGATGAAGTGTCATCAAATTTGCATCACTTCAAGTGCATTTGAGTTGTGAATTGCCATAGAAAAGTGAAATTTGTGAAGTGCTTGAGTCCAAGGTCAAAATAAGTCCAAACTTCATAAAACTTGGGGGATAGACTTATATGGGCACAGAGAACACAACTGTCCAAAAACAGACAAAAAATGAAATCCCCATTGCTCTCTGCCTAGTCTATTGCGATAGACTGATAAAGTTGGTGATTGACTAACAACAGGAAAAAAAACCTTTATACCACAGGTTTAACACATCAATATAAGGGTACTCACAAAAATTGAGTGAAACTGAACACCATCTTGACCACAAAACTTCAAAACTCGTGTTTTAGAGTCTGAATTCAGAGACAAGGGCAAGAAGGCTTTGACCAAATGTCCAAACAGTGCCAAAATTTGTCAATGCACTACACAAGGAGAGGGTGAACCAGCTGTGGAGAAAACTTGAGAAAAATGCCAACAATGGAGAACATGCCGAGTCTATCGCGATAGGCTAGGGAAATTGCTGTTGAGGACCCTTATCTTTCAAATTTCCCAGAGGGAGAGCTTTATCAAATCCTATACAGCATACACACCAAATTTCAAGGCATTTAGATCACTGAAAGTCAATCTAAGGCCCAGATAGAGAATCAGGCTCTGACCAAATACTAAAATGGGACCAAAACCCAACCCAAGTGTCCAAACTTCATAAAACTTGAGGGATAGGCTATAGAGGGTAACTGGAACTCAAGGGTGAAGTCACAATTTTAAATTGACTTATGCTAAGCAAATTGTTAGTCTATCGCGATAGACTAAGAAAGTAGTGATTCAGACATATTTTGCAATTTGTGACTATACTTCTAGGATATACTCTCCATATAGATCCCAGCCATCATTTCATATTTGCAATTGGACCACCAAAAGACTGACTAAGTGGTTGCTGTATATACTTGAAAGATTTTTCGTGGTTCAAGGAAAACCCTTGTGAACAAACTAACCATACTTGTGTAGATCCCAGAAGGAGATCATCACAAAGCCGCACAAGAAGGAGTCCAGGTAAGTTTAAGTTTGCAACCCTGCTTTCATTCTTATGTATTTAAGGTCGGAAGCCTTTGTTAAGTCAGGAGCTAAAAGTGTCAAAAGTCAAGTAAGCACCATATCCACCGAAGAGAGTGTAACTCAGATGAGACTAGACCCATTAGCACCGATCATTGAAGAGGGTAGTGATACTGACACTTCGTCAAAAAAGTCCTTCTTCATGATGGGGAGTCAACAACTAGGAGGGTTCAACGATAAAGGACCAATGCCAGGGGGAAGCACCTCCCTACATCCTTTAAACGAAACCAAGTTCACTATAATCTTCTTGGAAGGAACAAACTCGAGGGGAGCCTTAGTTTATTATGACTATCGAGGACGCAAGTGTATTTGTATTGAAGAAAGACCGGCTCAGAGACTATAGATAATTTGAGTCTATGATGATGGAGACAGATTTCGAGACGAAAAGGGGAACCACTATCTGATAGTTAGTAACCCTGAGGATTACAACAGATATGGAGATAACGTGGCAAAAGGGAAAATGGTTTCAGAAACCCAAGAACCGCCTCCTAACATTGATCGACCTGGAGCGCTTTTTATGTATGATAAGAAAACAACCAGGGTCCCAACCTATAATGAGAATGTGGGGATTTACAAGCATGAAAGTGAGGGAATAGTCTCTTACTTTCGATGCAAGGAACCCTACCCAAACAAATTAATCAAAGACAAGGTTCTTTACTTATTCTCTTATGAAACTGCTATGGGGAAGGATATTGTTTTTGTTGACACGTACGGGCGAGAATACAAACGTATTCTCCCAGAAGAGGTTGAAAAGGCAACAGTTCCGGGAGCATCAACCTATGGCCCCGATGAAGTACCAAGAGCCAACTACACCCCTAGCAAGTCGACAAATCCCTTTTCAAAAGAGTATGACGCTACCTCACATTCTACCCGACAACCGACGTTCAACTACCAGGACCAACCAGCTACTCAGCCATCATTGCAGGCATGGCTTCGACAGAGTGCTACATTAGAACAAGACCGAACCCGAGAGGGTTATCAAACCGCACGAGGGCTAAGGGATTTACAAGAACCACCACTCTATGCACAGTATCAAGGAGAGAGTAAGCCAAAGACTCAGGGGTCAACTGAGCCTGGAAGACCACCCCTAGAACGAGTTCGGAGAGATGAACCATCTCTTGCGAGAACTATTAGCGGGTACGCCGCGACGGACGATGGAGCACAGCGAGAACACAAACCAACAAGCTGTCAATCCGAGGACGTAGATGACCCGACTAGGGCATGGAGGCAATCTCTGGGTTGTCAACCCTGAGCTAGACACGAACAACACTCTACAGTCACTAATCCTACCACAACACTACCATAAATCAAAGAAACAGACAACGCATCCTATGAAACACTACAAGCTCGAAACAGTCTCAAATCATATCGGAATGACTCGAAATCGGAGGGCAAGACTCACAAGGACATATCCTATATGGCCAAACACCTAAACCTTGAAAACCATAACTGTAAGACCTCTAATCGCTATTGCGATAGACTCAAAACAGCAATTTCCAAAGTGTCCAAAACTGATCTACAAAGACATCAACACGAAGAGCTTCTTGCCCTGATTCTAACGACTACTCGACATTCAGAACGGATGTCGTTTGAGGTACTTATGACCAAATATAGCTCGTAGCAGGCGGGCTCGCGATGTGGTCCTCGGCTTGCATTGCTTGCGTCGACGCGGAGAGCTCCTCAATGCTAACACGCTCCTACTCTCATATCTGCAATGTGATTAGTGTGTGCGACGGTGTGTGTGCGTGAAGCTCACTACTGTGTACTGGAGAATCCACGACTGTATATTAATTGTGATAACGTAATGTGTTTTACAAAGCCTTAGGTTTTAGCTTATATACCAAGCCTTCAAACCTAATGTCCGGCCAAATGACCTGAATTGTCCCTAGGCTTCTACAGAGCTTAATTACAAGAAACTGAGTTGGCTTTACTCATTATACAAGCATCTGTGGCCAAAATACAAGTGCCGACTTAAAATGTGAGGTTCCCGTAAACATTACAAAAGTGGTCGTAATGGCTCAGAATAATAATAACGGGATATTCGATGACGTCCATGAACTCGTATCTTCATGTTGCAGCATCCATCTTCATCTTCATTACTTCATCACCATCTTCATGTGGAATCTTTACAGAATCTTTGAGGAATCTTAATGGAATCTTTGTGGAAACGTTGTTGAAAGGGCGTCCTTTCAACAAGAACTGTTAGAAATTATAGCTTAGGAGCACCATTGGGAGAGGAACCTGGCCACTACAGAAGACCAGAGGAGGTATATCGACTAGGACGGGGAGATCCCATGATGAGATTTGTAGACCATCGTAGAATTAGACCTTCTCAAGTGCAGAAAATGGAAAAACAAGAAATACACGGGAAGCAGGGATCCGAGAGATCATGTAGCAGCCTTTGTGCGTGTAATTAGAGTTGAAGAGGTGTTAGACTTTCCTACCTAATTTGTAGGATTTGGTTTAACCTTAGAGAATGATGCTGCTACATGGTCACAAATCTGTAAATTCAAACAGAAAGATGGAGAGTCTGTGTGAAAGGCAGCCCTCCGATTTAAAAAATATGTTAAGTTCTGCCCCGTGGAAGAACTGCCAACTTAGTCCAGACTTATGCTTATATTTATCCAAGGACTAAGGAATGCAGATCTCCAGAAGGACTTACATATGAAAAGGAGCACGATGTTGAATGAGTTAACCAAGGAGGCTCTATACCTTGTGGACAATTGTGCGGTCTACAAAGAGGGTGAGTTCAAGGATGTTGACGATGATTCCTCCTCGCAACAAAGCGGAAGCAAGTCTGCTAAGACAACCCCGAAAGGAGAAGTAGCGGTGAGCCAAGAGTAGCTTGTAGAGGAAGTGCTTAAAAAGATTAACTTGTATTCCAAACCACAAGCTAAACAACCAAAATGGTGTGCTATTGAACAAAAATGGACAAACCATGGGACGGAGGAGTGTTATTATAACAAGGGATATGTGAGAGAACGACCATATGCTCTGCAAGCTCAGGTGACATCCCCTCAAGTCCCACCGATGCCTAGATATCAGACAGGCAACCTACCAGGACCTGTAGGTGTAGAAAGACCACAACCAGTGTTGGGACAACAACCACCCCTACCAGGATTACGACTAGCCGGCATAAGATACACACCCACAGTAACTGAGTCGGATGAGAATGCTTTGGTACCTATGCATGCATTATTATCCACCGAAAGAACCCTCTACACCAGAACCATGGAGCATGATAGGAAATACAGGACCATCAACTGTTGCACAGGCAGCGGGGGAAGGAGATATAGCTTGGATGAAAGAACACTGTTGTTCATAGCCAACGGAGGCATGAGCGGGCAGAGGTTTCCACACCAACAAAGAGGAGCTCAAGGAGCACCTCAACAGCCTAAGGGACCATGCTACAAGTGTGGTGGAGACCATTGGCTGAGGGACTGTCCTCATGATGAAATCATTAGGGTCAACGCATATTGCACCGAGTGTGGAACTACTCACTTGATCCCTGATTGCCCTAAAAATCCGAGCAAAGGAGCAAAAACTACTTTGAATATGCTGGGAGCACTGCCTTCCAGTGGAGGGTCAGAAAACGAAACTCCGATTCCTATTAAGGTCTTGACGAGAGCCCAAACAAGGAAAAATGAGAATCAACCCAAGAGTAATGATGAAAATCAAGAAGAAATCAATACTGACAAGTCTAGCGTAAGTCGTGATAATCCTTGGAAAGAACGAAGAGCGAAAATGAAAGCTAGACGTGAGCGAAAACAAAAAGATGTAGAAGCTGAGCTAACAATAGCTCGAGAGCAACTTAAACATCCCGACTCTCTAAAATCAACGAAGGGACTGAGAAGCGCAATCTTAGGAGGGTCGGTATTGGTAGATAAGGTCAATGAACCCTTAGATGCAATCTTGTAAGCATATGAAGCAAGATTGAAGAGCAGACAGACTCTAGAGCAAAGGTGGATGACATATCCATATCTAGAGATATAAAAATAGAGACTAGAGATGTGCAAACAACTGATTGAAACTACACACGCTTTACTAGAGCCTCCACCTATGGAAGTGGGAGATAGAGTAATCAAACCACCAAACAATGAAACACCTAACAAAACTGAACAAAGGGTACCTGACAAGATAGAAAATGTTAAATCCTTGCCGGATGTAGAGGATGCAAGAATCGTGCCTAATAGCACTGATGAATCACTGAAAGATTTTCCACCATATACCCCTATTGTGGAAGAAAATTGGCCTGAAGAGCTATGGGAAATGGTGAGAAAAGCTCAAGAAAAATATGAGACAAAAACAGTCGAGTCAGCGCCTTTCTCGGAGTTGAACTTGAATAAACCTCCATGGGATTTAGACGTCAAATCATTTCAAGGGGATAATGGTTCAGTTGCATCCGAAGATAGCAGATCAGCATCACCCAGAACTTTGCCACCATACATGGGAGACTACGAGGCAAGGTCATAAATTCGAAGAGTACCTTCTCAAAGAATAGGCGGGTCAAATCAATTGGACACTAAAATCTTGACAGACTTGTTGACCACTCCGGTCAAGTGTACAATCACATTGGCAGAATTGTTAAAAATTAGGCCCAACATGTGGACGGAAGTGGGAAAATGTCTTGAAAAATTTGGTATAAGGACGCCTCTTAAGCTCTTCGAAATCGAGCTTAATGACACAGAACCGAAGAAAGTTAGCACTAGACCAGTGCCACTCAACAAGGTCGGAGAGTATTGTGAGGGTGAAGATGGAAACACAACCCTACGAGTTGAGTATAACGGCATAGAGACTAAGGCCATACTTGATAGCGGAGCTGGCATTGCCATTGCGACCAAAATGCTATGGGAAAAATGGGGAAAACCAGCAATACGAACAACTAGAATGAAATTGCAACTAGCGGATGGGCACATAGAAAGGCCTATAGGATTGCTTGAGGAAATTGTGGTATCTTCATGTGGCATAGAGTACGAACATACCTTTGCCATAATAGATTTAGGCAAGAAGAACAATTATGAAATTATCCTTGGTAGGCCGTTCATGAGGCAACTCAAGATGGTGCAGGACTGGGGGTATGATTATTTGTATCTAAGACGTGCTAAAACTACTACACGTGTAAACATGAAAAATCACAGCTACCATGATGTCACGAGAACACCTGTGGAAGAATTTGACTCAGCCACCATTAGTGGATCAGAAGTCCCAGCGTGGTTCTCAGTTGAGACTTCCAGAAGCTCATCCATCGCGCACGGTCACCAGATCGACATCAGATATGAGAGGTATGCTCGTCAACACTGACTCTAAGTGTTGTTTACTTCAGTTAGTCGCAAAACCTCGCCAACACCACAATCACAACCTGTGCACACATACTGTAGACCGGTTGTTAGGAAGACCTAGAGGCCACCAAATGGAACCAAAATTGAAAGGCACAATGCCTATAGCTTAGGGATCAAGCCTATGACCTCGGAAAGCGTGAAAGAAGCCGCCCAAAAAACCCTAATTTCACAGGACCTGCAAAAGGGCACCTAAACCAAAGTGATCGGAAATGAGCCAAAACTCATAGGCAGCAAGCCGATAACCACGACAAACCAACTGAATGGTTAGACCATGAAAAAGTTCATCAAAACGGAGCCTAAAGTCCCTATCTGACAGAAACTATGCAAAGCATCACGATACTCTAACGGGCCAACCAAGTGACCAAATGACACCAAATTTAACAAGGTACATCCAAAAGAGGTCAACTACGAATTGGAATGTGTCCACTCAAGAAAAAGCTCTTCCATTAGGGAAAATGCCAACAACAGGCCAGAAAGATGTCCAAAGGGTCATTTTTGGTGATGTAGACACCAAAACAACAACTGACTGCTTTGACGGAAGGTCAAAAGGAAATGGAAGACAGCCGGAGTCATACAATGACCAAAAGGAACAACGACCATCACCTAAGTGGTCTACTTCGACTCCAGAACCAGCTAAGTGTTGCAAACAGGGAGTACACTCTTCTAAATTGATTAAAACTTGATGTGTGTGTCTAGGAGAGCCTACTAACACCATTGTGGTCAACTAACATCAAAAAACTTGTAAAAATGACTAGGTACTCAGTCTATCGCGATAGACTTGCTATTACAATTAGACAAGTAAAATTTTGATTTTGACTTCATGAGGGGTGCTAACAAGGAATAATGACCACAATTATCAAATCAAAGTGAAAAATTGATCTCTCTTAGCCAAGTACCTAGTCTATCGCGATAGACTTGCTATTACAATCTTTGGGGGAAAGTCTTTTCAAAATTTTCACAAGATAGACTTGGGGAAGCATATGGAGGCAGTACATCAAATTTGGTGACAAGATGGACTCTGGATAGATCTGTTGAGTCTTCAGGACCTTTTTCATGATGGATCGTGATTCTGGTACCTTGTTAGATTGCGACCAAACTTCCTAGGATTGTGTCCTTAGGTGTCTTAGACCTCCTCCTAAAGTTTCGTTGCATTTCGAGTCCGTTCGAGTGCCGAAATGGCGTGATGACCTAGAGCTATGAGAAAGGACATAGGTAGATTTCCCTGATCATTGAGTGTTGTTTTGCTTGTTGAGCTAGTGTGTTTTCTTGTTAAGGTTCACTTCGTGAGATTGACGATCTCATAGAGTCTCCGTGCCCCATCCGAGTCACTTTCCTTGAGTATTGACATTATGTTAGTGCTAGAAAGCTATGTTACAGACGTCCGTCGGGGCGACCCGCTAACATTGGCGCCGCTACCGGGGATATGATCCTTAGATGGTGAGTGACCTAGTGCATATTTAGAGCGTTCTTTTTCTAAAGATTTATCTTCCATTCCATTTACACCTTAGTAGTGAAGTAGCTAGACACGGGGTTTAGTGCTTGATAGAGTCTAGAAGTCGAGGACTTGCTAGCTCTATTCTTGAGAAGTAAAGAGGGTTGTGAGTGAGATAGCCAAAAGCATTTCATTCTTCGATTTTCTCTATGCTTTCAGAGTGCTATACCATTTTTCGTTACGACATGCATGTTGAGATGTTGAGCTCTACATCTTGAGTTGGCATCCACTACGGGTCTTGGCCGCTTACGACATTTACTCACTGCCGCGTTAGGTGACCGACGCGGAGGATCTCTGCCAGTGATTCTACAGCTGGACTGCACTTATAGTGCCAGCCTAGTACGCTTCTAGCGAGTTCACACTTAGTGACCGCATGTACATATGTGCTACTTTTCAGTTTTAGCACTTAGTCATTTTGTACTCTCTTTTCTGTGCAAAGAAGAAGAAGCTTTCCATCTCTGTGTGCTTTGTGCTTGTCTTGTGTAGCTCTCTTGCATCCTCATTCTTTACATGGTATCAGAGCCTGGTGCATGCAAGAGAGGCTAAGAGGGAGAGTGGTTTAGAGATATGCGCAAACCAGATGTCAGGCTATGTGCAGACAGGAGATGACACAGCTCACCCCATTGCTCATGTAGGGGACATACCTCTAAATACAAAGAGTGGGAAATCAAAGTACTTAGCAGATGTACTTCATGTCCCAAACATTACAAAGAATATTGTTTTTGTTGGACAAATGGTTGAGTAGGGTTTGCAGGTTCGCTTCAATCCAAATGGCTGTTATGTAGAAGATTTCTAGAATGGCTATAAGCTGATCACAGAGGGAAAATGTGTGGGTAGAATGTTTACGCTGAATGTAGACATGTTTGAGGTAAAAGCTGCATTATTTGCACAGGGCACAGGTGTTGTGGCTGATGTTGACATTTGGCACAAACGCATTGGCCATGTCAATGAGCAGAGATTGCGCAGCATGCAATTAAAACAGATTGTAAAAGGTTTGCCCAAATTCAAAGTGGATGGTATGCATAAAGTGTGTGCAGCATGCCAATTTGGAAAACAGTCAAAGGGCTCATTTCCACATGAGCGCAATGTATGTAAAAAGCCACTTGAGGTGGTGCACACAGATGTTTGGGGTCCAACCGATACTGCAAGTATACATGGTTGCAGGTATTATGTCTCTTTCATTGATGACCATACAAGGAAAGTATGGGTCTACTTCATGCGTAACAAAAGTGAAGTGTTTGGTCACTTTCAGGACTTCAAAATCATGATTGAGAAGGAGACAAATATGCAAATCAATACATTGAGGTCAGATGGAGGGGGAGAGTACTTCTCAAATGATTTTTCAGATTTTCTACGAATGCATGGTATACGCAGGCAGTTTACATGCATATACTCCACAGCAGAATGGGGTCGCAGAAAGGAAAAATAGGCACATTGCAGAGGTTGCACGTGCATTGATGAATGAGAAGAACATGCCTCATCATTACTGGGATGAAGCTGTAAATACAGCTGTGTACATTATGAACAGGACACCTACAGCTGCGGTGCATGATGTAACGCCTGAGGAAAAGTTTACAGGTACAAAGCCTGATTTGGCACACTTGAAAGTGTTTGGCTTCATAGCTTACGTGCATGTACCAGATGAGTTGCGTAGGAAATTGGATCCTAAAGCAAAGAAATGTATTCTTGTGGGATATTCCCTTGAACAAAAGGGGTACAGGTGCTACAATCCTACTACACGAGAATTACGAGTGAGCAGAGATGTAGTCTTTGATGAGATGAGCAGCTGGTACAATAATGCACATGGCACTATTGGGGCTGATGTAAAAGATGATGTGGTTGTACAAAATGTGAGGCCACAGTCACAGGTTTTGAGTGGACCACAAGAGTCCTCTTCTCATGGCTCTGTTGAGAAGCCATGGAATGGTAGACTACGTATGCAGGTTACTCCACCAGCAGGTACAGGGAATGTATCACGAAAAGGTTGATGAACCTCCCTTTATGGCTGATGCATCATCAAGTTTTTCACATGTAGACATGGATTCAGATGGTTCTAAACAAAGTCTTGATGAGGAATTTGGAATTCGGGCTGTCAGGACACCTAGTGTAAGGAAATTACAAGAAGATGCTAGAGGGCAAAGGAGTGATCCAGGATCGCGCAGATCTAACAGAGTCAGAAATCTAGTTCAAAAATTGACTTATGATGGGTATCTAGCGCATCACCAAGCCTACATGGCTAAGGTGATACAAGATGTGGAGCCCACATGTTTTGAGGATGCAATTGGAAATGTGCATTGGGATGATGCAATGAATGAAGAGATGGCTGCATTGGAAGCAAACGACACATGGGAGTTGGTGCCATTGCCAAGTGGCAAGAAAGCTATTGGCTGTAAATGGGTGTATAAAACCAAGCATAAGGCTGATGGTAACATTGAGCGTCACAAGGCAAGGCTGGTCGCAACGGGTTATGCATAGACATATGGCATAAACTATGAGGAGACCTTTGCTCCAGTGGCAAAGATGACGACTGTGAGAGCTGTCATAGCAGTGGCTGCATCTAGAGGATGGATTATGCATCAAATGGATGTAAAGAATCCTTCTTGAATGGTGAGTTGCAAGAGGAAGTGTATATGGATCAACCACCTGTTTATGTCGATCCAGGTTACCCAGATTATGTATGCACGCTTCTCAAAGCTTTGTATGGTTTGAAGCAGGGCTCTAGAGCATGGTATGACAGGATTGCCAAGTATCTTGTCAGTATTGGTTTTAGGAGAGCTCATGCTGATCATTCACTCTATGTACGTGAGAGTGATGTGGGGATTGTGGTCATTACCATATATGTAGATGACCTTATTATTGTGGGTGATAATGCTATGGAGATTGACCATGTGAAGGGTCTTCTCAAACAGGAGTTTGAAATGAAAGATTTGGGCGAGTTGCGCTACTTTCTTGGCATTGAGGTGATCAGGACTCCAGAGGGTGTATGGCTGTCACAGAGACAATATGCTTTGGACATGTTGTCAAAGTATGGTATGGCTGATTGTAAGCCAATTTCTATTCCCTTGGATGTGAATGCAAAGCTGAGTGCAGAGAAGGGTGATGTTGTTGAGGATGTCAAGATGTATAGGAAGATTGTGGGTAGTCTTATCTACTTGACTATCACGAGGCCAGACTTGAGCTACACAGTAGGCTTGGAGAGTCAGTTCATGCAGCTTCCAAGGAAGCCACATTTGGATGAAGTATGACGCACACTTCGGTATGTGCAAGGGACTCTTGACTTACGCATTGTTCTATGCAGCAGATGCTCCATTAGCGTTGTATGGGTATATAGATGCAGATTGGGCAGGTAGCATTGTTGATAGGAGATCTACGAGTGGCTTCATGTTCTCTTTTGGGAGTGCTGCTGTTACTTGGAGCAGCAAAAAGCAGCCTACGGTTGTTTTATCGAGCACAGAGGCCGAGTACAGAGGTGCAGCAGTTGCGGCCTACAAGGTAGCTTGGCTACGCACATTACTTGAGGACTTGGGAGTACAGGTGGACCAGCAGATTGTCATCCATTGTGACAACCTCAGCAGCATGCAGTTGGCTAGGAACCCAGTGTTCCATGCCAGGACCAAACACATAGAGGTCCATTACCACTACGTTCGAGGGCGAGTGTTGGCGGGCGACATCGACTTGGTCTACGTCAGCACAGAGGAGCAGATAGCGGATATCTTTACCAAGGCCCTCGGAGCTGAGAAGCTTCGACGTTTTCGGACTCTGCGACATGCAGAGCTCGAGGGGGAGTGTTGAGATGTCGAGCTCTACATCTTGAGCTGGCATCCACTACGGGTCTTGGCCGCTTACGACATTTACTCACTGGCGCGTTAGGTGACCGATGCGGAGGATCTCTGCCAGTGATTCTATAGTTGGACTACACTTATAGTGCCAGCCTAGTATGCTTCTAGCGAGTTCACACTTAGTGACCGCATGTACATATGTGCTACTTTTCAGTTTTAGCACTTAGTCATTTTGTACTCTCTTTTCTGTGCAAAGAAGAAGAAGCTTTCCATCTCTATGTGCTTTGTACTTGTCTTGTGTAGCTCTCTTGCATCCTCATTCTTTACAATGCAGCCAGGGTTCAACTAGAACAAATAGGTATTCACCAAATTACAACTAAGTTCATAATAATATTGATTTATTTTGTACCGTTCTGTTTGTTTTTTTTTCATGTTTCATTTCAGTACTTAGGAGTAGGGTAAGTAGAAACTACCACCATGAAATTGGGCTAAAAGATTGAGGAAGAAAAGGGTGGAAACCATATTTTGGCCAAAATGACCATAACTCTGAAATTCTGAAAATTTGATGGTACAGACCTCGAAAGTGATCCAAATTCAAAAATTTGTGGATCAAGGGCATCAACATACTCTCTAGAATCAATCTAAAAAGTTTGGCAAGAATCTGTGGAGGAACATGGATCGCGATCCATGTACCCCAAAAAACCATTTTTGGTGAAAAGTGACCAGTTACAGTGAGCATCAATGGGAAACTGCTCTGATCAAGTTTGCTTGAAAGAAAAACTAAAAGATCACTTCAGAATTGGCTGTTACGGCAAAAATAGTAAAATAGGCATTGCAGACACAAAATTGAGCAAATCTTGAGATTTTGGGATCCAAATTCAAAAAGGGGTGAGATTTGGCTTCTACAGGGCATAAAGAACCAACAGAACAAAATTCATGAAAAAATGCTGCCAAACATGGATCGTGATCCATGTACCTTTTTGGCATTTGGGGCTAATATTTGACAAGTACATTCCTGATAACTAGTTGAACAGCTTTGCCAGCAGGGACCATGTCAAAAAATTGAAACAAGTTGGTCAAAATAGCCAAATACAGAAACTAGTCAAAAACCGCAGTGTAAGGTTTCCAGTTTCCAAAACCTTAAAAATTGTACAAAGCTTGTAAAATTAAATGGAAAACCATTGTTGAAGGATTCAAACATGACTAATCTTGGTATGTTTGGAATCATAAGTAGGGCTTTACTATGGTTAGTAATTTTCAGAATCAGAATCTGATGAAAACTGAAAAAGTTACAGGCCCTAGAAGGTTACCATACGAATTCAATTAGTTAACAAAAATTGGATGGTTTCAGTAATAATTATTCACAAGGACTTTTTACCCTAAGGTTCTAGAATTAACAGGTATTCCAATTTTCATCATTAGAATCAGCAAAAATCAAAGTAAATTCTGGAAGGTATGGGACCTGTGTGGAGTTGGGGGGAACCTGCTAGGGACAGGTATAGGAGCAGGTGGCACCATTTGGAAGCTGGGGGGTTGCTTGGAGGGTAGAAACCTGCCAAAAACTGCCCGGTGCCCAGAAAAGCTATAAAAGGACCCCCTTCTCTTCATAATTTTCTAGACTTGCAGCCTTGACACTCTCTCTCTTATCTAGAGAGAATGCTACGCAGAAATCACTAGAGATTAAGCTCGAGTTGATTAACCTAAATGGTAATTAGTCTAATCCTTCTTAATTAGCAAGGCTAGATTAATCTTTTTTATTAATAAATTAAAGATTAGGCCTATGTATACTCATTAATCCTCTCTTAATTAAATATTATCCGTTGATTTTTGTAACTAAGTTTGGAAATATTAAGCTAATTAATTATCCTATCATATTAGGACTGAAATTAGTCAAATTAACCACAAATTAATGAGAAATTTAGTAATTAAGCTTAGATTAAGTTGAGGTAATTATCAGAGTTGCATGGGACAGTCATTAAGCTAGAAAAATTATCTCATAATTTTTTGAGTAATTTTTATAATTAATTAGGCTGAATTAGATTGTTTTTTTGAGAAAATTAAAGGGAAAACTAATCAAATTGATTCCAAATGTCTTGATTTATTTATCACTGGTTAATTAGATATTAGAGAACCTATGATAATTAGTTAAAGCTCATACCATTAGTTTATCTAATTACTTTAGCAGAAATATTTTGTTTTTAAGACAAGTTAAAAAAGGGAAATTAGTAAATTGATCCTAAATGCATTGAGCTATTTATCAGAGGTTAACTAGATATTAGGAAATCCATGATAATTAGGAAAAGCTCAAATGATTAATGTATCTAATTACTTTAGCAAAAATACTATGTTTTTATGACAAATTAAATAGGGAAAATTAGCAAATAGATTTAAATTGAATTGAGATATTTATAAGAGGTTAATTAGATGTTAGGAAATCTGTGATAATTAGTACAAGCTAAAATAAATAATTTAACTAATTACTTTAGCAGAAATACTCTTTTTTGGACAAATTAAATAGGAGAAATTAGCAAATAGATTTAAATATAATTGAAATATTTATCAGAGGTTAATTAGGCATTACAAAATCCGTGATAACTAGGACAAGCTCAAATGATTAACATATCTACTTACTTTAGTAGAAATACTTTGTTTTTAGGACAAATTAAATACGGGAAATTAGCAAATAGATTCAAATTGAATTGAGCTATTTATCATAGGTAAATTAGATGTCAGGAAACCCGTGTTAATTAGGACAAGCTCAAATAACTAATGTACCTAATTACTTTAGCAAAAACACCCTGTTTTTAGGACAAATTAAATAGGGGAAAATAGCAAATAGATTCAAATTAAATTTAGATATTTATTAGAGATAAATTAGATGTTAAAGAACTCGTGATAATTAGGAAAAGCTCAAATGAGTAATCTACCTAATTACTTTAGCAAAATACTCTATTTTTAGGACAAATTAAATAAGGAAAATTAAAAGATAGATTCAAATTGAATTGAGTTATTTATCAGAGTTTAATAATATATTAGGGAACCTGTGATAATTAGGACAAGCTTAAATAATTAATTTATCTAATTACTTTAGCTGAAATATCCTATTTTTTGGGCAATTTAAATAGGGAAAATTAGCAAATAGGTTCAAATTGAAAATTCAAAGGTTAACTAGACCTTGGGAAAGTTGTGATAATTATGTTACCATCAGATAATTAGTTTAACTAAATATCCCAATAAAATTACATTATTTTTAGGAGAAAATAAAAGGGAAAATATAGTAAATTAATCAGAAAAACCTTTGATATAAATATCAAAGGAAGAAAACACCTTGAGGAATCCATGATAAATATCCCAACCTTAGATAAATAGTTTAGGTATGTATCTTCAATAAAAGCAACCGATTTTTGTATAAAATGGATAAGGGAAATTAGTAAATGAATTTATCTAATTGCCAAATAAATACCCGAGGTGCAAAATCATTGTTGAAGAGTGGGAAAAATTACTTATAGCATAAATAAGTTATAGAAGGAATATCTCATGAAATTGACTATTAAAGATACCTACTCACTCCAAAAATCCATATTTTTGGGTAAACAAGGAAAAAGATGATTATTCAATTAAGCTTCTGATGGGTTAAGTCTTTTTATAAGGCTGCCGACATGGCTCCCAAGAGAACTAGGGGAAATCCTCTTACTGAGGAAGAGGATGTTAGCAACAAGCAAAACAAATCCACCAATGACCATGAAGCTGGGCCTAGCCATAGGCCAACAGAGGAGAGTCTACTGGACACCCGCCCCACAGCACATGGACGAGCAATCCTAGATGGATTTCTATTTTTTTCACTTAAAATCTTTTAAAGTTCATTTTTAAGTTAACATTGCATACGTAAGGTTAGGAATGATAAACTGACTGTAAAAAGAAGATAACTTCCAACGTGGATTTGTTTATATTGTAGGAAAGAATTGTTTGGGTTAAAACTGGATGAATTAGGAAAGATATGATTGATCATCCTTAAGACAGCTTGTCTCAAGACACCTTCGACTCCTTAGTATATTTTGATGATAATGATGGCTTTCTAGCCACGGAGAAGTCGGTTACCTCCATGAACGATGAGTTTCTACTCTGTGTCATGTCTTGATGTTTCTACATATGTTAGGATGCCGTTTTTTATCCTAGGGGAGCCGCCCGGTTGTATGGGCAACTGGTTTTGGTGTATGGGCACCCGGAACCTTGGGTGGGGGTTTATCCACTCCGGATTGTGAACAAGGAATGGGTGCCGTTTTTTTAACCCTTAGGTGGTCTTGAGACAAGAAGAGTACTGGTCATGGTTATTATGGATAATGTTTTGATTGGAAGTACCCTGTCTTAAGTTTAAAGATGTCTGTTTGCTAAAAGAATGTTTTCAATACTGTTTTCAAGGGCTGTTTTAATAAAATCCTGTTATGAAGGATAAAAGGAATCATTATTTTAATTGTGATAAGAATCTGGTAGTAATTAAATAACAAAAGAATCATGTGTGAGTGCGGGGTGGTAAGTGGAGATTGACTAAGGTTGTCAATCAAGGACGGGTGGACCGGATTAGTCAGGTAACTATCCATCCTTGCGCACTAAAAGGTTTAGAAAACTTCTTCACTTGGAAGAGGAGTCCACCAACGGCTGTGCCCTCACATTTGTTAGGGAGAAAAAAGCGTTGGTTGATGATACCTTAGCCCAATTGTGGCAGTTATAGGGCCAAAATAGTTTTTTGGACTTTTAATACGTTGTCCCGTTTTCGCTCTGCGAGACAGGACTAGGTCTTCTTCTAAGGCTATAGACCCAAGCCATTGTCAATGGTAAAGGTCTATTCCTCGGATTTTTCTTGTTTAGAGACTCTGATTTTTTATCAGACCTAGAGACCTGTCAAGGATCCCATCTCGATCTTGGTATTGGCGGGTTGGGGACCTCACACGCAGGATAGACAAAAAAACTCACTTTTGATTAGGAAAAATTTTGCTAAATTCAAAAAGATTTGGGGAAGAGTATCACCATAACATGGACTACAACTTGACCAAGTTTCATGTCAAAATGAGGTCAAACAAGGATCGCGATCCATGTACCTCATGAAATTTTTTTGTAAATTTTCTGGCTGAGATTTGAGCAATAGGTAGCTGGTACCATTTGGAACAACTTTCCCAAAAGAACCATATGCAAAAAAGTTACAAAAAGTGGTCAAAAGAGCCAAAAACAGAGCATTGTCAAAACTGTCACAATAAGACTGTAGAAGTCAGTTTTGGTTGGGCAAAAGTGATCCAAATCCAAAATAAATTTGTGGAACAGTCTACAAACATCATAAGCTATCAGCACACCAAACATTCAGATCCAAAAGTGGTGGAACATGGATCACGATCCATGTACCCTTGAGAAATTTTTGGAAAAAAACTTTTCAAGCCTGTAGCAGATACCATTGTGAACAAAAGTCTCCAAAGGAGTTTTGTCAAAAAAAGTCCAAAAAAGTCATCAAAAGTTCCATAAACTGTTTAAGGTGAAAATTCTAAAACAGACATGTGAATTGACTTTTGCCTGACCTAAACAAGTCCAAATCATACAAAAACCATATAGCAAGAATCAGGAGACCAAGGACAAGCTGTGTGCCAAGTTTCAGTGCAATCTGACACATAGGTACATGGATCGTGATCGATGTTCCTTTGTCACAGACTGATACCAAACTTGCACCATAGCCAGAGGACATCATAAGGAATCTAGTGGTCTTCTCAAAACTAAATGTGGATATCAAAAACCTGTCCAAAAGCACAGAACTATCAAGCATTCTGACAAAGTTCCAGAATTGACCTAACTTTCAATCCAGAGGTCAATTTTCAAAAAAACTGACACCATACGGTCTCCTAAGCATGGTGAATCTGATGATACCAAAAAAAGTTAATTTGGGCTCCAAACATGGATCGCGATCCATGTACCCTACTGACAACTTAACTTGAAAATTTTCCAGATCAATAGTGCATATACAAGGAAACATATCCCCAAGTCCAGTTTTGAAAAAAATTGAGCAAATTTGGGTCAAAAGGGAGCAAAACAGGTGACACACTGGAAACCGCAGTACAGACCTAGTGTTGGCAATTTGACCTATCAAAACAAGTCCAAATCCAAAAAGATATGAGATTTATCTTGTGGACATAGTTAAGAACAAACTCCTAAGAGGACAAGTCCAAATGTGGTTGAACATGGATCGCGATCCATGTACCTCAACCTCAGAATTTGCTAAAAATTGGTACACAGCCTGCACATGACCTTGTCTACTCACAGTAAAAATTTGGAGAAAAAAATCTAACAGGGAACATGGATCGTGATCCATGTACCTCTCAGCATAGTGGAGGTACCTGACTTGGTGATCTTGTAGACATATTTAAGGACATCCCAAATCCCAAGTTTGAGCTAAAAATACCTTCTAGAGACCAAGATACAAGCCAAAGTTCCTGTGGTCTGGTCCTAAGACTGTTTTGAGTGTTGTTTCAAGTGCAGTTCACTAAATGTGCTCTAACTTTTGATACACAACTCCAAATTGAGTCAAGTACAGGTAGGAAGAAAGCTTGCGGGCAATAGCACACATCTGTGGTATTGGCTACTTCCCTTGTATCTAAAGGTGCCTCAACTCCCGGCTCTTCCTCTTTGTTTACAATACCACGACTTTCCAATTCTTGGACTTTATCGCGGATTAGCACCTCCATTTTTGGAGCATCTAGAACATATGGTTTCATAAGAGCTTGGGACTTTTGGATGATCTCCTTGCACATTTGCAACCTCTCTTTTTCATACCCTAGATGAGGGTACGTTAGCCATCTATCCTCTCGGGTTTGGTTGGGTTTTAGCCTAGTTTCATAAGCTTTCAAGATCGCATCCAAAGGTTCAAACACTTTGTCGACCAAGACTGAACCTCCCGAGTTAGTCTTTGACTCTTTAGGTCCCTTTGCGTTTTTGTTCCTTTCTTGCTCTTGTCTAAGCTGCTCTCATGTTTGATTCAGTTCAGTTTCCAAAGCCGCTTTCTCCTTCAGCCTCTTCAATTTCATTTTGTCTCGTCTGCCTTTCCATTATCTTCTTCCAAAGGTTCTCACCGATTTGTTCTCAAATTCTGTTTGAACAGACAATGTGGCTTTTTAAGCTGGTTTGTTTTTGGCAGCTTCTCGAGCTTGAGCTCGAGTCATCATGTTTAAAGGAATGGTGGGTTCTACCTCGGATCCGCTTGAAGAAGGCATTACACCTACGACATTCATTGTTGCTTTCCCTTTGTAGTCTGGATTTTTAGCACAGTGTTGGCATAGATGGTCTATACCACAACGTTCACAGAATACAAATATATCAATTTGTGGACCCTTGTTTGGACAACTTTGTGCCCAATGATCACCTCCACACTCATAGCATGGACCTTCTTGTTTTACAGCTGGTGATCTAGCTAATGGTTGGTCTTGCCTTGTGAGAATGTTCTTTGAACCATACTCCTGTGAATGATTGGCTATGAACATGAGCGTATTCGTATCCATGGAGTACTCGTTTCTCATGGGTTGTGGCATATGCATTGGTTGAGCATAGTTGACTATCACTCTCCCATCATTCAAAAGTGGTGCTTGTTGCCCTAGCACACATTGTGGCTTTGGTTGAGTGCTGCACCATGGAGTGGGATGATCCCCTCCACAAGTATTACATCTCCTCAATTGAGGTTGTCGTACATCTAGGTTTTGTTTGTAGCCTTGGTTTATTCTTTTAATCACCCCCTCGACCACTTGTTCAATGATTGGTTCCCAAATAGTTTGAACATCTTGCTTTATGGTTGATTCGCTCTTCAAAGATGAGGCACTACTAGTCGTATTGTCTATATCTTCAGTCACCTCTCCATAGGCCTTGCAATTGTCAACTAGATATAGAGCTTCTCTAGTGGCTTGATCAAACGTTGTGCATCCTTTTAGATGTAGGTCCTTTTTGAGAGTTTCATTCCTCAAGCCCTCAAGTCATAAAAAAAGGTCCTAAAAATTGCAACAGAACTATCCAGAACTGTCGTCCTATGGTCTAAGAACACTCTCCTATGGTCAAAACGACTAAAAACAGCAATTTAAGCACTCAAATCTGCAATTATAGCTCACAGACGCGTAGTCACAAACCACAACGAAACTTGAAATGCTTACACTTAAATTAAAGAGCAAAGAGAGAGGAACACAATGCAACTTTCAGATTTGAAAACTGATCACCCATTCATTAGTTGCGTCGATTACAAATTGGAGCAGCTCGTAGCTTGAGCGTACGTTTTTTGATCTCCTTTCTTCTTCTAAAGATAAGTCTCTTTTCACATTAAAATTATTGAGCTTTATACCTAGGGAATTCTAATTGGCCAGTGGCGGTTCACATGGACCTTTACAATTGTCATGACAGTATTACAACTCATGGAATTGACCTGCTACTCTGGAATTAGGATTTACACAGAGTATCACTACACTAGCTGAGACAATTAATAGAGTACAACTGTGGTGTCCGGCTACGTGTCCGACCAGGTGGACGCTCGTTTGATCTGTCCTCAAACAACCTTATAACTAGCTAGAGGTTTTTGTTTAGTCAGATAGAAAGAGGCCTCCGACGTGGAAAGATCCTTGACAAAGGACCCCTTGTTTTTAATAGGACTACGGTCTGTGTGGTGCCATGGGAGCCAAGTGTTATCCCTAAAAGGGTTCCACCAGGTCTGGGTTGAGTTTGTGGGATTGCCTAGCTGGTTATGGGAAAATCTTAGGATGCTTGCTAATCAACTGAGCACCCCTTTATATATACCTAACAAGAGAGGGTTTGGCAGGGCCACAAACAAAGTTTGTATAGGCTGGAATGGCTCTAGAACGCCACCTAAGAGCATGGTAGTCAATGCTGGAGCTTGGCTTATTACTATTCCGCTCAATTTTGGGTCATACTTTGAAGAATGTTTTGAATGCAAAAAATTTGGACACTTTGCCAAGGATTGCCCCATGAAGTCTAATGGAACCGCAGCACTAGCAGTACAAGTCCAGTGAATGGGAAACCCCAATGAAAGGGTTGGAGAAAAAAGGAGACAGTAACGAAGGGGAGAGTACATGGGAAGATAAAGAGGATATGGTATGCAAAAAAATGGATATCAAGCTATACAAAGAGACTGTGGAGAAATTGAATCCCGTACAACGAATCCTCAAAGGCCCATGCAAGGATAATGTGTTCATTGCTCTTGCTTCTACCCCAAAAATTTATAGCAGTAACAACTACATCGGCTGTTCAAGTCCCTGGTCTGAAAAGAGCCAAAAGGGTGAAGGTAGTGGCAAGAGACTCCAGATTTCTCAAAGTTGCAAGAACACTTAAAGTGAAAAAGATCTGCTCCATCCTCCACCGCTTTTAAAGGAGGTGGGTTTACTGTCCCACTTCACAATCCATTTGTAGTACTGTAAGATAAGAAATCCCCTGGCTTGGAACCCTTGGATTCTCTCAAGTCCAAGGACATGGGACGTGGGCATGATTTGGATGCTAAAGAATTTGTCCCGCAATGAATTTCTCACTAATGATGGAGTCTCTCACTATCCAATCTTGGAACATGAAGGGGTTGAAGACCCGTAAGATGAGTGCCCTCTTCTGGGAGGAAATAAAAAAGGAGAAGGTAATCAGCTGTTGGGCCATCCAGGAACACCACTTGGATGCTCATAGCAAGAGAAAGCAAGCTCTAGAAAAGAAACTTGTATTCTATGAAGAAGGAAGTAACGGTTTTAGTGGCATCCTTAGCATTGCGAACACAGGGAATTGGAGCCAAAGTTTTTTTTGAATCACCCTTCGGTAGAGTCCTTGGGATTAGAATCATATGGGAAGGGCATCCCTTCACCATTATGAATGTGACGGCCCTTGAAATGTAAAAGATAGAGCTAAATTATGGATTCATCTTAGAGATACTCCTATTGAAGGAGAGTGGTTGTTGGTTGGCGACTTCAATATGGTGGAGAAGAGAAAGTAAAGAACGGGTTCCATTAGTATGTTGGCTGGTTCAAAAAAGACTAAATGACAAAGTTTATGAAAAAAATGGGCGATGATTGACTTATGGGAATTCGGCCCATGGAACAGCACGCATGGTTTCACCTACACTAGTCTCCAATATGCCCGCACTACCTTCAGACTGGATAGATGTTATTTCTCACACCAAGCTGACTGGATCCTGTTGATGCTAGAGATGAAGGTGGTCCCAACAAAAATCCTTTCAGATCACATACCCCTACACATATAGCTCAAGAAGAATAAAGGGGAAGTGTAGACCCTAAGAGGGGGGAGAAATTGTTAGTAGGAGGGACACACCCATTCAAAGACCCCCTTTTCAAAAACCTAACCAAGAAAGCACTGGTCAAGCTGGAAAAAAGATATCGATCTCAACAAACACAATGTGTGGGACCTATTTTCTTGAAGCAATCAAAAGCTCAAGTCGCCCAAATCAAAAAGTCTAGGGAGGTGCACCTCTTGCATCTCACAGGCTGAGGTAGAGTTTCTTACCTCCATAAAGGTCAATGGTCTTGCTACTGAGGAGATGAGCACAAGCGATGGCTCGAAGCCAAACCTAGCCTTGATAATGAGCATCTAGAAGATATAAAAAAGGCAATGCTTCTCTCCAGGTAGAATTTCTTACAACCGGAAGCCTCCAATCAAGCTCACTTCTTTAGGGCTCTGAAAATCAAGAAGAGCTGGGGCCACGTCCACTCGCTCTGTGACGAGAAAGGGATAGTAGTTCAAAACCAAGATGAGATGGCTTGTCTGAAGTTGAACTATCTTAGCCAAATCATTGGACAGCTAGAGAGCCATGGGCCCAAAATGTGGTTGAAGCCAGAGGGACCTTACTTAAGAGTGTCAAGAAGAAGATTTCCCAGTCAGAAGCCAATAGCCTGGAAGGGGCAATTTTTTGAAGACTAATTTTCACTAGCATTGCAAGGCGTTGGCAAGGAAAAGTCCCCTGGTTGGGCTGGAATGATGGCGTAATTCTTTAGAGAATTTGAATTTTGGGATGATCTCAAGGTCGCAGTCGAGTCTGGCCAGCAAAGCCATTTTCGAAGGGCCGTTGGAGATAAGTGTGAAGAGAGGGCTGATCAAACCCTTCCCCAAACAAGTATGTTATTCCAAGTGTAATATATAGAAGTCAAGGCTGATCTCCCTGGTCAGAAAATGACTCCTTTGACCCCTCTGGCTGGTCGCGGGAGGCTGTTACATAAGGGAATTTTTTAGGACATCTGGGGGTCCTCTTGGGGACAGAAGTAACTCACAAACAAAGATTTCAGTGGGTCCTCAAAAAAATTAGAACAAAAGTAAGTAGGTGGGACTATGTTCTTCTCCCATTTCCAAGTCGGATTAAAGTGATTAATGCATTTATGCTCCCATATATTGCCTCCACTAGCGCGCTTCTCAAGATGGCAAAGTGTCATTGGAAAGAGTTCTTAAAGACAACAAAAGGATTTTTATGGAGAAACAACACAAAATCCTCTAGGCCATGGCAATGGACCAGTAGGGAGTCAGTCGCTCAATTAGTGGACCAAGGAGGCCTCAGAATTCTAAACCCTATGACCCATGCAGAAGCTCGGTGCAAAAAATTTGTAGTCTCATTGGCTAAACAGGATCAAGCTTGGACTATTATGATCAAAGATATGATAGAAACACCTAAACTTGATTTGAAAGGTGGTAAGTGGAAAGAGGTAGAGGTTCATGACAAACTATTATCTTGATGACTATCAATTGCAGAGACGGATGCTTGTCCAACATCTTCAAACAGACTATCATTCTCCTTTTTTGCAATAAAAAGATGCACCTTATGAAATTGTGCACCCTTTAGACCATGCATATCCGGAATACCAATTCCTAATTTATTGCAAGTATTATCAATTGAGACAATCCTTGTAACATTTCTTTTTGGAGCCATCTCCTACAAAAAAAGAAAAAATCCTAGGATCCGTTGAAACATTGCCAATAAATAGCTCCACCACTTTGCAAAGCTAAGCTCTATTGAAACATGGAAAAATTATATATATGTTGTACATGGAGAGTTTTGTTTCAAGGTACACCACTTGTTCAAGCTAAGCTCTATTTAAACATGGAAAAACTAGGTATAAGTTTTACATGGGGAGTTTTGTGTCAAGGTCCACTACTTTTCCAAGCTAGGATCTATTCAAACGCACTACAAGGCTGAAAAATCCCTATTCTACTTACTCAGATGCAATTAATAGTACCAACCATTTATAGCTAGCTTGAGGACATCGCTTCTTGAGCAAGAAAACAGAAACCTTGTGCTCTGATACCAATGTAACATTTAATGGCCTAATAACTTGTGTGTAGTGGAAAATAGCATGAATATAGTGAGCATTTCATTAGAATAGATTCCTAATGAGAATAACAAGAGAGCTTGGGTGGAGAGAGCAACAAAAAGTATAGCACCTAGTTAGATAGCATGAACAATACTTCAAAAGAGACATAAATTAAGCTACTAACAACAGTTGAGGACGAGATTTACATGGAGCCGGTCCCCCCTCCAAAAGGCTTTGTATTATGGTTTCTACAAGATATATGTTGTATTTGGGGAGGATTGTTTAAAGGTCCACCACTTTTCTAAGCTAATCTCGATTGAAACATGGTGTGAAGAAAAGCTCTACCACTTGTCCAACCTAAGCTTCATAGATAGTAGTTCATTTAGTTCAACACTTGTCTAGCCTCTAGTGAAATAACCATATATACCTTGTACATGGGGAGTTTTGTTTCAAGGTGTAGCACTTGTCCAAGCAAGGATCTATTCAAACATGGAAAAACAAGACATATGGTGTATGTGGGGAGTTTTTTTGAAGGTCTGCCACTTTTTTTAACCAATCTCGATTGAAACATGGTGTGACAAAACGCTCCACCACTTGTCCAACCTAAGCTTCATATATAGTAGGTGTTTAGTTCAACGCTTGCCTAACCTCCAGAGAGAGGTGGAAGGAAGGCTAGTTATCTAAGCTAGGAATGGGGATAGTTGGTCTCAAGAATCATTGAGAGATAAAAAGAAGATAAGTTCCACTACTTGTCCAAACTTAGATCAATTGAAACATGTAGAGAAGGAAGGTCCACGCATTGTCCAAACTAGGCTCCATTGAACCATGTTGGAGCATGGGGAAAATAGAAGCTCCACCACTTGTCTAAGCCATCTCCTACTAAAAAAGAAAAAAATACAATTCTTATTATAACAAAGACTCCACCAATAGTTCAAGTTAGATGATCCAAGAACGTACATATAGTAAATCTATAAACTAGTTAACTAAGGGGGAAGAGAGAAGCAAGGTCCACCACTTGCCATAGCTAGGCTCCATTGAAGCATGGAGAGAAGCTAAGATCCACCACTTGTAAACTATCTTGGATCCATTGAAACATTAACAACAAAAATCTCCACCACTTCTCAAAGTTAGTCTCTATTGAAACATGAAAAGACCACATATATGTTGTACATGGGGAGTTTCATTTCAAGATCCACCTCTTGTCCAAACTAGGATCTATTGAAATGTGGAAAAACCACATATATGTTGTACGTGAGGAGTTTTGTTTAAAGATCCACCACTTGTCTAATCTAAGCTCTATTGAAACATGGTGTAAAGAAAACATGCACCATTTGTCCAACCTAAGCTTCATAGGTTTTAATCCATTTAGTTCAAAGATCCAACACTTGCCTAACCTCTAGAGAGAGAGATGCAAGGAAAGCTAGCTATCTAATCTAGGAATGGGGATTTTTTGTCTCAAGAATCACTGAAACATGGATAGAAGATAAGTTCACCACTTGTCTAAGCCTGGATCAATTAAAACATTGAGAGAAGAAAGCTCCACTAGTTGTCCAAACTAAGCTCCATTGAACCATAGAAAACCCCTGCTATTTTCAATATCAAGGAGCTTTTTTTGGTCAACTTAGCCCCATTGTAACATGGGGAGAAGCAGAGCTCCACCACTTGTCTAAGCCAAGATCCACTGAAAGACAAAGAGAAGCAAGTTTAACCATTTGTCCAAGCTAAGCTCCATTAAAACATGAAAACCCCATGGTGGTTTTATTCTATATGGGATTTTAGTTTTAAGGTCCACCACTTGTCTAAGCTAGTCTACATTGAATCATGGAGAGTAGCCAAGATCCACCACTCATCCAAGCTATGATCCATTGAAACATTGACAACAAAAAGCTCCGCCACTTCTCAAAGCTAAGCTCTATTGAAACTTAGAAAAGAAAAAGCTGTACATGGAGAGCTTTGTTTCAAGGTACACCACTTGTCCAAGCTAAGCTCTATTTAAACATGAAAAAACTACATATAAATTTTACATGGGGAGTTTTGTGTCAAGGTCCACCACTTGTCCAAGGTAGGATCTATTCAAACATGGAAAAAAAAGATATATGTTGTATGTGGGGAGTTTTGTTTAAAGGTCCACCAATTTTCTAAGCTAACCTTGATTTAAATATGGTGTGAAGAAAACCTCCACCACTTGTCCAACCTAAGATTCATAGATAGTAGTTTGTTTAGTTCAACACTGGTCTAACCTCCAAAGAGAGGTGGGAGGAAAGCTAGTTATCTAAGATAGGAATGGGAATAGTTGGTCTCAAGAATCATTGAGACATAAAAGGAAGATAAGTTCCACTACTTGTCCAAACTAAGAGAGGTGGGAGGAAAGCTAGTTATCTAAGATAGGAATGGGAATAGTTGGTCTCAAGAATCATTGAGACATAAAAGGAAGATAATTTCCACTACTTGTCCAAACTTAGATCAATTGAAACATGCAGAGAAGGAAGCTCCATAAATTGTCCAAACTAGGCTCCATTGAACCATGTTGGAACATGGAGAGAATAAAAGCTCCACCACTTGTCTAAGCCAAGCTCCATTGAAAGACAAAGAGAAGCAAGATCAACCATTTGTCTAAGTTGAACTCCATTAAGACATAAAAACCCCATGATGGTTTATTCTACATGGGATTTTGGTTACAAGGTCCACCACTTGTCCAAGATAGGCTCCATTGAAGCATGGAGAGCAGCCAATATCCACCACTCATCAAAGCTAAGATCTATTGAAACATTGACAAAAAAATCTCCACCACTTCTCAAATCTAAGTTTTATTGAAACATCAAAACACCAAATATATGTTGTACATGGGGAGTTTTGTTTCAAGGTCCACCACTTGCCCAAGCTAGGATTTATTCAAACATGAAAAAACAAGATATATGGTTTACATGGGGAGTTTTTTTAAAAGGTCCACAACATTTCTAAGCTAATATTGATTGAAACATGGTGTAAAGAAAAGCTCCACCACTTGTCCAACCTAAGCTTCATAGATAGTAGTTCGTTTAGTTCAACACTTGCCTAATCTCCAGAGAGAGGTAGAAAGAAAGCTAGTTATCTAAGCTAGGAATGGGGATAGTTGGTCTCAATAATAATTGAGACATATAAAGAAGATAATGTTAGGAAATAAGACGTAGCTAAATAGATAATTGAGTAGATTACTTAATGGAGAGAGACAAATTTACATACACGAGATTATAGAGTAGAGAGAGAGAGAGAGAGTACACATGATATACGTGGTTCACCCAATGTGGGCTACGTCCATAGGAAAGCATCCACTCAATGGCTTTAGTACTTCAAAACTCCATACTTTACAAAGGTATTATACCCTTAATGGAGCTCCTACCTTGCTTCACTCTCACCACCTCACACTCACCTTGTTGCATCAACTTCACACTATGCAATGTGTGTAGAAATGGCCTCCTTTTATAGGCCAAAAGGGTTGTCCTCTCTCATGAGAGGCAGCCATGTGTAGCCGCCCTTGTGTAGATAAGTCCAAATCGGACCCTCCAATCCGCCCATGTGTGGCCGCCCTTGAGAAGACAAGTCCGCTTTTGAATTTGGCCACCGGCCACCGACCATTGACTTTCGATCATCGGCCCGGCCATTGACTTCCGACCACCGGCCACCGGCCAACCGACGGTTGTTTTCCGATCACTTTCCGGCCGTCGTCTGGTCATAATATTCAGGCGAGGGGAAAAAAAAGTCTTGGGGGCTTCCGCCCAAGGCCCCTAAAGTTGTCCCTAATTTTTGGCCATGAAAATTTTGGTTTCCGGCGAGTGATTTTCCTTCATGCACGTTGGCTTCTCCTCATAATGGGGTCCTTACAAATGTGTGTTTTTACCACAGAAAATTACAAGGGTAAATCAGGCTCCATACTTAACAATCTCCCACTTGGAGACTGATGTCCAAACCAAACCTGTGACTGCTTTCCATCCTAGCTTCTTATCCTTGAATGCCGATTGAAGATGAGCAAAAGCTCAGCTTCTCCTTGTTGACCACCTTTGTAAACATGTCTGCAGGATTTTCACTTGTATGCACCTTTCCTAGCTTTAGCTGTCCCTCTTCCAAAAGAGTGCGTATGAAGTGATATCTCACCTCAATGTGCTTTTTCCTTGAATGAAAAGCTGAGTTTTTTGCAAGATGGATAGCGCTTTGGCTACTATCACTGTACAAGACACAATTGTCTTTTTTGAATCCAAGCTCTTCTAAGAATCTGTGAAGCCACAAAATTTCTTTGCTTGCCTCCATCATTGCTACATACTCTGCTTCTGTGGTAGAAAGTGAAACCACTTTCTGCAGCTTTGAAGCCCAGCTTACTGCTGTGCCTCCAACCGTGAACACATAGCCAGTAGTGCTCCTTCGAGTATCTTTGTCACCTGCCATATCTGCATCAGCATACCCTTCTAGAAAAATATCAGTTCCTCCAAAATACAAAGCATTTGTTGTTGTCCCTTTTAGATACCTAAGTATCCACTTCACAGCTTGCCAATGCTCTTTACCTGGGTTGTCCATGAACCTACTCACAACTCCCAGTGCATGTGCAATGTCTGGCCTTGTCCCGACCATAGCATACATTAGAGAACCTACCGCTACAGCATATGGATTTAGACATATAGGCTATCTCCTCTTGTGTCTTTGGACACATAACCTTCGTTAGCTTAAAATGACCAGCCAAAGGTGTAGAAACTGGTTTTGCATTTTGCATTGCAAACCTTTCTAGTACCTTCTTGATGTAATCTTCTTGAGATAGATTTATTGTCTTCTTCGTCCTGTCCCTTGATATTTTCATACCAAGTATCCTCTTTGCAGCACCTAAATCTTTCATTGAAAAAGATTTAGACAGCTCCTCTTTTAGGTCTTTGATGTCCTGCATGTTAGCACTTGCAATCAACATGTCATCAACATACAACATTAGGATGATGAATTTCCCATCTCCCAAATTCTTCGTGTAGACGCAGTGATCCGAGTTGCATCTTGTGAATCCATGATCCAACATCCATCGATCAAACTTCAAGTACCATTGTCTTGATGCTTGCTTTAAACCATACAAGCTCTTCTTTACTCTGCAAACCATTTTCTCCTTACCTTTTACTTCATACCCCTTTGGTTGAAGCATGTAGATTTCCTCCCCTAAGTCACCGTGAGGGAATTCCGTATTTACATCCATTTTCTCGAGATTTAGATCATGAGCAGCCACAAGGCTTAAGACAAGCCTAATTGAGTTAATTTTTACAACAGGAGAAAATATTTCATTGAAGTCAATACCTTTCTTTTGAGAAAACCCTTTTACCACAAGCCTAGACTTGTACCTTTTCTTCCCACCTTCTTCTTCCTTCACCTTGTACACCCATTTGTTTTGAAGTGCCCACTTACCTTTAGGCAACTCAACCAATTCCCATGTTTGGTTGCGATGTAGTGAGTCCATCTCCACTTGCATGCTCTTCGTCCATTCTTCTTTGGATTCATGTTGCATAGCTTCTTCGTATGATTCCGGCTCTCCAGAATCTGAGATCAAGAGATGGTTGAAGGAAGGAACAAACCTTTCTAGAGGTCTACTTGCTCTTGTAGATCTTCGGGGAATAGGTTGAGGCTCCTCATTTGGTTGACGTTGTTGCACATTGTCACCGTTTGCAGTCCTTGAGTCTTCCCCGTCCTCAAGCTCCATGTACTCATCACCTATTTCTTTTGTTTGTTTCCTTTCCAAGTAATCTTTGTACATATTTTGTTCGTTAAAAATTACATCCCTACTCCTTAAGATTTTACCATCTTCAGGATTCCATAGGCGATACCCAAAGTCACCTTGTCCATAGCCAATGAAGAAACACTTTTTGGACTTTGCATCTAGCTTTGATCTTAGGCTTCTATCTATGTGAATGAAAGCCTCACACTCAAACACTTTGAGAAATGCATAATTCACCGGTTTACCTGTCCATGCCTCTTCTGGAACTCCCCCATCCAATGCCATTGAGGGTGACCGATTGATTAAGTACACAGACGTACTTACAGCTTCCGCCCAAAGCTCAAGCGGTAGTCCTGCATGTAGCCGCATGCTTCGTACTTGCTCCATGATTGTCCTGTTCATCCTTTCCGAAGTCCCATTTTGTTGAGGTGTCCTTGGGGTTGTCCTTTGCCTCCGAATGCCATTGCTAGCACAAAAGCTTTCAAAAGCTTGGCTGCAATATTTGCCTCCATTGTCGAATCTGAGGCATTTAACCTCGGTACCTGTTTCATTCTCCACAAAGGCTTTCCACCTTTGAAATATGGAAAATACATCGGATTTATTCTTCATGACATAAACCCATGTTTTTCTAGTCGCATCGTCTATGAATGTTACATAGTACAATGAGCCACCAAGTGATGGTGTACTTGCAGGACCCCAATCATCAGAATGAACCAACTCAAGTTTTTTATCTTTTCTTTCATTTCCTGATTTTTGAAATTTTACCCTCTTTTGTTTACCATAAACACAATCTTCACAGAACTCTAAGTCCACTTATTTCAAACCTGGTAGAAGCTTCTTTGTTTGAAGGATTTGCATTCCTTTGGCACTCATATGCCCAAGCCGGTAGTGCCACACTGCACTGTCAACTTCTGTAGTTGCTGCACAAGTTGAAGGTTGCGTGCTAACAGTACACAAGTAAAGTGTACCGACCTTTTCTCCTTTGGCAACCACCAAAGATCCCTTTGAGATCTTTCACCGTTTGTTTCCGAATGCAATGTTGTGACCTTCATCGTCCAATTTTCTTGTAGAGATCAATTTTTTTGTGAAGAGAAGGAACATGCCTAACATCTTTAAGCTTCCATTCATTTCTGTTAGCAGTTTTGACAGAAACCGTACCTTTGCCGACAATCTCACAAGCTTCATCATCTCCCAAGTATACATACCCAAAATTACCTTTGGTGTAATCTTGGAAATGTTTCTTGTGTGGTGTCGCATGGAAGGAAGCCGCGGAATCTACTATCCAGGAATTAGACATATTGTCTAATGAGAGAATTAGAGCATCTTCCTCTACTTTACCTGCCACATTGGCCTCCGATGTTGGCTTGTTGTCTTGAGACTCATTCTCCTTCTTCTTCTTGGACCAGCAATCCTTCTTGACGTGGCCCTTCTTGCCGCAGTTCCAACATTCAAGAACTGACTTTGTGCGTGACTTGCTCCGTCTTGAGAGATCACGACCCTTTTGGTTTTTGAACCTTTCCTTAGGCCTTCCTCTTGTTTCCACTGATAGTGCAACACTTGATGATTCTCCTGTACTTCTCCTTCGCATTTCCTCGCTTAGGAGAACACCCACAACATCATCAAACTTAAGAGTATTTGTACCAGAGATAGAATTACTTACAGCCATCACAAGGGTGTCCCAACTATCCGGTAGAGATGATAGTATAAGGAGAGCTCGTACTTCTCATCGAAATTGATTTTCACCGATCGAAGTTGACTTATGTTTGTGCTAAAGTCATTTAGGTGTTCTGCAACTGAACCATTCTCTGCCATCTTTAGATTGAACAAGCGCTTCATAAGAAATACCGTATTAGATGCCGATGGTTTCTCGTAGAAGTCGTCAAGTGACTTCATCAAGTCCTCCGTGGTCTTCATCTCCGAAACATTGAAGGCCACCGTTGACGCTAAGCTTAGCCGGATTGTTCCGAGTGCCTTTCGATCAAGGACGATCCATGCTTCATCTGCCATCATTGTGGGCTTCTTTGCCAGACCGCCTAGTGGCAAATAGAGGTCCTTTTGGTAGAGATAGTCTTCAATCTGGATCTTCCAATGTTGGTAGTTTTTGCCATTGAACTTTTCAATCTTGAGCTTCCCTTCCTCCGCCATAACTCCCACTCAATTCAAGGAATCCTTTCCTTGGGATAATTTAGCCACGAGCAAACCTTGCTTTGATACCAGTTGTTAGGAAATAAAACGTAGCTAAATAGATAATTGAGTAGATTACTTAATGGAGAGAGACAAATTTACATACACGAGATTATAGAGTAGAGAGAGAGAGAGAGTACACATGATATACATGGTTCACCCAATGTGGGCTACGTCCACGGGAAAGCAGCCACACAATGGCTTTAGTACTTCAAAACTCCATACTTTACAAAGGGATTATACCCTTAATGGAGCTCCCGCCTTGCTTCACTCTCACCACCTCACACTCACCTTGTTGCATCAACTTCACACTATGCAATGTGTGTAGAAATGGCCTCCTTTTATAGGCCAAAAGGGTTGTCCTCTCTCATGAGAGGCAGGCATGTGTAGCCGCCCTTGTGTAGATAAGTCCAAATCGGACCCTCCAATCCGCCCACGTGTGGCCGCCCTTGAGAAGACAAGTCCGCTTTTGAATTCGGCCACCGGCCACCGGCCATTGACTACCAGCCACCGGCCAACCGACGGTTGTTTTCCGACCACTTTCCGGCCGCCGTCCGGCCATAATATTCTGGCGAGGGGAAAAAAGTCTCGGGTCCTTCCGTCCGGCGAGGCCCCTAAAGTTGCCCCTGATTTTTGGCCGTGAAAATTTTGGTTTTCGGCGAGTGATTTTCCTTCACGCACGTTGGCTTCTCCTCATAATGGGGGCCTTACAAATGTGCGTTTTTACCACAGAAAATTACAAGGGTAAATCAGGCTCCATACTTAATAGATAAGTTCCACTACTTGTCCAAACTTAGATGAAGCTCCACGAATTGTCCAAACTAGGCACCATGTTGGAACATGGGGAGAGTAAAAGCTCCACCACTTGTCTAAGCCAAGCTCCATTGAAAGACAAAGAGAAGCAAGTTCAACCATTTGTCCAAACTGAGCTCCATTAAAACAAAAAAATAACCGTGATGGTTTATTCTACATGGGATTTTGGTTTCAAGGTCCACCACTTGTCCAAGATAGGCTCCATTGAAGCATGGAGAGCAGCTAATATCCACCACTCATCAAAAGCTAAGATCTCTTGAAACAGTGACAACAAAAAGCTCCACCACTTCTCAAATGTAAGTTTTATTGAAACATGAAAAAAACAAATATATGTTGTACATGGGGAGTTTTGTTTCAAGGTCCACCCCTTGTCCAAGCTAGGATCTATTCAAACATGGAAAAACAAGATATATGGTTTACATGCGGAGTTTTGTTTAAAGGTCCACTACATTTCCAAGCTAATCTTGATTTAAACATGGTGTGAAGAAAAGCCCCACCAGTTGTCCAACCTAAGCTTCATAGATAGTAGTTTGTTTAGCTAGCCTCCAGAGAGAGGTAGAAGGAAAGCTAGTTATCTAAGCTAGGAATGAGGATAGTTGGTCTCAAGAATCATTGTGACATAAAAAGAAGATAAGTTCCACTACTTGTCCAAATTTACATCGATTGAAACATGCAGAGAAGGAAGCTCCACAAATTGTCCAAATTAGGCTCCATTGAACCATGTTGGAACATGGGGAGAATAAAAGCTCCACCACTTGTCTAATCCAAGCTCCATTGAAAGACAATGAGAAGCAAGTTCAACCAATTTTCTAAGCTGAGCTCCATTAAAACATAAAATCCCCATGATATTTTATCCTACATTGGATTTTGGTTCCAAGGTCCATCACTTGTCCAAGATAGACTCCATTGAATCATGAAGAGCATCTAATATCCACCACTCATCCAGGCTAAGATCTGTTGAAACATTAACAACAAAAAGCTCCACCACTTCTCAAATCTAAGTTTTATTGAAACTCGAAAAAACCATATTATCTTGTACATGGGGAGTTTTGTTTCAAGGTCCACCACTTGTCCAAGCTAGACTCTATTGAAACATGGAAAAACTAGATATATATTGTACATGGGGAGTTTTCTTTCAAGGTCCACCACTTGTCCAAGCTACGATCTATTAAATCATAGAAAAACAAGATATATGTTGTATATGGGGAGTTTTGTTTAAAGATTCACCACTTGTCTAATCTAAGATCTGTTGAAACATGGTGTCAAGAAAAGATAAGCAAAGCTCCATTGAAAGACAAAAAAAGGAGGTTTAACCATTTGTTTAAGTTGAGCTCCATTAAAACATGGAAACCCCATGATGGTTTTATTCTACATGGTATTTTGGTTCCAAAGTTTACCACTTGTCCAAGCTAGGCTCTATTTGAGCATGGAGAGTAGCTAAGATCCACCAATTATCCAAGGTACGATCCATCGAAACAATGAAAAAATAAAAGCTCCCACTTGTCAAATCTAAGCGCTATTGAAACATGGAAAAACCATATATATGTTGGACATGTGGAGTTTTGTTTCTAGGTCCACCACTTGTCCAAGCTAGTCTCTATTAAAAAATGGAAAAACCAAATATATGTTGTACATGGGGAGTTTTATTTCAAGGTCCACCACTTGTTCAAGCTAGGATCTATTCAAACATGGAGAACCAGATATATATTGTACGTGGGGAGTTTTGTTGAAAGATCCACCGCTTGTCTAAGCTATTCTCTATTGAAACATGGTGTGAAGAGAAGCTGCGACACTTGTCCAACCTAACCTTCATAGATAGTAGCTCATTTAGTCAAAGATATAACACTTGCCTAACCTCTAAAGAGAGGTGCAAGGAAAACTAGTTATCTAAGCTAGGAGTGGGGATGTTTGGTCTCAAAAATCATTGAGACATGAAGAGAAGATAAGCTCTACCACTTGTCCAATGTTGGATCAATTGAAACATGGAGAGAAGCAAGCTCCACCAAATGTCCAAATTGGGCTCCATTGAACCATCAAAAGTCCCACTTGTTTTCCATATCAAGGATTTTATTTTTTTATAACTTAGCACCATTGGAACATGGGGAGAAGAAAAGGTCCACCACTTGTCTAAGCCAAGATCTATTAAAAGACCAAAAGAAGTAGGTTTAACCATTTTTCTAAGCTGAGCTCCATTAAAACATGAAAACACCATGATGGTTTTATGCTACATGGGATTTTGGCTCCAAGGTCCACCACTTGTCCAATATCTGCTCCATTGGAGCATGGAGAGCATCTGAGATCCACCAAGGTAAGAAACAGTGACAAAGAAATATCCACTACCTCTTAAATCTAAGCTCTATTGAAGCATGAAAAAACCATATATATATTGTATATGAGGAGTTTTGTTTCAAGGTCCACCTCTTGTCCAAGCTACATTTTATTGAAACATAAAAAAATCGGATATATGCTATACATGTGGAGTTTTTCTTCAAGGTCCACCACTTGTCCAACCTAGAATGTATTGAAACATGGCAAAATCAAATATATATTGTACGTGGGGAGTTTTGTTTAAAGATCCACCACTTATCTAAGCTAATCTCTACTGAAACATGGTGTGAAAAAAAACTCCACCACTTGTCCAACCTAACCTTCATAGATAGTAGTTTAGTTCAAAAATCCTGCATTCATTTTTGCCTATTGAAGAAAAGTCTACAAAGAAATATAGCCATAATAAAAATATTGAACATCGTTTTAAATATAAAGACTACAAGAAAGGAAAAAAGTCAGTTACATCCCATCCAGCATGAGATACATGTCCCTGTGCAACTCTACTTGCTGCCTTTGGTTGTCTTCTTTAAAAGATCCATTTACTTTGCAAGTGTCTCAATATTTGATTGTAAGGTTGCTTGACATATAATTCTTTATTCTCATTGTTTGCAATGACATTCACAAAAATGAGAGAATTTCTAAATTTATACACGTCAATCAACCTTTGAAATATCTATTTATGTTTTTCTTTATTGTGGAGCACTACTTTTACAACATAGATTGAATGTTTCCCATATAGAATCTAGTAATGATAATCTTGTAACTTGATCTCTTCTACCTGTTCCATTGCCATAGGAGTACCCTCCTTTGTCTTTGCATTTCACATGGGAATCAAGTATGCACATGTTGCAACCTTAGTTGTAATGCGTTAAAGTCCAAATAACATACTTTCAACATGTTTTTTATCATGAATATGTGCATTATAGTGATCCAAGGAAAGCCAACAATTTTGAACAGGGACAACAAACTCTTTATACTGGAAAGGAAAATAGTTTATGTACTTATTCATTCCATCTGTGTCTATTTCCTATCCTTGAGCTTCTAAAACATTTGGATTCACAATTTTCATCTTTGATGTGATGAACCCTGTTTTGAGGATGTCAAAGATGCATTGTCTACATTTAAAATGGAATCGGTTCCCTTAGGTGCCACTTTTTGCACTTTGGCTTGATTTTTTGCAGGTGGTCATGAAGCTTTCACCTTTTTTCATTCTAGTGTGGAAATAATAGAGCTTTGAAGTTTATCTATTGTGGGATCTGCAGTTGATTCTTCAATCTTCCATCCTCAATTGTACATGTTAAATGAGTCAATGCTAGGTAACAAAAGCTGCTTAAGATCCAAGCCTTACGGATGCGCATCAAAGATCAACAGCAAGAAGCAGTAAAGATTGGAGTCACACATTTTCCACGTTTTCCCAGAATGGTCATGTATTGTAATTTCTCGGTTTATTTCAGGCCATTGTAATATTTTTAATGTGTTACGGGCTCAATGGGATTTCCAAGATGTAAAGAACAGGTCAGTTAGTGTACCTAGGTTGCAGATTCAGTAAGTGGTGGAGCTCTAAAGGCCTTGGGCACCCAGACAGCGTCGTGTAAAAGAAATTAGGGTTCTCAAGCTCATGGGTTGAGAGCACTCTTTGGTGAGATCTCTTGAGGTATGTGGCTATCGAGTCCTTGAGCTTCTCCTTGCTCATGTAACTTGGTTAACACTAATCAATGCTTAATTCTCTTTCACTATGTCTCTCTCATGCTTCTTGTAATTACTAATGATGCTTTGATTAGCTAGATCATAATTAATTAGTGGTTAATCCGTCTCTAACCTTGTGTGATTTCCCTCTTTTGTTTGTGTGTGCATGTAGGTTTGATTGGAGTGTGGTTCTTGATAGATCTATGTGTGTGTGCTCGTGATTAGTGTGTTGCATGATAGGATTAGTGTTGTGCATCTCTTGCGATCGTTAGTGTGTGTAATTGGGTTGATTGGAGGTGAAGGGAAGTGGATGTGGAGATGGACAACCATTGTGGCTTAGCTCCTCCATAGGCCGATAAGCTCACCTCATAGAGTCACCATTCGTGTTGCCATGATTAGCTCATACCTCCGGATTGATAATTTTGTTGGTCATTGGAGCTATGCAGTGATGGAACCCCAACATTTGGCGCTGCTGTCGGGGATGATGGCCTACGCTAGTGTTATTGCGGCATAATCGGATGTGTTTCCTCACTAATTTTACTACTAATTTCATTTGTGTGTTTATGGTTATGTGAATTTTGGATGTGTGTGCATGAAGCAATGTGTTAATTTTTCCCTAATTTATCCCTGTATCTTGCCAATTGTGTATTTACACACTCTAATTTCACACTAACCCCTTTCTAATTTCACTAATTTTTGCTAACTTACACACTAATTTTCTACTATACTGTCAATCAATCTTCATTGGAAAGGTAATCAAAGTGGTATTCTCAACCTCCCTAGAATCTAACATGTGTAGAATTGTGTAGAGATTCCATGATGATGCAATGTCAATGCCATGTCGATGCCAATTCCATGTTGATGCTACTTTATGGTTTGAAATTTTTTGAATTGTTCGTTTTCATGCCGTCGCAATGTTGAAATTTTCCACATTTGGAAGCGTATGAAATTGACAAGTTCAATTGCTATGTGGTGATTGTACATTGCTAATTGTGTGCCTAATTGATCTAATTGCATGCTTGAATGGTCAATTGCAAGTGTGTGTGCACTAAAATCAAGTGTGTGTGCATTCTAATTGAGTGTGGTTATGCCTAATTTTAGGTGTGTGTGCACTATTTTCCCTTGATTGTGCACCTAAAAATCAATGTGTGCTTAATGATTTTTCAATTGTGATGATTGATTTGTATTGTGGTCATGCCCAACTAGAGATTTGTGAAATCAAATTGCAATTTTGACAAGATTTACCCTTTTGTGTGCGCACCTAAAGATTGGTAAAAACTGCCAATTATTAGTGTGTGTGTGTGTGTGCTTAAAAAGTGCTTAATGTGCATGATTAATTCAATTTTTGATTGCATATTTGATGTGTGTAATGGTTAATTGATGCGTTTTTAGCTCAAAGCAGGGATTTACACACTCCAAATGCATCAAATTTAAACTCAATGTTGCCGATCTTAATTGCCTAGTTTGAATTTTATTGATGAAATTATTTGGCAATTGAATTGATGTGATTATTGTTATTTTATTTGGATGCATTAATCCCCTATGTGTGGAGGATTTTTTTTATAAATGATATTTTTGGGATAATTTTTATACATTTTTGGTAATTTTTGCTTAATTTTGTAAAAAATTGATATTGTGTGATCTTGATGAGCTGTTTTGTGTGCATATTTATGGCATGATTTTGAGTGCATTTGTGTCCTCCTTGGTCGAGTTTTGAGTGTTTTTCTATTTTCAAGGGCCAGGTCTTGGGGCTTTAGTAGCTTCAAGTATAACTTGTTATTTATATTGGCCAAGGTGACTATGGGGCCCAATATTTTGCTATCATACATAAAGAAGCCGGCGTAGAAGGCTTCCTCAAAATCTTGCACGTGGTAGCTTGGTAAGAACATTACCCTTTGATATAGTAGATGTAATACCTCCAAAGATGGCTACTTTGACAAATCAAATGTCATTGTGGTGACTATTGTCGCCCGTCGACGACAGGAGGGTTGAGTCCATAGCTTTAGATGGTGCGAACACTTCAATGCAAGACAAGAGGGTTTTGCATATTTTCATGATCCTCACACACGTCAAGTCAGGGGATCCAATGAAAGTCTTAATGGTGCCCTTCAGGGTTTCCACCATATAAGAGACACTTATCCTCTCTCCTTCCTTGGGTGGTGGCATAGATGGGTAGTTGAGTCAGTTGGGATATCTCTTAAAGATTCGGAAGTGGTTTGCCCATGTGCGTACATGAGGGATTGGGCAAAATAGAATTTCATCCCTGACAATTTTCGGGGCTTCCACCAAGTACTTTAGAAACCCAAGGTACTTGAGGAGCCACGCTTTTCTCCACCTTGGAAAGCAGTAATCACTGCCTTGCCGTCTTTTTGGATTGAGCTAACTAGCTCGTAGACTCTCTGCATATCCACACCCACTGGTGGTTCTATGAAGAAGTTGTATAAATCTGCTCTTTCTAGCTGGGTGAGGGTTTCTTCTTTGTTTGCATATTCTAACATTTCTTGTGGATTCATTGGGATAGCCATTGTGTTTCCTTGCATATCTCTCAAGGTATTGGTACACTGCCAATCCTTCCCTTTCTAGTGTGGCCTCATCTACCTAAGCCTTGGCTAGCTTTAGTGTCTCTTATGGCAGTGTGTAAGGCTCACTGGATGTAAAATCCTTTTCTTCTTTGTTGGTGATTTAATGGATTCCACTGATCATGCGGGCAATCCAAGTAAAAAAGTTAGAGATGTCTTATAAAATCTTGCAATTTTGCATTTTCTCACTATCCAAATGACTTCAAAATTGAAACACAAGCTAATTAGGGTCTAAGGGTGCAATGCATGTGGTCATAATTACATTTTGGGTGCAAATTTATGATGTGAGACATCATACACGTATAATGTCAAGGTGCTCAAAATTGAATGACATTTCATATGCGCATAGATTTTATTATGTACATCATGGGTATATGCCTGAATTTTAGTTTGGATGTCACTTGGACAAGTTGTGACCATTAGAACTCCCTATAGGCTTTGAAGCTAGATTCTGGCTTAGTTTTGAGTAAATGAGGCTCAAATGGGGTGAAACTAGGTAGATGCTATCATAATCATGCGATAAAGGCTTAGAAGGGGTCAAGTTTGTCTCTAAGTTCATTTTTAAGCTAGTGAGTCATCATATGTGTATGATGTCTACTTTGTCAAAAATGGCTCAAACATGTAGTGTATGTGGGGTGAAACTAGGTAGATGCTGTCATAATCATGCGATAAAGGCTTAGAAGGGGTCAAGTTTGTCTCTAAGTTCATTTTTTAGCTAGTGAGTCATCATATGTGTATGATGTCTACTTTGTCAAAAATGGCTCAAACATGTAGTGTATGTGGGCATTAGTAGCCTCCTGTGATGTTAGAATTTGATTTGGATTTCTCCTCATGTGCTTGGAGCCAATAATCAATTATAGAGCTTTGGATTTTGAAATTTAGGTTTAGATGGGTATACAGATGCAAAACTTGATGAGACTTGGGTTTTGTGCTAAGATTGATAGGGTAAAGGCATTGGAAGTGAAAAATTTCCCCAGAATGATCATTTGGCCCTCTATAGACATCATACGCGTATAATGTCTCTTTTAAATTTTTTGGCCCAAACTTCACTTGTAGCATTCCCAGGTGATTGGAAATCCTTTGATCATCTCAAATTTTGATTTGGCGATGAGTCATATGTTTGGGGGGGCATAGAATGTTTCTTTTGCTAAGAATTTTTTATTTTGGGCTCTGAGTGGCCACAACCTTGCTCAAATTTGTCCAAATTGAATGCATGGCTTTTATATAATATGGTGAACATGCTTCTGATGAAAAATGTGGAGTTTGGCATCTGTATAAGAGATGAGACATCTACGTGTATAATGTCTACTGATGCAAAATAGCTTGAGACTCCTTAGGTAGGTTGTGTATGGCTTGTGCATGATGTCCATGATCTTTGATTTGAATTTAAGCTTGTGAATTGGTGTCAAAGAGCTTGAAGAGGTTTTTGCATACAGAATTACGCTTTTTTGAGTGATGGAAGGTCAAAAGACATCCAAATGTGATGAAAATGTGTTGGGGAGCTCATAATGTCTACTTTAGCATTTTTGGCTTAAACTTGTGGTAGGGGTAGCTCATGATGTGTTTATGGCTTTGATAGGTGCAAATATGAAATTGGACTAGTGCTCACAAGCTCAAGGTCATAGAAATAGTTTATGTCACTTTGATTTGAAATGGGTGTGAGTAGTGATCAAAACATGCCCAATGTTGCCCAAGCTTGGTGTAGAGGGTATATGTGATATGCTTTATAGTTTTGGATGTTCAGAGTGTTGGAATAATTCTTATGTGAATAGGTATAGACACTATACGCATATAATGTCTACTTTTGAAAAATGTATTTTTGAACATAGGCATATGATGTATAGGATGTGTGCATGATGTGTGTAAAATTTCACTTGATTTGAAGCACTTTTGATAGCTCGAAAGTCAAATTATGGGATTAGGTTGAGACTTTGCATTTTGTGGGTCTTGAGTATCCTAATCGGCTCCAAATCTTATGAAATCTTATGTGCTCCATGGTTAGGGTATGCAAAATGGGTTGGTAAAGTCAAGTGAGTGATTTTTTGTGAAAAATATGATGTGAGACATCATACACGTATGATGTCTCCCTTGATAAAAAGTGTGTTTCATGCCTTGGGATGTTTTGTGCTCAATGCCCTAGGCCCTACTAGCTAGTTTTCAACTTAAAAAGTCGAGATGTTTAGCTTGGAAACTCCTTGTTTGGAATTTCAGTCTTCGAAATATATTTCTTCATTTAAGGACGTCTTTTCGCAAAGATTCTTCTTGAGCTCCATCTCCCATGGATGCAGAAGGGCACCTTTCCATCGCTTTGATGTATAGTTTGAACTCACGAATACCCTTTTTGGTGATTTGTTGCTCAAATAGCATCTTTTGATGGGGAGATGGTTGACGACAATTTTTCTTGATGTTTGACCTTACATGTTGGTTGTCGATGATATGTCGATGATGCCTGTGAAGTTTGGTGGCAAACGGACACCTTGCTTGACTGTAAGGACCAAATGACGCTTTGCGTGTCCAAAGCCTAACTCGATGTTGTGGTCCACGTTTTGATGATAGATTCAGGAGGAGGTTACCTTGGCTTATAGATATGCTTGAGACATAACTTCCTATGAAATTTTACATCGTTTCAGTGATCCTTTTCCGATCAGCTTCTGTCGTGCCCGAAGAGGTTAGGGTTTTTTTGGTTGACCTAAACCCGCATTGGAGGTAATAGTTTGCTGTTTTTTTGGAGTTTTTTGCGACAAAGAGAGTATAGAACAAGAAGAGTACATAGTAACGAGTCTACGTCTCATGTTTGGTGCAGTTGGTGTATTGTGTGCATCATATAGAGTCGTAGAAGGTCCGCGTGCTCTAGGTCTCTGAAGCTCTCTCTCACTTGTGAATAGTGAAAATGAGCTAATAAGTGGCCCAAATAAACTTATATCGGGGTTTCTCAAACCACTTGTTACCAAATTTGATATGTGCTTTATCTTGTTGTGAAATGTACTTTAGGCTCAGAAATTTCTTCATTTGGACTCTGTTTTCTCTGGTTTAGGTAAATTTGTCATTTTTTCCAAAAACTAGCCAAATCGGCTTTCTGCAATTTTTCTCATACTTGCATCCCGTCTTCACCATAAGCTGTCGTTCACTTATTGATCACTCCCATATTTTTCTTTTGTCACCATGTCGCTATTTCATCTGCTTTTTATATTTTTCTTTGTTTTTTTAAAAAATAACAAAAATAACTAACTTGATTTGAAAAATACCCATAAATCAAGATAATTAAATAATAACCTAATAAACCACTATATACATCTTTTTGTAGTATTTTTGGCCGAATTGCTTCGTTTTCTCACATTTTTAGCATGAAAACTGTGATTTTTACATATATACACACACCTAGAGGCTCATCTTGGTGTTTGTCCTCTGTCTCCTGTTGTAACACATTAATTAAGGGCATATATACTCGAGTTTACCATAATTATCGCAATCAAACACCAAAACTCGCAAAGTCATGGAAAACAATGCCCTTTTTTCCACGGGTTCGCATTGAGAATGCGTCCACCTTCCTAGTCGAAGTCCTCCTGGACGACCATGTATCACCCGAGGGTATGTGCTCTATATGGGAATCAAGAAGTTGCTAATGATGGCCATGTTATGCGGCCCTATATGCATACTCAGGCAATGCATGAAAAAATTAATGTTGTGCAAGAGGAAGAATATATAAGCATGATGCTTATTGGCATTTGATGTTGAAGTTTCTCGTGAAAGTATGACCTTGGTGAGAGAGGTCAAATAATAAGCTTTCCTATATGTTTGCTCTTTCTTTGATAGACAACAAATTTGGTGAAATCATGTGTCTTTTCATCACCTTTGTAGCTTTGGCTGTTCTTGTTTAGGTATCCAAATCTGAACTGTGGGTAATGTTGGACTGGAACATGTTTTTGGTTGTCTGTTGAAGAAGTGTACTTGAGGGAGTTCCTTAGGTTGTTGTTTTGGAATTCAAATTTTTGCCTACTTAATTTGGGCCATAAGTAATTGCTTTGGTACCCATATCTACTTGTGGAGGAACTTTGGTTTCAGCTTGCAGTTTGTAGTGGATGTCTTTGGGAATCTGCAAATTGACTTTGCTCAAACCTTGTGCCTTGATCCTTCCTGATCCATATTTGTTTGATAAATTTGTTTTGCAGAGTATGTGTAGTTCATCATGGTACACTTTTGTGAATTCCCAGTGATTGCTTATGACTCATCAAACTCACGTCATGGGTAAGAGTATTTGCCATATTGACTTGCTTTTCTTGCATTGTAGGTCTCTTTGGAACCCATTGTTGGACAATGGGCGTTTGTAAGGGTTTCTTACCTTTGTCTGCCAAGGGTATTACTGATGGTTTTTTTGTAGCTATTGTAACAAAATGAACTTTTTGTTTTCTTGAAGAGGATTGGATACTAGTTGTATTGTAGCTCCAATCAAGTTGCACATTATACCTTCGCTTCCAAGGTTGCCCTAGCAATAAGGCATGTTGTGTGTTCTTATCTTCTACCTCATAAATTTTTTGCGGATAGACATATTGGTTAACCTGTACCATGAGCACAATCCATCCCATTACCTTGATCGAGTGTTCTGAATAACTGTGGAGATTTTTTTTTGTCTCCTGTAAACTGATCGTCAAGTTGAAGTTGCTTGTAAAGGCTCTAGGAGATCAGGTTACCTTGAGCACCTGAATCAAGCATTGTTGTCACCTCCACTTGATTTTGTCCTAGTTTGACAGCAATTTTGCGATCCGGCATGTTCTTTGTGGAAAATTCAGTTACTTGAATGGAATTAATCTTCAGGGGTGGTCCATGCTCTTGTTGCTGTCAAAGAAGTCAATGTTTTTTCTATTCGTTCCTTGGCCTCTTCTTGAGATTTTTCAAAAATGTGATGTTTCTCTTGTGTCCATTTCTTTTCCTTGTGGACTTTTAGAAGCATGCTTGGGGTTAGTAGTAGATGAAATTTTTTTAGTCGATATCCACTAATCCAGTTGGGCATTTCTTCACCATCCAATGTAGAAATTTTGAGAGCTCCACTTGGTCCTATCCCTCTCTTTTTAAGTTTCTTAGCATGTTGTTTTAGGGTATAAATCAGGACGTAATCTCCTGTTTTGAATTCCTTTGATCATACATGCTTATCAAAAAACTCTTTTTGCCTTTGTTTTTATGCATAGATGGAAGTTACTGCTTTCAAGAAAAGCTCATCTATTTGTGAATACATTTCATGGCCTGTCCACTATAGTTTCTTGGCTACTCTTAGTGTTTGGATTAAGAATTCCATAGGCAATATAGCATTAAGACCGAACACCATGTTATACGGTGTTGTTCCTATCGATGTTTTATAAGTAATCCTATAGGCCCATAATGTCGAATGTAACTTCTGATCCCAATCTGTTCTTGACTCTGGTACTATCTTAGTTAAGATCGTACATAGAGTCTTATTCATAGCTTCTGCCTGCCCATTAATGTGTGCCCCGATCACTAACAATTTCTATAGGTAGACCATATCTAACAAATACATTTTCATATAGAAATTGTGCAGTAGTCATGGGATCAGCTTTTTGTGTAGCTTTAGCTTTGACCCAGTTAGTGAGATAATCCGTGGTCACAATGATATACTTGGCTTGTGTCTTGTAAGAGAGGGGTGAGATCGGTCCCATCATTGGCCGTAAGGGCATCTCATCCTATTTTATTGGCATATTGGTGCGTTGACAAGAGTCACACGTCTTGTATATTTGATCGTGTCCATATGTAATGTTGGCCACCATATTCCAGATGTGAGGAAAATTTTTGATGTCTTTTCCCCTGACAAATGGCCTCCACTTATTTCTTCATGTGCTTGTTCCAGGATTGGAATGTACAAGCTCTCCATTGTGCACAGCCTAAGCTGGTTATCCTTTCCTCTTTTATAAAGCTGATTTTCAATCAAAGTGAAATCACGAGCTTCTATTTCTATTGCTCTCTGCCATGCTCTGGTGGTAATTTCAAGAAATTTTTACTTCTCCAAGAATTCAACAATGTATTGACTCCGTTCTAGCGTAATTGTTATTTGAAATAGTGTTGCACGTTCTATTGGTGGGCTTGATCTGTATTTGGCACAACTAGTTACATAATCATGAATATCAACACACATAGTTGGCCAATTGATAGATATTTTTCTATGGCCAGGCCATGGAGCAGACCAAGACCAAGAAAAACCTAGCAAACAAAAGAGCTCAAGAAATATGCTATGCTCACTCCCAAAACAAAGAGCCTAGACAATGTAAGTGCGGCTAAATCATATGCCACAACATGTATCTCTCTCTAACACATGCAATGTTCGGGTTGCATATACTCGCTCGGACTCGAGAACAAAATCATGAAGACGCTTATGTGTTTATTATGAAAATGGAGAGAGACAGAGAGAGAGAGACTGCAAGTGTTTGTATTTTATGTGTTTTTATCAATCAACATAAATTTACATCCAATGTTATGAGAAAAAGAAGAAACTTATCGATGGCTCGGCTTCGTCGTCACATCTCGCCAAGGGCTTCTTCACGCTAGCTTCAAGATGATATTTTTTTGTTATCTACATTTGGTAGATGTGCTCATTGCGGCCCTTCAAAAGGCTAGCTTCTTCTCTCTCTCTCTCTCTCTCTCTCTCTCTCTCTCTCTCTCTCTCTCTCTCTCTCTCTCTCTCTCTCTCTCTCTCTCTCTCTCTCTCTCTCTCTCTCTCTCCTCATTTATGGCACGGCTGAGTTCTTCTTCTTCTTCTTCTCTCTCTCTCTCTCTCTCTCTCTCTCTCTCTCTCTCTCTCTCTCTCTCTCTCTCTCTCTCTCTCTCTCTTATCCCCTCTTCTTGATTCGTTTTATATGGGATCACCCCCTAGATAAGCTTAATGAGCTTTATTTTTTTTATTTCACTCCTTTTCGACTCCCTGCAGCAAAACCAAGACACCTTCATCTCCTTTCCTCTAATGATTGCGGCTATGGCCTGCATACCTCTCGTTTGTCAACAGGGGAGATCCCTCTCTTTGTATGTCGATAGCCTCGATTGAAATCTCTCTCTCTAACTCTCATGGAGAGGAGCCCGCTCAGACACTCTCTCAGCATGGCATGGCAAAAAAATCCCCTTTTTTACTCCCATGGCCTCCCTGCAAAAGCCCGTCCATAACTATCATCACCCTCCGGACTTGCATCCTCACACTCGGCCTGGCGATCTTTCATGCCACCCACCACCTAGTGGCTTCAACTAACTTTCTCATAGCCTCCCTTCCTTGCAAGATCGGTTGGCGTCTCGCTCTTCTTCTTTGTCTACAGCTGAGAGCCATTGCTCTCTCTTGCTCGATGAACAGAGCCGGCCTTGGTATTTTTTCTTGCTCACATCCTCCTACTCTCCTTCAAAGAAGGGCCGGCCATCGCTACTTGGCCCTAGGCCCCTTTCTCAGATAATGCTGAAATTTCTTAACAGCATAAATCATTCCAAGCCCCACTCTTTTGGTGGTTGTGTAGTTCTTTTCAGCACTGTTTAGTTGTTGACTGGAATAGCAGACTGGGAAATCTATGGTTTCTTCTCTTGGTTGAGCCAAAATACATCCTATAGCAAATGTAGATGCATCAATATGAACGTGAAATATTTTTTTCCAATCAGGTTTATATTGCCTCTAGCACTGGAGCGGATACGAGGGTATCTTTTAATTTCTTAAATGATTTCTCACACTCATCTGTCCATTCAAAGATCACTATAAGTCTATACAGAGGTTGGGTGGAAATTTCATACAAGTGTATAAGCCTCCTGTAATAACCACAATGTTCCATAAAACACTATACTTGCTTTGCATTGATTGGTTTAGGCATTTCAATAATCACTTCAATCTTATCCAAATCTATGGATATGCCATTTTCTGAGACAATATGTCCCAAAATTCCTCCTTGTCTGATCATAAAAGCCCACTCTTCTGGATTAAGAAAAATTACATATGTGTTGTATTTCTTGAATACTTTTATGAGTAGCTCTATATGTTCCTTTCTTAGGAGAGAGTGTACACATAGGTCATCGATATAGATTTCCAGGAAGATCCTCAAGTATTCTTTGAAAGCATGTGCCATCAATGTTTGAAATGTTGCAAGTGCATTTGTTAACCCAAATGGCATGACTCAATACAAAAATATGCCCCATTTTGTGGAAAATTCCATTTTATATTGGTCCTCAAATGCAATTGCAAGTTGGTTGTAGCCAGAGAATCCATCCAAGAAGAAATGTGCACGCTTTCCTGCCACTCGTTCAAGGAAGTGATCCATGATTGGTAAGGGATAATTATCCCTTATCGTGGCTATATTGACTTTTTTGACACACACTCGGAGTTTATCATTCTTTTTGGGTACAACAATGATTGGAGATACCCAACCGGTGTGTTCTATTTCATAGATAAACTCTTCTTCCTTTAGCTTATCAATTTATTTCTTGATACACTTAGCAAAGGTGTCATTGTATGTGTATGGACTTTGTCTGCTAGGCTTCACATCATGTTATAAAGGGATAGTATGCTGACATATTGTAGGATCCACTCCCTTTAACTCGTGATATGACCATGCAAACACATCCTTATATTCTCAAAGAAGGCAGACAAGATCATCTTCGTCTTCTTGACTCAGATCGGTTGCTATATAGATGGGCTGCAATTCCTCCCCAAATTTTGCTTTGTTTTTTATTACTACAATATAAACTTTTTTAATAAGATTGAATCAATACATTATCACATAGATGAGCCTGAAACTTCTACAATAAAGCTAGACGAATCATCAGTATGGTATAAAAACCCAAAAGTTATTGTTTTGTTAGGTCTATCTTCCTTGCATCCTCTGGTTCATCATATGACTCCTTCTCCCGCCATTCTTGTGTGGGTTGTGTCAACACTATCTTTCGGTCTTGAATAGTGAACTTCCTGTAATGGGAAGGTAAACTCATATGGTTGTCGCTTTTATCTTTTCATCTTCTTTGTTTTCCGTTTTAGTTGTTCAAACTTTCCTTAGAGTTTTCTTGAGCTCTTGATACTTCTTTTTATGCTCAACTTTTGTACATTTTGGTTCTCCTATTTTGTTTGGTCTTGTTTCTGGTTTTTTTATATTTAGCTTCCGACTTCCACTTTTGAGTTTGTTTTTTTACATCCCTAGCATTGTCTTTTGTTGTAGAGTCCCAATCTTGAGAGAATTGTCCCGATATTTTGTTTTTTATGTAGCCTTCAGTCTTTACCAGAGATAAATATTACATTTTATTCCTCATTTTCGGCATTAGGTTATCTCTTGCTTTGTGTGTTGCCTTCTTTTTCTTGTAGTGTGCTTGACATCTAGATTTTTTATTTGGAAAATTGTAAAACCTTACGTTCGATGTCATTTCCTCTAGCTCGTTGGGATTGTCAGAAAATTCATTATCTACATTGTCATCTCGCTCAAGATGATATGGAGAATCGTGGAACAACCCCCTATCCACTTCTTCCTGTGTTTAGTTTTTCTTAGTTATCCTGATATTTGGTTATCCTCATCATCATCTATTAAATCAACCCATTAGTATGGAACCACATCATAGTTGTCTTGTTCACAAAACTTAGTCGTCGGTTTAGGTAACAACTACCTTTTCTAGGAACCCTATGGGTCTCTCCATGTAGCCATCAACAAGTTGCAACTTCATCCTGGTCATCCTCAAAGCTGGTTTCCCCCATTTCTTCCATACATCCTTGGTTGCAATTGCTACACCCGCTCCATTGTCAAGAATTTCCATGGTGGTGACACCTTCTAATTCAAACGGGAGCGTGGTATTTCCATCTTTCCCTTCACAGTATTCTCCTACCTTGTTTAAGGTACTAGTTGCATGTTTAATTGAGGTTTCTCTAATTCTTTGATTCCTTTCTACATTCGTGAATTTGGATCCTTTACCCCAAGCTTTTTGATACATTTTCCTACTGTAGTCCACATGTGAGCACTTATTCTAAGAAGCTTGACGAGAGTAATGGTACACATCACTAGAGTAGATAATATGGTTATGAACCCCTTGGAGTCCATCCCCTTCCTTGTAGAGAATTTCTGTGATGGCACAACTTTCACATCCGACTTTGCTTCATATTTTCCCATATAAGAGGGCAAAGTTATCAGAGACATAGGTTGTCTATTCCAAGATCTGACAGATCCCTTGTCTCCCAGATACGAGTGCATCTTTAGATCTGCTTGAGGTCCTACCTCAAATTATTCAATAGGAGGAAGAAATTCATCTCCTCCCATACTGGTTTTGTGAACCTTTTGGCTTAATTCATAAGCTTCATTAGCTTTCCTTATCTGCATCCAAAGATAATTCAAGCCTTTGTCCCCTTTATACATTTTTGGTATGATAGGTTGAAAACCTTTAGACTTTTGATTTGTTGTGTTCATCACTATCCCAGGTTTTTCAATTGATTTTTTCGGTTTTGATTCAGTTTCTGAAGTAACATTTGTCCTATCACATTCATGTGCTGGAGGGGTTTTCGGTATTGATACTGAACATTCTACCCACTCCTCTTATTCTCTTCCAGTTGGCTATAGTAGGTTTTGGGCTATTTGTATCATCTTTTGACACATTTTCAGTCTTTGTTTTTCTAGCTCTACATAGGGATATGTCATCCATCTTTGTTCTTGTATTTGGTTGATTTTAAGCCTTGATTCATAAGCCTTCAAGAGTGCATCTAGATGCTTGTTTACTTTCTTGACTAGCACAAATCCTCCTGATCCTGCACTTTTTGATCCCCTTTTCTTCTCACGCTCTATGTATGTTGGAGTTTCTGGTTTTTGAGCATTTTGTCTTTCAAGTTTTTCCAATATATCTTTGGTTTGTTTTAATTCTTCTGCTAGGGCAGTTTGTTCTCTTTCTTTCCTAACTCTTCCATGCATGCTTTCCTAGCCTTCCATGTGTTTCATTGGCTTTTTTGTTTGATGCTAGGTGCTTTTAGTCTTGGTTCTTTGATTATGGGTTCTCCTTTCTCTTTTTGAGCTTGAGCTCGTGTGATAATCTATATAAGTATTACTGTTTTTTTTTTCTGAAACATTGCGTGAAGGGATCACCTCCAAGATGTTTAAAGTTGTTTTAACCACTTTGTTTGGATTTTTTGGACAATCAACGATCAAATGATTGATGCCGCAGTCTAGACAATACGTATTGACTTGGACAATTTTTGTACGAGGACAATCTTTCATGAGGTGGTCACCTCCACACTTATATCACGGTCCCAATCGTTGTCTTCGTGCTCCTTGAACTCCCCTCTATTGGTAAGAAGGTCTCAGTCCATTGAAGCCCCCATTGTCTATGAACATCAATGTTCTCTCATCCAAACTATCTCTACTTTCTCTTGCAGCATGTGCCATTGTTGGTGGTCCAACATTGTCGATCATGCTCCATGGTTTTGGCGCTCTCAACTCTTTGGTGGGTAGTATGTATGACAAGCCATAGTTCCACTTGGCTCTTCATAATATACAAGTCATGCACTAAGGCTTGTTTCTCCGGTTCTTCCACAACGGACGTATACCTCACACCTATTGGTATTGCTCATGGGAGTGGTGATTGTTTCCCCAAAACTGGCTATAGTCTTTCAACCCCAACTGGTCCTGACAAATTCCCTGCCGTATATCTAGGCATTGGTGGTATTTGAGCAGGAGTTACTTGCACTTGGGGAACATACTATCATTCTCACACATAACCCTAATTGTAGTAGCATTCTTCAGGTGATTTGTCCATTTCTATTCAATGGTGCACCACTTTAGTCTCTTTGATCTCCATCCTTGTAGATTGCACAATTATCTACCAAGAATAAAGCCTCTTTGGTTAATTCATTCAGAGTGGGTCTTTTTTTCATATGCAAATCCTTTGAAGGTCTGCATTTCTCAATCCCTAGATAAATATCAACATGAGTCTAGATTGAATAGATAGTTCTTTCATTGGGAAAAATTTTATGTATTGTTTCAACCGTAGGACTGCCTTCCTGACAAATTCTTCCTCTTTCTACTTAAACTTATGGATTTGAGAGCCAGTATTGTGGGCTATCCCTCTTTGAGATAATTCCTCCATAGATTTGTCAAATACTTCTGGGATGGTCTCAAAATCCCGTCTTCCTCCAAGGTGAGTCCAAATCCAGGTATGAAAGTCCTTAACCTCTTTTGCTCGGATCACTCTCAAGAACATTGCCATGTGATCTCTAGGGTCTCTTTTCCCTGAATATTTCTTGTTAACCCATTTTTGGACTTGAGAAAGTCTACCACGTCTTTGGATCTACTAGCCTAACTTTGGAATGTCCTCGTGCTTCTCCCCTTACAGGGTCTTATTCATGTCTCAATCTTCCATCAACTGCTTCTTCCATCCCGTATTCTCTATATCAGCTTTCAACATGTGGTTTTGATCCAAATCTTCTTTCCGTCTTGATTCTCTCCATATAGGGGAATCCTGCTGTGATGATCGGCACCATTGTTGGTCCCTTGCTTTCCTTGGGATAAGAGTAAGAGTAAGGGGGCATTGATGAGACTATAGGGGCCACATATGATCCATTTGTAATAGGGACTTATCCTCTATATAATGCATGTTCCCTGGTTATAGTGGGTCGCAACCAAGATTGCAACGTTTCAGGATTTGGGTTGATATATGAAGGAAAAAATGGTGTTTCAACCATTCTAGCTTGCCTAGTTGGAAATCTGGTCGTATCCTCTATTTCCTCAAAGGGATTGGTAGACTTGCTAGGGGTAGGGTTTAGTCCTTGAGTTGCAATGGGATCTATTGGAATTACTCCAATGACTATCACTCTTGCTACCTCCGCTTTCTCTATCGGCACATACTCCCGTCCGTATTTGTCAACATATATTATGAGACTCCCTTCACCTGATTCATACGAGAACAAGTATAAAGTCTTTTATGTGCTTAACTCAAATGTGTAAGGTGCTATACACCATAAATATTGTTTGACTCTCCCATTCAGGTACTCGTAGATTCCTACCATTCCTTAGTTAGTCCCTACTTTAGTCACCTTCTTGTCAAACACTAGGGTGGCATTAGGAAGGTCTATCCAAGGAGGTATCTTGGTGATTTCAGAACCATCTTCCCTTTTGCAACATTGTCCCCATATTTGTTATATTTCTCCGGATCCTTAATGATGAGGTAATGTATTCCATCGTCATTAGAAAAATCTATCCCCATCATCGTAAACTAGAAGAGCGTCCACTCCTTCGGCTGGTTTTTCTTCAATACATATGCTTTTACATCCCCTTTCATCAGCATATACCAGATAACCATGGGCATTTGGTCCTTCTAAGTAAAGGGTTGTAAACCTCATTGTCCGAGTGGGGTTCTTAGAGGTGCTACCTCCTCCTACTTGGCTTGGTCGGTTAATAGCGGTGTTTTGGTTAGCCATGAGGTAAATAGATTGTTCAAAAAAGTTGTCAATCCCACTACTGTCTTCTATAATTGGTGCCAGTGGATCTATTCTAGCTTGGGTCACACTCTCCTCAGTAGACACTAAGTTGACCTAATCTCCTTGTGAGCTTTGATCTCCTTGGAGGTTTCTCCCTGATCTTAAATACATCAATTTCTTAACACACAACTATCAATCCAAACATTTTACCTCAAAAGCTTGCCCTATTGTTCCTTATTTAGGCTAGTCTTCCAACTCTCCAATTGGTTGACTGATTGTACCTCCAATTGGTCTTGACTTGCTGGACCTTGCTGAAGGCTCTCTGTACAAAACTTTAGAATCTGCAAATCTTTGTCAATAATGATTCTCACTTCAATAATATTTAGTGTTAAAAAGACCATGCGGGTACTTTCCATCCAAAGTTTGTTTTATGGAGGGTTGGTTCCCTATATATGTTCTTCACACTGGTTTGACTTGTAAAATAGGTTGCTTCACAGGTTACCAATCACAAAGAACATTTCAAAGATCAAACAAAAGCAAAAATCAACCTTGCCACCTCTGGAGATTCTGACAAGGATAAGAACAACAATGTTGTCTTCGTTTATGATGATGTACTGTGAGAATTCTCTCAATTGTACCTTACCCTCTATTTGTGCTAGAGGAGGCTTGTGTGTGCCTGCACCCTGATGTTTTGTATGCCTACACCCTTTGTGTCTAGGGGAGGCAACTTTGTGTTCAAGGGGAGGCTTGTAAATTGTGTGCCTCACCCTAGTGTGTTTTGAGGGGAGGATTGTGTGAGTGACATGCAGCCAAATCCCACATAGGGGAGGATTGTTGGGATGCAAGTTTTTGTTGTATCTCTTGTGTGAACAACCCCTTCCACCTCATGTGTCAAGCCATGTGGATAACCTCTTACAACCTTTGTGTAGAGAGCAACCACTTGTATTTGTGCATGGGCAGCCACATATTGTGCCCGTGTGTCAGAAGGCTGTCTATTTGTATATACATATATAGAAGCATATTATGCTGAATAATGTGAAGATTTATCATTTTCAATTATACTCTATATATTGTATTATGCAGTAGCTTCTCTCTCAAGCTCTACACTAACCTCTCCAAGCATGCCATTAGCATGAATGGCACACTAACCTATCCACCTTAACCTAACAATAATCATGCCTCCTTGCCTTCATCATCTTTGCTTTTGTCACCATGAACTTGAAAGAGTAAATCATCTAGAAACTTAACTTGCATTTTCATTTTGCTTGTTTGCAATGCAGTGGAATCATAGCTTGTCATCTCAATGAATTTTTCTTTGTGATTTGTTCTACTATGGTAAAGAGCACCGGCTTCAAAAGGTAATGTTGCAAGATGCAGTAGTTCTCTTTCTCATCATTCACATATCTTGATAAGCTTGCAATGGGTAGTGTTGATAAGGTCTTTTGGACTCTTACATCCAAGGAAAACAAGAATTTTTCTTGCCTCCATGATCTACCTCCTTCTGGTGGCAGCAAATGGGATTCTTATTATAATAAAGTGATCCAGGTCTATAAAAATCTATAGAGAGCTGTTGAGAGGCACATGTTAGAAACTGACTCTGAATAGCTAAGTCGGATTTTGACTTATCGGATATTTACTGAGCTGTATTTTGCCAAGTCGGATGTAACTGTCTTTCAGTTGCAGTCTGTTGAATGTCTTGTGACTGGGTAGTTAAGTCGGATTTATCTATATAAGTGGGGAATGTATCTGCGCACGATGTATCTGTTCTCTGATATGAATGTGATGATGATGGTGTAGTGCAGTAACTATTCAGTGTATTGTCTCTGCTTACTTTGATATTCTTTGAGTAGTTATGTTTACTGTGTCTGAATTGTTGTTGATGAAGCATGGTGGAGTAGATTGTCATTCTTGTTGTGCATGATGTTCATGTGTTGACCTAACCCACAACACATTTGGCGATCCCGCTGGGTTAACGTTTATTTTCAAGTAATGATGCATGTCAGAGGGAGACAGGAGAGTAGGAAGAGTGTACTACACAAGGGCTCAAGCACAGGCTGGAAACATTGATCCATTTAACTATGATCATGACAATCAGCAATCACCCGATGATCAGGGGCAGCAACCTGTAGACCAAGGAGGGGTAGGATCAGGAGCAGCAGGAGAAGGGAGAGTGAGGCAATTTATTGGAGCTTTATTCCTGGCAGGAAGAACCACCAGGAGAAGGATCCAGTTTGACCCATGTCAGGGGGCTACCAGGCAAAGACCTAGGAGACCACCACAACCCATTCCAATGGCTCAACCACCACCCAACCCAAAGGTCAAGGCATCCAAGTTTAGAGCAGGGAGTAAGGAAGATGCTGACTGTCATGTGGCACAGTTTGAAACTAAGTGGCAGGCAAGTGGCTATCAGGTGATGTATGCTGATGGAGTTAAGATGGAACAGTTTGCTGCCACATTGGAAGGAAAGGCCATAAGTTGGTTCAGCCAATATGGCATTGCACATTTTGCTACTTATAATGCTTTGAAGCAGGCATTTCTGCAGAGATTTAGAAAGGAGAAGACTCCGACTGATGTCCTGAGAAAACTCAGAGACATTAAGCAAAATAAGATGCTGGTTGAAGACTATGCACAGAAGTTCAGAATTTTAGTAGAAAGATTGCAGGGGAATGAAAGACCCACTAATGAAATGTTAGCAGGTTATTTTTTGAAAGGATTGAGAAGCAGCTTAAAGGGAGCAGTAGCTAGCATTGATATTGCTGGAGGTCTGGATGACCTTGTTACTGCTGCTGCAAGGGTGGAGAAGAGACTTGGCATGACCAAGGCAAAAGGAAAAGAAGATAGTGACTCAGATTCAGATGAAGCATCTGAAGACACAGATTCCAGTGGGAACTCAGATTCAGACTCACCATCAGACAGTGATGAGGAAACAGAAAAAAGAAAGAAGAAACAGAGCAGTAAGAAGAAGAAAGTCAAGCAAAAGCAGAGCATTGAGCAAGATTTGGTAGGCAAACTTAAAAAGTTTGGTTATTCTGTTGTAGCACCTAAAGAAAAAGTGTATTGTCACATTTGTGAAAGGGATGGACATAGCACTGCTAGCTGTTGGTATAATCCAAAGAATAGAGGGCAGACAGCACCTAACATAGGAAGAGGAAGACCAGAAATTGGAGCAAATCAAGCAGTACCATTTAGGGGAAGACCACCATTTCAGAGGGCAAGAACTCCTAGACCTCCTTGGAGAGAGCAGGAGAACAATAATAATAGGAGACCCTGTGTGTACTGTGGTGCACCAGATCACTGGGTAGGTCCCAATTGTGCTTTATGGGTGAAGCATAGGGAAGAAAGGGGAATGCCCATTGTAAGGTACAATCAGCCCAATCAACCTGGAAATCAGCAGTAGCAGCAGCAGCAGCAAAACCAGCCAGCAGCTCAGGCAAATGTAATCTTGTTTGATGTGTTTTCTCAGGATGAGCAGATTCAAGATACTGACCAAGAACAGGAGCAGAAAGGGAATGAAGAGGAACATCAATGGGCTTGTGACTGCAACCAATGTGTGCAGGAGGATCATGTTGAAGTTCTAGCAGTGACTAGGTCTAAGAATAAAGCACCTTTGGATTGGAAGGAGCAAAAAGGGGTAAGAGACCAGGTTACAAAAAGGATTGCCAAACACCAGGCAAAGCAGGTGGATATTGAGGATGACCCAAAAGAGAAGGAAGAGTAGAATAATGGGAGCAAGGAGGTGGAGAATAAACAGGATAAGGATTGGTTTGAAATACTTATTAGCTCACCTCTTCAATTATCTTTGGATCAGTTGTTGCAATTGGTTCCAGCTTTCAAAGACAGATTGTTCAGAAAGCTGCAGAACCTGAATGGACTTGGCACAATGGACAGGCAGTTTTCTCCAGCAGCAGCAAATAGAATTGATCCAGCAGATGTGGACTTTGTGGTACCAATTATTAAAGTACACTTTCTTGGAGAAAATTTTGATGATGTGTTATTGGATGGAGGCTCTGGGGTGAATATTTTACCAGAGGCAGTGTACAAAAGAATGGAGTTGGGAGCTCTAGCTCCAGCACCTTTTCAGGTGAAAATGGCAGACCAATCTAGGGTACAACCTTTGGGAATTCTCAAAGCACAGGAAATTCAGGTGTCAGGATTATCCTTTTTTGTTAATTTTGTGGTACTCAGAATGTCAGACTCAGCAGCTGCATATGAAATGCTGTTAGGAAGGCCTTGGTTCAGATTGGCTAAAGTAAGAAAGGACTGGGGAGAAAATGTTGTCATATTGAAAAAAGGGAAAAAGAAAGTAACCATACCTATGAGGGGAAGGAAGATGGTTCCATTAAGTGAGAAACCACTGTTTGCTCAGACTATTAATTTTGCTGATGAGGTCACAGATGACCAAGAGGAAGAGTTCTTGAAGGCCAATCCAACTGTTGTACCTGTGTTTGAAGTAGATGTGGAAAGCATGTTACAGCAAGGTAAGGAACAGGATGAGCCAGATACAGGTTTAGCACCAGGACAGACAGTGCAGGGTAAGGAACTGTTACAGTTGGTGGACCAGAAATATGCTATGTCTGATAAGGAACAGATTCAACAGGAAGAAAAGGAGGCCAGGGATATGGCTGAGAAAATTTATGAAAAGAAGTTTGGGGCATCTAGCAGGGTAGAAAAGGATGAACTTCAGGAGCTGAATTTAGGAACAGAGGCAGAACCAAGAATGGTCAAAGTGAGTGCACACATTCAAGGGGAATTTCTGGCACAGCTGTTGCAATTATTGGTTGATTATAAGGATGTGTTTGCTTGGGATTATTCTCAGGTGAGAGGCATTGACCCAGCACTACATCAGCATAGGATTAATTTGAAAGAGGGTGCAAAACCAATTGTGTAGCAAAGATATAGAATGAATCCTAACTTTGCCAAACAGGTGAAGGAGGAGCTTGATAAGCTCCTGGCAGTAGGGTTCATTAAACCTGTACATGAAGTATCATGGTTGTCTCCCATACTGGTTGTGCCAAAGAAAAATGGAGCCTTAAGAGTATGTGTGGATTATAGAAAATTGAATGCAGCAACCATTACTGATCCCTTTCCTATGCCATTTTGTGATGCTGTGTTGGATGCAGTAGCTGGTCATGAAATGTACAGCTTTCTGGATGGTTTTTTTGGTTATAATCAGATTAGTGTTGCTGAGTCGGATCAGCATAAAACAGCTTTTATAACTGAATGGGGAGCCTTTGCCTACACAGTGATGAGTTTTGGGTTAACCAATGGACCACCTTCATTTAATTTTGTTGCTCATAAGGTGTTTGAACCTTACTTACAGGACTTTATGAGAGTCTTTGTGGATGATTTCTCAGTGTTTGGAAAGAAGGATAAACATCTGCTACATCTGAAGCTCTGTTTTGAAAGATGCAGACAATTCAGGATGGCTCTGAACCCTTATAAAAGTGTAACTGCTGTAAGGAGTGGAATACTTTTAGGACATGTGGTGTCAAAAGCAGGAATGGCCATAGATGTCAAGAAAATAGAAGCCATTCAAGCAGCACCAGTTCCTACCAATGTTAAAGAATTAATGAGGTTTGTTGGACAGACAAAGTGGCACTCCAGATATTTGAGGTATTTGTCTAATGTATGCTTGCCATTAACTCAATTAACAAAGAAGGATGTGGCATTTGTATGGGATGAGCCTCAGCAGAAATCATTTCAGATGTTGAAGAAAATGATATCAGTAGCACCAATTTTGCAGCCACCTGATTGGTCATTTCCTTTTCATGTGTTTGTTGATGCCTCGGATATAGCAATAGGAGCTGTACTGATGCAGGAGAAGGAGAAGGGATGGTTCAGACCTGTGTATTATGCAAGCAGGGTTCTCACAGGTGCAGAAAGAAACTATCCTGTGACAGAAAGAGAAGCTTTAGGGATGGTATATGCATTGAATAAGTTCAGGCATTACTTGTTGGGGAACAAGATAGTTTTTCATGTTGATCATCAGGCCTTGTTGTATTTGATCAAGAAGCCACTTCTTACTGGAAGGCTTGGAAGATGGATGTTGTTGTTGCAGGAGTTTGACTTTTAGATTGAGCATACTCCTGGGAAGGAGCATGTAATTGCAACAGGATTGAAACAGGTGAAGCACCTACTGGGGTAGATGATGCACTTCCTGATGCTCAGCTGTTTGATGTGCAGACTGCTGTGACTGATTCTTGGTATGATCAGTTGCTGATGTTTTTGACTGATGGAACTATACCAAGGGAGTTCAATGCTGATCAGAGAAGAAAATTTGCACTGAAAACCAGACCCTATTTAGTTATTGCAGGGGCACTATATAAGAAAGGAATTGATCAAGTGATAAGAAGATGTGTGCCAGAATTTGAGCAAAGTGCAGTCTTGCAGGAGGCACATTCAGGCACAGCAGGAGGGCATTTCTCTGGAGATATTACAGGGAAGAAGATTTTGCAGGCTGGATTATGGTGGCCCACAGTTTTAAAGGATGCACATGATTGCCAAAAGATGTGTAATTTGTCAGAAAACAGGTCAACCTGATTCAAACAGGGATAGGATGGGGGATCATCCTATTTTGCCTTTGGAACCTTTTCAACAGTGGGGTTTGGACTTTGTAGGACCTGTTAAACCAACTTCCAAGAGGGGATGCAGATACATTTTAGTGGCTACAGACTATTGCACTAAGTGGGTAGAAGCAGTAGCATTGAAGGATAATAAAGCTTCAAGTGTGGCCAGATTTCTTTATCATAACATTATGACCAGGTTTGGGTGTCCAGTGGAGCTGGTGAGTGACAGAGGAACTCATTTTCTGAATGAAGTAATTTCAGAGCTAACAAGGACACATATGATTATGCACAAGAAGTCTACAGCATATCATCCACAGGCTAATGGTCAGGCTGAGAGCTCCAACAAAACACTGATAAGGATTTTGAAAAAGATTGTGACAGAGAATCAGAAGGATTGGGATGATAAGTTGGATTCTGCCTTATGGTCCTTTAGAACAGCTTTCAAAGTCACTACTGGTATGACACCATTCAAGCTGGTGTATGGGCTGGAAGCTGTGGTGCCTATGGAGTTTGTGGTACCAAGTTTAAGAGTCTCAGCAGAGAAGCAGTCTCCAAAGTTGTCAGTACTACATAGGAACAAATATTTGATGCAGCTGGAGGAGGATAGGTTGGTAAGCTCTTACATTACTGAAGTCATACAAAGAAGAAGACAAGCATGGGTGACCAAGAATGTGAAGTTCAAGATCTTTCAGGTTGGAGATTGGGTAATGTTGTACAACTCTAAGCTGGGACCACATCCTGGTAAATTGTCATTGAGATATCAGGGACCATATCAGATTGTGCAGGATAAAGGACAAGGGACATTCATCATAGTTGATGTGTTTGGTACAAGAGTGGAAAAGGTAGTTAATGGTTTCAGGCTGAATAAATTTCAGGGAAAGCCACCTCATTTGGACTGGCCAAGTGTAGCCTGTATGACTGTAATACCCCTACAGTCAGGAGATTCAGAATCAGCAAAAGGAAAAGGAAAAATGCTGGCTTGCATGGATTTTAGGAGGTCTTTTCATAGTATCCCATATAATTCACAGGTTGGAGGAAGCAGGCAGTTCCAAAGTGCACATCCGATTCAGCATTGCAGATGTTGGAAGAGTACCTGTGTCGGAACTGACCAAGTCGGAATTTTTAATAAGAAATTATTAGGCCCGATTATTAGCCTCGGGGAGCGTGCTGAAAAGAAGTTTCGTAGCACTTCAAGGATACCGGGTGGAGATATGTGTGCATGGTGCAGCGAGTATAATCATACATACAACAAAAGTTCAGTACGTCCAGTTCACATGCAGCAGCGCAGAGGATTCGGGTTTTCGCTTGAAGAAGCCTTATTCAGTCCTGCCATGCCGAAAGCAAAGCAATTGGTGGCCATGCAACCACAGCCTGATGAGGAGCAGCCCGAAGGTTCGGGGTGACGTTTGAGAAGCAAAGCTTTGCCAATGCGGCTTGACGTAAGCAGTGCAGACGAAAACAGTGACTCTGCAGAAGAGGAAACGCCAACGCCGACTCCTATGTCAGAAGGTAAGGTGATGCAAGCATTAATGGACCCTTTTATGGACTTCAAAGTTGACATAGATTGTCAGGCAGAGCGCAACTCCATATGGTTGCAGCAGGTAGGATTGTATGAGTTTGCGATTCTGCCTTGGGAAGAATGTAGAAACAATGTGTATGCAAAGTCTCAGTTGGAAATACTTAGGAAGACTAAGGGGAGAGTGTCACCGCATGTGATACTCAGTGTGGAGTTGGTGTCTGAGGTGTTCAAGCTGCCTTTGTATCCCAATACACCTATTCCAAAGTGTTCAGAGGAAGCACTGAAAAAGGAGTTTGGTCCAAGAGAAGGAGGCAGGCAGTATTACATGTTAAAGAATGTGGCATATGCTAGGAGAGAGCAGCTTAAGTGGTACTTGGAGAGGCTATGCTTTATTGTGAAGTTTGACTATATGTCAAAAGAAAAATTTGCTCCATTGAGCTATGCAGAGCAAGGAGGAGAAGTGAGCTGGGCCCACTGGGTGTATGAAAAGTTGGCAGCAGAGATTCATTCCTCAGACAAAAGGAAGACACAGGCAAATAGTAGGTTATGTGGTTACTTGTCAGCATTGTTTTTTTTTGCACAGAAAGTACAGAGTGGTGAAGCAAGGTGGCCTGTGAAAGCAGAAAAACTGGTGCAGGAGAAGCAGCAGCCAGTTCAGATTGAGCAGCCTATCATGGTGCATTCTGAAAAGTTAGGATTTGTGAAGATTAATGCCAAGCATATGGAGGCTTATGAGGATTTGGTGAAAGCCAAATATACTCCAGGAGAGGCCTTTGAAGAAATCACAGCAAAAATGCAGTTTGCAGATTTTGGCACCATGGATGTTGATTCACCAATGCAGGTAAAAGCAGAGGAAACACCAATAAAGCTTGGTAAGGCTTTCACACTATCAAACAAGAGGAAGAAGTCTGAACCAGTCAGCAGAGTGTTTTCTAGATTAGATTTCAGTGCCGAGGAAGTCTCTGGAGTATCAGTAGATACTGGGAAATTGGACAGTGATAAAGTAGTTCAGATGCTGCAGCAGGTGCAGGAATTTGTGAGGCAGCAGAATAATATGCTGAAGGTTCAGAGTATGCAAGCTGAAAGGAATGCAGAAAAGTTGATGGAGTTTAAAGGACAGGTGTCACAGGTGAAAGAGTTTGAAGAGCAGATAGCTATGATGAAAGTAAAGTATGAGCAGGATATGGAGGAAACAGTGTGGAAACAGAAGATGGAGTTAGCAAAAGTGAAGAGATCATTGGGGGAGTTTAAGCAATGGACTGAGAAAGTGGAGGTAGCTGTTGCTTTGGAGTTGGAAGACATGGCAAAGAGGAATGCAGAGTTACAGGTCACTGTGGAGATGCAGAGGATGAGATTGGAACCTTTGCAGGTACTAGAGCAACAGATGTTGGCACAGGAGGAAATTAGCTTGAGTGCAGTATTAATGAAAGAAGGAGAAGTGTCTATCCTCAAGCAGCAGTTAGCTTTGGTTGCACAGGAGATGTGGCAAAAGACCAAGGAGAGAATGAGCTTTGTCATTAAGTATCCATATGAGGTGATAAAGGCAGGGTTAGTGCATGAGGTAGAAGCACAATTGTTGAAGGAAGTGGAGGAATTGCAAAAGGAGAGAGACTGTTTGAAGCAACAAGTTCAGCAGATGGAAGAGAATCAGAGACAGCAGCTTGCAGAGGCAGAAAAGAAAGAGGAGAATTTTACTAATAGTTTTTTGATGCAGGATGTAGCTGAGGAGAAAGTTGCAGAAGAGCAGATTGATACTGTGATTGCAGATATAGCACAAGAGGTGGAAATGGGAAAAGTTGATGCAGCAGAGTCAGATGCAGTAAAGGAAGCAGAGCTGGTGGATCATAAGGTGAATGTTGAGGACCAGAGTAAGGAAGAAGATGTGCAGCAGAGAGTGGATTCCTGATCAAGGGATCTGTGGATCCGGGTCAGATTTCTGCGAAATCTACCACCGGGACGTGCCATGTGTTGAGAGGCACATGTTAGAAACTGACTCTGAATAGCTAAGTCGGATTTTGACTTATCGGATATTTACTGAGCTGTATTTTGCCAAGTCGGATGTAACTGTCTTTCAGTTGCAGTCTGCTGAATGTCTTGTGACTGGGTAGTTAAGTCGGATTTATCTATATAAGTGGGGAATGTATCTGCGCACGATGTATCTGTTCTCTGATATGAATGTGATGATGATGGTGTAGTGCAGTAACTATTCAGTGTATTGTCTC